>NC_053489.1:50402335-51084835 GCF_905171775.1 Rana temporaria
GCCATTGCTCCAGGAACCCCTAGCAAGCTCTGTAGAAACCCTAGTTGAGAAACCTGGGGCTAGATTCAGCAATGATTTACGCCGGCGTATCTATAGATACGCCGCGTAAATTCAAAGCTGCGCCGGCGTATCTTCTTTCTGTATTCAGAAAGCAAGATACGCCGAAATTAGCCTAAGATCCAACTGGCGTAAGGCTCTTACACCGTCGTATCTTAGGGTGCATATTTACGCTGGCCGCTAGGTGGCGCTTCCGTCGTTTTCGGCATAGAATATGCAAATTACCTAGATACACCGATTCACAAACGTACGTGCGCCCGGCGGAATTTTTTAGGTCGTTTGCGTAAGGCTTTTCCGGCGTAACGTTGCTCCTGCTTCTATGAGGCGTACGCAATGTTAAGTATGGACGTCATTCCCGTGTCAAATTTTGTATTTTTTACGTTGTTTGCGTAAGTCGTTCGCGAATAGGGCTGGACGTAATTTACGTTCACGTCAAAACCAATACGTCCTTGCGGCATTCTTTGGAGCAATGCACACTGGAATATGTACACGGACGTCGCATGCGCTGTTTGTAAAAAACATCAATCACGTCGGATCACCACCCATTTACATAAAACACGCCCCCCTCATCCTCATTTAAATTAGGCGCGCTTACGCCAGCCCCATTTACGCTACGCCGCAGTAACTTAGGAGGCAAGTGCTTTGTAAATACAGCACCTGCCCCACTTACTTACGGCGGCGTAGCGTAAATACGATACGCTACGCCGCCGTAACAATGCGCGATTCTACCTGAATCTAGCCCCTGGTCTATTTGCTCATTTGTTTTTTCCCTGTTGCTGTTGTTTATCTCTGCTGCCAGTAGGTGTCATATCACTGATACCTCTGTCAATAGTGTGAAAAACTACAGGAAAGCTGAGTTATGAATATTTATGTTGCCTCTAACCAACCAGTAGGAGCCACTGTTGCATGCTGGGGGATAGTATAAATGTACTAGGAGCAGTTGAGGCCTATGCATGTGCTTGAAGCCTGCCTGCCCAGAATGGTTTCTATTGCTGGAGGTCCTGGGCTCAGGAAACCTCACAGAGGACAGGGAAGGAAAAATGATGGAGCATTAGAGGCAACTTCGCCACTTGAGGTCCTATGGGGATGAATTCATGAAGAGTCTGGGAGAATCACTAAGGCTGAGGAGATATGACCGCTATTAGAGACTGCTGCCATGTCTAAGAAGGTACAGGTTGCTGGTTCCAGCTTAAAGAGTTAGTTCTCCTTCACCAAAAAGCTGCCTATGCAGATAAGGGGCATCTGCTGGCAGGGTAGTGTTCAGTATGCTTCAGTATATACAACATTTTTGGGGGGTAAGATTTAAAGTGGTTTTAAACCCCCAAAACAAACATTTAATACATTGCAGCTTAGCAATTCTTCAAAGTGATCAGTGGCGGGGTCACAAAGGTCACACTTGCGACCGGGCCTTGGTGTTCCGTTACTGTGGGGGGCCCTAAGGCTCCTTTCACACTGACACGTTTTTCAGGCGGTTTAGCGCTAAAAATAGCCCGAAGGCTTTTATACTGAAGCGGTGCGCTAGCAGGACTGCTCCAAAAGTCCTGCTATAGCCGCATCTTTGGAGCGGGGTGTTTTGCCGGCGGTATTAACCCTTTTTCGGCTGCTAGCGGGGGTTAAAACTGCACCGCTAGCGGCCGAATATTGAGGAAAAAACCATGGTATAGCGGCGCTAAAAATAGCGCTGCTATGCCGCCAGTGCACCTCCTGTGCCCAGTGTGAAAGGTGCCTAAGAGTACAGACTGTGATTCCATGGCTGCAATTGTAAGCAGAGAGCATTCCCTCTTACATCAGAGCCCCCCCCCTTAAAGTGGAGGTTCACCTAAAAACCAAGGGCCAGATAGATACGTTACACGCCGCAAGTTTTCATCACAAGTCCCTGATTCACAAAGCACTTGCATGAAAACTTACGCCGCGGCCTCCGGCGTAAGCCCGCGTAATTCAAAGGGGCGTGTGCCATTTAAATTAGGCGCCGGAACTACTGCGCATGCTCCGTTTTGAAATTCCCGCCGTGCTTTGCACGAAGTGACGTCATTTTTTCGAACGGCGACGTGCGTAGCGTACTTTCGTATTCCCGGACGTCTTACGCAAGAACAAAAACATTTTACATTTCGACGCGGGAACGACGGCCATACTTTATACAGCACATACGTGTGCTGTGTAAAGTTAGGGCAGCTAAAACGACGACTAACTTTGCGACGGGAAACTAGACTAGCAGCGACGTCGCGAACGCGAAAAACCGTTGTGGATCGCCGTAACTACTAATTTGCATACCCGACGCTGGCTTACGACGCAAACTCCCCCTAGCGGCGGCCGAGGTATTGCATCCTAAGATCCGACAGTGTAATTCAATTACACCTGTCGGATCTCAGGGCTAACTATGCGTAACTGATTCTATGAATTAGTCGCATAGTTAGGAAGACCCTAAAACAGAGATACGACGGCGTATCAGGAGATACGCCGTCGTATCTCTTTTGTGAATCTGGGCCCAAGTATATAACATTACATTCTGTATACCTCAAACATGTACAGTATGCTGTGTTTTTTTTTTGGGGGTGTACATACGGTATTATCGCTATTTTTCACCTGGCTTCCGGGTACTCGCTCCCGCGGGAGTAGGCGTTCCTATGCAGTGGCGCAATGTCATCTGGTACTTCGCCCAGATGATTGACGTGCCTGACAAAAACTTCCCCCCAGCGGATAAGGCGCGTCACGAGTTTCCGTAACTAGCCGAACTGCGAGTCGGCTTTATACGGCGCCTGCGCAGTCAGCTCTACATGGCTCCTAGTCAGTGCGCAAGTGCCGTATAGCGCCGTATAGAGCTGACTCGCAGTTCGGCTAGTTACGGAAACTCGTGGCGCTCCTTATCCGCCGGGGGGAAGTTTTTGTCAGGCACGTCAATCATCTGGGCGAAGTCCCAGAGGACATTGCGCCACTGCATAGGAACGCCTACTCCCGCGGGAGCTAGTACCCGGAAGCCAGGTGAAAAATAGCCATAATACCGTATGTACACCCCCCAAAAAAAAAAAAAAACAGCATACTGTACATGTTTGAGGTATACAGAATGTAATGTTATATACTTGTTTTTTGGGTGAACCTCCGCTTTAAATCAGGGTTCCCAGAACAACCCTTACATCAGAGTTCCCCTTTACATTAGAGTCCACAGAGCTCCCCCTTACAGTAAAATTCTGTGGACACTGATGTAAGGGGGCTCAACAAACTGATGTAAGGTGGCTCTCTGGACTCTCATGTAGGGGGGGCTCTGGGAACCCTGATTAAATGGGAATTCTGAAAACTGAGTGTTTCCGAGTAGCTCTGAGTCACCCGCGCCCCCGCACCTCTGATTCTGTACTACACACCGCAGAGGCTTGAATCCCGCTCGTTTTGTCAGACAACACTTGCAAACCGAGTCAGGTTTCTTTTCAATAATAGCTTGCATTGCGAAACGCTTGTTAACCGCGTTACTCGCAATCCAAGGTATTACTGTATATAGATCAGACCAAAATGAGGAGGAAAGGGGGACTTTGTTCCAAATCAGGGACAGTCCCTGGAAATCAGGGACAGTTGGGAGCTATGGAGCCATGCTGATGAGTTAGGCGCCTCCCTTGTCTCTGCATCACCCAGAAGGGCTGTTGTGTGCAGCACCTGGCTTCTGATTGGCTGTTGCTGCTATCAATCAAAAGCTAAGGGCAAGCACACAGCAGGAGTAGGTGGGTGGTGATGTTTGCTTCCAGACATGAAATATGAACAAAGCATATCCCTCTAATAATGGGGGTCAGCAACCTGTAGATCGCGGACAGGTGACTGGTAGATCTCGCTCTGGGTTTGCCGATAGGGTTGCCACCTTTTCTTCTAGTCAAACCTGAACACTTTATATACTATACTTTTTATGGTATAAACTATACATATATTTTGCTATTAAATACCATTTCTAATGATATGAAGTTAATAACAAGAGTCCCTTTTACATCTGGATCCGCAGAGTTCCCTTTCACTGTAAGGGCAGACTTTGATGTAAGGGCTTTAACTCTGGGGACTCTAACATAAGGCATGCTCTGGAAAACCTGATTTAAGAGGGAACACTGACAACTCTGATGTACAGAGAGGACTCTGATGTAAGGGGAAACACTGTGGCCTCTGGTGTAAAGGGGAACTCTGATGTAAGGGGTGCTCTGTGAACTCTGATTTATCTTAGTGTACTCACTCAGAGGCAGGAGAGAGGGGGGAGACATTCACAGACAGGGATGGATGGTGAGCTCACTCACCCTTTGGCAGTCAGCACCTCTCATCCAGATGTATCTGAGGCTTCTGGACTTCAAATTTCCAGCTCCAACTTTCCTTTTCTGAGGCACAGCGTCGGGGATTGGTAGGGGTGGGGGGAATAGGCCCAGATCAAGCCCTCTCGGGCAGTGTGAAGGAGTGTAACAGACACTCTCAGCTTAGACAACTGCAGCCAGAAACCCTGCTGGGAAGCCATAGTCCGATCTAAATAATGTGTCCGGGTTTCAGGCTTTCTGAAACCCGGACACACGATTCCAAACCCAAACTGTCCGGGTGAATCCTGGACAGGTGGCAACCCTATTTGCCGACTCTCCATCCCAGAGCATCAATCAGAGAGCAATGCAGAGGGACTACAGTGAAACCTTGGATTGCGAGTAACGCGGTTAACGAGCGGTTCACAATACAAGCATTTTTTATATATATATATATATATATATATATTTTTAAATCCTGTCTCGGTTTGCGAGTGTTCTGTCCCAAAACGAGCAAGATTCAAGCGAATTGGTGTGCAGTACCCCATTTGGCCATCTGAGCCGTTCTGAAATACTCCATTACCGAGCCTTTCTGAGGGTTTCCAAATTCAGCCGAGCTGTCCCTGAGTATTTCCGAGGCACTCCGGCGCCCCCCCCCCACCTCTGGCCATATGCGGTATCGCATGCCATAGAAGTCAATGCAGAACAATTTTTTTATTTTTTTCATTGACTTATATGGGGAAACTTGCTTTGATATGCGAGTGCTTTGGATTATGAGCATTCTCCTGGAACGGATTATGCTCGTAATCCAAGGTTCCACTGTACTTGTAAATTTGGAGCTGTAGTAAAGAGCAAGAGCTGCATAAGCCAATGTCTCCCCTCTAGTGCCGGTGACTTGTCCTTAAAGGAACTTCCCCGTTAGGGGAACCTTAAGAACTGCGCAGGCGCAAACTTGCCGACGGAAATCTCCGAACCTCGCCCGGCATCCAGGCCCCGTGGATTGGAGGATGTTAAAAAAAAAGAGCCAGGAGGCGGAGCGAGTCGTCTGTCGCCCTGGATGTCGGCCAAGGTTTGGAGATTTCCGTCGGCAAGTTTGCGCCTGCACAGTCCTTAAAGGAACTTTCTCGTTAGCCGGAACCATATCGGCAGATCTTAGTGCGCCTGCGCAGGAACTTTCACGATAGCCGGAACCATATCGGCAGATCACCGGCTCCTGTTCCATGCAGAGTGATACCAACTGCACTCCGCCTCTTATCCTGGCTACAGGTCTCCAGAGTGGTGCCAGCAGCAGGAAAGACGAGATCTTGAGATCAGTGTGAAGCAATACACTGGGCTAGGGTTGCCATCTGTCCAGGATTCACCCGGACTGTCTGAAACCCGGACACATTATTCAGACGGGACTGCAACCTCCCCCTCCAACTTAGGCACAGATTCCCCCTGTTGCACACACCTATGCTACCCATTAACCAAGTACCACAATCACCCAGTGCATGGGCCCCCTCCCTTCTCTGTCCTGCCCCATACTAAGGTAAGGGGGAATCAGATGTAAGGGGTGTTCTGTGGACTCTGATGTAAGGGGGAGCTTTGGGAACCCTGATTTAATGGGGAATGCTGGGAATTCTTATGTAAATGGATGCTTTGGTAAGCAGAAACCCCCTTACATCAGAGTTCCATTTTATACCACAGTCCACAGTGTTCCCCCAGTAAAAAAAGTAAAACAAATAGTTGTGTCCCGCTAAAGTGGTTGGGTTCGGCTTGAAGAAAAGGTGGCAACCCTGCACCGGGTATAATAGTATAGGGCTGCTTTCACACTGATGTGCTGCGGTTTACCCACACCACTGACGGTTTGCTGCGCTTAGCCATAGACTTCTATTATATCCTGCTGTTTTACCACCCCCCAACTTTACATGTGGGTGCCGCTGCTGAATGCAACTTATACACATGATCGGATTTTCTGCGGACAAAGCGTAGAACTTTTGTACTAAGGGCGTAGGCTAGGAACTTGTCTTGCATACAAACGGCAAATAATTGTCGCCCAACAAACACGAAACGACGTGGTTTTTCTGCCCATTTTTGGGCACTGATTGGCATCTATTGTGCATATTTTTTACATGTGGATGGCCATGAGGGAAGTACCTGGCCATCCACATGTTTCCTCCAATCCCTGGTGGTCCTGGCGGCTTCCCTGTGGTCTAGTGTGGGCAACCGAGGGGGGGCTGTGCTGATAAACAATCAGCGTGAACCCCCCTGTCAGGAGAGCCGCCGATCGGCTCTCCTCTACTCGCGTCTATCAGACGCGAGTGAGGAAGAGTCGATCAACGGCTCTTCCTGTTTACATTGTGATCAGCCGTGATTGGACAAGGCTGATCACGTGGTAAAGAGTCTCCGCCGGAGGCTCTTTACCGAGATTGGAGATGAAGGGTGTCAGACTGACACCCCGCACCACCGATCGCTGTGCTGCACGCCCCCACGGGCGCACGCCTGCATGAAATCCTGCAGGACGTCGTCAGTAGACGTCCAGTCAGGATTTCACAACCACTTCCCGGACGTCAATTGTCCATTGACCGGGCAGGAAGTGATGATCATTTCCTCTGAAAATTGATCAAAGTGTGTGTGTTGATAGGTGATGAGGAGGCGATATGTTGCCCTTTCACCACCTGATGTAAACCCATGATTGCTGTGCAATGCACACATTTGTGACATGGTAGTACCCCAATTAGAGGTTTAAGTCGGGTGTCAGGAGGAGACACTGTGACTGGTGATCTTTGACCTCTCCCATGTTGTTCAGGTAGATCTCCACCTCTTTAACCACTTGTCATTTGGGGTCAGATTTGTCCAATGCAATGTCGCAGTCCCACTAAAAATCGCAGATCACCCACATTACCAGTAATAAAAAAAAAAAAAAAAGTCCCTAAATCTATCCTGTATCCAGATTTACCAAAACCATGTAGTGCAAGGGCCTGCCTGATTGCATATGAATTGAAACTCTTATGCCGCGTACACAAGACCGTTTTTTCGGGTTGTAAAAAATGACATTTTTTTTATGTCATTAAAAACGACCGTGTGTGGGCTCCAGAGCATTTTTCACGATGTAAAAAAAGTGCATTAAAAATTTCGAACACTAATTTTTCACAACGCTTTTAACGTTGTAAATAAATGATCGTGTGTGGGCTTTAACGACGTGAAAAAAACGCGCATTCTCAGAAGCAAGTTACGAGACGGGAGGGCTCGTTCTGGTAAAACTAGCACATTCATCACGCTGTAACAGACAGAAAAGCGCGAATCGTCTTTTACTAACACAAAATCGGCAAAAGCAGCCCCAAGGGTGGCGCCATCCGAATGGAACTTCCCCTTTATAGTGCCGTCATACGTGTTGTACGTCACCGCGCTTTGCTAGAGCATTTTTTTTCTAGACCACTAAAAATGTCATTTTTTACAACCCGAAAAACGGATGTGTGTACACGGCATTAGGCTGGGTTCACACTTGTGCGGTGCGAATACGTTACGCCGTCGTAAATTAGGGCGCAAGTTTCGTATTCATAAAGAACTTGCGCCCTAAGTTACAGCGGCGTAACGTATGTGGGCCGGCGTAAGCCCGCCTAATTCAAATGGGGATGATGTGGCCGTGTTTTTTTTTTTTAAATTATTGTTGACCCCGCATGTGCCGTTCGTGAAAAAATCCCAGTGCGCATGCTCGAAATACCGCCGCAAATCGTCATTGCTTTTGACGTGAATGTAAATTACGTCCAGCCCTATTTACGAACGACTTACGCAAACAACGTAAAAAATTAAAAATTCAACGCGGGAACGACGTCCATACTTAACATTGCGTACGCCTCATAGAAGCAGGAGCAATGTTACGCCGGAAAAACCTTACGCAAATGACGTAAAAAATTCCGCCGGGCGCACGTACGTTTGTGAATCGGCGTATTTAGGTAATTTGCATATTCTACGACGAAAACGACGGAAGCGCCACCTAGCGGTCAGCGTAAATATGCACCCTAAGATACGACGGCGTAAGAGACTTAGCCTAATGTCGGCGTATCTTGCTTTCTGAATACAGAAAGAAGATACGCCGGCGCAGCTTTGAATTTACGCGGCGTATCTATAGATACGCCGGCGTAAATTCTTGCTGAATCCGGCCCAATGTATTTTATAATGTTATGCGAATTGGATGCGCACTCAATTCGCATAGGTGTGAACGGGGCCTTAGAGCCGATTTACACTGGAGCAGCACGACTTGCCAAGCGATTCGGCAAGGCGATCTGCCCACGACTTCAGAGGCGACTTGCAAAATTACTTCTGTATTGAAGTCAATGCAAGTCGCCCTGAAGTCGTCCCAAAGTAGTACAGGAACCTTGAGTGACTCCTATGAGAACGGTTCCATTGTACAGAACGGAGCGTGACTTGTCAGGCGGCGAAGTTGCCTGACGAGTTGCGTCTGTGTGAACCGGTTCTCAAGGTTTGACCTCATATCTGATCTTGTATTTTATTAGAACTGTATTGTCTCCCTTTTATAATGTAAAGCGATGCGTAAATGGTTGGCACTATATAAATCCTGTATAATAATAATATGGTTTTGGTAAATCTGCAGAAAATCTAATAGTGTGTATGGGGCCTTGGGCTGCATTCACACTGCTGAAAAATGCAAATTGCACATGTGGTGCTTTCCTTTATTAACCACTTAAGGACCCCTCCACGCCGTTATACGTCGGCAGAATGGCACGGCTGGGCACATCAACGTACCTGTCTTTAAGCCCAGCCGTGGGGTCGCACGCGCATGCGACCAGGTCCGAAGCTCCGCGGCCGCGGGACCCGCGGACCCGATCGCCACTGGAGTCCCGCGATCGGTCCCCGGAGCTGAAGAACGGGGAGAGCTGTGTGTAAACACAGCTTCCCCGTTCTTCACTGTGGCGGCGCCATTGATCGCGTGTTCCCTTTTATAGGGAAACACAATCAATGACGTCACACCTACAGCCACACCCTCTTACAGTTAGAAACACATATGAGGTCACACTTAACCCCTTCAGCGCCCCCTTGTGGTTAACTCCAAAACTGCAATTGTCATTTTCACAGTAAACAATTTGGGCCAGATCCACAGTGAGAGTACGCCGGCGTATCTACTGATACGCGGGCGTTCTTTCAAATTTCCAGCGTCGTATCTTTAGTTTGAATCCTCAAACCAAGATACGACGGCATCTGTGTTTGATCCGACAGGCGTACGGCTTCGTACGCCTTCGGATCGTAGATGCAATACTTCGGCGTCCGCTGGGTGGAGTTTGCGTAGTTTTCCGCGTTGGGTATGCAAATTAGCTATTTACGACGATCCACGAACATACGCGCGGCCGTCGCATTCTCTTACGTTGTCTCTAGTCGGCTTTTTCCGGCGTATAGTTAAAGCTGGTATTTTGCGGCGTATAGATAGACTTGCCATGTTAAGTATGGCCGTCGTTTCCGCGTCGAAATTTGAATTTTTTTTTTTTTTTTTTGCGTAAGTCGTCCGTGAATCGAGATGGACGGAAGTCACGTCTAAGTTTAAAAAATTACGTCGCTGCGACGTCATTTCGCGCAATGCACGGCAGGAAAATTTCGAAACGGAGCATGCGCAGTTCATTCCGCGCGGGGACGCGCTTCATTTAAATGAAACACGCCCCCTAATCGCCGATTTGAATTCCGCCGCCAGAAATACACTACGCCGCCGTAACTTACGGCGCAAAATCTTTGAGGATTCGAAAGAACGCCAGGTAAGGTACGGGCGGCGTAGCGTATCTCTGATACGCTGCGCGGGTGCAGATCTATGTGGATCTGCCCCTGCATTTTTAATGCATTTTTTGCTGTGAAAATGACAATGGTCCCAAAAATTAGGGTTGTCCCGATACCACTTTTTTTAGGACCGAGTATGAGTACCGATACTTTTTTTCAAGTACTAGCCGATACCGAATACCGATACTTTTTTTTAAATGTGTCCCCAAATGCAGCCATGTCCCCCCCATATCCAGCCATGTTCCCCCCCCATATCCAGCCATGTTCCCCCCCCATATCCAGCCATGTTCCCCCCCCATATCCAGCCATGTTCCCCCCCATATCCAGCCATGTTCCCCCCCATATCCAGCCATGTCTCCCCCCCCCATATCCAGCCGTGTCTCCCCCCCCCCCCATATCCAGCCGTGTCTCCCCCCCCATATCCAGCCGTGTTTACCCCCATATCCAGCCGTGTCCCCCCCGCTTTCATTTGAATAGCTGTAATGATTCGCGCCGCGCTGCGTATAGACACTCCCCCTTGCTCGGCATTGGACAGTTCACCCGAGCAAGGGGGAGTGTCTATACGCGGCGCGAATCATTACAGCTATTCAAATGAATGCTGTAATGTTCCCTGCCCGTATTAACCAAGTGGCGGCGGCAGCGGGGATGCGGCGCGATGCGGTGTAGCGGCGGGATGCGTTGGCGGCGGCGGGGGGGGGGGGGAGTATTCTATTCCAGTATAGGGGGTATTTGCGGGAGTACGAGTACTCCCGCAAATACTCGGAATCGGTCCCGATACCGATACTAGTATCGGGACAACCCTACCAAAAATGTGTCAAAATTATCCGAAGTGTCCGCCATAATGTCGCAGTCACGAAAAAAAACGCTGATCGCCGCCATTAGTAGTAAAAAATAAATAATAAAAATGCAATAAAACGAATTGAAATCCTCACGGGATGACGTGGTGTACGTGACACACGCACGTCTGAGGGAGGAGCCGTCCGCGCCACGGAGCCGACACCGCATCGGGAGATGGGAGGACAGAGACCCGGAGGAGGCCCAGTGACAGCGGATGCGCCGCACAGAGGGAGCCCACCGAGCGGATAGTCCATCCATACCGCGGAGTCCACCTGCCGTCTCCGCTCTCCGGTAGAAGCCCGCCTTCCGTCGCCCCCCACTTACCCCCATGAGACTGCGGGCAAGGTAAGGTACGGGGAGGAGCAGGGAAGCCCCCCCCTAAGGCGTGGGGGCAGCCCCCCCTCTTCCCGCTGTACACAGTGACTACAGCTGATCAGACCAGGAAACAGAGGAGTGAATCTGCAGTACGCGGCAAAACTGGTAATATGTAGCCCTCATTTGAATTTGCATTTGCTTGTTTGCTGATTTTTGCCTCATGCGTTTACGGTCCTCGCTCTTGCTTACCGGGGTCTAAGATAAATGAACTGTACTAGGCAAGGAGAGTAACCTTGTCATATAAGTCGCATACTCCGAGCCTTTAAGGTTGGCTAAATAAGCGCATAGAGGGAACTATTTAAAGCGAGTCCACGTGCAACTTGGCACTCCCATTTATCTCAGAGGGACACTTATCGTTAATGATGCTCGCTCTTGCTTTTTGAAACTGAATGTACACGCATTGGCAGTGGAATTAAAGCTTCCTTGAGTTGACTGTCCCCCACACGGTGGGCATTTACCTTGGCGGACTAGTAGAAAAGCAGTTGATTCTGCGTCTGACTTTTTAAATCAGCCGGCATATGCTTTAACTTACTATATGTGCATGGATCTGTATTGTATTAATGCATCCAGGAGTTGACTGTCTTACATACTGCCGCTACTTCCCTTGGCGGACTTGTAAAAAAAAAAAAAAAAGCAGCAGACTCTGCTCTTATCTCTTCAAGTCAACCAGTACGTGCTCTATCCAACTATTTGTGCCCATGTTGGTTCAGTATTAATGCACCCACGAGCTGACTGTCTTACATTCGGCGGATACATACCTTGGCGGACTAGCAGAAAGTATTAGATTCTGCGTCTGATCCTACAAACGAGTCCGCGCACGCCTTATTTAATTCTATGGTCATCTTTCTCTATGGGAATTATTGCATCCATAAAGGTGACTGTCTTTCATACCGTGGACACTTCACTTGATAGCGAACTTGAAAAGCTCTAGATCTTGCCCCTGACCCTACAAATCATAGCTAAAAACCCAAGAAGGGACAAGCCCCGAATCCTCGGGAGTCACCAGAGGGGACGTCTAGCAATATATCCCATACCATTGGGTAAGGGGGGGATACCTGCCCAAAATAGGATAAGAGCGCATCTTACTAAGTAACGACCTAACTTCTTCAAGACCCCAAGCCCTCAGCCCACACACTTCGCAAACTTAGGAGGGGTGGTACCTGCAACTTGAAAGTACATAGATTTGACGTTTAAAAAAAAAAAAAAAAAGTAGGGGGTTCAATTACGACCCACTCCATTGGCCTTCTGCCTAATGTAAGACGCAAGGCTCTCGGTAGGGGCAGGACTCTTAGCAAAGCCTTAATCGCATCAGGGGCAGTCGGGTTCCTTTACCAGTGGGCGAGCAACCTACTGGGTGGAAATCAATCATTGTACAAACGGATGAACTCCCTGACCTTTCCTTAAACTTCGGATTACATCAGGGGTCAATTAATACCCCCGAAACTTCCTCAAAGTGTCCCCCAGGGCGGTTTAAAAAAAAAAAAAAAAAAAACCCCATCTAAAAAAAAAAAAAAAAAAAAAAGAGGGGGGGAGCTTAGCTCTCCATCCCCCCCTTCAAACTGGGAAAACGCATTAGAGCGATAAAGAAACACAATATGAATAGATCAACAAGGGGCGCCGCCCCTAAAATCCCTAAAGACACTGCCACCACCAGCACGATCAGACACTACATGACGTCGGAAGGCAGCGCGAAGAGCCCAGGCTTGGAAAAAAAAAAAACAGAAAAAACGGGGACAAATAAAAAGGGAATAGGGGGGGCGGAAACCCCGAGTGCGGATACGTCAGTTGAACTCGAACAAGTAACAGGCCAAATGGAAGACCTCTGCCCGGACTCTCATATCCCCTCTAAGGGAGAAATGGACACTATGCTCAGGAGATTGGAGAATGCAATAAGACAGGAAATTAGCACTCTAAGAACGGATCTATTTCATACGTTAGAACGGGTGGAGGAAGCCGAGAAAAAGATAGGAAAGCAGGATCTTGTAATCAAGGAACTAAATAACCAACATCTAATTTTGAAACAAAACCAGAGGCTGTTGCAATACCGACTGGAAGATTATGAGAACTGTAATAGAAGGCAAAATTTAAGGCTTAGAGCGGTTAGGGAAGAGAAGGGGGAAGACCTGAGGAAAATTCTCAATGACTTGTTCCTCCCCCTCCTAAAAATAGAACGAGTACACCGAGTGGGAAAGGCCAGGGAGGGAGGAAGCAAATGGGAAAGGGACATAATCGTCAGGTTCAGGCACTTCGAAGACAAAGAAGAAATATGGCAGAAACTGAGAAGAAAGCCCCCCTTACTATTTGAGGGGACTGAGATTCAGATCTACACAGACTTGGCCTGGGAAACCCTGTCTAGAAGAAGGCATTTAAAACCTTTACTGGAACAGATGCGTAAATCTAACATTACCTATCAATGGGGATTCCCAGCCTGCCTGATTGGATATAAAGAGGGAGTGTCAGCTAAACTAACATTTCCGGAAGATCTGGGGGGGTTCTGTCACAAATTAGACATCCCGGTGATTGAATTACCTGGATGGGTGGAATAGCGATTAGAAAATAGCTACCCCCAGAGGGGGCTTTCAGAAATGGGCATAGAGAGACGGGAGGGGTGGGGGGGACGGAGGGCGGGGGACTAGATAGGGGAACAAGGCGGTGCGGATCTGTATCCCCACACACATAAGATCGAGCCACCGGGGAATTCCGGGGGACAGCGTGTGGGAGGGGCGCGGGGGGTCACACCTCATCCAAAAGAACCAACGGGTAGGGGGTACCGAGGATCCCTATGGTTCAGAGGCGATGTACTGGCCTAGGCAAGGGGAGGGGAGGGGGGGATGGGGGGGTGGGTTTGGAGGGGGAGAGAACACTCCCCCCCTCCAAAATAGGGAGGGAAACGGGAATATGGCTCCCAAGGGATCTCTTAGAAAGGTCAGCAGGTAAAAGGAAACGACCAAGCAATAGGAAATGACAGAAGTTAAATTTTTATCCTATAACGTAAAGGGTTTAAATTCAGCGGTCAAAAGACTAAAAGTTCTGGTTGAGATTGAACAACTTAGAGCGGATGTGGTATTTATTCAAGAATCCCATTTGACCATAGACGCAAATATTAAGCTATATTCCCCGGCGTACCCCACTTGGTTTTACGGCGACTCTATCTCAAAACGTGCAAGAGGTGTGGCTATCGGGTTTTCAAGAGGTCTAGGATTTACGCTTGAGGCGAGGCTAACGGACCCAGAGGGGAGATTCCTATTTCTCAAAATAAAGCTAGATAGCATTACATACACGCTAGCAAATATATACGCTCCAAACATACACCCAATTCATTACTTAGGCAAAATTCTGGGAAAACTGAATAATTTCGCCGAAGGACATATAATCCTGATGGGGGATCTAAACTTTGTTCTCAATCCCACAGAAGACAGTACGTTCCGTGGGAAGGCGACAAAAATAGAGCAACTTCAGAGAATTAAACATAAGTTACATGATTGTCAACTAGTAGACGTTTGGCGGAGCTTCCATCCAAACGAACACGATTATACATTTTTCTCCCCCCCCCCACGGAACGTACTCTAGAATAGACTACATCTTAGTGGATCATGGGTTGCTTGACTCTATCATAGACACAGAAATTGGAATCATGACGGTATCAGACCATGCTCCAATAACAATGAAAATCATACTATCTACACAAAAGAAACAGCGGCCGCTGTGGCGACTAGACGACAGCCTGATCCGAGATGAAGAAGGGGCAAGAAGGGTGGAGGCCGAACTGGAAAAATTCTTCCTCATTAATGATACAGTAGGGATTTCCAGTGCAATCTTGTGGGAGACGCATAAAGCATACATAAGGGGAATACTAATCGCGGAGGGGGTTAAAAAAAAAAGCAGAAAGGAAAAGTAAAACCATTGCCCTTCGGAAAGAGATAGAGACCCTCGAACGCAAACATAAAGAGCATAGATTAAAAGAGACCTACCAGAATTTAACCCTGAAAAGAGAGGCACTTAAGGAAATTGTGGATCAGGAAGTGAGGTATAAACTAAACTGCATCTCTAAGGAGAGGTACATATGGGGAAATAAACCAAGTAAGCTTTTAGCCAAAATGGCCCAAAAAAAGAAAACTAGGAACTACATTGAAAAAATTAAAGGGAAAAACGGAAATTTGGCGTACGCAACCGGTGAAATTGCGGATAGCTTTAAAAAATATTATGAGGACCTATATACAATAAAACAGTCTGGCTGGCAGAAAGGGGAAAGGGAGGAAGAGACTAGAGACTTCCTTGTTAAGGCGGGTCTCCCTAGTTTGGATGAGACGGCAAGTCTGAACATGGATCGCCCCATAACGGAGGCAGAAATTAAAACAGCCTTAAACTCTATCGCGGGCGGTAAGAGCCCGGGCCCGGACGGATTCTCTACAATGTATTATAAGAAATTTAGTAATATATTGATTCCAAGGCTGTGCAAATATTTTAACGGGTTAGGATCGGAATTTGAAACCAGCAGGGAAGCTACGGCGGCCGTGATTACGTTAATTTTAAAAGAGGGGAAAGACAGCTCTCTCTGTTCAGGGTACAGACCCATTTCTCTGTTAAATACAGACATTAAGCTGTTTGCCAAAATTTTGGCGGGACGCTTGAAGGGGGTTTTGCACTCGTTGGTGCACCCTGACCAAGTGGGTTTTGTCCCCAACAGAGAGGGCAAAGATAATAGCCTTAGGGCAATCCTTTTGCTACAGACCATCAGGCAAAATGAGACCCCCGGTCTGCTCCTGTCAGTTGACGCTGAAAAAGCCTTTGACAGGGTAGACTGGGGGCTCATGATGGAGACCCTCACTGCCATGGGGATAGGAGGCAGGATGTCCCGTTGGATTAAAACACTTTTTACATCCATCCCACCGCAAAAATTAAAATAAACGGGACACTCTCGGAATCATTCGAGATGAAAAATGGGACTAGGCAGGGGTGTCCCCTGTCCCCTCTTCTTTTCATTTTATCATTGGAGCCATTATTGGCTACTATCCGTAAGAATTTTGATATTAACGGAGTAAGAGTAGACGGGGAGGAACATAAATTATCGGCTTTTGCCGATGATATATTATTTTATGTAACTAATCCGGTCAAATCCATCCCAAAGCTCTCTAAAGTATTGAAATATTACGGTGCTATCTCTAACTTTAAAATCAACGTCACCAAATCAGAAATTTTGAACATCAATTTAAATAAAAGAGAGATAGGATCAGTAAAGGAAGTCTGCGCATATCCTTGGACTAAAGAACTAAAGTACTTGGGTATTAAACTTGCAAATACAGTACAGAAGATGTATAAAATAAACTACGTCCCCTTATTAAACGAGATTAAGAACGAATTAAAAAATACAGTAAATAAACCAATTTCATGGATAGGTCGCATCAATATGTTGAAGATGGTGGTAGTCCCTAAAATTCTTTATAAATTTCTATTGGTTCCAATCGCCCTCCCACAGCAGTTTCTGAGCATTCTTAACACCCTGCTACTAAACTATGTATGGAAAAACAGGAAGCATAGAATATCCCTTTCCATATTAAAACAGGGAAAGATGCAGGGCGGGCTGGCGGCTCCGGATATCAAAGGCTATTATAAAGCGGCGGTTCTATCCCGGGCGGTCGAATGGGCCCGGAACAGACCAGATAAAAGATGGGTACAAATTGAGAAAGCGTCAACTAGCAAATATTTGAATAATATCATCTGGATCCCTGCACAATATAGAGCATTAGAGCACAAAACACAGGACATTACACGACTCACTTTAAGAATGTGGGATAGAACTCAGGCACAATTAGAGGGGAAATTCAACTCCCCCCTAATGAATTTAAAAGAAAATCCGTTTTTTGCACCGGGGGAAAATAAAATAGGAGGGAATTGGATTAGGGAAGACACTGTACACTTAGGAGATATTATTAAAAATGGTGACATAATGACCTACGAAGATTTGAAAGCCAAAACGGACTATTGGAATCTTGATAGGTGGCATTATTCCCAATTACATCACTTTGTGCAGCACCTCCCCCGCCCATTACGGACGGAGGCGGAGCTGACCCCACTTGAGAGGATCTGTAAATCGAAGAATTCAAAGGGCACAATCACTAAACTTTACGGGATACTGGTTAAGATAGGGTCTCGGGGAGAAGCACCTTTTATAGAGAAATGGGAAAGACAGTTAGGAAGCACTAGAGGGACAAATTCTTTTCAGAGGATCATTCAACTAACCCACTTTTCCGCAATAGATGTTCGAACTGCCGAAGCAAATTATAAGTGCCTATCAGGGTGGTACATAACCCCAGACAAAGCCAATAAATTTAAAGTAAACCAGTCCGCCGAGTGCTGGAGGGGCTGTTCAGAAATAGGCACGATGGCCCATCTATGGTGGCTATGCCCAAAAATTCAAAACTACTGGGACACAATACTGAGCCAAATCAAGGTCATAACGGGGGAGGAGATAAAGAAAGACCCCTGGGCCGTGCTCTTTCACGGCGGTCCGGAAGGGGTTAAAAAATACAAGCAGTCGTTACTTCCCCATCTCTTAAACGCAGCCAAGAAACGTATTCCTAAAAAGTGGCAGGAGAAGGAATGCCCACACGTCTGGAACTGGATAGACGAAGTGGAGGAAACGTACAGGTTAGAAGAACTAAAGGACAGCTACCTGGAAAGGAACAGTGAATACAGGGAGAAATGGGCAAAATGGAAGGAATACAAAAAAACATGGAGCTACGCGGAAAGAGTCAGGGTTCGTTAGGAACTAGAAACGTAAAAGTGGGCGCTAATCCACTAGCACCTCCTCGTTTGCACCTTTCCGAGGTTTTCATTTGGATCTCTTTTAGAGCGTTGCGAAAATATAGCTTCCTTTGCTGAACTGGTTAGGAGACATCTCAGAGGGGAACAGGACGAGATCCCTGGGAGCCATTAGGGGAGGGGGGGGGTAAAAAAAAAAAAAACAATCTCAAGAAGCTTGGTTAATTTGTATTGGGTTCGACCAGCCTTAACGGGGGTTGTTGGGGAGGTAATTATGGTTAAGGTATTTTTGCACCAATGGTTGGTTGACAGAGAAACCGAAATTCTAACGATTTAAAAAAAAAAAAATCTTGCAGATTAAATACCACACATGATGCAAACCACAAATTGAGACGTAAGAAGCATCAAATCATGAGCTGGTCTCTAGAATTTGGTTAAAAAAGCTGAGGTGGTGAAGAAAAAAAAAAAAGAAAAAAAAAAAAAATGCAATAAAACTATCTCCTATTTTGTAAACGCTATAAATTTCGCGCAAACCAATTGATAAACGCTTATTGCGATTTTATTTTTTTACCAAAAATATGTAGAAGAATACGTATCGGCCTAAACTGAGGAAACAAATATTTTTTTTATATTTTTGGGGGATATTTATTATAGCAAAAAGTAAAAGTAAAATATTGCATTTTTTTCCAAATTATCGTTCTATTTTTGTTTATAGCGCAAAAAATAAAAAATGCTGAGGTGATCAAATACCACCAAAAGAAAGCTCTATTTGTGGGAAAAAAAGGACATCAATTTTGTTTGGGAGCCACGTCGCACGACCGCGCAATTGTCAGTTGAAGCGACGCAGTGCCGAATCGCAAAAACTGTGTGGGTCCTTTTGCTGCCTAAAGGTCCGGGTCTTAAGTGGTTAATGACGCCTCAAATGCAGCAAGCAAGACGCATGAAAAAAAAAACACGTAATAAAACAAATGGTTAAAAACTGCACAAAGCTCAAAAAGGTGCATGAGCTTCTTTGTCGCAATTGGTTCCACAGTATTGATATAGGAACCTTGGCAAGGAAGTTCTTGTTCCAAAAAACGTGAGTATAATCCAAATATTGCATGCGCCGTCCGTGTACATATCCCAGTGTGCAATGCTCCCAAGTACGGCGCAACGACGTATTGGTTTCGACGTGAACGTAAATTACGTCCAGCCCTATTCGCGAACGACTTACGCAAACGACGTAAAAAATTTAAATTTCGAAGCGGGAACGACGTCCATACTTAACATTGGCTGCACCTCCTAATAGCAGGAACAACCTTACGCAGAAAAAGCCTAACGTAAACAACGTAAATTGCGCCGGGCGTACGTACGTTTGTGAATCGGCGTATCTAGGTAATTAGCATATTCTACGCCGACAACAACGGAAGCGCCCCTAGCGGCCAGCGTCAGAATGCACCCTAAGATACGACTGGCATAAGTCTCTTACGCCGTCGTATCTTAGGGTGCATTCTGACGCTAGGCTAATGTCGGCGAATCTAGCTTTCTGAATACAGAAAGTAGATACGCCGGCGCAGATTTGAATTTTCGCGGCGTATCTATGGATACGCTGTCGTAAATTCTCTCTGAATCCAGGCCCTTGTTTGTAACGAGTGGTCATTTAAATTACTGTTGCCTTTCTATCATCTCAAACCAGTCTGCCCATTCTCCTCTGACATCAACAAGGCATTTTCATCCACACAACTGCCGCTCACTGGGTATTTTCTCTTTTTCAGACCATTCTCTGTAAACCCGAGAGATGGTTGTGCGTGAAAATCCCAGGAGATCATCAGTTTTTGATAATACTCAGGCCAGCCCGTCTGGCACCAACAACCATGCCACGTTCAAAGTCACTTAAATCCCCTTTCTTCCCCACTCTGATACAGGCATACCCCGCTTTAAGTACACTCACTTTACATTTACACTTTACACTCGCGAGTAAGGACATGTACTCTGAACTTCAGAAAGTCGTCTTTACCACATCTAGATGCCTAAATGCATTGAGTTGCTGCCATGTGATTGGCTGATTAGCAATTTGTGTCACTATACAATTGAACAGGTGTACCTAATAAAGTGGCCAGTGAGTGTATGTGCGTCGTACAAATGATTCTATTTCTTCAGAATGCCAAATATTTTAATAATATACAGTGGAACCTCAGATTATGAGCATGATCCGTTCCAGGAGAACGCTTGTAATCCAAAGCACTCGCATATCAAAGCGAGTTTCCCCATAGAAGTCAATGGAAACAAAGATAATTTGTTCCGCATTGACTTTTATGGCATGCAATGTGGCCAGAGATGGGGGGGGCCAGAGAGCCTCAGAAATACTCAGGGACAGCTCGGCTGATCTCAGAAACCCTTGGAAAGGCTCAGAAACACCCGGGAACTGAGTGATTCCAAGGATTTCCAAATGGCGCCGAACCGTTCCGAGTGTCACCAGCTCCCCCGCACCTCAGGCCAAATGCGGTACTGCACACCCCATTAGCTTGAAATCTGCTCGTTTTGTGAGACAACACTCGCAAACAGAGTCGGGGTTTTTGTTAAAGTTGCTCGTCTTGCAAAACGCTCGTCAACCGCGTTACCCGTAAATCCGAGGTTCCATTGTAATCTTCTATTTAAGAGGGCTGTGATCTATGCAGATTTTTTTTTTTTTTTTTTACTGATCTAAATCAGTGGTCGACAAAATCCGGGCGCCAGGTCGCAATTGCGACAAGAAATTGTGACCTGGCGCCCGCGGTAGCCGGTAATTGAGGCCGCGGCTTTTCGGCCTTGTGAAGTCCCAAGCTCTTCCTTCTGTGAGCTGGCGCCATCTGGTTGTGGCCGTTGGCATTACAAGTTAAACAGCTCTTTCACTGGCCCAGATTCTGAAAGGGCTTACGACGGCGCAACGCAATGTATGCCGTCGTAAGTCCTAATCTGGCCCGTCGTATCTATGCGACTGATTCTTAGAATCAGTTACGCATAGATATCCATTAGATCCGACAGGCGTAAGGCTCTTACGCTGTCGGATCTTAAATGCAATTTTTTTTCGCCGCTAGGTGTCGCCTCCGTCGTTTTCCCCGTCGTGTATGCAAATGAGCAAAATACGCGAATTCCCGAACGTACGCGCGGCCGACGCAGTGAAGTTACGACGTTTACATTAGATTTGCGACTCGTAAGGTTGCCCCTGCTATATGAGGGACAACCAATGTTAAGTATGGACGTCGTTCCCCCGTCGAAATTTCAAAAATTACGTTGTTTGCGTAAGTCGTCCGTGAATGGGGCTGGACGCCATTTATGTTCACGTCGAAACCAATGACGTCCTTGCGATGTCATTTAGCGCAATGCATGTCGGGAAATTTTAGGGACGGCGTATGTGCAGTATGTTCGGCGCGGGAACGTGCCTAATTTAAATGCTCTACGCCCCCTACCCGGCTCATTTGAATTAGGCGGGCTTGCGCCGGGGTATTTACGCTACGCCGCCGCAACTTTACAGGCAAGTTCTTTGTGAATAAAGCACTTGCCTGTAAAACTTGCGGCGGCGTAACGTAAATGACATACGTTACGCCGCCGCAGTTTTACGCCCAGATACGAGAATCTGGGCCACTTTTTTTTCACTGCCATCTTCTTCCCTCTTATTAGAACCCCCAAACATTATATATATTTTTTATTCTAACACCCTAGAGAATAAAATGGTGATCATTGCAATACTTTCTGTCACGCCGTATTTGCGCAGCGGTCTTACAAGCGCACTTTTTTGGGGAAAAAAATGCATTTTTTTTTATAAAAAAATAAGACAACAGTAAAGTTATCCAATTTTTTTTATTGTGAAAGATAATGTTACACCAAGTAAATTGATACCCAACATGTCACGCTTCAAAATTGCGTCCGCTCGTGGAATGCCGACAAACTTTTACCCTTTAAAATCTCCATAGGCGATGTTTAAAAAAATCTACAGGTTGCATGTTTTGAGTTACAGAGGAGGTCTAGGGCTAGAAGTATTGCTCTTGCTCTAACAATCGCGGCGATTCATTCACACGTGTGGTTTGAACACCGTTTACATATGCGGGCGCTGCTCATGTATGTGTTCGCTTCTGCGCGCAAACTTGTCGGGACGGGTGCGTTTTCTGGCTCCTAACTTTTTTAGCTGGCTCCTAGATTCCAAGCAAATTTGTCATCCTGATCTAAATGCAGCGTTTACTGTCATTTACACGCCTGGGTACAGGCCCATTGAAAGCAATGGGATGCAATCAGATCGGCAACAAAAAAAAATGGACGCCTTGTTACCCACATACAAGAGCTCTTTGTGGAATGTAGGGCAGGCCATTGAAATGAATGGGCTTCTCTGTGTGTGACGCACAATAATACTGATAGGTCTGATATTTCAGGACAGTATAAATGGGGACTCACATACGGTACTTTCTTAATTAGCAGCGATTAACCACTAGAGGGAGCTCTGTATCAGCTTGAGACCCAATTCAACCTCTCTTGAGAAAAAGATTGCTTTTCTCCTCTGGAAATGCTAACTGCCTGGCTGTCATGCTGACACTTTTTTTTTTTTTTTTTAAGGGCAGATAAATGTTGTGTCAGAAACGTAACGGTCTCGTGTGCCTTGAGCTCTTGTAACACTGCGGTGATCAAAGCTGTGGGTCAGGTTTCCAGTGCACAGATACTGACGTGTTCAGGTCGTCACACACCTTCTGCTGGGAACAATGAATTGGCCTTATTCACACGTAAAACCTTTACACCAGGGCTCGACAAATCCCGGTCGCCATGGCGACTAGAAATAGGGTCCTGGCGACTTGACTTGGAAGGGGGGGCAAAAAAATAAAAAATATTTTTTTTTTTTTGTGAGCTGGCGCCATCTGGTGGTGGCCGTTGGTATTACAAGTTAAGCATTACAAGTTAAACTGCAATTCTAATGTCATTTTTCACTATTTTCACTGCCATCTTCTTCCCTCTAATTAGAACCCCCAAACATTATATATATATTTTTTATCCTAACACCCTAGAGAATAAAATGGCGATCGTTGCAATATTTTCTGTCACGCCGTATTTGAGCAGCGGTCTTACAAGCGCACTTTTTGGGGGAAAAAATTACACTTTTTTTAATTAAAAAATAAGACAACAGTAAAGTTATCCCCATTTTTTTTATATATTATGAAAGATAATGTTACGCCGAGTAAATTGATACCCAACATGTCACGCTTCGAAATTGCGTCCGCTCGCGGAATGGCGACAAACTTTTACCATTTAAAATCTTCATAGGCAACGTTTAAAAAAATCTACAGGTTGCATGTTTTGAGTTAGAGGAGGTCTAGGGCTAGAATTATTGCTCTCGCTCTACCAATCGCGGCGATACCTCACATGTGTGGTTTGAACACAGTTTACATATGCGGGCGCTGCTCATGTATGTGTTCGCTTCTGCGCGCAAGCTCATCGGGACGGGGCGCGTTTTCTGGCTCCTAACTTTTTTTTTTTTCCCAAAAAAGGATATTTATTGACGAATATGGCAAAAATACATGGGTACATACATCTTGTCTGTTACATTGCTTTTTTGTTATATACAACCATGTTATATCATTCAGGGTAATAAAATAATATAAAACATCAAAAATAAAACAACAAAAGAAAAAACTTCTGGAATGCTACGTTCTCCTCCCATCAAGCCTTTGCATTATACATTAATACATTCTTTAAGAGTACTGACATGCTCTCACACTCCGTAACCCACTCCAATGTATTACAGGGTCCACTCCCCTGGCCCTTTCCCTCTCCTCCTTCCATAGTATACTAATGACCCAGTCTCGAGTTTTTGCCCTCGGCCTTCTACATGAGCAGCCTGTCCAGTACCAACTCAAGAGGGGCCGATCCCGGGGAATTTAACCACGGGGCCCATAGCAACTCAAACCTTCCCCACCGTTTCCTGCGCTGGTAGATATATTTCTCAGCTCGGAGAGTGAGTCCCATCTGGGCTATCCACTCCCCCAGCCTTGGTGGCTCTGCATCCTTCCAGTGTCTAAGGATAAGTTTGCGGGCCTGGAACAGGGCTCTACCAACAGCCTTTTTTGGGTTATCTTCCAGTGGGAGGTCCTCTATAATACCCAAGACACACACTTTGGGGGTCTGCGGCACCTGAATCTTGAACACCTCGTTAAGGGTTTTGAGAACCCCCGCCCAGTACATGTGCAGCTTGGGGCATCGCCACAACAAATGGATAAGGTCACCATGGTCCCTGGCACATCTAGGACAATTATCATCCTCTACCAGCCCCATCCTATATAGTCTGGCCGGGGTGAAATGTACTCGTAAGACGATGAACAGTTGGGACAGCCGTTGTGCCACATTGAGCGAGGCTCCCTGTATGGCTAGTAATGCCTCCTCCCACTGCTCCTCCTCAAAAATGCGGCTCCTAACTTTTTTAGCTGGCTCCTAGATTCCAAGCAAATTTGTCAAACCCTGGTTTACACAATCTGCTTGGATATGGCTGGGGCAGCAGATTCACGCTTACGAAAACCACATTGGTTCTCATACAATCACTCCCACCACCTACCTTCCAACATTGGAAAGAGGAATTGAATTGTGGATGAGGAATGCGGAAACCTGCAAATTTACAGCCAAGGGAAGACGGAGTTGAATTATCTGTATAGGTAAAAAATAAATTGGGGGCTTCTTTGTGTATCGGGAGCTTCTGTTAGAACTTCTGTCACGGTGATGGGCAACATGTAAAAGCCAGTACAGACCCGTATATGTATTCTACCAAGTAACACGGTGCCATTGGAGGTCCCACTATAAGACCCTAATCATGTAACATTTTACAGATCAGTAATTTTTCTTCTTCAATGATGTGCGCTGGTGAAACTCCACTGATGAGGAGGCAATGATGTGAACTGATGGGCACTGACGAGGCTGTACAGATGGGCACTGACGAGGCTGTACAGATGGGCACTGACGAGGCTGTACAGATGGGCACTGACGAGGCTGCACTGATGAGGCTGCACTGATGAGGAGGCAATGATGTGAACTGATGGGCACTGACGAGGCTGTACAGATGGGCACTGACGAGGCTGTACAGATGGGCACTGACGAGGCTGTACAGATGGGCACTGACGAGGCTGTACAGATGGGCACTGACGAGGCTGTACAGATGGGCACTGACAAGGAGGCAATGATGTGAACTGATGGGCACTGACGAGGCTGTACAGATGGGCACTGATGAGGAGGCAATGATGTGAACTGATGAGCATTGACAAGGCTGTAAGGGTGGGCACTGACGAGGAGGCAATGATGTGAACTGATGAGCATTGACAAGGCTGTAAGGATGGGCACTGATAAGACTGGACTGATGGGCACTGATGAGGAGGCAATGATGTGAACAGATGGGCACTGACGAGGCTGTACAGATGGGCACTGACGAGGCTGTACAGATGGGCACTGACGAGGAGGCAATGATGTGAACTGATGGCCATTGACAAGGCTGTAAGGTTGGGCACTGATAAGACTGGACTGATGGGCACTGGTGAGGCAATGATGTGAACTGATGGGCACTGACGAGGCTGAACAGATGGGCACTGACGAGGAGGCAATGATGTGAACTGATGGCCATTGACAAGGCTGTAAGGATGGGCACTGATAAGACTGCACTGATAAGACTGCACTGATGGGCACTGTTGAGGCTACACTGATAAGGCAGCACTGATAACCTGCAGTGATGTGAACTGATGGTTACTGATGAGGCTGCACTGATAGGCATTGATAACCTGCACGAATGTGAACTGATGAGGCTGCACTGATGAGGTGGCACTGGTGGGCACTGATAAGCTGCACTCATGTGAACTGATGGGTACTACTGAGTGGCACTGATAGGCAGCACAATTCTGCCCAAAATGAGAATCACAATTCTCTCACGATTCTTCCTTTCTTTTGACGGCTGTCGGCTTCAGCAGAGCAGCAGAGAGAATTCTCTGCATAGAAAGATCGGGAAATACTTTGTCAAGATCGCAACGGGAAACAATTGCGATAATGATTTTTGGTGATCAATCGCGCAGCTCTAGGCAGCACTGATAACCTGCACTGATGGGAACTGATGAGGCTGCACTGATGGGCACGGATGAGGCTGCACTGATGCAAACTGATGAGCACTGGTGAGGCGGCACTGATATGCATCACTGAGGGGCACTGATAAGCTGCACTGATGGGGCTGTACTAATAATCAGGGCACTGATTATCAGTGTAAATGCTGTACCCACTGTGCCCTATCAGATCAGCTCTTCGCTGTCTCTATGTGAGGAAAGGAAATGCGGACAACCGGCAAGACAGTTTGCATGTGACCAGCTGTAATTGGACACAGCTGATCACATGGTAAAGGGCCGCTGTGATTGGCCCTTTCCCCCTGATCTGTTATTCAATCACAGACACTTTCTGAAGCGTGCCCCAGAAGTGTGTCCTTGGGGGGGCGTCCTCCAAGAAATAGAGAGAGAGCCTTTGTTGTAGCTGTACAAATTGTTAATATGTTTATTTCCTGTGGTCGTCAGTGCCATCTAGTGGCCATAATGCAGTATTCTGATTAAGGTATTTAAAAAAAACACACCAGATTATGGCCACTAGATGGAGCTGATGATCATGGGAAATAAACCTATTAGGCAAAATTTGCTGCACAAATGTTTGTTCGTCCAGCTTTTTTTTTTTATTATTTTTTTATTAATAGACCCCCTCTGTGGCAGATTAAACCATGTAAAATGTAATGATTTCCAGAAAAAGTCCCATAGCTTGCTTGCTTGTCCTGTAGACTCAGAACACATGGAGGACTACATTGAAGGGGTCCCTCCACTTGAAATGGTCCTAGATCGATGGTGTTGATGATTAATCCAGCTGGCAGGTACCAAAAAAACTGCAATATCAATATTGATTGGCTCATTTGTGTATTGCTGTCCATTTTTTAGGCAAATTTCTCACCAAGGTGCTATTTTAGCTTTACATGGCTACAATCTGGACACATTGCATAAAGTGATCCTGTCACCAATTTATAAATGAAAAATAAATAAATAAAAAAAAGCAAAATAAGAGCATTGACATTTACCTGTCCCGCCACTGTCATTGACACATCAGGTAGTGTCAGATGCCTGCCAGTGTCAGTATTGTGTCCCACCTATAATATAAGCCAGGGTTTGACAAATTTGCTTGGAATCTAGGACCCAGCTAAAAAAGTTAGGAGCCAGAAAACGTGCCCCGTCCCGACGAGCTCGCGCACAGAAGCGAACACATACGTGAGTAGCGCCCGCATATGTAAACGGTGTTCAAACCACACATGTGAGATATTGCTGCGATCGTTAGAGCGAGAGCAATAATTCTAGCTCTAGACCTCCTCTGTAACTCAAAACATGCAACCTGTAGAATTTTTTTAAAATGTCGCCTATGGAGATTTTAAAGGGTAAAAGTTTGTCGCCATTCCACGAGCGGACGCAATTTTGAAGCGTGACATGTTGGGTATCAATTTACTCGGCGTAACATTATCTTTCACAATAAAAAAAATTGGGATAACTTTGCTGTTGTCTTATTTTTTAATTAAAAAAATAGTATTTTTTTTTTCAAAAAGTGTGCTTGTAAGACCGCTGCGCAAATACGGTGTGACAGAAAGTATTGCAACGTCCGCCATTTTATTCTCTAGGGTTTTAGAATAAAAAATATATATATAATGTTTCGGGGGTTCTAATTAGAGGGAAGGAGATGGCAGTGAAAAAACACATTAGAACTGCCGTTTTACTTGTAATGCCAACGGCCACCACCAAATGGCGCCAGGTCACAGAAGGAAGCTTGGGCCTTTATTTTTTTACTGGAGGAACACCGTGGACTGTGGTATAAAATAGAACTCTGATGTAAGGCAGGACTCGACAAAATCCGGTTGCAATTGCGACAAGAAATTGTGACCTGGCGCCCGCTGGGAATTGAGGCCGTGGCTTTGCGACCTACAGGCCGCAAAGCCGCGGCCTCAATTACCGGTCGTTGTGGGCCCGCTGCGATCGTGCGGCGGGCGAGATGGGGGCGCACGGAGACACAGGATCCTGTGCCTCCGTGCGCCCCCACCGCACGATCGTGGCGGGCCCACGACGGCCGGTAATTGAGGCTGCGGCTTTGCGGCCCGTAGGCCGCAAAGCCGCTGCCTCAATTACCAGCGGGCGCTAGGTCACAATTTCTTGTCGCAATTGCGACCGGGCACCCGGACTTTGTCGAGCCCTGCCTTACATCAGAGTTCTATTTTATACCACAGTCCACGGTGTTCTTCCAGTAAAAAAAAAAAAAAATTGCTGTTGCTGTGTGCCGCTAAAGTGTTTGGGTTTGGCTTGAAGAAAACTTTGCAACCCTAGTAGGGGGGCTGATTTGCACTGGGAGGAGGGAGAAGTTATGGTTCGGGGAAAAGCATGCAGATCAGTACTAGATTTTTATGGGCTGGGGGATTTTTGCTGACGGATAATGCACAATGGGGGGGGATTTGGCATGTTTGCCCTGGGCTCTAGATGACCTTGTCCCGACACTGGCTGCATTAATCATTTATGGAAAGGAAAAACACTGCAAGTAAGAATTAAGGGCCAGATTCACAAAAGAGATACAACGACGTATCTCCTGATACGCCGTCGTATCTCTGTGATCCGCCCGTCCTAACTATGCGGCTGATTCATAGAATCAGTTACGCATAGATAGCCCTAAGATCCGACAGGTGTAATTGACTTACACCGTCGGATCTTAAAGGGGTGGTTTACCCTAAAAACTATTTTTTTTTATTACAATGGCCCCCCACATTCCAATACGATTAAGGCTATTATTATTTTTTTGAAGCTGTACATACCTTTGTACAGCATATTCACCCGTAGCGAGTCCCGCGGGAGTGGGCGTTCCTCACATGTCTGTGATTGACATTTTGACCAAAAACGAGCCTCCCCCGTCGCGTAAGCCGCGTCACGATTGGCGAAAGGAGCCGAACGGCGATGCGCAGTATAGCGCCGACTCGCCGTTCGGCTACTTTCGCCAACCGTGACGCGGCTTACGCGACGGGGGGGAGCTCGTTTTTGGTCAAAATGTCAATCACAGACATGTGAGGAACGCCCACTCCCGCGGGACTCGCAACGGGTGAATATGCTGTACAAAGGTATGTACAGCTTCAAAAAAATAATAATAGCCTTAATCGTATTGGAATGTGGGGGGCCATTGTAATAAAAAAAATTAGTTTTTAGGGTAAACCACCCCTTTAAGGATGCAATTCTAGGCCGGCCGCTAGGTGGCGAGGCCATTGCGGTCGGCGTAGAATATGCAAATGACTAGTTACGGCGATTCACGAACGTC
This sequence comes from Rana temporaria, assembly GCF_905171775.1. Lineage (NCBI taxonomy): Eukaryota > Metazoa > Chordata > Amphibia > Anura > Ranidae > Rana > Rana temporaria. The sequence goes on from NC_053489.1 coordinate 50,431,714, forward strand.
CGCGATGCCTGTCGATCTAAATTTACGTTGTTTCCGTCGAGATACGCGTCGTAAAATTAGGGCTACCTCCTAGGTGTTCTAAGCCATGTTAAGTATGGCCGTCGTTCCCGCATCGAAATTTAAAATTTCACGTCGTTTGCGTAAGTCGTCCCTGAATGGCGCTGGACGCCATTTACGTTAACGCCGAAACAAATGACGTTCTTGCGACGTCATTTAGCGCAATGCACGTCGGGTAATTTACCCGACGGAGCATGCGCAGTACGCTCGGCGCGGGAACACGCCTAATTTAAATGGTGCCCACCCCATTTGAATTAGGCGGGCTTGCGCCGAGCGGATTTACGTTGCACTGCCTCAAGTTTACAGGTAAGAGCTTTGTGAATCAGGCACTTACGCTGTAAACCTGCGGCGGTGTAACGTAAATGGGATACGTTAACGCCACCGAGGAGTAACGGAATTGTACCTGAATCTGGCCCTAAATACTTACATTTTATTATGCTTTTGCATTTTTTTTAAATAGGTGACAGGGTCTCTTTAAATATTGCGCACTAAAAGGTGTCCTTCTTTCCCACCCTAGAAGACGTACAGGTAGAAAAATAGCCTGCTGTAAAAATAGGTTTAATGGCGTTATGATATAAGGATTCTTCTCTAACCTCTCCTAATTCCACCCTGATGGCTGTAAATACACAAGTCACCAGAGTCAGACAAAGCAGTCATGTAAGACAGCCACTACTGCACAGGCTGCAATTATAGGGCATTATATCATGGAAATGACCCCCTATGGTTCAGATCTTCTGGATAAACCTGGAGCTCTTTAGTATGGAAAAACCTGAGTCTACTCCCAGCCTCGTCTTGCCAGCCCATCCATGGCTGCAGAGTGCCTATTGAACATTAAGCAGGGACACCCTGAAGGCAGCTTCCTTTGTGTGAACGATGCGGCCTATGCGTCCTCCCTACACTGACACAGGAACAAGCTACAAGCCAACTTACCCAGATAAAATAGGCATTTAACCCCTCGGAAAACAAGCAGGTAGGTGGTGAAAACGCCAACATTCTGCAATCTTGTATTGCTTCCCTTGCCTACATCATTTTTCTGACCACTTTATTTGCATGAACATCTACAAAGTGAATGGCATTTTGCAGAAACATGCTACAGGATTGCCATGTAGTATCATCATTAATGTAGGAGCATGTTTACAGCATGGACTATGTAGAACTTGCAGAGAAATGGGGTTTTTTGTTTTTTTTTATTTTTATTATTTTACTAAAATGCAGGAACAAACTCCCAACCCCCCCCCCCCCCCCCCCCCCCGTGAGGAGTGCTTACAGGATATACTTTGATTGTTCTCAGAGCTGGGGGCTTTGTTGTGCATATGGACGGCAGAGATAAATGCTGCAGGGGTGTGCTGTGTGTAATGTAACAGAGATATACAGTACATAATATCAATCGTCTTCACGATTACTTTGCTGCCGAGATTGTGGTCACCCAGCTCCGAGTATTCACGTACAGGATTTTTTTACAAAGATTTCAATAAGAAAGGAAATTTTTAGTGTGATCTAGGCATGCAACATTTTAAAATATTTTCCAGGGACACTTTTCTGCTGCCTTGGTATATCTGAGCTTCTCGGTCATGTGATCGACAAAATTGGATCCTTTCTGTCCATCTTTTTTCGAGAATTGGGGTTGGGAAAGGGTTTTGAGGATTGGTCCTAAATCTATGGCTGGCCCCAAAATGTGCTTTTCTTTTTAATAAATGGGCATGACCTACCTAAATATGGTTGCGTTGTGGAGGGGGATTGAGGATTGGTTTAAGTGTCACAATGTTATGGCTGGCCTCAAAATGGGCATGATCTACCTAACTATGGTTGAGTTAGGAAAGGAGTTTGAAGATTGGTTTGGGTGTCCTAAATCTATGGCTGGCCCCAAAATGTGCTTTTCTTTTTAATAAATGGGCATGACCTACCGAAATATGGTTGAGTTGGGGAAGGTGTTTGAGGGTTGGTTTAGGTGTCCAGTAATTATGGCTGGCTCCAAAATGGGCTTTTCTTTTTATTAAATGGGCCTGACCTACCTAAATTATGTTGTGTTGGAGAATTGGGTTTGAGGATTGGTTTAAGTGTCCCAATTTTATGGCTGGCCTCAAAATGGGCGTGATCTACCTAAATATGGTTGAGTTAGGAAAGGGGTTTGAGGATTGATTTGGCTGGCCCCAAAATGGGCTTTTCTGTTTATTAAATGGGCATGACCTACCTAAATGTGATTGAGTTGGCGATATGGCTTAGGCCGCGTACACAAGACCGGTCCAAACCGATGAAAACGGACCGAAGTCCAGTTTCATCGGTCCAAACCGACCATGTGTACGGCCCATCAGACCAAAGTTTTAGAACTTGCTTTACAATCGAACCGATGGACGGCTGACCATCGGTCAAAACCGATGGTTAGTACACAAAAGCATCGGTTCAAAACCTGCACATGCTCAGAATCAAGTCGACGCATGCTTGGAAGCATTGAACTTCGTTTTTTTTCAGCACGTTGTTGTTTGTTTTACGTCACCGCGTTCTGACCCGAATGGTTTTTGAACTGATGGTGTGTACGCACATCAGACCATTGGTCTGCTTCACTGGTGAACCGATGAAAACGGTCCGTCGGACCATTCTCATCGGATGGACTGACCGTATGTATGCGGCCTTAGGTGTCCTGTAATTATGGTTGGCTCCAAAATGGGACATTTATTTTTAATAAATGGGCATGACCTACTTAAATATGGTTGAGTTGGGGAAGGTGTTTGAGGATTGGTTTAGGTGTCCAATAATTATGGCTGGCTCCAAAATGGGACATATCTTTTTAATAAATGGGCATGACCTATCTAAATATGGTGGCGTTGGAGAATGGGTTTGAGGATTGGTTTAAGTGTCCCAATTTTATGGCTGGCCTAAAAATGAGCATGACTTACCTAAATATAATTGAGTTAGGAAAGGGGTTTGAAGATTGGTTTGGGTGGCCCAAATGTATGGCTGGCCCCAAAATGTGCTTTTCTTTTTAATAAATGGGCATGACCTACCTAAATATGGTTGAGTTGGGGAAGGTGTTTGAGGGTTGGTTTAGGTGTCCCGTAATTATGGCTGGCTCCAAAATGGGCTTTTCTTTTTATTAAATGGCATGACCTACCTAAATGATGTTGTGTTGGAGAATGGGTTTGAGGATTTGGTTTAAGTGTCCCAATTTTATGGCTGGCCTCAAAATGGGTGTGATCTACCTAAATATGGTTGAGTTAGGAAAGGGGTTTGAGGTTTGGTTTGGGTGGCCCAAATTTATGGCTGGCCCCAAAGTAGGCTTTTCTTTTTATTAAATGGGCTAGACCTACCTAAATATGGTTGAGTTGGAGGATGGGTTTAAGGATTGGCTTCGGTGTCTAGTAATTATTGCTGGCTCCAAAATAGGACATTTCTTTTTAATAAATGGGCATGACCTACCTAAATATGGTTGAGTTGGGGAAGGTGTTTGAGGATTGGTTAAGGTGTCCAGTAATTATGACTGGCTCTAAAATGGGCATTTATTTTTAATAAATGGGCATGACCTACCTAAATATGGTTGAGTTGAGGAAGGTGTTTGAGGATTGGTTTACGTGACCAGTAATTATGGCTGGCTCCAAAATGGGCATTTCTTTTTAATAAATGGGCATGATCTAAATATGGTCGAGAAAGGGGTTTGGAGATACCAACTTTTTTTGACTGACCCTAAAACCAGCATTTCTTTTTAATGAATGGGCATGACCTATACTTATATATGGTTGAGTTGTGGGAGGTGTTTGAGGATTGGTTTAGGTGTCCGGTAATTATGGCTGGCCTCAAAATGGGCATTACCTACCTAAATATGGTTGAGTTGGGGAAAGGGTTTGAGGATTGGTTTGGGTGTGCCAATTCTATAGCTGGTCTCAAAATGGGCCTGACCTACCTAAATATGGTTGAGTTGGGGAAGGGGTTTGAGGATTGGTTTGAGTGTGCCAAATTTATGGCTGGCCCCAAAACCATCATTTATTTTTAATAATTGGGCATGACCTACCTATATAGGGTCATGGGCTGGCCCCAAAATACTTGTATAAAAGAACAAATATCCATACTTACCTCCCTGCTGCAGCATCCCACATCAGCTCTAAGACTGAGAACTGTGGGATCACATGACTGCTGATTGCTCAGTTCTCAGTCTGCTCCAAGTAGAGAGCAATAACTGTCAGTCACCACTCTCTGCTCTGCTCCTCCAGTGCAGCGCCGAGCTGGGGTGGGGATGGTTTCAGCCAGCTTCAACGCTCAGCTGTGTGCTGAAAGGCAGAGCCAGCTGTCAATCAGGCAGCAGGGTGGATCCCAACAATTCTGATGGTGGCTCTGCCCTGTCAGCTGATACTAGGCAATAGCCACTATCAGCTGACTCACAGGAGGACAAATCTAAATGCACTCCTGTAACCCACAAGAGAAGCATGGCCAGAAAAGCTTCATCTATACTCCCTGTTGAAATCAATGGGCTTCCGACTAACAAAAATGTCCCAACTATAAAGCATGTTGCAATATTTTTTCTGCAATGCACCCCAATGCACTATGGTGCGTTTCCATGACTTACAATGAGTTACAATCTGTGCACGTTTATGCATAAGTATAGAGGAAGAGATGTGGGGGTAGGGAGGTGATCTGAGCGGAGATCGAAATTTAAGAAAAGAGGGTTACTAGTAGCAACAATAAATGATCAGAAATGTATTGATACAAATGATTTAATTGTGGTATCAAAAATGAAAAATATTGGTTTGTACAGTTCCTGATAGAAAATATTAGTATAAAAGGTTCATATAGCTTGCCTTGGGGTGCTATTCAAAATAAATGGCACTGCAGGGTATCAACGCATTTCACAAACCTTGCGGTAATGCGTGCATTTCTGCAACACCTAGATGTAAATCGCCCTTTACTCACAGCTTAGTGAGCTAAATATTGGTAAATGTAAGCATACGCAAGACTTTGTCTATGTGTACATAGTATTGGATCAACTGTGGGTATAGAATTGGGTATATGGGATTGTACGATATTTTTTATTTTATTTATTTTTATGGTTGAACTAGATGGTCTTTTTTCAACCTATGTAACTAACGTATATATTCGAGTATAAGCCGAGTTTTTCAGCACATTTTTTTTGTGCTGAAATGCCCCCCTCGGCTTATACTCGAGTCACCTTTTTGAGCATGATCTCCCGAACTTTGGGGACCCGGTACAGGCTGGCCTTAGGTCCCCTGGACCCCAAACTTGGCACACACGTAGCCCCACTCTTCCTCTACAAGTGTGCAAAAACGGTAATTTCTCCAGTGACTTTGGGGACCTGGTACCGGCTGGTTGTACGTCCCCTTTCTCCTCTACAAGTGTGCACAGTTTGTTGTCTGGGGGACCTACGGCTGGGGAGCACCGATTTTTCAAAGCCGGGCACCCCTTCCATAGACTCCCATGTTAAACTTCAGTCTAGTCATGGACACAGTGAGGCATGGGCATAGTGAGGCATGCACATGGACACAGTGAGGCATGTGGATGGACACCCTAGGCTTATATTCGTTTTCCCATTTTTTTTGTGGTAAAATTAGGTGCCTCGGCTTATACTCAAGTATATACAGTATATTGGCGATATTGCACATAGTGATCAATCAGAATTTTTTTAACAAGGGGAAATTGGATGCATTGTTATAGGCAACTACTGTTCATTTGTTTTTGTTTTCCCCAGTCCTGTTTTAATTAGGGTTGTCCCGATACCACTTTTTTGAGACCGAGTACAAGTACCGATACTTTTTTTTCAAGTACTCGCCAATACTGAATACCGATACTTTTTTTTTTTTTATGTCATGTGACAGTATTTTTATTTTATTTTTTACTATATATATATATATATATATATATATATATATATATATATATATATATATATATATATATATATATATATATATAATTTTTTTTAGAGGGGGTGGGGTAGTGGATGGTGTGTGGGTGGGTGTGTGTGTGTGTGTGTGTGTGTGTGTGTGTGTTTTTTATTTATTATTATTATTATTATTATTATTATTCACATTTTATTTTTTAAATTATTTATTGCAATTTTTTTTTTTTTTATTAACCCTGTTGGGGGGCTTTGGTGAGATATCAGGGGTCTTAACAGACCTCTGACATCTCCCCTTTAAGACAGAGAAAGGGACTAGGGACACAAATTCCCCAGTCCCTTTCTCTGCAGCCTCAGCTGAAATGAATGAAGAGAAGCTCCTCTCCATTCATAAACTGAAGCATCGTAAACACAGGTTACGATGTTTCAGTTATATGAATGGACAGAGTCAGTAATCACTGACTCTGTCCATTCGTAAACGGTAGGAGCCGGGTCTAGCGGCTCCTACCTCCGCTCTCCATCCTGACATATTGAGGGGGGGGGGGGGGGAGCGGCACGGAGGGGAAGTGGCATGGATGGGGAGAAGACGACACGGAGGGGGAGAACACATGACAGGGGAGAACGGCACAGACGGGGGAGAAGACAGCACGGAGGGGAGAACACATCACGGGGGAGAACGGCACGGACGGGGAGAAGATGGCACGGAGGGGGAGAAGACATCACGGGGGAGAGCGGCATTGAGGGGGAGAAGACATCACGGGGGGAGAGGGGCACGGACGGGGAGAAGACGACACGGAGGGGGAGAACACATGACAGGGGAGAACGGCACAGACGGGGGAGAAGACAGCACGGAGGGGAGAACACATCACGGGGGAGAACGGCACGGACGGGGAGAAGATGGCACGGAGGGGGAGAAGACATCACGGGGGAGAGCGGCAAGGAGGGGAAGTGGCATGGATGGGGAGAAGACGACACGGAGGGGGAGAACACATGACAGGGGAGAACGGCACAGACGGGGGAGAAGACAGCACGGAGGGGAGAACACATCACGGGGGAGAACGGCACGGACGGGGAGAAGATGGCACAGAGGGGGAGAAGACATCACGGGGGAGAGCGGCATTGAGGGGTAGAAGACATCACGGGGGAGAGGGGCACGGACGGGGAGAAGACATCACGGGGGAACAGGACAGCACGGACGGGGAGAAGACATCACGGGGGAGAGCGGTACGGACGGGGAGAAGACATCACGGGGGAGAGCGGCACGGACGGGGAGAAGACATCACGGGGGAGAGCGGCACGGACGGGGAGAAGACATCACGGGGGAACAGAACGGCACGGACGGGGAGAAGACATCACGGGGAGAGCGGCACGGACGGGGAGAAGACATCACGGGGGAACAGAACAGCACGGGGGAGAAGACATCACGAGGGAGAGCGGCACGGACGGGGAGAAGACATCACGGGGAGAGCGGCACGGACGGGGAGAAGACATCACGAGGGAACAGGAAGGCACGGGGGAGAAGACAACACAGAGAAGACTTGTAACTCCCCCCACCACCCGATACCTGACTGTACAAGTATCGGGTGAAGCATCGGAGCATTTCCCCCGAGTACAAGTTCTTCGGGAAATGCTTGGTATCGGTCCCGATGCCGATACTAGTATCGGTATCGGGACATCCCTAGTTTCAATAAACATGTTCTGTTTGTAAAATGCAACATTTTTGACCAAGAAAAATACCATTTATAAAATATTTTTTTTTGCCATCGTAAATTGTAAAAACAAAACAAAAAATGTATGCAAAATGAATATCCCATTTGCAAATAAGGAATGGAGATCGGTAAAGCCACATATGCCCCCTTTTGTGTATATTGAATGTACATATATTTGTGTTCACCATCTGCTGTGTGATACAACAATACAATATATACACATTTCCCTTGACTGCAATTATTTTTCTTTACCATCCTCTTACATTCACATTTTATGTCTTTGTATCTATCTGTTAAAAAAAAAAAAAAGAGGCCCTGTAAGTGTGACAAGACAGCAGCGGCCTGCTTTGTTCTGTCTCCTTGCAAATGTCATTCTCTTTTATTAGCTGAGCAAATTAAATGGTTAAACCTGTATGTGGATAAGGAGGGGTGGTGGGGGTTGTTTAATGCAGAAATATTTGCAGAATCAGACGAGCCGAGGCCTATGATTTTGGGACTAATGGTTTGCATCCTAGGGTTGGCATCTCCCTTTTTTTTATGCAGGGTCCAGATCCAGCTGGAACTGGTTTGAGGCAGCTTAGCTCATGAACAATGCGGTCGGTGACTGAGCTTCCTACGGTGGGACATCGCAGAAGACATTGCAAGGAGGTCTCATCCTCAGTCAGTGTGCAATCCCCATAAGACACACAGCACTGGTATGTGACATCTGCAATAAACACACATGTTATTAGGTGTGTACATACATCCGCCGGGGAGGGGGAAACATTTGCATTTGCAATTAAAAGGAAAAAAAAAAAAAACACAGATTTCTATGAGGTTTGCAGGATGCAGTGGAATTTTCCAGGATATAAGCTGCAATTTTTTTACGCAGGTAAAACAAAAACACGCCAAAAAAAAAAAAAAAATCGGAAATGGAACGGCAGGTAGATAACCGTAATGTAAATTTGCACTTTGCATGTTCTGTAATATTCTTTGCATGCCATTGTTTGTATTTGTCTATTTAAAAGGCCGGCAGGCTTATTATTACAGAATGCAATGAGGATCTGCATTGTGCAGTAAATCTCATGCAGCCAATCATCAATAACAAATATTGCACGTCGGTTACTATGGGTTACTGCACATTGCTGTCCTCATTAAATAAGCCTAGTTGTAGGAAAAGGCTACAAATGCTTTAGCAGCTGGTAACATTTATTTATGTGATTCAGTTCTTATTTATGTATTGGAAAGGTCTTATACCTCTTAGCCAATGGATCCATACTTGAAGGTCAAAGTTCCAAGGCTGTGATTGGTCATCTCCTGTCCTAATGTTAACGTATTCATTAATATTGTCTTATTTTTTTTCCCCACCTAGACTATTTCATGCAATCTAATGAATTTGTGATTTCTGCTGTATATAGTGAAGGATACTTAAAAATGCATGCATGCAGTAAACGCTGTCGGCCACGGCTTATCATGGCAGATCTGAAGTCGAATAAAGGACATGATTATATATAAGGCTGTACCGTGGGCAGCAGATAACCGCTGCTGTCTTTTTCTACATATTTTCCTTAGGAATTAGGTTTGTGCTAATCCCAGGAGTATTTGCATTCACTCACTGAAGGGTCCCCCACCACGTCTGCTGGCAGTTGGTTCCAGACATCTACTACTCTAAAATAATGAAGGCTCTATACACACAGGCCCGGATTCTCGTACGAGTTACGTCGGCGTATCTCCAGGTACGCCGTCGTAACTCTGAGTCCGAGCCGTCGTATCTATGCGCCTGATTCTTAGAATCAGTTACTCATAGATTTGTATTAGATCCGACCGGCGTAAGTCTTTTACGCCGTCGTATCTTAACTGCATATTTACGCTGGCCGCTAGGGGCGTGTACGCTGATTTACACCTAGAAATATGTAAATCAGCTAGATACACAAATTCAGGAACGTACGCCCGGCCGACGCAGTACAGATACGCCGTTTACGTTAGGCTGTTCCCAGCGTAAAGTTACCCCTGCTATATAAGGCGTACCAATGTTAAGTATGGACGTCGTTTCCGCGTCGAATTTTGAAAATGTTACGTCGTTTGCGTAAGTTGTTCGCGAATAGGGCTGGGCGTCATTTACATTCACGTCGAAAGCATTGGCTTCTTGCGGGTTAATTTGGAGCATGCGCACTGGGATACTTTCACGTTCGTAAAAAGCGTCATTTACGTGGGGTCACATTGAATTTACATAACACACGCCCACATCTACCACATTTGAATTAGGCGGGCTTACGCCGGCCTATTTACACTGCAAGCCGCCGCAACTTTGGTTTGAGAATACGGCACTTGCCTGTCAAAGTTGCGGAGGCGTAACGTAAATAGGATACGCTTCTACGTGAATCCAGGCCACAGGCTTTGGACAAAACTATCTGATTCAGATATCGGTGGTGTCCCTGATGGTGGGATACCCCTTGAGGGCATGGTTTAAATTAACTGGATGACAGCATCTAAAGGCCCATACACACAATCCAATTTTATGACAATAATTGTCTGATGGACGTGTTGTGTCGGATAATCCAATCGTGTGTATGCTCCATCAGACAATTGTTGGCTGAATTAACGACAACAAATGTTGGCTATTCATGCTCACCACCTGTCTGGCAATAAATCTGTTACATCGGATTATCTGATCGTGTGTACACAAATCCGTCCAACTAAAATCCAAAGTACAAACACGCATGCTCGGAACAAATGCTAAACATCAGACAACAATAGCAAAAGTTGCCCAAAGGGTGGCAGTAAAGAGCTGAAAAACCACGTGGTTTGGTGAATGTTGGCTGAAAATGTTGGGCCGTGTGTATGCAGAACAAGTTCACGGCCAAAGCCCTTCGGACCAAAATCCACAGTCTGGTCTGACGGATATCCGATCGTGTGTACGAGGCTTAAGGGCTCATGCAGACTGCAGCTCAAAGGAGCTCAAAGAAGGGGCTCCTACTTATTTTATCTGCCTAGAAAATCCCCTCCATGTTGGATAATGTGTTCATGCACACTAGGGCCTTTTCAGGCATTTTTTAGACCTATGCCCCTACAGGCAGAACCCCCCCCCCCCCCCACCACCACCAAACTCACGTTTTTGAGAGGAGCTAGTGCCCCAAAGAGCTTAAATAAAGCTCCAAAACGCGTGAAAATGTTTGTTCTAGCTTTTCGTTAATACAGAGGTTAAGAAAATACTTTCTAGGAGGGTTTTGAAAAACTACGCTTGTGCCCGTCCCTGCATGCCAAGGCCTAACCCTGGACTCTGAACTATACCTTTCGACCACACATCCAAACACTTTCCAAATCTTGCCGTCTCAACCTCCGCAACATCTCCAAAATACACCCCTTCCTAAGCAATGATGCCACAAAACTCCTAGTTCACTCCATGGTCATCTCTCGCCTCGACTACTGCAATTCCCTCCTCATGGAATTACCTTTACACAGGCTATCCCCCCTTCAGTTCATTATGAATGCTGCTGCCAGGCTCATCCATCTTACCAACCGCTCAAACCTCGTACACACGTACGGGTTTCCCGGCGGACTTTTTACCAACGGGAAACCCAAGCGGAAAACCGAGAACCTGCTCGGTAACTTTTTCCCCTACACACGACTGGGTTTCCCGACAGAAAAACTGCCATGAGAGCTTTGGTTGGGAATCGCGGGTGTGTGTATGCTCCATCGCAGTGTTTCCCATAGGAAAACTACCAGGTTAAAAACCGCCGGGAATCCTGACAGGAAAAAAGAGAGCTGGTTCTCTTTTTTTTTTTCCCAGAAGTTTTCCTGTCAGGAAAACTGCAATGGAGCATACACATGGCCGGTTTTCCCGGCCAAAACCTCTCATGGCAGTTTTCCTGATGGGAAAAGCGGTCATATGCACGAGACTTTAGTGTCTTCTACCCCTCTCTGTCAATCCCTCCATTGGCTTTCACTCACCCAACAAATTCTAATAACAACTTACAAAGCCACAACTCGGCCCCCAGCTACATCACTAATCTAGTCAGAAAACACCAGCCCGTTCCCGTCGTTCCTCCCAAGACCTCCTGCTCTCTCATTCGCTTATCATCTCCTCCCATGCTCGCCTTCAGGACCTTTCCCGAGCCTCTCCCATCCTCTGAAACTCCCTACCCCAATCTGTCCGACTATCTCCTTCTATGCTTGCTTTTAGACAATCCCTGACAACCCTTCTTTTCAGAGAAGCCTATCCGACCCCCACCTTACAACTGTACTTTTACTTTCTCCATCAGATCATCCCCCACAGCTATTACCTTTTGTATCACTTGACCCTCCCCTCGATCAGAGCAATCTTGTTCCTCCTGTTTTGAATTGTATTGTAACTGTACTGCCTGCCCTCATGTTGTAAAACGCTGTGTAAACTGTTGGCACTATATACATCCTGTATTATTATTATTATTATAATAATAATAAAAACGCGAAAGAGCTCAAGAAAACACGAGAGCACAAAAAAGAAAAAGCTTCTTCAAGCTTTTATAGGCAGAAGTAAAACCTCAAACGCCTGTAAAAAGCTTTTTTTTTTTTTTTTTTTTTAAGGTCCTAATTGGCTGGGACTGGTAGCTTGCAATAGTTTTTTTACTGTGGTGTTAAGCCAGAGTGTACTATGCCAGCCTTTGTGCACTGGGGGGCATTCACCCAAAAGGAAGAGGCACCAAATGCCCACAGTAGGCTAGGTGCACACTTGGCTTCCTCATTTGTTTTCGCATTTTTTAAAAGCATTTTGTGGGCATAACCATTTTCGTTTAGGTCAATTAAAAGCAGGTTATTGGGAGCAGAAGATTATTGTTCCGCATGAAAACGCAGTTGCCCCCATTAAGGTTTCTAAGACCAAAATCACACTTTTCTGCTCGAAAGAATCTCATGTACTCCACTCCTTTAGCATGTCAAGCGCCAGCACATTACTCGGTGAATAGGCCCCATCAATAAAATGAAATTCTGCTGTCGAGCATTGGAGCGCTTCACTTCAGGTATGCGTATATGGAACTTATGGGTACGTAAACCTTTGCGCAGCATTGCGTACATTTGATGCATAGCAAGCTCACTTTAATTGCATTCTTAGGGCCAGATCCACAAAGAACTTACGCCGGCGTATCTATTGATACGCCGCGTAAGTTCTACGATGCGCCGGCGTATCTTTGTTTTGTATTCACAAAACAAGATACGCCTGAAGCTGGGCTAGATCCGACTGGCGTACGTCTTAGTACGCCGTCGTATCTAAGGTGCATATTTACGCTGACCGCCAGGTGGCGTTTCCGTCTATTTCCGCGTTGAGTATGCAAAATAGCTAGATACAGCGATCCACGAACGTCCGGCCGGCGCATTTTTTTGACGTCGTTTCCGTAAGGCTTTTTTCGGCGTATAATTACCCCTGCTATATGAGGCGTACTCAATGTTAAGTATGGACGTCGTTCCCGCGTCAAATTTTGAAAATTTTTACGTCGTTTGCGTAAGTCGTTCACGAATAGGGCTTTGCGTAGAATGACTTTCATGTCGTAAGCATTGGCTTGTTGCGGGTTAATTTCGAGCATGCGCACTGGGATAACCCCACGGACGGCGCATGCGCCGTTAAAAAAAAACGTCATTTACGTTGGGTCAAGTAAAATTAACATAAAACACGCCCACATCTTTAACATTTGAATTCCGCGCCCTTACGCCGGCAGATTTACGCTACGCCAACGTAACTTTAGAGGCAAGTGCTTTGTGAATACAGCACTTGCCTCTCAAAGTTGCGGCGGCGTATCGTTAATACGTTACGCCTGCCGAAAATTACGATCCGCTACGTGGATCTGGCCCTTAGGCCCCATACACACAAGAGGATTTATCCGCGAATACGTTCCAGCGGAACGTTTCCGCGGATAAATCCTCTAGAGGATTTCAGCAGATTTCTCTGCGATGGAGTGTACTCGCCATCGCATTGAAATCCGCGCCGAAATCCTCTGGCGATGACGTGTCGCGCCGTCGCCGCGATTATGACGCGGCGACGTGCGCGACGCTGTCATATAAGGAATTCCACGCATGCGTCGAATCATTACGACGCATGCGGGGGATCCCTTCAGACAGATGGATCCGGTGAGTCTATACAGACCAGCGGATCCATCCGTTGGGATGGATTCCAGCAGATGGATTTGTTTAGCATGTCAGCAAATATTCGATCTGCTGGAATCCATCCCAGGGGAGAAATATCCGCGGAAACAGATCCGCTGGAGTGTACACACCATAGGATCTATCCGCTGAAACCCATTCGCTGGGATTTTTCAGCGGATGGATTCTATCGTGTGTATGGGGCCTAAGTCTACACTAATTGTATACACAGGATGCATCCAATTTATGGCGTACAATGGCGCATAAGAGTAGTAGCTATGGCGCGGTAAATGGACACCCCACCTGGCATGCATATTATCACATGAATGTGCCCATACCTTGAATCCAGTCTGGCACAGCCAATAACGTTGGAATCTGTCCGTTAGTGCGCCTACTGTACATTCACAGCCCCGCCGAACACTCCGCAAAGGTAGATTACTCGCCGCATCCAGGTATGCATCTGCTAAATATGCAATAAGCACCATACAATAGCAATTTTGATCTGGAACGTAAAACGTGTAGCCTGAGATTTTGCTATTGTTTGCAAAATAGATGAAATGGGATTCAGTATCGACTCGTATCAGCATTGTGTCCAATTTCACAGTTGCACAGATGGAATGAAAGGCAAAGCTAGGTGCGGGGAAAAAAAGGACACGCATTCATGTGAGCCTGTGAATCTTGTCTTTAAGCTGGAGGCCTGGGAGAGAGGAGAGGGAGAGCGTGGCAGTGCAGGGCGAGACACAGGAGGCAGCTGTAATGAATGAGCAGAGGACTGAAAACAAAGCCTTCCAGAATGGACTTCTACTAAACACATTCCGCCTTGGAGTCATCTCTTGTTACTTCCTTCTACAGGAAATCAGCAGCCTTGCTTGACGCTAAAAAAAAAAAAACACAGCCCTACAGCTGCCTTTGTCACATCTCCAATCAAGAGAGGAAAAAAAATAATAAAATGGAGGACAATAGTGAAAAGATGCCCAGTGAATGACTGTGAAAAGTGGGCTCCTCAGAGAACACAAGAAGGCCCAGAAAGCCTTGGGGGAAGGTTGGAGCTGGGTAAGTGGTGAACAAGGCACAACATGTTTACCAGCTTGTCTTTGCTGTGATGAATCCTGACTTGCAGTTTTGTAGCTGCAGCACACAGATTGCTGTTGATGACCATTTTTGATTCGGGTTTGCCTTTCAATTCCTGCACTGCGCACTTGGATCGACTGGAGCGTTCATCTCTGGCGCAGTTGGGCATGCGCTCGGTGAAAGGCTTGTACCTTTTCCATGGAGATTGGTGGCTCTTTGATCGCAGAGGTTTTTCATCATGTTACATCTGTGAACGATAAAGAGCCCTGAGGTATTAGTTATTGCTCGCAAATGCATGTTTACAGTACACAATTATTTCACGCAAGGTCCAAAATTGGGCTTGTGTATATGGGATGGTTGCCAACATTCCTGAAAAAATTGGGAGGCCAGGTTGGACCATTCGGCCTAAGACAGAAACTTGTATGCAACCTGCTTGGTGGGACTTTCAGTGGTGCATGAGGTGGTCTGGGACAAGTATTGGAGTATGGGGTGGGGGGGGGGGTTGATGTCCTGAAAGAGATGGCCACTTGGCAACTTTGATAGTGGTATCTAGGGATGAGCTCCACGTGCAGAGTCCGCCAGGAAGTCGGAACTGCGCTGCGCTAATCACAGGCATGAAGACATTTCCAGATCTCTGCAGCCGCGCATCGGGACAATGTCTCACTGCCTGTGATTAGAGCAGTGCAGTGCCGACTTCCTGGCGGGCTCTGCACGTGGGGTGTTCGAACACGCCGGAGCTCATCCCTAGTGGTATCATACCAGATGTTTTTTCACCAGCAACACATATCAATTCTCCACCACTATCGATTAGCACTGTGATGCATGGGGGGGGGGGGGGGGGTCTGGGACAATTTCTGTGATGAGGGGGGGTTGATGTCCTGAAAGGGATAGACACTTGTAAACTTTTGGGAGAGTGGTGTCGTACCACACGATTTTCACAAGTAGTGATGAGCTCCGGCGTGTTCGCACAGTGCACGTGCAGAGCCCGCCAGGAAGTCTGCACGACGCTGCGCTAACCACAGGCAGGTAGACATATTCCCGATGCTCGGCTGCAGAGATCAGGAAATGTCTCCCTGCCTGTGGTTAGCGCAGCACCGTGCAGACTTTTTGGCGGGCTCTGCACGTGCACTGTGCGAACACGCCAGAGCTCATCCCTATTCACAAGCAACACATGAATTCTCCACCACTATTGATTAGCACTATGGTGCATGGGGGGAGGTCTGCGCCAATTTCTGGAATATGGGGTGGGGGGAGGGTTGATGTCCTGAAAGAGATGGCCACTTGGCAACTTTGATAGTGGTATCATACCAGATGATTTTTCACCAGCAACACATAAGAATCCTCCACCACTATCGTTAAGCACTGTGGTTCATTGGGGGGGGGGGGGGGGGTTGTCTGGGACAATATCTAGAATTTGATGGGGGGGTGATGTTCTGAAAGAGATGGCAACTTTGATACCCTGTTTCCACGAAAATAAGCCCTATCCTGAAAATAAGACCTAGCGTTATTTTTGGGGATGGCTGCAATATAAGCCCTACCCCAAAAATAAACCCTAGTTAGTCGTTAAAACGTAATCTGTTTTGTAAAAAGATTATATAATGTGCAGTGTGTCTCCTTTTTGTAACTTTGTTTTGGAAAATACCTTACTTACAGTGCCGCTGGGCGCTCACGTGACCGGCCGGAGATCTTCTCCTCTCCAACGTCAGCGGTCCCTTCCTCTGCAGTGCTCAGAGTGGAGAAGAGCTACGGCGGGTCACTGTGCTGGCTATCATGCTTTAAAGGATCAAGATATATATATATTTTTTCTTTTTGGGGTTACAACCACTCTAAGATCGTCATGATGACATGACTGTATTTGAATAAATGTAGATTATTGTACATACCGTAAATAAATAAGACATCCCCTGAAAATAAGCCCTAGTGTGATTTTTGTAGCCAAAATTAATATAAGACCTGGTCTTATTTTCGGGGAAACACGGTAGTGGTATCATAACAGATGATTTTTAACCAGCAAGACATATATATCCTCCACCACTATCGATTAGCACTGTGGTGCATGGGGGGGGGGGGGGGGGGGGTCTGGGACAATTTCTGGAATATGGTGGGATGAGAGGGTTGATGTCCTGAAAGGGATAGACACTTGGAAACTTTGGGAGAGTGGTGTCGTACCACCCGGGTTTTTCACCAGCAATACAATACAGGAGGGATCGGAGGGCCAGGCATCAAGTATGGGGTAGGTTGCAGAGATCTTCCAGCATTTTGGATCCTCCCATCATTTTGCATAACATTACATTTGTGGTGTAGCTATTGTGGTTTCATAAAAACATGGCGGCAGCTTTCCACCACCGTCTTCCCAGTTACCTGTCTATCATATTAAAGCGGGAGTTCACCCGCAATTTTTTTTTAACATTAGATTGATGCTCATTTTGTCAAGGGGAATCGGGTAGTTTTTTTAAAAACGAAGCAGTACTTACCGTTTTAGAGATAGATCTTCTCCGCCACTTCCGGGTATGGTCTTCGGGACTGGGCGTTTCTATTTGATTGACAGGCTTCCGACGGTCGCATCTATTGCGTCACGAGTAGCCGAAAGAAGCCGAACGTCGGTGCGGCTCTATACGGCGCCTGCGCACCGACGTTCGGCTACTTTCGGAAAATCGTGATGCGATAGATGCGACCGTCGGAAGCCTGTCAATCAAATAGAAACGCCCAGTCCCGAAGACCATACCCGGAAGCGGCGGAGAAGATCGCTCTCTAAAACGGTAAGTACTGCTTCGTTTTTAAAAAAAACAACCCGATTCCCCTTGACAAAATGAGCATCAATCTAAGGTTAAAAATTAACATTTCCGGGTGATCCTCCACTTTAATTTGCTGGTTTCAATTCTGGTAGCCACTGGCCTGGAACAACTGTGCAGGTCTAGAGTGCAGCAAGCCAAGTCGGAATACTTGTCCTCAGGTCCGAGGCTTTGAAAATGACGAAGCCAGAGGACGAACATGACAGCCAGGCAGCTAACCTGGAGATCAGCAGTGGTAGCCCATATGTTTCTCTGCTGGCTGACTGGGCCGACCATATATACCAGTGGTCATAAACCCTGTCCTCGGGGGCCCACTAACAGGCCAGGTTTGCAAGATAACTGAAGTGACATCATTTGCTGCAGTGATTGCAGTATTCTAGTCTGCATCTCCCCAAGGTAATACATAAAATCTGGCCTGTTAGTGGGTCCTGAGGACAGGGTCGATGACCACCGATATATACGGCCCAGTATTTGCAAATGGTTCTTGTGACCGTTGCACAGCATAGGGGTTAACGTGCGAACGATGAGTCTTCAAACATCAGCCGACTGGTGACAGAAAAATTTAGGGCAGATTGTAAGGGAGGATAATTGCTAATGTAATAGATATTCTTCTACTCTTTTGTTCTCGGATTGGCTTGCCTATGGTCAGCTTAAATCCCAGGCGTTCTCCTTTTGCAAGCTTCCGTGGCTAGGAAGTTTAAAATTCCAGACATTCCTTTCCTTATTTACAGGGAGGGATGAGCTGTGAGCTGCTTTGTTTTCATATGCAAAAGCACAGCTAAAATGGCACACTCATCATTTCCAAAATCCCAGGATCTGTGACCTTGCTATCCCTTTTTTCTTATTTATTTTTGCCCAGATTTAGTGATTGTGCTATTTTTTTTTAAAATATAATTTGATATTGGCAATTCTGCTTGCTTATCCCAGACTGCTATTTGTACACACTACATTAGCAGGGAGGGGGGTGACCGAGCTGTGAAAAGCAGGCCTCCCTTTGTCAGGCTTAAAGGACGTTTGCATTGCTGCATGTACTGCGATGGCTCCTGCGGATATTTCCCCTTTTAATTAAAACACTCCTTTGCCTTGACACCCAGGAGAGGGCTGCCCAGTGTGGAAGCCATGTGGCTTTAATTGGAGCCATGTTCACGTAGGTGGTGGCTGCACTAACGGGAGGAGGGGGGGGGAGCAGTGGACTTGTAAGTCGGTACAGGGCCTCTTGTTTACTGCTGCTGTTGCAGAGGCAAGCCCCGCTGGATTGGATTTTTTTTGTTCTCTCCCTCCTCTCCCTCTTCACTGTGATTGCCTGCAGCTGTGTTACCCTGTATCCGTTTGCAGGAGCCAACAGCACACAGAAAAAAAAAAAAAAAAAAAACCTGTGTTAGCATGGCTGCAAGAGGTGACCAGGAGACCTGAAAATATTGTAAAAACGTAAGTGACGCCATCGAAAGATTGACAACCTTTCACTTCCTTTTTTATTGATTTGATTTTTGTCTGAGATTTCAAGAACACAGGGATCCACAGCCTGCTGGCTAGGCCAGGTTTGGAATTTTTCAGGCCTGCGAGAGCTAGGCAAGCCTTTGTTCCCTGTCAGAAGGGCCTTGTTGTGTTTAAAGGGAACGCTGGGCTCTTATTTAACAAAAGTCAGGCCTAAAACAGAGGTGGACCCACTGGCCGTTTGGCCGGTTGTTGTTTTTTTCAGGAACCATTGATGTGCTGTGTTTTGTTGTTGGGAATCATCATTGATCACTAACGTCACTTGTTTTAATGCATGAGCTGATTTTGTTTGTGGAATACAGGAACAATCGGGGATTAGCAAAATGGATATTGTAATTTAATCTGATTTTGTTGTCGTGACGTCATTCTGTGTGTGTTTGTGTCTGTGAGACTCAGCGGGTACACACAATGCAGTTGCACTAAGCAACCAACCAAAAGTTGTATTATTAGGTCACGTATAATGTGGATGGTTGCCGTGGGTGACTGCATTCGTAGATCGTGATTTGTTTATGCTGAGGGTGGCCAGAAATCTGACAGAATTGGGCATTGTTCTGCATAGATCACATAGGGATTTAGCAGACTTGCTTCTGCCAATAGCGCTCATTATTTTTACGTTCTTCTTCTTGCACAATGGTATATTACGTTATGTATGAATGTAGTTAATGCGGGCGCTTTGTATTATAATGATGTTATAATGATTTCTGCTATGAATAGCTCTAGTCCAGGCTTTAACAGCAATTCTGTCTCTCTTGCACTCGGGCATGTGCTTTTAGAGGCATATCTTGGCACCCATTGTGGCAGCTGTAGTTGCATGGGCATGCAGCTACAGCAGCCACAATGGGTGCTAAGTAAGGATGAGCTCAGGTGTGTTCGCAACCCGCATGTGCAGAGCCCGCCGGGAAGTTGGCACTGCACAGCGCTAAGCACAGGCAGTGAGACATTTCTCGATCTCTGCAGCCGCAGGAAAATGTCTCACTGCTTGCGATCAGCGCTGTGCAGTGCCGACTTCCTGACGGGCTCTGCACGTGCAGGTTGCAAACACGCTTAAGCTCATCCTTATATAGCACCCATTGTGGCTGCTGTAGCTGCATGCCCATGCATAGAGCTTATCACAGGCAGTGAGACATTTTCCTGATCCGAGGCTGCAGAGATAGAGAAATGTCTCGGTGCCTGTGATTAGCTCTATGCATGCAGCTACAGCAGCCACAATGAGTGCTAAGTAAGGATGAGCTTAAGCATGTTTGAAACCTGCACGTGCAGAGCCCGTCAGGAAGTCGGCACTGCACATCGCTGATCGCAAGCAGTGAGACATTTTCCTGCGGCTGCAGAGATCGAGAAATGTCTCACTGCCTGTGCTTAGTGCTGTGCAGTGCCAACTTCCTGGCGGGCTCTGCACATGCGGGTTGCGAACACGCCTGAGCTGATCCTTAGTGTTAAGCTATCTTTACCTCTGTTCCACTAGATGCTGCTGGATTTTACTTATGTTTTTAAAGGCTCCATTTACTAAACCACACAGGGGCTACTGCAGATGAGAATCAGTAGAATATTGCTGGTAGTACTAAACCATAGCTCCCAACTGTCCCTGAATTCAGGGGACTGTCCCTGATTTGGAACAAAGTCCATCTTTCCTCCTGATTTGTCCCTCGTTTTAGTCAGATCTATATACCGTATTTGCCGGCGTATAAAACGACTGGGCGTATAAGACGACCCCCTAATTTTCCAGCCAAAATGTTTCCAGCCTCCTATGTCTTCTGTTCCGTGATAGGCGGAACAGTCGGCTTCCCAGGAGGCACTGTGTTCAATGTTCGCCTATCACGGAGGCCCTCTCGTCCGAGGACGAGAGGGCCTCCGTGATAGGCGGACACTAAACACAGGACGAGAGGGTCTCCGTGATAGGCGGACACTAAACACAGTGCCTCCTGGGAAGCGGAGTGTTCGCCTATCACGGAACAGAAGACGTAGGAGGCGCGGCTTTTGAAAAAACATAAGGCCGCGATTCTGCATGTCTGTAGGATAAGGTAAGGTTAGGTTACCGGCGTATAAGACGACCCCGACTTTCAAGAAGATTTTATGGGGTTAGAAAGTCGTCTTATACGCCGGAAAATACGGTAGTTGTATATAAAATGCACTTTTATCTTTCAAAAAGTCTTTCCCAGTGCTAAATCTTTCATCTAAATGGCTGCATTTGTAAATTTTAAAAGCCAATATAAAGGAATAGTAGTAGTGGTAAAAAAAAAAAAAGCACCTTTGAGTTTAACTGATCCTTCTCTTTTTCTTTTTTTTTTTATAATTCTCCTTGAAGGGGGTGTGGCAGGGGGGTGTGTCTTATGCCTACATACTTTAGCTAATGGGTGTCCCTCGTTCCCATCTCAAAAAGTTGGGAGGTATGCTAAACACAGCCTGCCCACACTGTGTGCGAACAGCAGCGGCTGTTGGATTTGTACCCTGTACAAATTATTGTCTGGTGCCACCTCTGTTTTTGCATTATAATTTTGATGTGATGGTTGCTGCCATGAATAGATTTACTCCAGCTTTGCTTAGCCACAGATCGGTCTCTCTTGCATTCCCTGCACTTCGGCAAAGAAATGTGCTTTTACAAGCGTATCTTGACACCCATTGTAGCTGCTGTAGCTGCATGCTCATAATTGTCATGCAGCTACAGCGTCGACAATGGGTGCTAAGCTACCTTTTACCTCTATTCCATAAGATGCTGCTTGATTTTACTTATGTTTTTAAAGGCTACGTTCACTCAATTACACAGGGGCCACTACAGATGAGAATCAGAATCTTGGCGGTACTAAACGCAACCTGCGAACACTGTGCGAACAGCGGAGACTGTCAGATTTGTACCCTGCACATAATAATGGGCGGTGGCACCACTGTTTGCACGTAACCACTCAGCTCAGTGGTACATGCAGATAGAGCCTCCAACTAACCCTGGACGCAGACAGTGTGCTACCAGGGATGGTTTTTCCGAAGAAGTCTGTGCTATGGCTGCATACAAACTGGCCAACTAGCTATGAATAGAGTGTTGCTGCGTCCAGAGGTGACATCTTGCCGCCTCGCTCTCAATGTAGCAAATTATCTGCCCCTGCCCACCCGTGTAAATGTAACCTAATGGAGATTTCAGCAGGAGGTATAGGAACAGCAAAATTGAGCAGAAATACAGCCAGGGAGGTCTTTCCACTGGTGTTCCCCAAGTGACATTAGAGGCCAGCTTCTAGGCCTGCCAAAGACTGAAGTCAAGATTGGCAAATTACTTTAGCTGCCAATATTTCTTTATTAATTGTTATGGCAAATTTTAGACCAACATCTATTGTTATATAGATCATGGACAGCTCCTATGTTGGTGTTCTCTTTTGAGCTTCCTCTGCTTTTATCGCTTCTACTGACAGACCCGTGCAGTACACAGTACTTTGATTCTGCCCTTCTCTACATAGAAAAGAGAAGAGCTTGGCCCCAAGCACACAAAAATGTTCCTAAGGTCTGAAAATATATGTGACTATGAGCACCGGCAACAGCTTAAGGTGCTCGTTCTCACTTCCTCAGAAGTCAACAGCTACTCATTGTAGCTGCTGTAGCTGCATGCTCATAATTGTCATGCAGCTACAGCATCAACAATGGGTGCTAAGCTACCTTTACCTCTGTTCCATAAGATGCTTCTGGATTTTACTATTGTTTTTAAAAGCTACGTTCACTCAATCACACAGGGGCGACCACAGATGAGAATCAGTAGATTCTTGGCGGTACTAAGCGCAACCTGCAAACACTGTGCGAACAGCGGAGACAGCCAGTGACGGGCAATGCTCGAATTTTAAGCATCTCTTCTAAAAATTAGGACATTTGTGGTCCCTCTGGGCAATTCACAGTGCGGTTCGCAGTATAGGAGATGTCAAAATCCTACGGGGTAAATGACCGCACCAGCCAGGAAGACACTGGCTGAAATAAGCGCCTAGAGGCGATTCGGTTCGCATGTGTAGCGCTGTACAAGTCATTCATTCATTCATTCATTCATTCATTCATTCGAGATGTAATTGCAGGGAGTAATGAAGAACTTATTTGTTCTGTTATCCCTAAGGCTCCATTCACACCTGAGCATAGCGACAGCTGCTGTAGCGCATTTAAAAATAAATAAATATATATATATATATTAGTGTAGCGTTTTTGGAGCGGCACCATTCATTTGAATGGGCTTCCCTCCGCTCCAAAGAAGCTCATGTACCAAATCTTGGCACAGAGCCAAGAGCGTTTGTGGTTGCGATTTTTGCCACAATTGTCGCACATTTTGTCGCTCGGCAATCGCGACAAAATCACACCGCGTTTTGGGTGCCATTTAAAAAATAATGGCGTTGCAGTCTTCGGTTTTGGAATCGTGGGCAGAGTCAAACTAATATATAAAAAGCCAGAAGCTATTTTAATCCAGGTGTATTTTCTTAAATAAAAAATGGAGGGTGACTTTAAGGTTTACAGACATGGATGTATTACCCAGCGTCCCACAGTTCTGCATTGCAGCAGAATTCCTGACAGCTCAGTATCGGTCATTTCCTTACCGTTGCTCTCTATAAACCATTATGCTGTAATTGCC
This sequence comes from Rana temporaria, assembly GCF_905171775.1. NCBI lineage: Eukaryota > Metazoa > Chordata > Amphibia > Anura > Ranidae > Rana > Rana temporaria. The sequence continues at coordinate 50,455,354 of NC_053489.1, forward strand.
AGATGGCGTCTCCAAGCTACGGCACGATTAAGCCTTAAAGGGAACCAGACGTTTTTTTTTTTTTTGCTCTAAAATGCAGAGTTTAGGGTTGAATCGGGCTTGATGTCCCCCTTTATCCAAGAGGGGTCTGTAAAATCCCAGCTGGGTGTACATGGATAAGGCTGACATTGGGAAAGGAGGATACTCATTGTGGGCCAATTGTTCTGATCACGCTGAGCTCCACTTCACGGAAACCGTTTGGACATTTCTGTGCTTTTACTGTCATCCATTTGAGAGAAGAGGAAAAATAAACTTGATTTAAAGTGCAACTCCGGTCAAACAGCCAAATGCATGTTTTAAAGCCCAACTCTGAGAAACTTGAAAATTCTCTGCATTGAATGGCTGGTTGGTTAGGTCTAGGGGGCATAGAAAATAAGAATTACCTACCCAATCCTCCGCACTGCTAGACTGGTGTACTCAGCATCTTCTACCCCATGCTAAGGTCCTGATGCCATTAATACCCATGAAGGATCCATAGCCCTGCATTTGACGTAAGGACACCAAGGGACAAGCCACTGCCGGAGCATGGGGGGGACGCCATCTGCCAGGGGAGCAGTAGTTTGGGCAAGTAAAAGTTCCTCTTCTCTTTCCTAGACTTAAAGTAAAGGTTCATTTTTTTTTTTTTTTTTTTTTAGATAACAAAAATATCATACTTGCCTCCACTGTGTAGTTTGTTTTGCACAGAGTGGCCCCGATCCTCCTGTAATGGGGTCCCACGGCGGCTCTCGTGGCTTCTCCCCGCAATAGATAACCCCCTCTGGGAAGCTCTCCCCCCGAGGGGGTTACCTTGCGGGCATGCTCCTGTGTCATACACTTAGCGGCTGTGGACGTCGAGTGTATGACTCGGCTCCGCCCTCGGTGGCCGCATCATTGGATTTGATTGACAGCAGCGGGAGCCAATGGCTGCCCTGCTATCAATCTATCCAATGAAGAGTCGAGAAGCTGCGGAGAGAGCGATGTAGGATCGCGCCCACGGGAATTTGGGGCTCAGGGGGGGCAGGACACTGCAATGAGTTTGTTCACCTTAATGCATAGGATGCATTAAGGTGAAAAAACAAGAAGCTTTGCAACCCCTTTAAACAAGCAGGCCTTGCAGTGCATTTTCAGCCTCAGTGCAAGGGAGAATTTGTAGGTTTCCCAGAGTTGGGTTTGAAGTACATTCACTATATTGTCAAATGTATTAGGACGCCTGCCTTTACACCAGTGTTTCTCAATTCCAGTCCTCAGGCCCCCCCAACAGGTCAGGTTTTCAGGATTTCCCTCAGATGAAAAGGCTGTGGTGATTACTAAGGCTGGGTTCACACTACTACACTACTTTCATCCTACTTTGCTCTGCTACATTGGTCCTACATTGGTCCTACATCCATCCTACTTTCATGAACAGGATACTACTTTGGTCCGACTTCAATGATATTCAATGGGCCTGAAGTAGGATCAATGTAGGACCAAAAGTAGTACAGGGAGCATTTTCAAAGTCGGACCGACTTGTGTAGGACACTACAAGACGCTCTCATAGGGAAACATTGAACACAGAGCAAAGTAGGATGAAAGTAGTGTAGTAGTGTGAACCCAGCCTAAGGCAGTGAAACTGATCAAATCACCTGTGCAAAATAATGGAAATCCTGAAAACCTGACCTGTTGGGGGGGCCTGAGGACTGGAATTGAGAAACACTGCTTTACACGCACATTGATTTTAATGGCATCGCGGTCCTGGTCCATAGGGTTCAATATTGAGTTGGCCCACCCTTTGCAGCTATAACTGCTTCAGCTGTTCTTGGAAGGCTGTCCACAAGGTTTAGGAGTGTGTCTATGGGAATGTTTGACCATTCTTTCAGAAGCACATTTGTGAGGTCAGACACTGATGTTGGAGAGCAGGTCTGGCTTGCAGTCTTCGCTCTAATTCATCCCAAAGGTTTTCTATTGGGTTGAGGTCAGGACTATGTGCAGGCCAGTCAAGTTCCTCCATCCCTAACTCGCTAATCCGTGTCTTTATGGACATTGCTTTGTGCACTGGTGTGCAGTCATGTTGGAACAGGAAGCCATCCTCAAACTGTTACCACCAAGTTGGGAGCATGAATTTGTCCAAAATGTATTGGTATACTGACGCCTTAAGAGTTCTCTTCACTGGAACTAAGGGGCCAAGCCCAACCCCTGAAAAACAACCCCACACCATATTCCCCCCTCCACCAAATGATTTGGACCCGTGCACAAAGCAAGGTCCATAAAGGAAAGGATGAGCGAGTTTGGGGTGGAGAAAATTGACTGGCCTGACCTCAACTCAATAGAATGTCGCAGCTGAAATCGAGACTCATCAGGCCAGGCAATGTTTTTCCAATCTTCTGTAGCACTACCCCAGGAGGAGCTGCTGGATTGTTTTGGGTGGCATGTTGCCTCTATTTCCTCGCCGTCTGGGTTATCAGATGAGAGTTAAGAAAAATTTCAATGTCCACACTTTAGATTTCTTTTTCTTTTCTTTATTTGCTGAACTTGGTAAAAGAATAAAATAAGTAGTTGAAGAGGTGGAAGGATAATAGGTTCAGGTGCACAACTTCTGTCCGGAAACACTCCTGCTTCCAGCAACACAGCTTTCGTTGCCACTCTAGCCAGAGTGGGTATTGTGCACCCGGATAAGCCTCTCTCCCTAGCCTAGCAGCCAAGATGGCGCACGGAATATGGTACAGTCTCTGCCACAGACCTTCCCACAGATGGAGGTATATTCTGTCCAAAATCCTCTCAACACAGGATTCAGCACCCGGATCTCTCCCGACTAACATCTTGCAAACTTAGAACTGACAGGCGACCATCACTCAGCCTTTCAGTAATGGTGGGTCCTTCGATGAAGTTCAAGGCCTCTCCTAAGATAACAGCCTTGTGCTCGGTGATCTCCAAGATAGGTTCTTCATCAAGTGGCTTCCTCCCTCAGGACGGACAGCACAGGACCACTCTGCGAACGTAGTCCCAGTCTGACTACCAGGCCTACTTAGTAGATCACAACTCCGGACCAACGTGGTCCCGGAGCCATGAACACGCACCACCGGCCAGGGGGGCCACACACGAGGGGGGGGGGGGGTGGGACAACAGACCCAGGATCGACGACCCCATGTCAATGGCGTCTGTCCCTTAAGTACTCCCCAGCATGCACAGCGGGACGACCAACCCCCACTGATTGGCTGCCGGAGGGGAACACCCAAAACACCTTGACCTGACTGCTGCCACCCTTGGCCTGGGGTGGTAACGGCACCCCAGACAACAATAGTGGTCACTCACAGTACAGCCATGACTGGAACAGAGGCCCAAATTTGGAAAAAATCATACGGTCTGAGTCAACTAACTCTCAGACTACCCTCTAAATTTAAAGCAGCTAAGCTGCTGCCATGTGATTGACTGATTAGCAATTTGTTTTACCAAGAAATTGAACAGGTGTACCTAATAATGTGGCTGGTGAGTGTATATTGTACATTACCATCAGTCCTTGCCCTCAATGAGCGTCTAATCTAAGGCCCCTAACTCGCATTCATACATACACATAATAGGGCCAGTTTAGGCAATTAACCTACCAACATATCTTTGAAGTATGGGAGAAAACCAAAGTACCCAGAGGAAACCCACTCAAGCACAAGGAGAACATCCAAACTCCATGCAGTTAGTGCCGTGTTTGGGATTCCATCTGATGACCCTAGTTATGCCTGGTGGAGGTGCTAACCACTTAACAACTGTACTGCTGTTTGCATGCTTTCCCACTTCAATCTCTATTAACCTCTTCACATACGCGCTATAGCCGAATGACGGCAACAGCGCGGACCTACTTTGCCGGGAGGCCGTCAATAGACATCTTCCCGTGCTCAGGCGGCCTGCGCGCCCCCTGCAGGGCGCACGCGGGGCGCTCTGTGATCAGTGAGTCTATAAGACTCGCTGGATCACAGATTGGAGTAAGGGGCCGACCCCTTACCACGTGATCAGCTGTCAGCCAATGACAGCTGATCATGTGATGTAAACAGAAAAGGTAATCTGCACTTTTTTCTCCTCATGCTGATAGTACGAGGAGAAAAAAAATAGCCGATCACCGGCAGCTGACAGAGGGACATTGGTCCCGATCAGGGAGAGCTGCCGCCAGCTCATCTGTGCCCATGTGTGCCACCTGTCAGTGCCTGCCTACCAGTGCACAACATGTGCCGCCTACCAGTGCCCACAGTGCCACCTATCAATGTCACGAATCGGTGCATCATCATCAGTGCCACCTTATCTGTGCCTATCAGTGCAGCCTATCAGTGCCACCTCATCAGCGCATATCAATGAAGGAGAAAAATTACCTGTTTGCAAAATGTTATAACAAAATATGAAGCATGATTTTTATTTTTTATTTTCAAAATTTTCCATCTTTTTTTTTTCTTTGTTTAGCAAAAAATAAAAACCCCAGAGGTGATTAAATACCACCAAAAGAAAGCTCTATTTGTGTGAAAAAAATGATAAAAATTTCATTTGGGTACAGCGTTGTATCACTGCACCATTGCCATTCAAAGTGCATCAGCACTGAAAGCTGAAATTGGTCTGGGCAGGAAGGGGATTTAAAGTGGAGGTTCACCCGGAAATTGCTATTTTTAACCTTAGATTGATGCTCATTTAGTCTAGGGGAATCGGCTAGTTTATTTAAAATCGAAGCTGTACTTACCTTTTTAGAGAGCGATCTTCTCCGTCGCTTCCGGGTATGGGCTGCGGGACTGGGCGTTCCTATTTTGATTGAAAGGCTTCCGACGGTCGCATCCATCGCGTCACGATTTTCTGAAAGTAGCCGAACGTCGGTGCGCAGGCGCAGTATAGAGCCGCACCGACGTTCGGCTACTCGTGACGCGATGGATGCGATCGTCGGAAGCCTGTCGGACTCCCGATGACCCATAACCGGAAGCGGTGGAGAAGATCGCTCTCTACAACGGTAAGTACTGCTCGGATTTTAAAACAACTAGCCGATTCCCCTAGACAAAACGAGCATCCATCTAAGGGTAAAAAAAATGTATGGGTGAACTCCCGCTTTAAGTGCCCAGTAAGCAAGTGGTTAAAAAGACTTCTCTCTTTCAACAACCCTCCCTAACTAATTCTCCTAAAGATGGGCATTGTTTTAAAAAATAGTCTTTTGCATTCGAATTCAATGTTTGTCCAGTGTAACGATTCAAATGCAAAACGCCCCAAAAGCCTACATCTGACCTACTTAGCACTTCCCATTGATATGCATTTGAAGTCAAAGTCCAAAGAAAAAGCAAATCATGTTTGACACAGCCACAGAACGGTGTCATCTACACTATACCATTAAAGATAAAACTGCTGAGCCGCATTTGATATGCGAAATTCAGGAAAATGCAAGTCTGGCTACATGAGCCCAAAAACTCCAGTGTTATATCTAGTGGCACAGGATGGGATCTGTGTGCAGGCAGTGCTACTGATTGATTACTTAGGACTGAGCTGCTAATGAGTAGTACATTTTCACAGAGATCTGACTAGGGTTGCCACCTGTCCAGGACTCACCCGGACAGTTTGGGTATTAAATCGTGTCCAGGTTTCAGTCCGCCCTAAACCTGGACACATTATTCTGACCGGGCTGTAGCTCCCCAAGTAACCAAGATTATGAGACCCACACAAATCTTGCTGTCCAGGAGCTGTGGGCAGCTGTCTGAGGGCAGGTTCGGCACCACTGGATGACCGCAAATACAATTTGGCCACACCCACTGTTCACCGTGCTATGAGTGTCACATCAATACTCTCCTTGGGGCACCCAAAGGTGTTCCAGGTCTTTTGTAATCCTATAGTGTATACTACAAAAAAAAAAAAATTGTAAAGTGTTAGGGTTTGGCTTGGAGAAAAGGTGGAAACCCTAGATCTGACCCCACGGCTGGCACCATGACCCAGTCCCCTTAAAGGGGCTGTAAAGGTTTGTTTTTTATTTTGTAAATAGGTTCCTTTAACCACTTGCTTACTGGGCACATATACCCCCTTCCAGACCAGAGGACTTTTTGCAATTCGGCACTGCGTCGCTTTAACTGACAATTGCGCGGTGGTGCGACGTGGCTCCCAAACAAAATTGACGTCCTTTTTTTTCCCCACAAATAGAGCTTTCTTTTGGTGGTATTTGATCACCTCTGCGGTTTTTATTTTTAGCGCTATAAACAAAAATAGAGCGACAATTTTGAAAAAAAAATATATATGTTTTACTTGTTGCTATAATAAATAGCTCAATTTTTTTTACTTTTTTTCTCAGTCTAGGCCGATACGTATTCTACATATTTTTGGTTTGCGCAAAAGTTATAGCGCCTACAAAATAGGGGACAGAATTATTAATTTTTTTTTTTTTTCTAGTAATGGTGGCAATCTGCGATTTTTATCGGTACTGCGACATTATGGCGGACACATCAGACACTTTCGACACATTTTTGGCACCATTCACATTTATACTGCGATCAGTGCTATAAATATGCACTAATTACTGTATAAATGTGACTGGCATTGAAGGGGTTACCACTAGGGGGTGAGGGAGGGGTTAAATGTGTACCCTGCCTAGTGTTACTAACTGTGGGGGAAGGGGACTGACTGGGGGAGGTGACCGATCTGTGTCCCTATGTACAAGGGACACAGATCGGTCTCCTCTCTCCCTGACAGGATGTGGATCTGTGTGTTTACACACACAGATCCACGTCCTTGTCTCTGTAACCACCGATCGCGGGAGCCTGGCGGACATCACGGCCGCCAGGCACGCGCATCGGCATCCCAGTGATGCGGAGGCCGTAAAAAGACGGCGACTCCGAGAATTAGAACCACCCTGCGGCCGTATAAAGTCGTACGGCCGTCGGGAAGTGGTTAAGCTAGTGCTTTGTTGGTTCACTTACCTTTTCCTTTGATTTCCCTTTTTAAATGTTTTTTTCTTTTTCTGAATTTCTCACTTCCTGTTCCTCAGTAAACTTGCCCCCATCATCTGAGCCATTCTGGCTGGGGGTTAGTCAGCGTGCTCGCTTCCTCCCTTGTGACTACATCCCTGCGGGGAGAGGCTGTGAACACGAGGGAGGGGGCTAGCACGCTGACTAACCCCCAGCCAGAACGGCTCAGATGATGGGGGCAAGCTTACTGAGGAGAAACAGGAAGTGAGAAATTCAGACAAAAAAAAAAAAACCTTTAGAAGGAAAAGGTAAGTGAAACAACAATGCACTATCTTAAAGGAACCTATTTAGAAAATAAAAAACGAACCTTTACAACCCCCTTAACGTGGTCCTGTCCTAATTCGAAAGTTGAAGTTAACACCACCCTGTAAAAGAAGAAAGTTGAAGTAAAAATTTTTTGTATTTTGGATATTAGAAGGGAAGTTTTATATCCTTTTCAAGTGTGTGTGTGTTTTTTTTTTTTTTTGGCATCTGTGTCTTATTGGGTAGATGTCCCATAGCCAAAACAGGAAGTGAGAGGAAGTCCCTCCCAAAGGGTTGTCTCAAAACCAATGTCCCAACTGGAAGATTTCTCCTCAGTCGCTGTTCTGGGGACATTTTCTTTCCCTTTCCATTATATTTATGTAGCACTACCCCCGAAGGAGCTGCTGGTTTGTTTTGGGCGGCATGTTACCTCGTGTTTCTATGATGTCTAGGGGTGTTTGGTGAAAGTTGTAGTAATGGAATGTCCACGACAGGTGTCTTTTTCTGTGCTCTTTATTACCCAGCCGGGTAAAAACAATAAAACTTTGGTGAAAAGTAGAGGTTCAGAAGAAATGAAGACAGCAGATCCAGATGTCAGAAATTGGGAAACCGTCCTGCTCCTACGTGTAATGTCTCTTTCACCACTCCTGCCAGAGTGGGTATAGTGCTCCTGGACAGGCCGCTCTCACCAGCCTGGCAGCCAGAATGTCACTCAAACCTTAGGAAAAAGACTCTGCAACAGACCCTCCTGGTAAATGAACAGCAGAGATAATCCGACTTGGCACCTGGATCTCGTTCAGGTAGTTTTAAATTAGGGTACCGACTGACGGGCGGCCATATCCAGCCTTTCAGTGTCCGGTTCCCCTGCTCCCCAATGGATAGTCGGGCCCCTATCAGAAACACCAGCCTCTCTTGGTACTCCTCAGGCAGACTCTCCACTGTATGGCCTCCTCCAACTGGACGGACCACCCAGGACCTTCTTAGGTGGGACCCAGTCGATTACTGAGTCCCCAAGCGGCAGATCAATTGCTCCGGGCCAACGTGGTCCCGAAGCCAGGATCCTTGCATTGCACACGCAACCCCCGGCCCGGAAGGCCATTTGCCAGGGCGCCGTGAAGTGGCTACCCTAAAGGTGGGTGCCACACAAGGAGAGACCCAGGAAGATGGCGTCTGCCTCATAAATACTCTCTCCCAGCATGCACAGCGAGGCCGAACCCTCCTGATAGGCTGCTGGGCAAGAGCACCTAATCCTTGACTCCACTGCTGCCACCTGCCGACATGGGGTGAGATCAGCACCCAAGAACAGCAGAATGGACCCACAGCACAGCCAAAGCTGAGAAAGAGACACAAATTTGAACAAATCAACAAGGTCAGAGTGGACTAACTCTCTGACCCCCTCTAAATTTAACATAGCACCGGTACTGGAAAGTAACCAGGCGCTACATTTATAAAAAGGACAATAGAGGGGTAAATCTCCCTAACGGGGGACAGACGGCAATAAAATATTGACAGGGGTTCTGTCTGACTGTTTAGATGTTAATTTTTGAAAGCAGCGGTGTCCTGTCGGATTAGAAAACCTGTGAGATCAGCAGGCTTGCCGCTGCTTTCAAAACAGTCAGAATTGTAAATACAGTGGAACCTCGGATTGCGAGTAACGCAGTTAACGAGCACTGTATTTTAAAAAATCGTAACTCGGTTTGCGAGTGTTGTCTCGCAAAGCGAGCAGGATTCAAGCCAAAGCGGTATGCAGTACCGCGTTTGGCCTTCGGTGGGGGGGGCGCCAGATAGGAGCCGATCTGCGCCGTTCGGAAATGTTTGGAAACACACGGAAATACTCCGGTCCCGAGCATTTCCAAGGTTTGCCGAGGCTCTCTGGCGCCCCCCGATCTCTGGCCACTTTAATCCAGCTTTATTCCTCCCACTGATATGAGGCACTATTCTTCCTACTGACTCCAACAAGGGGGCACTTTTTCTTCCACTGATAGCAATGATGAGATACAATTACTCCTACTAATAGGGGCACTACTCTTTATCCTACTGATCGCAAACTATGAGGCCATATTTATTCTCACCAATGCTGGGCCCGGGGCTTTTTCTGCCCCCGCTGGCCACAATCCGGCCCTCCTAAAGGTTGAAGAACAATAAAATGGCCCTTTGTTTGAAAAGTTTGGAGACCCCTGATCTAAATCATTACATTGTGGCTCTGGCTGTATGTTTAGGGTCGTTGTCCTACTGGAAGATGAACCTCCGCCCCAGTCAAGTCTTTTGCAGACTCTAGCAGGTTTTCCTCTAAGATTGCCCTGTATTTGGCTCCATCCATTTTCCCATCAACTCTGACCAGCTTCCCTGTCCCTGCTGAAGAAAAGCATCCCCACACCATGATGCTGCCACCACCATGTATCACGGTGGGGATGGTGTGTTCAGGGTGATGTGCAGTGTTTGTTTTCTGCCACACGTAGCGTTTAGTTTTTAGGCCTAAAGGGTACATTTTAGTCTCGTCTGACCAGAGCACCTTCATCAACATGTTTGCTGTGTCCCCCACATGGCTTCTCGTAACCTGCAAACGGTACTTCTTATGGCTTTCTTCTTGCCACTGTTCCACTAGAGCCCTGTACACACGATCGGTCCATCCGATGAAAACGTTCTGATGGACCGTTTTCATCGGTTAACCATTGAAGCTGACTGATGGTCTGTCGCGCCTAGGGGTGCAACGGATCAAAAAACTCACGGATCGGATCGATCCTCGGATCAGGAGTCACGGATCGGATCATTTTCGGATCAGCAAAAAAAAAAAAAAAGGGTCCGTTTTCATTGGTCCAAAAAATAAATATATATATATATATATATATATATATATATAATTTTCTGTAAAAACATCAAGATTGTACTTTAAGTCCCAAACAGCCTCACCTGCATCCTCTTTAATCCACCCCTGTGAATTGCTATTGTGCTCTTTTTTTTCCCCCCTCCTCTCACACCAGTGCTTCACTGCTAACATTCCCATTCAGCTTGCTAGAGCCCAGTGCACAGCGTGACACGCCTCCCCGGGGAGGCGTGTCACGCTGGGCTCTGGCAAGCAGACTGGGTGGAGCAAGATGGCCGCCTCTCCGGAGCTAGGCCGAAGCCGGGGACTTTCCTAGGCCTAGGCTCCGGAGCGCTCCGCGGATCGCGCCGATCCGAATGGGGTGGCCCGTTCGGATCACGGATCGGTGACGATCCGTTGCACCCCTAGTCGCGCCTACACACCATCAGTTAAAAAAACGATTGTGTCAGAACGCGGTGATGTAAAACACAATGACGTGCTGGAAAAAAAGAAGTTCAATGCTTCAAAGCATGCGTCAAATTGATTCTGAGCATGCGTGGATTTTAAAACAAGATTGCTTTTTTAACCTATGGATAAATAACTGATGGGGCCCACACACGATCGGTTTGGTCCGGTGAAAATGGTCCATCAGACCGTTCTCAACGGTTTGACCGATCGTGTGTGTACGCGGCATAAGGCCAGATTTGTGGAGAGCACGACCAATAGTTGTCCTATAGACAGATACTCCCACCTGAGCTGTGGATCTCTGCAGCTCCTCCAGAGTTACCATGGACCTCTTAGCTGCTTCTCTGATGAATGGTCTCCTTGCCCGGCCTGTCAGTTTAGGTGGACGGCCATGTCTTGGTAGGTTTGCAGTTGTGCCATACTCTTTCCATTTTCGGATGATGGATTGAACATGTTCAAAGCTTGGGATATTTTTTTATAACTTAAAGGGTCACTAAAGGAATTTTTTTTTTTAGCTAAATAGCTTCCTTTACCTTGCTGCAGTCCTGGTTTCATGTCCTCATTGTTCGTTTTTGCATTCATGTTGCTGTAAATCCTCTCTGTTCTGGACACTTCCTGGTTGCCTGTTTCCTGATGACCACAGTACTGGGAGATTTCTCACGGTGGTCACTAATCAAGGAGGTGTGAGTAAAACTAAACTGGATTGGTGCTGAGGAGTTTTAGACAAAGTATCACTGCTCTCTATTGGCTGACTGCCCTCTAGTGGCTCTCTGTACATCAGAGAACCAGGAAACAACAGCAAAAACGAAACTACACTGCAGGCACATTATATGATTGTTTTTTTATCTATTTTTAATCATTTTTAAAAGGAATCGGTTAACTATTATGTCTCTATGCCCTGTAAACAGTCATTTCAGCAAAAAAAAAAATTTCCTTTAGTGACCCTTTAACCCTGCTTTAAACTTCTGTACAACTTTTATCCCTGACCTGTCTGGTGTGTTCTTTGGCCTTCATGATGCTATGTGTTTGCTAAGGTTCTCTAACAAACATCTGAGGGCTTCACAGAACAGCTGTAATTATACTGAGATTAGATTACACACAGGTGTACTCTATTTACTAAGTAGGTGACTTCTGAAGGCAATTGGTTCCACTAGATTTTAGTTAGGGGTATCAGAGTAAAGGGGCTGAATACAAATGCATGCCACACTTTTCACATATTTATTTGTAAAGTATGTTAAAAGCCATTTATCATTTTACATTTATGTGCCACTTTTGTGTTGGGTATGAATACTTTTTCAATGCAATGTACTAAGCTTATGATCTATCTTCTCTACTATGGATCCCCCCACATAGCCACAGTGTCTCTACTCTATGGATAGGCTCTGTCTTGTATAAGAGGACATGAGCTAGCCATAAGTGTAACCAGAAATGTGGACAGGACAACTCGCTTGAATGTGGAAGCCTGGCTCTTCATAGATGGTAGAGAGTCCATTCCCAGTATGGTGGATTGGGCAACAAGGATGCCCATCATCATTGTCTATCTGCTACCAGCTCCACCTACTGTGGCCAGGTGTGCTGGCCGGTCTCTGCTGTTTTTATGGGCGTCTGTATGGTGACCACTTGAATGGGGCACCAGCGCTACTTTGACGCTCACCTAAAAGGTATTTCCACTTTTGCAGCCATATTGGGATAACACCTACTTTATATCTGTTGCATGTTCTCATTCACAGAATAAAACTTAATAAAAATTGTAGTTTGCTGCTCGCCTTTAAAGAGGGAATCGAGTGTGAAAAATGAAAAAAAAAAAAAGGCTCCTACAAATCTGATACCAGAACCCCAGCCAAACATGCAGCCCGGCAGGCCAGGAAAGGGGGGGGGGGGTGTGGCAGGGATCAGGAAGGCCTGGTGAGGAGTGTGCTGTTTTTGTTGTAAATCATCTCCAATTGAGACGATTCTCAGTACCATTCATATCATCCACCTTTTTTCACCTACCTGCCGGTACTAGCGTTCCTATGCTAGGTTCCCTTTTCCTTTGGACCCCAGCACAAGCATTCAGTATGCACTCGCTGGAATAGTAAAAGCACATTCCAGCAAGCGCGTCATAGAAGCGACGGGGATCCGACTTGGATTCCGGCCAATTCTACACGTGGGCGGCGTTTGGTATGAATCCTGAGGGGGAACTCCCCGCTGGATTTTAAATAAAAATCCGGCATGGGTTCCCCCTTCAGGAGCATACCGGGCCCTTAGGTCTGGTATGGGTTGTAAGTAGACCCCCCTACGCCGAAAAAACGACAATCCATACCAGACCCGTATCCAAAGCACGCCGTCTGGCCGGTCAGGAAGGGAGTGGGGGCGAGCCGTACCAGGCTGCATGCCCTCAACATGGGGGGGTTGGGTGCTCTGGACTAAGTATGGTCTGGTATGGATTGTAGGGGGACCCCCTATGTAGTTTTTTCGGCGTAGGGGGGTCTCCTTACAACCCATACCAGACCTAAGGGCCTGGTATGCTCCGGGGGGGGGGGGAACCCATGTCGGTTTTTTATTTAAAAATTGGCATGGAGTTCTCCCTCTCGGGAATGCATACCAAATGCCGACGCTAGAATTGGCGGGAATCCAAGTCGGATCTCCCGTCGCTTCTATGACTGCTTTGTCTCCCTCGCGGCAAGCCAGCTCGGCGCTGGCCCCCGCGATGGGGCTAGTAGGTGGTCAATCTCGCTGAGAAAGGGAGCGAGATTGACACAATATCGCGGTCACCCACTGTAGGTGCTGTGTCTGATCCTAGGACACAGAAATCTTTGCACCATTGGGGATATCATCCCCCTGTAAGCCTGTCCTTTCAACCATCTTGATATCTCTAGTCGACTGACTACTTAATGCACATGCAGGGCAGGGCGTGTGGGTGCTCAGCTCTCAATTTGAATTCATGGATAATGACATGTCATGGTCAAATAACATAACACTATATTAATTGTTCCAATAAAACCCTGATAAAGAAAAAAAAATCTAAATGTGTCGGTTCAGGACATTAATATACCTTTCATTGACATTTTTATTGTATCCTATCTTGTACGTGTTCTGTTTATACTTTGTTAATAAAATTTCATATTACTTTCATATATTTTTCTACTCTGGTAGTGCCTCTAAAGTCCCGCCCCAGGGGTTCCCCCATTTTTAACTTCATATTCATTGGGATGTGGCATACCTGCAGTAGTTCTCTATCAGATTCCTTCTTTCTACAGGAAAGGGGGGGGGGGTGAGCGTGCACCCCCTCCACTCCTGAGCCATACCAGGCCACGTGCCCTTGACATGGGAAGTGGACCTTGCAAAGGGGAACCCCCCTCCCCCTGACAAGGCCTGAAAGCATGTATGCTTAGGAGGGGGTCTGGATTTTTGGTGGCCATGGTTTTTGTTTTTCATTTAGTTCTGCCATTAATTGTGATCGGCAATTTTTAAAAATTTCTTAAAGATATGCTATGTGAATGGACACAAGTAGAAAATATAAAGTAGGTGTAAGAAATGGGTCTGAAAAATTGGAAATACCTTTTAGGTGATCTCAGTAAATGAAGCGTTGGTGCCGAGATCTGTCTTGGTAAAGTCGTACCTAGTCCCTAGGAGGGCTGATTGCCATTTCCTCAAGATAGCTGAGATGGCAGATGCCAAACGGTCGATGTTTCTTCGAGCCGCACCTGATCCCTGGGAGGGCTGATGGGAAGATCCTCTGTTTACTGAAGTGGCAGCTGTCACCGGTGTGGGGACCTGTGTCGGTAGAGCTGTACCTACCGACCATCTGAAGACCATCTGTTTACTGTATAGGTAGGCGCCACCAGTGTGGGGACTTGTGTTGGTACAGAGGTGCCGGGTTCCTGGGAGGGCTGATGGGAAGACTCTTCGATTGCTGGAGTGGCAGCCGCCACCAGTGTAGAAACCTGTAATGGTACAGCGGTACCTGGTCTCTTGGAGAGTTCCTCAGATTTTTTGTTGAGCCTTCTTCTAGGAACAGCCATTTGTCTTGTTTGTCCAACTTAATTGATAGTTTGATTCCACTGCTAATATATACTCAGCATTGACCTTACATAGCGCTTTTCTTTCTGAGGACTCCAAGTATTGGAGATGGCATTGGCCGGGAATCGAACCCGGGTCAGCTGCTTGAAAGGCAGCTATGCTCGCCACTGCACCACCAATGCAAGGTAGCATGTCTTTGTAGTGTGGGATGAAACCGGAGTACCCGGAGGAAACCCACGCAAGCACAGGGAGAACATACAAACTCCATGCAGATAGTGAGCTGGTCAGGATTTGAACCAAGAACCCCAGTGCTGCAAGGCTAACCCCTAAGCCTTTGTGCTGCCCATATGAGGCCTCCACTCCGCCTGCGCTGAGTGGAGTACATCAGTTATGTCCATATATATAACACTCCAAAACACATCCAAAGAATAACACACACCTCCACAACATATACAAACTTATCCTAATCTACAATTTGTATAACACTCCTATAATAAAACACGCCTCAAAAACATACCATCCTCCAACCTTTCTTCATAGCCAGTCCAAAACACATGTCAAAAATATACCGGCCCCTAACCTCCCCTTATAGCCAGTCCAACACACGCCTCAAAAGCCTACCGGCCTCCAAACTTCACAACCTAATACAATTTACTTAATTTCGATCGACAACACATCGATCAAACATAATCACCTGCAAAAAAGTGCCTGAGATGTTGGTGGTAAACAGCCTGCTAGGCCCGGGAGGGAACCGAACCAAGTCTTCCAAAAGCTGCCTCATATCCAAGAGTTGCCAAGGAGTGTAAATGTAGACATTAAGCTTTAATGTTAATCAAAAATATTACTTTCAAAAGGGAACGGTAGAACAAGGGGGAGGTGGAGTATGGAAGAGGGAGAGCGAGGGGGAGGGGAGGTTGGTTCTTCCAACCATCCCCCCCCCCCCTTCCTCCCTCTCTCCCTCTGAATGGTCCCAAAAATGTGTCCGCTGTAATATCGCAGTCCTGACAAAAATCACAGATCACCACCATTACTAGTAAAAAAAAAAAAAAACATAATTCTATCCCCTATTTTGTAGGCGATATAACGTTTGCGCAAACCAATCACTATACGCTTATTGAGATTTTTATCAAAAATATGTAGAAAAATACATATCGGCCTAAACCTGAGAATTTTTTTTTTTTTATAATTGGATTGGATATTTATTATAGCAAAAAGTAAAACATTTTTTTTTTTTTTTTCAAAATTCTCGCTCTATTTTTGTTTATAGTGCAGAAAATAAAAACTGCAGAGATGATCAAATACCACCAAAAGAAAGCTCTATTTGTGGGGAAAAAAAGGACGTCAACTTTGTTTGGGAGCCACGTCGCACGACCGCGCAATTGTCATTCAAGTCGTGACAGTGCTGAAAGCTGAAATTTCGCCTGGGCAGGAAGGGGGTATATGTGCCCAGTAAGCAAGTGGTTAAAGTGGAGTTCCACTCGTTTTTCAGTTTATTAAGTCGGCAGCTACAAAAAGTGTAACTGCTGACTTTTAATAAACAGACACTCGCCTGTCCCATGATCAGCGATGTGGCCACCCAAAGCCTCGGAGCTCTCCCCTGCCTCTTCTCTGCGCCGGCATCACTAGTGTGGGCACCGGACTGTGACAGCTTGCGGCTACACAGCCAGCTGCGCAATGCGCATGTGTGAGTCATGCTGCGCTGTCCTGAAGGGCCGAGCAATCTTCTGGGACCTGTACTGTGTTCCAGAAGATTGCAGAGCGGGAGGGGGGATGAGGAGCCGCCAAGGGGCGGAATTGGGAGCTGGGTACTTGTCAAAACTAGGTACCCACTCTCTTCTCTCCCCCCCCCCCAAAACAAAAAAGACATTTGGCATGTCAGGGAATTAGGACTCCTTAAAGCGGAAGTTCCACTTTTGGGCGGAACGCCGCTTTAATATCTGTGGCCTCTGCAGGGTAGCGCTACATAGGGTTTAGCTGACTTTATTTCCATCAGTTTCCGAGAACTAAAACCTACCTGACCATTTGGTTGGTTGAAACAAGGATAAAGCCAAAACTGTCCAAATGGTAGTGGTGGATGACCACTGGACACGGCTTTTTACAGCTCCAAATGCAACTGATGTCCATTCTTGAGCCTGGTTGGCCTGTACTCGGCAACTCGACACAAAGTCAGGCCCCCCCCAGGAGAAGATGTTACCTGAATTGAGAAATCAAAGTGTAATGATCAAAAAGAGCGCCAAATGAAAAATCCTTTAGTGTCCAAAGTCTTTATTGTTCAGCTAGTTACAACAAGCAGGGCAAAAGATAGTTCTAGCTGGTAGTACTGATCATTGTATTCTGATGTTGAAGAAGACTGCCCATCATCAGAAACACAGTGGGGGAATTGGATTTTTGATTTTGTTTTTGTTTTTTTGTTCAACCCACTGGTTAAATGAGAAAAAATAATATATAAACTGCCTAAGACTGGCTAGTTTTAATAGGATCTTTTTTTGACATATGCATTTAAATATATTCATTATTGTGACCTGTTCAATATACATTTTTTAATCAAGTTATGTATGTACATGGGGTAGCCATGTGTGTTTGTTGCATGGGGATTTATTTCTATTCTTCCTTGTTATGTAGCACCCTTGGGCCAGATTCAGATAGATCAGCGGATCTTTAGATCCGCGTAATCTATCTGATTTAAGATCCGCCGCCGCAAGTTTTAGAGGCAAGTGGGTAATTCACAAAACACTTACCTCAAAACTTGCGGCGGCGAATCGTAAATCCCCCGGCTAGGAGAAGTGTAATATTTAAATCAGGCGCGTCCCCGCGCCGATTTAAATGCGCATGCGCCGTCCGCGAATTTTCCCGGCGTGCATTGCTCCCAATGACGTTGCTAAAAAAAATTGACGCCGGAACGACAGCCATACTTAACATTGGCTGCGCCTCATAGAAGCAGGGGTAAGTATACGCCGGGAAAACGCTTAAGTAAACAACGTAAAGTGACTGCATCAGGCCTGCGTACGTTCGTGAATTGGCGTATCTTGCTGATTTACATATCCTCGCCGTAATTCAGCGAGAACGCCCCCAGCGGCCATTTTTAAATTGCATTTAAGATCCGACGGTGTAACACAGTTACACCTGTCGGATCTTAGGCATATCTATGCGTAACTGATTCTATGAATCAGTCGCATAGATACGACCGGCCTAACTCTGAGATACGACGGTGACAGATTATGAATTAATGGGGTGTCTCAGCCAATGGCAGGGTTTTTCTTGGGTCCCTTGGCTTGCTGGGAGAGCCTATTTATTTGGGCTGAGTCAGGTGATCTGGGTTCTGTGCCACCTGGAATGCTGTCTGGGTGGACGTGTTATGTTGCCCGGGATGCTAGGCCGCAAGCCATGGCCCTATCTCAGGGACATCTGGCTGCTAGACTGTCTGAGGGCCTATCCAGAAGCAGGAAAGCAGCATAGGGTTGGGACTGCGAGCTTGTAGTCCAACCAGAAGTAAAGGTTCGACTGACTGGGGAACCAGATGCGGTCAGAGGTAGAGGGGGAAAAGGTAGAGGGGGAAACTGTTGCCAATAAGGGACCATCCACCTTGCTACTGGAGTCCACAGTGAGTGAGCTGAGGCCAGTACCAGAGCAGACTTCTCGCCAGCTGGGGGACGGTGAAGAAGTGGGAAAACTTCAGCAAGTGCCAAGTCAGGGACCCAGCAGGACCGCAAAGGTGACACTTGTGGAGCCCCAGTGAGTGCCAAGCCAGGGACTTAACGTGTCGGCGGGAGTGAAGCTTGAAGATTATATGTGAGTGCCAAGCCAGGGACCCAGCAAGGAAGAGGGGGTGACGCTTGAGGAAGATACTGAGTGCTAAAGTGGAAGAGCTCGGGGGATTCAGTGGCTAGTGGATCTGAAGTCTAGTGAGAGAGAGACTGGGAGCTTGGCGAGTGAAGACCCACAGTGAGTGAGTGTGGGGTAAGGAGAACTGTTTGTGTTACAAATAGTTGAACACCATTACCGTTAGTGACGGTTACAAGATTGTTGCCATAGGAGACAGCGGTCCTACCTATACAGAAGTGGTGTCTGGCTGGAGGCCTTCACCTCTATAGCTGTCCACCTAAAGAAGTCTTGGAGTCTGACAATTAACATTGCATCCACTTAAGGGTGTCGGCCGTAACCCTCTCCCACAGTTCTGTTTAAGAGACAATAAATCTCTTTGCATTCAAAAAGTGTCTGGCGCCCACCCATCGTCTTGCATTACACCCATCATGCCTGGTAACCCAATCCTCACTGAAGGATGCCGTCTCTCCCTACTGCCTTGTACACACGAGCGGAATTTCCGACGGAAAAAGTCAGACGGAAGCTTTTCATCGGATATTTCGTCCGCATACCCATCTGACTTTTTCCTTCGGAATTTCCGACGGAATTAGATAGAGAGCATGTCTCAATTTTTCAGATGAAAAAAATTTCTATCGGAAATTTTCCGTTCGTCTGGATGCAATTCTGACGGACTAAAAACCACACATGCTCAGAATCAAGTCGACGCATGCTTGGAAGCATTGAACTTAATTTTTCTCAGCTCGTCGTAGTGTTGTACGTCACCACGTTCTTGACGGTTGGAATTTGGTGTGACCATGTGTATGCAAGACAGCTTGAGCGAAATTCTGTCGGAACTCCGGAGTTTATTACATTGGGAAAACCGCTTGTGTGTACAGGGAATAACTCTGGAGGTAATCAGTAGGCTTAAAGAGGCTCGGGACTTTGCTACAGTTATTATCACAATATGTGTAAGTCGGATTGAAAACAATAAGGACTTAGGCTGCATTCACACCTGAACGCGGCGTATTGTACCGCGATTTGCCGCGACAAATTGCAGCGTTTTGTCCCGCGATTTGCCGCGACAAAACGCAGCGTTTTTTAGCCTAAAATACGCCGGAGGGGTGATTTCACATTGTCGGCTATGCCGAACGCCGAAGCCACCTGGAAAAAAGGGTCCGGGACTTGTTTTTAGCTTCAGGCGTTCGGTGTTCAGCGTGGAGATGTGAACCATCTCCATAGCCGACAATGTTAAATCACCCCTCCAGCGTATTGCAGGCTGCAATAGCGCGGGGCATCGGGCGTAAAAACGCCTAGGTGTGAATGCAGCCTTATTCTCAACAGGTGCTTTTAGACTGCTCTGGGCATCTTAATCCAGTGTGGCCCCAATGGGAGAATGGGCAAAAAGCATTGTTCTCTAGGAGACCCGGTCACACGTCTGTGTTGTGGTGGTTGGCGCTGAAAAAAAAGGATTCACCCAACTCCATTCCATACAAGAACAAGGCAATTTGCCTCATGTGCTATCGCTTCAGTTCCCACCTATGTGCTTTGTTGGTTTGTGCTGAAAAAAAGTAGGATATGTAGCGTTTTTTCTCATTGCAATGTGTCCCGACATGCATTGCAATGCATAATGACATACAAGATAGGAGAAAAAAAGTAGACACTGCGTTGAGTGTTTACAGCTTACACCTGTGAGTGCTGTGTGTAGTTGTGAATGTGCACATTAATGTGTGACATAAGGGAGCCCTTTGTCAAATAGGGGGTTTCCAGTAAGGAGAGGACTGAAAGACCTTGGCCTTGGGGCCTAAACACTACCAAATGGCCCTCTTCGTGCTAAGGACCGATTTTTCTATTTATTTTTTATTTTTTTTGTGGTTTAAAGAAAGTGTACAATGGTGCTGCATTATTGGAAATGGTGGAAGGTTAACCGCTTGCTTACTGGGCACATATACCACTTTTTTGCCCAGGCGATATTTCAGCTTTCGGCACTGCGTCGCTTTAACTGACAATTGCGCGGTTGTGCGACGTGGCTCCCAAACAAAATTGACGTCCCTTTTTCCCAGAAATAGAGCTTTCTTTTGGTGGTATTTGATCACCTCCTGTGGTTTTTATTTTTTGCGCTATAAACAAAAATAGAGCGACAATTTAGGGAATTTTTTTTTTTTTTTTTTTAACTTTTTGCTATAATAAATATCCCATTTGTTTTTTTTTCTCAGTTTAGGCCGATACATATTTTTCTACATATTTTTGCTATAAATATGCACTGATTACTGTATAAATGTGACTGGCAGGGAAGGGGTTAACACTAGGGGGCGAGGGAGGGGTTAAATGTGTTCCCTACTAGTGATTCTGGGGGAAGGGGACTGACTGGGGGAGGTGACCGATCTGTGTCCCTATGTACAAGGAACATAGCATCGGTCTCCTCTCCCTGACAGGACATGGATCTGTGTTTGTTTACACACACAGATCCACGTCCTTGTCGGTGTAGCGGCCGATCGCGGGTACCTGGCGGACATCACGGCCGCCAGACACGCGCATCGGCACCGCAGTGACGCAGCGGGCGTGCGCGCCCAGTGGCTGGGGGAGCCGAGGACCTCAATAGACGTCCTCCCGGCATTTGAGAGCCACCTTGTGGCCATCTTTTTGCCTATGGCCGGGGCTCCAAGTGGTTAATGTACTTATAGGACTCGGTTTATTGTGACACACCTTTCTACATCTGCTGGTGTTGGTTTCCTTGGTCCTTTAGGCACTGGTTTACATACATCTTAGTGATGCAAAGGAAGTTGTCTCTGAAAGACTTCCTTGCACCAGACAATGGAGAATTATATCAAATTCTTACCGTAATTTTATTTTCTTGGCGCAAATCCATGGCAGAAGGCTATCGCATGTCTGCCAAGCTACCACCTGGCTGCCTCTGATCGATGGTTAAGCAAGGAAAACCGTTTTTTGCTGTGCAGCACGGAAGAAAAATGCGCGGCTGAATAGGAGATAAAGCGTGTGCACCTTGGCTTTTCCCCATCTTTGAATAATGTCCGAAGTATTCCCACTCAGGGCCATCAGCCCTGAGTGGGAACTCCCTTGTTTTCCATTTGCTTGGAAATCCCCCTCTATTAATTCCTATCATTCTGCTAAAGAAAAATAAGGCAATGTATTCCTGTGTGGGGGTGATAATACCTTGGATAGAGTTTTCTTGATGACCTATTCATATTACTTTGGCCCAGATTCTCGTAGATGGGCGTAAAACTGCGGCGGCGTAACGTATGTCATTTACGTTACGCCTCCGCAAGTTTTACAGGCAAGTGCTTTATTCACAAAGCACTTGCCTGTAAAGTTGCGGCGGCGTAGCGTAAATCACCCGGCGCAAGCCCGCCTAATTCAAATTAGGCGGGTAGGGGGCGTATAGCATTTAAATTAAATTCCCACGCCGAACGTAATGCGCATACGCCGTCCCTAAAATTTCCCAACGTGCATTGCGCTAAATGACGTCGCAAGGACGTCATTGGTTTCGACGTGAACGTAAATGGCGTTCAGCCCCATTCACGGACAACTTACGCAAACGACGTAAATTTAAAAATTTCGAAGCGGGAACGACGGCCATACTTAACCACTTGACAACTGGGCACTTAAACACCCTTAATAACCAGACCAATTTTCAGCTTTTGGTGCTCTCACGTTTTGAATGACAATAACTCAGTCATACAACACTGTAACCAAATGAAATTTTTGTCCTTTTTTTCCCACAAATAGAGCTTTCTTTTGGTGGTATTTGATCACCTCTGCGTTTTTTTTTTTTCCCGCTATTAATGAAAAAAGAACGAAAATTTTGTAAAAAAATGAATTTTTCTTCATTTCTATCATATCATTTTGTAAAAAAGTAATTTTCCTCATACATTTGGCCTAAAATGCATACTGCTACATATTTTTGGTAAAAAAAAAAAAAAAAAATTGGATATTATTTAGTCTGGGTGAAAGTTATAGGGTCTACAAGCTTTGGTACCAATTTCTGAAAATTGAACAATTTGATCACACCTGAAGTACTGACAGCTTCTCTCATTTCTTGAGACCCTAACAAGCCAATAAAGTACAAATACCCCCCAAATGACCCCTTTTTGGAAAGTAGACATTCCAAGGTAGTTAGTAAGAGTCATAGTTAGTTTTTTGAAGTTGCCATTTTTTCCCACAATTCTTTGCAAAATTAAGATTTTTTTTTTTTTTTTTTTTTTTCATACCAATATTGTCATTATAACAGGTTATTTCTCTCACATGGCATGTATATTCCACAAATGACACCCCAAAATATATTCTGCTGCTCCTCCTGAGTATGGCGATACCACATGTGTGAGACTTTTACACAGCGTGGCCACATACAGAGGCCCAACACCGAAGTAGCAACTTCAAGCATTCTAGGAGCATAAATTACACATCTAATCTCTCAACCACCTATTACACTTTTGAAGGCCCTGGAGCACCAGGACAATGGAAACGCCCACAAAGTGACCCCATTTTGGAAAGCTAACACCCCAACGTATAATCTATGAGGCATAATGAGTCTTTTGAACAGTTCATTTTTTTGCAGATGTTTTTGGAAAATGTGGAAAAAAAATGAAAACGCATTTTTTTTACACAAAGTTGTCCATTTATAGGATATTTCCAACACATAGCATGTACATAGCAAAAATTACACCCCAAAATATATTCTGCTGCTCCTCCTGAGTATGGCGATACCACATGTGTGAGACTTTTACACAGCGTGGCCACATACAGAGGCCCAACACCAAAGTAGCAACTTCAAGCATTCTAAGAGCATAAATTACACATCTAATCTCTCAACCACCTATTACACTTTTGAAGGCCCTGGAGCACCAGGACAATGGAAACGCCCACAAAGTGACCCCATTTTGGAAAGCTAACACCCCAACGTATAATCTATGAGGCATAATGAGTCTTTTGAACAGTTCATTTTTTTGCAGATGTTTTTGGAAAATGTGGAAAAAAAATTAAAACGCATTTTTTTTACACAAAGTTGTCCATTTATAGGATATTTCCAACACATAGCATGTACATAGCAAAAATTACACCCCAAAATATATTCTGCTGCTCCTCCTGAGTATGGCGATACCACATGTGTGAGACTTTTACACAGCGTGGCCACATACAGAGGCCCAACACCGAAGTAGCAACTTCAAGCATTCTAGGAGCATAAATTACACATCTAATCTCTCAACCACCTATTACACTTTTGAAGGCCCTGGAGCACCAGGACAATGGAAACGCCCACAAAGTGACCCCATTTTGGAAAGCTAACACCCCAACGTATAATCTATGAGGCATAATGAGTCTTTTGAACAGTTCATTTTTTTGCAGATGTTTTTGGAAAATGTGGAAAAAAAATGAAAACGCATTTTTTTTACACAAAGTTGTCCATTTATAGGATATTTCCAACACATAGCATGTACATAGCAAAAATTACACCCCAAAATATATTCTGCTGCTCCTCCTGAGTATGGCGATACCACATGTGTGAGACTTTTACACAGCGTGGCCACATACAGAGGCCCAACACCGAAGTAGCAACTTCAAGCATTCTAGGAGCATAAATTACACATCTAATCTCTCAACCACCTATTACACTTTTGAAGGCCCTGGAGCACCAGGACAATGGAAACGCCCACAAAGTGACCCCATTTTGGAAAGCTAACACCCCAACGTATAATCTATGAGGCATAATGAGTCTTTTGAACAGTTTATTTTTTTGCAGATGTTTTTGGAAAATGTGGAAAAAAAATTAAAACGCATTTTTTTTACACAAAGTTGTCCATTTATAGGATATTTCCAACACATAGCATGTACATAGCAAAAATTACACCCCAAAATGTATTCTGCTGCTCCTCCTGAGTATGGCGATACCACATGTGTGAGACTTTTACACAGCGTGGCCACATACAGAGGCCCAACACCGAAGTAGCAACTTCAAGCATTCTAGGAGCATAAATTACACATCTAATCTCTCAACCACCTATTACACTTTTGAAGGCCCTGGAGCACCAGGACAATGGAAACGCCCACAAAGTGACCCCATTTTGGAAAGCTAACACCCCAACGTATAATCTATGAGGCATAATGAGTCTTTTGAACAGTTCATTTTTTTGCAGATGTTTTTGGAAAATGTGGAAAAAAAATGAAAACGCATTTTTTTTACACAAAGTTGTCCATTTATAGGATATTTCCAACACATAGCATGTACATAGCAAAAATTACACCCCAAAATATATTCTGCTGCTCCTCCTGAGTATGGCGATACCACATGTGTGAGACTTTTACACAGCCTGGCCACATAGAGACCCAACATCCAAGAAGCACCATCAGGTGTTGTAGGGACACAAATTACACATCCAATTTCCTTACAATCTATCACATTTTTGAAGGCCCTTCATATTTCTAACACAGCATGTACATACCAAGAATTACACCCTAAAATACATTCTGCTGAGTAATGGGTACAAAAAAAAAGGATTACCTGTGTTTTTAGTAGTGCAATTGTCCACAGGAGGAGAGCCCTGATCCAGGCAGCAGGCAGGAACGTGGTCAGCGACAATGAATGGAATTGTCCAGGCAGCAATATTGTTCATAGTCGGTACATAGCCAGCAGTGCCAAAATATTGGTCCTGGTAGTAAGGCCAGGAAAGAATGGGGACAGGGGTAGAGGCTTCTCCCACCCAAATCTCTTTGAAGCCTCCGGGCAACCAGACCCTAATCTGGGAATGAGAAAACTAAAAAATTAGTTTTTTCATCCAGAAAAACAATTCTGGAGCCCCTCACATGTGTGAGACTCCTGTGTTCCCACTAGCATAGCAGGGTAAAAGATCAATCCAAGGGGCAGGCAAAAAACGTGGTCAAACAGTCCAGGGTCAATTCCAGAGCAGGCAGATGTAGGTACAGTTTAGGGTTAGGCAAAAGAGTGGTCGTATAACAAGCCAGGGTCAGTTCCAGAGAAAGCAGAGGTATTTTTAGCATTAGGCAAAATCGTGGTCGTATAAAACAGTCCAGGGTCGGTAACGGAGAAGGCAGAGGTAGGTACAGTGCAGTGGCATAAGGGGTGTGGAGGAAAATGACAGGGAATTTGAATTTTGTTTATCTAATAATTTTCAATAGTGTGGTAACGGCGGAAACATGCACCTAAACAGAGGCCTGGTTGGGAGGGACAATCGGGACAATAAACTGTTGTGTCTCTTCTGACTCCTCCTCTGGCGCACACCCGACATTTCTTCTGACGGGCTGCACCTGTTCGACGGGGGGGGATTTTGTCAGGAAAGTGCCGTTCGTGAAGTCTGCTCACGCAATCAGTGCGAAGAATGTCTGGTGGCATTTCAGGGAACAAAAGGGCGGTGATAACGTCTTCTTGGTAGAGTAGATATGGAACGGGATTCTGTGTTGCTTTTTTGTAGATAACATAAGAGTTATAGAAGGCCAAACTGAAAAAGTAAATGGACACTTTTTTATACCAGTGACGGGATTTTCGGGAGGGAAGATAGGGTTCAATCATCTGGTCATTGAAGTCTACGCCACCCATAAATAAATTGTAGTCGTAGACACAAGATGGTTTCTGCACTGGGCCGCTTCTTTTGGGGACTTCCACGTAGGTGTCATTGTGGATGGTGGTGAGCATGTGGACATCTCGTCTGTCCCTCCACTTGACAGCCAATAGCTCCTGGTTCCGTAAAGACGTCGTCTCTCCTCGTCTCAGCTTCTGATTCACCAATTTTTGGGGGAAGCCCTTTCTGTTTATTCTCACTGTGCCACATGCTGGGGTGTCTCTCCGGTAAAGATTTCTAAACAGGGGCAAGCTAGTATAAAAATTGTCCACGTAAAGGTGGTATCCTTTTCCAAGTAGTGGATAGATGAGCTCCCAGACGACTTTTCCACTTGTTCCGATGTATTCGGGGCATTCGGGGGGATGTAGTTGGGAGTCCTTCCCTTCGTAAACAATGAAGGAGTAGATGTACCCCGTGTCTCGGTCACACAGTTTGTACATCTTCACCCCATATCGGGCCCTTTTGCTTGGGATGAATTGTTTAAAGCCCAGCCTGCCGTGGAATTTTACAAGGGACTCATCTATTGAAATATTTTGTTGAGGGGTATATAACTGGGGGAATTTTTCAGAAAAAAAATTTAGAAGTGGCCGAATTTTAAATAATTTGTCAAAAGCAGGGTCATTTCGGGGAGGGCACTGGGTGTTGTCATTATAGTGGAGGAACCGTAGAATCATGAAGTATCGGGATCTGGGCATACGGGATGAGAAGACGGGCATGTGGTGGATGGCTTTGGTAGACCAATAGGCGTACCCTTTGTTTTTTTTTGAGAGACCCATATTGAAGGTCAGGCCTAAGAATATTTTAAACTCCTCTACGGTCAGGTCTCTCCAATGAAAGGGGCGGGCATAGCTGGAATCGGGGTTGCTTAGAATAAATTGCTGAGCGTAGAGATTGCACTGGGCCACAATAGATGACAATAATTCGTCTGTAAAAACTAAATGAAAAAAATCAATCGTGTCAAAATTATCGGTGTTCACCTGTACACCTGGTTGGGCGGTGAAAGGGGGGATACTTGATGCTCCAGAATTCGAAGGCAGCCACAGGGGGTTTTGAAGGCCATAGGGAAGGCTGGCATGGCCCCTATCCCTTTGGGGCAGAGAGGACACCCTACTGGTGCCTGACCTTTGTTGCACTGCTTGCGGGGTGGACGGCACTGCTTGCGGGGTGGACGGCACTGCTTGCGGGGTGGACGGCACTGCTTGCGGGGTGGACGGCACTGCTTGCGGGGTGGACGGCACTGCTTGCGGGGTGGACGGCACTGCTTGCGAGGTGGACGGCACTGCTCGCGAGGTGGACGGCACTGCTTGCGAGGTGGACGGCACTGCACTAGTAGTAGGCTGCTCCACGCCAGAACGCCTTCTTTTAACGGGCACAGGTTCCTCCTCTGAATCAGTATCAGACCCGCTTCCTGTTACGGGCTCATAGGCCGAATCGGAATCGGACAGAGACTCCTCACAGCTGTCATCAGACGCCCATAGTTTCTGGAAGGCCTGCTCGGTTGTAAAAATTTTTTTTGCCATACTGGTGGCTAGTGAGGCTGGACTGCAGAACACTGGTGGGCACTAGTGGCACTGCAGTGGCGCAGGTGTAACTGATGGGCAAATGTGGCACTGGTGTGGCTCTGGTTGCACTGCTGTGGCTCTGGGGTCACTGATTAGCAGGCGGCACTGGTGGGCACAGGCGTCACTGCAGCGGTGCAGGTGGAACTGGTGTGGCACTGGTGGGGCACAGATGGCACTGGTGGGGCACAGATGGCACTGGTGGGGCGCAGATGGCACTGGTGGGGCGCAGATGAGCACTGGTGGGGTGCAGATGAGCACTGGTGGGGTGCAGATGAGCACTGGTGGGGCGCAGATGAGCACTGGTGGGGTGCAGATG
This sequence comes from Rana temporaria, assembly GCF_905171775.1. NCBI lineage: Eukaryota > Metazoa > Chordata > Amphibia > Anura > Ranidae > Rana > Rana temporaria. The sequence continues at coordinate 50,483,094 of NC_053489.1, forward strand.
AGCACTGGTGGGGTGCAGATGAGCACTGATGGGCACAGGTGGCACTGATGGGCACAGGTGGCACTGATGGGCACAGGCGGCACTGATGTGGCTCAGATGACACTGGTGTGGCACTGGTGTGGCTCAGATGACACTGGTGCGGCACTGGTTTGGTACAGGCGGCACTGGTTTGGTACAGGCGGCACTGGTGTGGCACAGGTGGCACTGATGGGCACAGGCGGCACTGATGGGCACAGGTGGCACTGATGGGAACAGGCGGCACTGATGTGGCAAAGATGACACTGGTGTGGCACTGGTGTGGCTCAGATGACACTGGTGCGGCACTGGTTTGGTACAGGCGGCACTGGTTTGGTACAGGCGGCACTGGTGTGGCACAGGTGGCACTGATGGGCACAGGCGGCACTGATGGGCACAGGTGGCACTGATGGGCACAGGCGGCACTGATGTGGTTCAGATGACACTGGTGTGGCTCAGATGACACTGGTGCGGCACTGGTTTGGTACAGGCGGCACTGGTGTGGCACAGGCGGCACTGGTGTGGCACAGGCGGCACTGGTGTGGCACAGGCGGCACTGGTGTGGCACAGGCGGCACTCGTGGGCACAGGCGGCACTCGTGGGCACAGGCGGCACTCGTGGGCACAGGCGGCACTTGTGGGCACAGGCGGCACTTGTGGGCACAGGCGGCACTTGTGGGCACTTATGGGCACAGGTGGCACTTATGGGCACAGGTGGCACTTATGGGCACAGGTGGCAGTGTTGTGGCACTGATGTGGCAGTGTTGTTTTACTTTTGTGGCACTGGTGTTCACTGGTGTAGGACAGGTGGCACTGTTGGGGCACTTGTGGGGCACAGGTGGCACAGATGGCACTAGTGGGGCACAGATGGCACTAGTGGGGCACAGATGGCACTGCCTGGGGCACAGATGGCACTTCCTGGGGGACAGATGGCACTTCCTAGGGGACAGATGGCACTGCTGGGGTAAAGATGGGGCACTGCTGGGCACTGCTGGGCACTGCTGGGCACTGCTGGGGACTGCTGGGGATTGCTGCACTTACTATCGATTTGAAAAAATCTCTCTCCTCTCCTCTCACGCTGCAACGGTGTGAGGAGAGGAGAGAGATGACCTGCATGTGACCCAGCTTGCAGGGTTTGTTTACAAATGTGATCGCGCCGTCATTGGACGGCGCGATCACGTGGTAAGGAGCCGCGTCCATTGGCTCCTTACCGCGAGTGCTGTTGCTGCGGGTCCCGTAGACCCGGCGAGCACCGGCGATCGCGTGTGCGCGCCCGCTCGGGCGCGCACAACGCAGTCTCTGGGAGGACGTACATTGACGCCCTCCTAGAGTACAGTAACCGCTCTGTAGCCGTATTTTGGCTATAGGGCGGTTACCAACTGGTTAACATTGGTTGCCCCTCATATAGCAGGGGCAACTTTACGCGTCGCAAATCTAACGTAAACGTTGTAACGTCAGTGCGTCGACCGCGCGTACGTTCGGGAATTTGCGTATTTTGCATACTCAACGGGGAAAACGATGGAGGCGACACCTAGCGGCAAAAAAAAAATTGCATTTAAGATCCGACAGCGTAAGAGCCTTACGCCTGTCGGATCTAATGGATATCTATGCGTAACTGATTCTAAGAATCAGTCACATAGATACGACGGCCCAGATTAGGACTTACTACGGCGTACATTGCGTTGCGCCGTCGTAAGCCCTTTGAGAATCTGGGCCTTTGCTTATTATAAGGCTTTGAAGGTACTCTTAGGCCCCGTACACACGACCGAGTTTCTCGGCAGAATTCAGCCAGAAACTCGGTCGGAGCTGAATTCTGCCGAGGAAGCCGACGAGGATCTCGGCGAGGAAATAGAGAACATGTTCTCTATTTCCTCGTTGTTCAATGGGAAATTTCGGCTCGCCGAGATCCTCGGCGGCTTCACAAGGAACTCGACGGGCAAAACTATGTGTTTTGCCCGTCGAGTTCCTCGGACGTGTGTACGGGGCCTTAAAGCTACACTACCATAGATCCAAACCTCCTGAGTACTACTCGGCATAGAATAGAGGAGTGATGGAAACATTGGCAAAGACAAACCACTTCTTGGCCAAGAAACTTTTAACTTGAATTTTACGTTTTTACTATATTGTTGCTCCGTGACCGCGGCTGCGGGACTCGCGGACCCGATCGCTGCTGGAGTCCCGCGATCGGTCCCCGGAGCTGAAGAACGGGGAGAGCCGTGTGTAAACACAGCTTCCCCGTTCTTCACTGTGGCGGCGGCGGCATCGATCGAGTGATCCCTTTTATAGGGATACACAATCGATGACGTCACACCTACAGCCACACCCCCCTACAGTTGTAAACACACATGAGGTCACACATAACCCCTTCAGCACCCCCTAGTGGTTAACTCCAAAACTGCAATTGTCATTTTCACAGTAAACAATGCATTTTTTGCTGTGAAAATGACAATGGTCCGAAAAATGTGTCAGAATTGTCCGATGTGTCCGCCATAATGTCGCAGTCACGAAAAAAATCGATGATCGCAGCCATTAGTAGTAAAAAAATGTTTTTTTATAAAAATGCAATAAAACTATCCCCTATTTTGTAAATGCTATACATTTTACATTTTGCACAAACCAATCGATAAACGCTTATTGTGATTTTTTCTTTTTTTTTTACCAAAAATAGGTAGAAAAATACGTATCGGCCTAAACTGAGGAAAAAAATAGTTTTTTTTATATATTTTTGGGGGATATTTATTATAGCAAAAAGTAAATAATATTGCATTTTTTTTCAAAATTGTCGCTCTATTTTTGTTTATAGAGCAAAAATAAAAACCGCAGAGGTGATCAAATACCACCAAAAGAAAGCTCTATTTGTGGGGAAAAAAGGACGCCAATTTTGTTTTGGAGCCACGTCGCACAACCGCGCAATTGTCAGTTAAAGCGACGCAGTGCCGAATCGCAAAAAGGGGCCTGGTCCTTTAGCTGCATTTTGGTCCGGGTCTTAAGTGGTTAAACAGAAGTATGTTTGTTTTTTTGTTTTTTTTGTTTTTTTTTATTCATACTTATCTCGGTGGATGGAGCATCAGACTGATGCTGCATCTATCCCCCGCCGTCTCTGCATTGAGAACCGAGCCACCGAACACCGCCGATGGCTCAGTTTTTACAGATCCACTAGAGGAGAGCTGCTGACCGTCTCTCCTCTCTTCTTCTCCACCCTCACTGGAGCGCTGAGCTGAGGAGGGGCAGGTAGAGGCGCGCTGAGACTGCCATCTATCAAAGCAGCTGATGGATCCAGACTTGGAAGTCGGAATGACACGTTGCCTCCACTGAGTCACAGGAGTGCAAAACAAATTGCACTCCTGTGACCTGGAGGAGGAGCCCAGCCTAAAAAGCGCAGGTTGGACTTCTCCTTTTTTAATGTCCCCCTCCCAAAAAAAAAAAATGTAGCCAGTGAAGATAAGGGGAAATTAGAACACCTGATGTGCATGTTTGTTGTCTACATATTTCAGTCCTATCTCTACCGTCTGTGTAAAGCGCGTGATCTGCATTGCCCACAAGATCTTGTTGTAATGATTCTGATAAGTTTTCCTGAATGAAGCTGATTTTGTCTTTGCAGTTGAAGATGAGGGTCACGCCACGCACCTGGTCGTCACTCATCACCCGACCTCAAGTACCTGACTGGTAGACGTTATTGCTGTCCATCTGTCAAGATGCATTAAACAGGCCGATGTGTGTAAAGAGGACCACCCTACACAAGCCCTGGTAAATATAGTACGATCCCCCTCGTGTACATATGGCAGCATTGCCCTTTATGGAAGCGTTTATCATTAAAGCGGATGTGCCAGTAAAACAAAATATTAAAAGCCAGCAGCTACAAATACTGCAGCTGCTGACTTTTAATATTAGGACACTTACCTGTCCTGGAGTCCAGCGTCGTCCGCAGCAGAGGACGAGCGATCGCTTGTCACTCTGCTGCCCCCCCCCCGCCATCCACTGTGAGGGAACCAGGAAGTGAACCGCTCCGGCTTCACTACCCGGAACCCTACGGCGCGAGTCGCGCTGCGCCCGCCGATTGGCTCACACGCTGTGTGCTGGGAGCCGAGTGTTCCCAGCACACAACGGGGGACAGACAGGAAGTCAGGAAAAACCCGTCTTTTGCCCGTGACGTGTGGCCGGAAGTGGGTGCAAATACCTGTCTTTAGACAGGTATCTGCACCCCCCTCCCTCCTGAAAGGTGTCAAATGTGACACCGGAGGGGGGGAGGGTTCCGATCAGCGTGAGTTCCACTTTAGGGTGGAGCTCCGCTTTAAGCCCGTATTTCCCAGCAACCTTCCATTCTCATCGGCTTCATTAAAGGGGTTGTAAAAGTACAATTTTTTTTTTCCTAAATGGCTTCCTTTACCTTGGTGCAGTCCTCCTTCACTTGCCTCATCCTTCCATTTTGCTTTTAAATGTCCTTATTTCTTCTGAGAAATCCTCACTTCCTGTTCTTCTGTCTGTAACTCCACACAGTAATGCAAGGCTTTCTCCCTGGTGTGGAGTGTCATGCTCTCGCCCCCTCCCTTGGACTACAGGAGAGTCAGGACGCTCTCTATGTTGCAGAAAGAGAAAGAAGCTGTGTGTTAGTGGGCGTCCTGACTCTCCTGTAGTCCAAGGGAGGGGGCGAGCACGACACTCCACACCAGGGAGAAAGCCTTGCATTACTGTGTGGAGTTACAGACAGAAGAACAGGAAGTGAGGATTTCTCAGAAGAAATAAGGACATTTAAAAACAAAATGGAAGGATGAGGTAAGTGAAGGAGGACTGCACTAAGGTAAAGGAAGCTATTTAGGAAAAAAAATTGTACCTTTACAACCCCTTTAACTGCTGGCAAACACACCAGCCCAGGAGATAGCAATATACGCTCTGTGTGTTTGTACAGCTCCAAGGTAAAGATCAGTACATTAAACAGGAACATCGCTACAGGAAAAATGCCTTTGTTTTATTGCTTCTTTTCCCACTAATGTAAGAAGCACTCTTCCTACTGACCATCACACTAATGAACCATGAGCTGTAGATACAGTAATTACTAGCCCCAAGGCCTGAAAGTTAAAGTGATTGTAAAGCTTTACGTGTTTAAAAAAAATAAAATAACAAACGTCATACTTGCCTCCACCGTGCATCTCGTTTTGCACAGAGTGGCCCCGAACCTCGTCTTCTTGGGTCCCTCTGCGGCTCTCGTTGGCTCCTCCCCACATCAGAGAACCCCCTAGGACAGGGATCCTCAAACTACGACCCTCCAGCTTTTGTAGAACTACACGTCCCATGAGGCACTGTAACACACTGACATTCACAGACATGACTAGGCATGATGGGAATTGTAGTTCCTGAACAACTGAAGGGCCATAGTTTGAAGACCCATGCCCTAGAACAGTGATGGCGAACCTTGGCACCCCAGATGTTTTGGAACTACATTTCCCATGATGCTCATGCATTCTGCAGTGTAGTTGAGCATCATGGGAAATGTAGTTCCAAAACATCTGGGGTGCCAAGGTTCGCCATCACTGCCCTAGAAGAAGCGCTGTCCCGTGGGGTTACTGTGCCGGCATGCTCCTGAGTCATTCATTCAGCGTCCATAGCCGCCAAATGTATGACTCGACCCCGCCCCCACCCCTGAAATGGCTGCACTGCTAACAATCTATCCAATCAAGATCTGGGAACCCATGGAGAGAGGGACAGCGCATCCCCCGCCAAGGGAAATTCAGGGCTCGGGTAAGTAAAACTGGGGGGCCGGTGACTGCAAGGTGTTTTTTCACCTTAAAGTGGATGTAAACCCCTAAAAAAAATGTTTTTTATGTCACAATGTAGAGAATAAGATTTCCTATCATCTGTGCCCATTCTTGCCACACAGAGTTAGTCCAGCTCTGAGCAATCCTCTTTTTATTGTTCAGGGAAATAAAACAGACTTCTAGATTAAAACCAAAGTCCTTGCTTGAGTGACAGGTTATTTACATATCTCGTGCACTGCTTGCAGACATACACAGCTTCTGTAAACAGTGCTCAATTCACATCCCCCTCCCCTCTTCCCTCCAGCTCTATGTATATTCTGATGGCTGTTGCATTTTCTCATGGCACTGAACTGTGACTCACCCCATATTTTGAAAACATTTAATCAAAACACAGGGGAGGGGATGTGAATTCTGCACTTTTTTTCAGAAGCAAGGACTTTGGTTTTTATCTGGAAGTCTGTTGTATTTCACTGAACAATAAGAGGATTGCTCAGAGCTGGATTAACTGTGTGGCAAGACTGGGCACAGATGATAGGAAATCTTATACTGTACATTGTGACATCAAAAAAAAATTGGGTTTACATCCACTTTAATGCATAGGGTGCATTAAGGTGAACAAACACAAGGGTTTACAACCCCTTTAAGTCAAGGGTTCCTCCATGTTTAAAAATGTTTCGCAAACAAACTGAAAAATTCTGAACATGGTGGTATTTGAGGACAGAGTTGAGAACCACTGATTTAAAGTGGAGTTCCACCCATAAATATAACATTACATCAGTAGTTTTAAAAAAATGTCATTAGTCCTTTACGGATTTTTTTTTTTTTAGATGCGTTCAAAGTGTTGTTGCTAGGCAGAATAGTTAATCTTCCCACTTCCTGCACCTAGGTGCTTAATGCACCGCACAGACTCCTGGGAATGTAGTGGGTGTAACTTTCCAGGAGTCTGTGCACTCCCCAGTCTCAAAGAATCATGTGACTTGGACAGCACAGGTGCTGAAACCTGATCTGACACTGCTTGTGCAGCACTGAGAATGTGCGAGATCTGGAAGGCTGAAATCCAGGAAGTCATACAGTCTGGCTTCATGATGCCCACACTTAAGATGGCCCAAGTCAATTTCTATTTTATAAAGTGTCTAAATGCTGTAACAACCTAACAAAACGGACCTTAGTTTACAGACTAACTTTACTAGAATACATTAAGCTTGTGTATTACAGGGGTATTTATATTTAAAAAGTGAAATTGTGGCCAGAACTCCGCTTTAATCTATAAGCTTCATCCAAAATCAGGAAGGAGTATGCAACCTGTGAAAGCTTCCATTGTAGCCTTTTATAGCCCCATATACACTATTAGATTTTCTGCAGGTTTTTGTCTTCAGATTTACCAAAGCCATATAATATGAGGTCAATGCAAATCAGACAGGCCCTTGCACTACATGTTTTTTGTAAATCTGAAGACAAAAATCTAGTGTGTATGGGATCTTAGGAAAAGTTCTATTTGCTTTAAATCTATATATTTTGACTGAGCACACAATTCCGATCTGTTACTGTATATTCTAACCTGTCTTTTGTGAGATGTCCCATTTAGGTGGGCGATTAATATTTTCCCTTGTTGCCTTGGATGACTTGTACACGGAATGTTGTGCCTATGCAAACATTCCATTGACAGCTGGTACCAGCTGTGTACAGTCCCTTATGGCAATGAGATAAATGATTCAGATCAAACAAATTACTTGAGTGTGAGAAATCTGCAAAACAAATACAAATCAGGAAGGGGCCAAATACTTTTTCACAGCACTGTGTGAAAAGTGTGGGGTACATTTGTATTCAGCCCCCATGAGTCAATACTTTTTAGAACCGCCTTTCACTGTAATTACAGCTGCAAGTCTTTTTGGGGATGTCTCTACCAGCTTTGCACATCTAGAGAGGGCCATTTTGTTCCTATTCTCCTTTGTAGGGTTGTCCCGATACCAATACCAGTATCGGTATCGGGACCCCCGATGCCAAAATAGAATACTCCCCCCAATCCCCCCCCCCCCGTCGCCGCAACCGTCATGTGTCGCAAAGCCGCCGCCGCTGCCATGTTAATCACCGCGGGGAACATTACAGTCAGCTTTCGTTTGAATAGCTGTTTTCCCCACCGCGCATAGACACTCCCCCTTGAACGGATCTGTCCAATCGCGAGCAAGGGGGAGTGTCTCTATACACAGCGCGGCGGGGAAAACGGCCATTCAAACGAAAGCTGACTGTAATGTTCCCCGCGCGGTGATTAACGCGGCAGCGGCATCATTTAGGTATGGGGGACATGGCTGCATGTGGGGGGACATGGCTGCATATGTGGGGGGACATGGCTGCATATGTGGTGGGACATGGCTGCATATGTGGGGGGACATGGCTGCATATGGGGGGGACATGGCTGCATATGTTGGGGACATGGCTGCATATGTTGGGGACATGGCTGCATATGTTGGGGACATGGCTGCATATGTTGGGGACATGGCTGCATATGTTGGGGACATGGCTGGATATGTTGGGGGACATGGCTGGATATGTTGGGGGACATGGCTGCATATGTTGGGGACATGGCTGGATATGTTGGGGACATGGCTGCATATGTTGGGGACATGGCTGGATATGTTTGGGGACATGGCTACCAAATACCTCCTATTTTTGCTGCACCACTAAAGGGGAAGCTTGCCTGAAAAGGGCATTTGCTCAGATCTGACTGAGAAGATGTTGTTGGATCAAACTGTCGGTGCCAGCTGGTCCTGGGAGTTGTAGTCCTTTAAGCAAGTGCTGGAGGTAGAAGTGTGTGTGTGTGTGTGTGCGTGTGTATATATATATATATATATATATATATATATATATATATATATATATATATATATATATATATATATATATATATACTGGATGTATATAGTTGAGTCCATGAAGATCTATTAGGCCCCTTTCATGCGTGTCAGATCTGCTCAGCGGGAGATCAATCTGTTGATCCCCGCTGAGCCGGTGGATGACATGTCCGTCTCTGCTTACTATGAGAAGATCGGATGAAAACGCACAGCATGTCTGTTTTCATCCCATCCAATACATTTGCCACCTGTCCAGCGGATCGCCATCCGCCTGTTTTCAGCTGATCTTGTTGGATTGATTGGCAGGCTGGTGTCAGCGGAGATGTGTCTGCCCATACAAGTCAATGGGTGGCCCGCTCAGATCCGCCTGAAAAATTGACAGGCGGATTAGAGCGGTCTATTGTGTGTAAGCGCCATGCTCCGATTGTCTTAGCCGCTTACCGGAGCCGGTTGGTTCCTCTCCCCCTCACTGCCTGGATGCCAAGTGAGGGGAAGATGGCCCCCGCTTGGCTCCATAGCATTGAAGGGTGGAAGCGACGTCAAACATCCTTGCTCATTTATTTATTTTTTTATATCTTTTTTTCTATTACAAGGGATGTTTACATTCCTTGTAATAGGAATAATATGACCCAATATTTTTTATTTTTAAAGGACAGTGTCAAAATAAAAAAATAAAATAAAAAAACGCAGAAGCGAACGCATACATGAGTAGCTCCCGCATATGAAAATGGTGTTCAATCCACACATTGTATCATTGTGATTGAGGTATCATTGTGATTGATATAGCGAGAGCAATAATTCTAGCCCTCGACCTCCTCTGTAACTCAAAACTGGTACCTTGTAGAAGTTTTTAAAAACCGCCTATGGACATTTTTAAAGGTGAAAGTTTGTCGCCATTCCACGAGCGGGCGCAATTTTGAAGCGTGACGTGTTGGGTATCAATTTACTCGGCGTAACATTATCTTTCACAGTATAAAAAAAATTGGGCGAACTTTACTGTTGTCTATTTTGTGTATTTTAGTGTATTGTTTCACCAAAAAAGTGCGCTTGTAAGACCGTTGCGCGAATACGGCGTGACAGAAAGTATTGCAATAACCGCCATTTTATTCTCTAAGGCAGTGGTCATCAACCCTGTCCTCAGGGCCCACTAACAGGCCAGGTTTGCAAGATAACTGACATACATCACAGGTGATATCATTTGCTGCTCAGTGATTGCAGTATTCTAGTCTGCATCTCTCCAAGGTAATACATAAAACCTGGCCTGTTGGGCCCTGAGGACAGGGTTGATGACCACTGGGGAGTTAGAAAAAAAATATATATATATATATATATAATGTTTGGGGGTTCCAAATAATTTTCGAGCAAAAAAAAAAAATGATTTTGAATTGTACACACCAAATATGAAAAATAGGCCCGGTCCTTAACCACTTGGTATCCAGCCTATTGTGAAAAGACGACCATAAGTTGGCTCTCAATTGCTGGGAGGACGTCCATAGATGTCCTCGGCTCCTCCGGCCACTGGGGGGCGCGCGCCCGCCGCATCGCTGAGATGCCGATGCGTGTGCCTGGCGGCGCGATGTGCGCCAAGCACCAGCGATCGGTGGTTACACAGACAAGGACGTGGATCTGTGTGTATAAACACACAGATCCACCACGTCCTGTCAGGGAGAGGAGACCGAAGCTGTGTCCCTTGTACATAGGGACACCGAATGGTCACCTCCCCCTAGGGTTGCCAACTCATCCCTTTAAAACAGAACACATATGAATTACACAGGTTCTGAGGCTAATTTAATGCAAACAAGGCACCAAGTGAGTTTAATTACCTCCTTAATCAGCCACAGAACCTGTGTAATTAATATGTGTTCTGTTTTAAAGGGATGAGTTGGCAACCCTACCTCCCCCAGTTAGAAACACTATGCAGGGTTCACATTTAACCCCTTCCTCGCCCCCTGCCAGTCACATTTATACATTAATTCGTGCATATTTACAGCACTGATCGCAGTATAAATGTGAATGGTGTCAAAAGTGTCCGATGTGTCCGCCATAATGTCGCAGTTCCAATAAAAATCGCAGATCGCTGCCATTACTAGTAAAAAAAAAAAAAAAAAAAAATTCTGTCCCCTATTTTGTAGGCGCTATAACTTTTGCGCAAACCATTTGCTTATTTTTTTTTTTTTTTTACCAAAAATATGTAGAAGAATACGTATCTGCCTAAACTGAGAAAAAAAAAAAAATTGGGATATTTATTATAGCAAAAAGTAAAAAAATATTGTGTTTTTTTTCACAATTGACGCTCTTTTTTATGTTTTATAGCGCAAAAAATAAAAACCGCAAATACCACCAAATGAAAGTTTTCTATTTGTGGGGAAAAAAGGACGTCAATTTTGTTTGGGAGCCATGTCGCACGACCGCAAAATTGTCAGTTAAAGCAACGCAGTGCCGGAAGCTGAAATTTCGCCTGGGCAGGAGGGGGGTATATGTGCCCAGTAAGCAAGTGGTTAAAGGGGCTGTAAAGGTAAAAAAAAAAAAAATCCCTAAATGGCTTCCTTTACCTTAGTGCAGTCCTCCTTCACTTACCTCATCCTTCCATTTTGCTTTTAAATGTCCTTATTTCTCCTGAGAAATCCTCACTTCCTGTTCTTCTGTCTGTAACTACACACCGTAATGCGAGGCTTTCTCCCTGGTATGGGGAAAGCCTCTTGAGGGGGCGAGCAGGCAAGTCAGGACGCTCTCTACTTTGCAGATAGAGAAAGGAGCTGTGTGTTAGTTGGCGTCCTGACACTCCTGCTCGCCCCCTCAAGAGGCTTTCTCCACACCAGAGAGAAAGTGACGTATTACTGTGTGGAGTTACAGACAGAAGAACAGGAAGTGAGGATTTCTCAGAATAAATAAGGACATTTAAAAAGCAAAATGGAAGGATGAGGTAAGTGAAGGAGGACTGCACTAAGGTAAAGGAAGCTATTTAGGGAAATTTTTCTTTTACCTTTACAACCCCTTTAATATTGCATTTTTTTTTGGGGAATATGGCGTGGAAAATGTTTTGCACATGAAGTCTTGTGTGCTCTGAGCCCAGCTCTGTGGTTCTCTATTGCTGGGCCTGTACAAGACCAGTCTTGTGCTCCCCTGGAGGGGAAGACATGGAATCTGTTTGGTATTCCTTCCCAGCCTTCCTCCAGGAAGAGCAGCAGAGCCGAGGCCGCCAGACACCACAGAGCTTTACAATGCCTTCCATTCAGCCTGTCTGGCCTCTTTCCTGTGCGGGGGGGAGGGGCAGAGAGCGTTCCCTTGGCCACGGCCAAGCTGAATTGTGCGAGACTTTTCTACAGAAGGGAATTGTGTCATGCTGAAAGGATTGAGTGGGAAACTGTTTAACTTCTGCGGAACCGCACCATAGAAAAGCACTTAACCACTTAACCCCCGGACCATATTGCTGCACTTTTTGCGATTCGGGACTGTGCCGCTTTAACTGACTATTGCGCGGTCGTGCGACGTGGCTCCCAAACAAAATTGACGTCCTTTTTTCCCCACAAATGGAAAACTTTCATTTGGTGGTATTTGCGGTTTTTATTTTTTGCGCTATAAAAAAAAAAAAAGAGCGTCAATTTTGAAAAAAAAAACTTGATATTATTTTTTACTTTTTGCTATAATAAATATCCCAATTTTTTTAAACCTTTTTTTTTTTTCTCAGTTTAGGCCGATACGTATTCTTATACATATTGGCGTCCTTTTTTTCCCACAAATAGAGCTTTCTTTTGGTGGTATTTGATCACCTCTGCTGTTTTTTATTTTTTGCGCTATAAACAAAAATAGAGCGACAATTTTGAAAAAAATTAATATTTTTTACTTTTTGCTGGGGCAGAGAGCGTTCCCTTGGCCACGGCCAAGCTGAATTGTGCGAGACTTTTCTACAGAAGGGAATTGTGTCATGCTGAAAGGATTGAGTGGGAAACTGTTTAACTTCTGCGGAACCGCACCATAGAAAAGCACTTAACCACTTAACCCCCGGACCATATTGCTGCACTTTTTGCGATTCGGGCACCATAGAAAAGCACTTAACCACTTAACCCCCGGACCATATTGCTGCACTTTTTGCGATTCGGGACTGTGCCGCTTTAACTGACTATTGCGCGGTCGTGCGACGTGGCTCCCAAACAAAATTGACCTCCTTTTTTCCCCACAAATGGAAAACTTTCATTTGGTGGTATTTGCGGTTTTTATTTTTTGCGCTATAAAAAAAAAAAAAGAGCGTCAAATTTGAAAAAAAAAAACTTGATATTATTTTTTACTTTTTGCTATAATAAATATCCCAATTTTTTTAAACCTTTTTTTTTTTTCTCAGTTTAGGCCGATACGTATTCTTATACATATTGGCGTCCTTTTTTTCCCACAAATAGAGCTTTCTTTTGGTGGTATTTGATCACCTCTGCTGTTTTTTATTTTTTGCGCTATAAACAAAAATAGAGCGACAATTTTGAAAAAAATTTATATTTTTTACTTTTTGCTGTAATAAATATCCCCCAAAAATATATAAAAAAAACTTTTTTTTCCTCAGTTTAGGCCGATACGTAGTCTTATACATATTTTTCGTAAAAAAAAAATCGCAATAAGCGTTTGGTTTGGGCAAAAGTTATAGCGTTTACAAAATAGGTGGTATTTTTATGGCATTTTTATTAATATATTTTTTTTACTAGTAATGGCGGCGATCAGCGATTTTTTTTTTCGGTACTGCGACATTATGACGTTTTTTTTTACACATTTTTGGGACCAGTGGCATTTTTATAGCGATCAGTGCTATAAAAATGCATTGGATTACTATAAAAATGCCACTGGCAGTGAAGGGGTTAACACTAGGGGGCGGGGAAGGGGTTAAGTATGTCCCTGGGTGTGTTCTAACTGTAGGGGGGGTGGCCTCACTAGGGGAAACACTGATCCTCTGTTCATACATTGTATGAACAGAAGATCAGCATTTCCCCCCCTGACAGGACCGGGAGCTGTGTGTTTACACTCCCGGTCCCCGCTCTGTAACGAGCAATCGCGGGTGCCCAGCGGCGATCGAGCTCGCCGGGCACGGGAGTCGGGGGCGAGCGGGGGGTGCTCAAAGAGCCGCCGTATAGCTACGGGCTCTCGCCCAGGAGAGCACCGCTGCCACCGTATAATGACGGTGCGCGGTCGGCAAGTAGTTAAAAGATGTCTGGAAGCTGAAGTTTAATCTTATTTTTGACCTAATGTTATCATCACTGGGTCTCTGTGCTTCTCTGTGCCATGCAGACTTTTCGTCCGATTAGGCGTCCCAGATTTTGTAACGGAAGTGATGTTCCATCGCCGCCATCTTGCTACACCCTGCACTCGTCCACAGTAAGGATACATTGAGAAGGCGGCAAGTGGACATCTTGTTACACCCACTGGAGTTATGCATTGCACACTTATTTTTAAAAGTAAATTCAGCTTATACAGTAAAACCTCGGATTGCGAGCATAATTCGTTCCAGAAACATGCTTGTAATCCAAAGCACTCATATATCAAAGCAAATTTCCCCATAAGAAATAATGGAAACTCAAATGATTTGTTCCACAACCAATTATTCATAGGTCCTTCATTTTATAGTCCATATAAAAGTATTATAGCAATGTGATAAGTGTAATCATAAAATGTCCATCCACAAATGGAAGCCTCCACAAGGGGATTAGAAGTAACTCCAGCAGGAGCTACAGAGTGTAAAAGAGAAGAGAGGCGCCTCTAAGTGTAGCAATATGGTTACATTTAACCACTTAAGCCCCGGACCATTATGCAGGTTAAGGACCTTGCCCCTTTTTGCGATTTGGCACTGCATCGCTTTAACTGACAATTGCGCGGTCGTGCGACATGGCTCTCAAACAAATTTGACGTCCTTTTTTTTCCACAAATAACGTTTTTTTTTGGTGGTATTTGATCACCTCTGCGGTTTTTATTTTTTTTATTTGTTGGGTGTGGCTGGGCGTGTGACGTCACTGATCGTCGTTTCCTATGACAGGGAACAGTTGATCACTGACACTGCCACTAGGAAGAATGGGGAGAGTATTGTTTACACTCACCTCTCCCCGTTCTTCAGCTCTGTGACCCGATCGCGGGACACCGGCAGCGATCGGGCCCACGGGCGCGGTCATGGAGCTTCAGACCGGTTCGCGAGTGCGCCGGCGAGCTCGCGACCCACGGCTGGGTTCTTAAAGGGGACGTATGTGTATGTGTGTGTGGTGTATTTTTTTATTTTTTTTACAATTTAACCTTTTAAATATTTATCACAATTCTTTATTTTTTAGCCCTGTTGGGGGGCTTTGGTGAGATATCAGAGGTCTTAACATCCCCTGACTTCTCTCCTTTTGAGACAGGGAACGGGAAAGAGGACACAGACTCCCTAGTCCCTTTCTCTGCAGCCTCAGCTGCGCTGGAGATGACTGGACAGGAGACAGAGGCTCCTCCCCATTCATAAACTGAAGCATTGTAAACACCGTTTGCGGGGCACGGAGGGGGACAGAAGCACAGGGAGGCACAGAAGGGGGAAAGCGGAGCATGGGGGACAGAAGCACAGAGGGGGAAAGCGGAGCACGGGGGGACAGAAGCACAGAGGGGGGAAGCAGAGCACGGAGGGGGGGCATAAAGGGTAAAGCGGAGCATGGAGGGGGGGCATAGAGGGGGGGAAAGCGGAGCATAGAGGGGGGGGAAGCGGCACATAGAGGGGGGGAAAGCGGAGCACAGAGGGGGGGCATAGAGGGGGGGAAAAGCGGAACATAGAGGGGGAAAGCGGAGCATGGAGGGGGGCATAGAAGGGGGAAAGTGGAGCACGGATGGGGGGCATAGAGGGGGAAAGCGGAGCACGGGCGGGGGGCATAGAAGGGGGAAAGTGGAGAATAGAGGGGGAAAGCGGAGCACAGAGGGGGGGGGCATAGAGGGGGAAAGCGGAGCACAGGGGGGGGGGGAAAGCAGGGCACGGAGGGGGGCATAGAGGGGGAAAGCGGAGCACAGAGGGGGAAAGCTAAGCACAGAGGGGGGCATAGAGGGGGAAAGCTGAGCACAGGGGGGGGCATAGAGGGGGGAAAGCGGAGCACAGAGGGGGGCATATAGGGGGAAAGCGGAGCATGGAGGGGGGGCATAGAAGGGGGGAAAGTGGAGCACGGGCGGGGGGCATAGAAGGGGGAAAGTGGAGCACAGAGGGGGAAAGCGGAGCATGGAGTGGTAACAGAAGCACGGAGGGGGACAGGAGGAGCACAGAGGACACTGAGGGGGACTGGAGGAGGATACAGGGACAGTCAGGGACGATCGGTGCGGCAGTGGGGGGAGTTACAAGCACCGATCTCCCTGTATAGATTTCAATATAGCAGCTGAAAGCTGTTTTCTTGTTTCCTCCCGTATTCCACAATCTGAGAATTGTTTTCACATTTTGAAAAACATTTTTGTATTCTTTTTTCAGTTCAGTAATCCTTGCTTCCTTCCATAAGCAAGCATGAGATGGGGACCCGCACTGCCTCCTGGGATATCCAGGTCTCGCCTTTCAGCAGGCTTTGTTTTACAGAGGGATGCATGTGCACTACAAGATCAGCGCATGCGCAGGCATGATGAGGCTCACCCCCTCCCACCGCATTCCGGTCATCTCTGCAGCTTACAGGAGCCGTCATTAGTGGAAGATTGCCCCGTTGTGTGCAGATATAACACCCTCCACTCTTCTTAGAAGGCTTGCCACAAGATTTTGAAGCGTGTCTGTGGGAATTTGTACAGAAAGAGCATATGTGAGGTCAGGTGCTGATGTAAGACCTGGTTTGCAGTCAGCGTGTTTAATTATCCCACACGTGTTCTGTAGGGTTGAGGTCAGGGCTTTGTACGGGTCACTTGAGTTCCTCCACACCATGGGGCAGATCCACAAAAGGATTACGCCGGCGTATCTACTGATACGCCGGCGTAATTTTAAATTTCCAGCGTCGGATCTTTGTTTTGTATCCACAAAACAAGATACGACGGCATCTGGGATCGATCCGACATGTGTACGTCTTAGTACGATATACAAAAAATGGTGGCGCTAAAATAAAAATAATGATAAAACACTGAAAGTCTATATCAACACTGAGTGACAGTGTAATCGGATGCAAGTCCATATAATTGTGAAAATGTTGACAGATGAATAAACCATGTGCAGTAAATGATTCCAAACACCACAGTGATTTACGGTAAATTAATCATGTGAAAACAACCACCACCAAAAGGGGAGGCTTACTGGAAATATTGAACCCAAATAAGCGTACGCTCAAAGGGTTAATAAAAGCTGAATATGAATTGGTGAAAGACACATCAACAGGATCTGGATTTCAGCAGCAGAGTCCGACGGCGTACGTCTTAGTACGCCGTCGGATCTAAGCTGAAATTTTTCGGCAGCCGCTAGGTGGCATTCCCATCAAAATCCGCGTTGGGTATGCAAATTAGCTAGTTACGGCGATCCACGAACGTACGTCGGCCCGGCGCATTTTTTTACGTCGTTTTCGTTCGGCATTCTTCCGGCGTATAGTTAAAGGTGCTATATGGTGGCGTACTCAATGTTAAGTATGGCCGTCGTTCCCGCGTACAAATTTTTATTTTTTACGTAGTTTGCGTAAGTCGTTCGAATAGGAATTTGCGTAGAATGACGTCACCGTCGTAAGCATTGGCTTGTTCCGGTTAAATTTCGAGCATGCGCACTGGGATACCCCCAGGGACGGCGCATGTGCAGTTAAAAATAAACGTTGTTTACGTCGGGTCACGACGTATTTACATAAAACACGCCCCCCATTACATCCATTTGAATTTCCGCGCCCTTACGCCGCAAGAGATACACTACGCCGCCGTAACTTACGGCGCAAATTCATTGAGGATTCGAAACAAAAAAAGTAAGTTACAGCGGCGTAGTGTATCTTAGATACGCTGTGCCCGGCGCAATAATGCGCCGTTGTACGTGGATCTACCCCCATATCTTTATGGACCTGGCTTGGGCATAGGAACACGGTCATCCTGGAGCAGAAAATTACCTTCCCCCAAACTGTTACCTCCCAAGGTTGAAACAACAGAATTGCTCAAAATAACTTTGTATGCTGTACCATTAACCATAATCTTCACACCTGAAAACACCTCAACTCAATTATTTGGAGGGGTGTCCACAAAATTGCCATTATATAGTGTAGTTGTATAGCAGGAAATATATGTGCCGTATATTTTAACGTAGATTTTCATGGTTGACTTTATATGTGTAAATTCTGTATGTTAATCCATATTTTATTTTGCAGTGTTGAATGAATACAAACTTGTGATCATGGGAGATATGAAGACCCCAGACTTTGACGACCTTCTTGCAGCTTTTGACATTCCTGACATGGTGGATCCCAATGAAGCTATTGAGTCTGGCCATGATGAACATGATCACATGAAGCAAACTGCCCAAGGCGATGATGATGCCCACATCCCTTCCTCATCGGATGTTGGCGTCAGCGTTATAGTGAAAAACATAAGAACCCTCGAATCTTCTGAAACGTCAGACAAAGATCATCATCACTCAACCGGTAATGGCTTGCACAATGGCTTTCTCACCATTTCAAATCTTGAACGGTTTAACAAGGAAGGGCTGAAATCTCTAAAGGAAAAAGCTATTGCATCTGGCACCATTCACAAAGAGACTGTCTTTAATCAGTTCAGTCCCATTTCCAGTGCTGAAGAATTTGATGACGATGAAAAAATTGAAGTGGACGATCCTCCTGATCGAGAAGCCTTGTGTTCAGGTTTTGGCTCCAGTATATTAACTCAGCATCTCTATGAACGGGACAAAGCCGTTGAACATTTAATAAAGCCTAGGACTCCCGTCGCCAACAACGTGGAAAAAAGCAAAGCGAGCAAACAAGACTACGAGGTTGGTTCCGTATTTGACACCTTTAAACTTAAAAAACTTGATGAGAAGCTGGAAGAGGGCGCTCAAAAAATGTTAGAGAGCAAAGCGATCGATGGCAAACTGGACTCTGAAAAAAGTGAAGTGAATGGAGGAAATGTAGCACAGCTGAAGTTAAAGTCTTCTGCAAAGCTTTCATCCTGCATTGCTGCCATTGCTGCTCTTAGTGCGAAGAAGACAACATGTGACCCTAAGGAGATACACACCATTCCAGAGGAGTCCTCTCAAGTGCCAAAAGAAATTGACACTCCATTGGCCAACGTAAAGCCTTCTGAAGCTCAACTGACCATGCAAAATATGATTGATAGTACAAAGAAGACCCCAGTAAAGCCATCAGACAGCCCAAGTAGTGTATCGAGTGAGAACAGCAGCAAAGGATCCCCATCATCTAGTGGCTCAACTCCCGCTATACCAAAAGTAAGAATTAAGACCATCAAGACTTCCTCAGGGGAAATCAAAAGAACTGTCACACGAGTGTTGCCTGATTTTGAAGCCGAAGGTACGAAACAAGTATCAGATCAAACTTCGCCAGTAGTAGTCTCCTCTCTTTTGTCATCCCCAACATCTGCTGCTGCTATTCTTTCTTCACCTACTAGGGCGTCCTTGCAAACGACCGTTGCTACTAATGCGGTTGTGGCAACAGACGGCACTCCAAAACAGGTTACAATCAAACCAGTGGCTACAGCTTTCCTACCTGTATCTGCAGTAAAAACGGCAGGCTCGCAAGTGATAAATTTGAAGTTCGGTAACAATACCACAGTTAAAGCCACCGTTATATCTGCTGCATCTGTCCAAAGTGCCAGCAATGCGATCATCAAAGCAGCCAGTGCCATGCAACAGCAAACCATGGTGGTCCCAGCTTCCAGTCTTGCCAACGCAAAACTTGTGCCAAAGACAGTTCATTTTGCCAATCTTAACCTCTTGCCTCAAGGTTCTCAAGCTACTTCAGAGCTTCGTCACGTGTTAACTAAAACCCAGCAGCAAATCAAACAAACTCTTGTATCGACCACTGCTGTGACTCAACCCAAGAAGGTGTCCAGAGTCCAAGTAGTGGCTTCCTCCCAAAGCTCTGTGGTGGAGGCCTTTAACAAAGTACTTAGTAGTGTAAATCCCATTCCAGTCTATGTTCCCAACCTGAGTCCCCCAACCAATGCAGGAATTACTCTGCCAGCACGGGGATACAAGTGTTTAGAATGTGGAGACGCCTTTGCACTGGAAAAGAGTCTTTTGCAGCATTATGATCGCCGAAGTGTTAGGATTGAAGTAACCTGCAACCACTGTGGGAAAAATTTAGCTTTTTACAATAAATGCAGTCTTTTGTCGCACGCACGTGCTCATAAAGAGAAAGGAGTCGTGATGCAGTGTTCGCACCTTATCCTCAAGCCAGTGCCAGTAGACCAAATGATCGCTTCGTCCCAGAACAACGTTCCCGCTCCAACGACCTTGACTCTGCGACAAAGCCCAGCTATTGCAGTTGCCCACCCAGTATCGAAGGTGCTGTCGGGTGCATCTGCACCAGTGATTTCTGGTCCTGCCAGTGCACCTGTTACCCCAGCAATGCCTTTGGATGAAGATTCATCTAAGCTCTGCAGACATAGTCTGAAGTGTTTGGAATGCAATGAAGTCTTTACAGATGAAACGTCCTTAGCAACACACTACCAACAAGCCGCGGATGCAACTGGACAAGTACGGTACCTTGTGTATATAAATAGAAGTGTTTAGTTTGATGCTAAGAGCCGGTTCACACAGGGGCGGCACATCTTCGGGGGCGACTCGGCCAGGCGACATGAAGACGACTTCAGAGGCGACTTGCAAAATGACTTCTGTATAGAAGTCAATGCAGGTCGCCCCGAGTTGCCCCCGAAGTAGTACAAGAACCTTTTTCTAAGTCGGAGCGACTTGCGTTGCTCCTATTAGAACGGTTCTATTCACTAGAATGAGACGCGACTTGTCAGGCGGCTGCGTCGCCTGACGAGTCGCCCCAGTGTGAACCGGGTCTAAGATGACCATTTTTTTTTTTTTTTTAAGGCTACCCTTGAATTCAGCAGTAGATTCCACCAGCACCTACAGATTAGAGTGGATGTAAACCCGATTCATGAAATTTGAGCTGGGTACATATATCTGCAGTATTTTGTTATCTCTCTTCAATGAGCCAAGTCCTTTTAGCTCTCTCTGAACCGTTCCTATGTTATCAGCCTGATAACTCCTGGCAAATTCTCTGACACTTTAGACAAAAGCAGCCTGAATCTTCTGTCCGGGGAGTTTCCTAAAATAGATTAGCAGGGAGCAGGCCCTATTACAAGACGCCTCCTGAGAGTCTCTGCCTATGATGAGAGGGGGTGTGTGCCTTTCATCCAATCAACAATGGGGTAGATTCAGTAACATTTACGCATTTTTTACGTAGGCGCAGGGCACCGTTTTTGCCCTGCGCCCCTGCAAATTTACTGCGCTACCCGGGATTCACGGAGCAGTAACTCCGTAAATTGCGTGTGCGCTCTTTAAAATTGCCCGGCGTAAGCACGCGCAATTTGAATGATCCCGTAGGGGGCGGGAATCATTTAAATTAGGCGCGTTCCCGCGCCGATCGTAGAGCGCATGCTCCGTCAGAAAACTTTCCCGACGTGCATTGCGGCAAATGACGTCGCAAGGACGTCACTTGCTTCAAAGTGAACGTGAATGGCGTCCAGCGCCATTCACGAATCACTTATGCAAACTACGTAAAGTTCAAATTTCGCGACGCGGGAACGACGGGAATACGTAACATTGGCTGCCCCTAATAGCAGGGGCAGCCTTACGCGAAAACCGTCGTACGCAAACGACGTAAACTGCGTACGCAGGGCTCGCGTAACGTGAATCGGCGTTAGTATGCAATTTGCATACTATACGCTGAGCACAACGGGAACGCCACCTAGCGGCCATCGCAAGAATGCAGCCTAAGATATGCGGGCATAAGAGCCTTATGCCACGCATATCTTAGGCTGCAGTCGGCGTAATGAGGTTCCTGAATCAGGAGCATTCGTTACGCCGGCGCAAGTAAGCCATTGCGCTGCGTAACTACTAATGTTAGCTATCTTGGCTGTATGCCCAGACATCACACTCTGTGTTAAAGCGAAGTTCCAGCCTTTTTTATGTTTAAGTCAGCAGCTACAAAAAGTATAGCTGCTGGCTTTTAATAAACAGAAACTTACCTTCTCCACTGTCCAGCGACGCGCTCGCCCGGAGCTCTGCTCCTCTCCACCGCTGCCTCCATTCTAACTGTGGGCACCCGGCCGTGACCGCTTTCAGCTTCACAGCCAGGCACTCACTGCACGAGCAGCGCTGCGATCTGTGAGTGGTCAGACGATCGCCTTGGACCTGTCGCATGTCCCAGACGATCGCCTGCAGGGAGGGGCCGCCGTAGGCGATATGACGTATCGCCTAAGCGGTCCCTGGGCGGAAGGAGGAAGTGGGACAGGAAAAAAAAAAATTACATGCAAGGGGGCAGGGAGTGGTTTAAGCAGAAGTTCCAATTTTGGGTGGAACTCCGCTTTAAACAGGAAGAGAAAATCTCCTCATGACGAGAAAACTGCCATTTTTTTTTGATTGGTCGTGAAAACCGGTTGTGTGTATGCTCCATAGCATTTTTCTCGACAAGAAAACTGCCCGCAAAAAAATTAGAACCTGCTTTATTTTTTCTCGTCGCTTTTCCTGTCATTTTTCTCATTGGTTTTTCCTGTCGTTTTTCTCGTCGTTAAAATCGCTTGTGTGTATGCTTTTCTGAGGGGGGAAAAATGCGCATGCTCACAATCAAGTATGAGACGGGAGAGCTTGTTCTGGTAAAACTAGCATTCGTAATGGAGATAGCACATTCGTCACGCTGTAACAGACTGAAAAGCGCGAATCGTCTCTCACCAAACTTTTACTAACTCACGATAACACAAAATCAGCAAAAGCAGCCCCAAGGGTGGCTCCATTTGAATGGAACATCCCCTTTATAGTGCCGTCGTACGTGTTGTACGTCACCAAACTTTGCTTGACTGTTCTTTTTCATGAACGTGTGTATGCAAGGCAGGCTTGAGAGGAATCGCAACGAATCACGTAGAGAAAAACGTTGTTTTTTTGCAGGACAGGAAAAACAGTTGTGTGTATGCGGCATAACACATCTCAACTTTCTAAAGAGTATATAACTGTGAAGACAGCAGATATACATATAAAACCTATGTAGGGAGATTTGGTTCATCCCTGTGTATCATCTGAGGCTGTTCACTTCACTGGATGTATGGAGGGTTTACATCCACTTTAAGTTTAGACACTTTTAATGTTCTCTAATAATCAAATCAAAGCGCATCAGGGATGTGCAAAGGTTGAGTTATCCATGCCAGCCAATCAGATTTTAGTTTACTGGGGTCTGATCAGCTAAGAATATATTTTATTTTTGGTTGCCCTATGAAATAAGTCCCCCCTGCCTGGTTCCCCAAACAACCAGATCCGTTGATATATTTAGGGCCAGATCCACAAAGAAGTTACGTCGGCGTATCTATTGATACGCCGCGTAACTTCTAGGATGCTCCGGCGTATCTTTGTTTTTGTATCCACAAAACAAGATACGCCTAAATGGGGGCTAGATCTGACTGACGTACGTCTTAGTACGCCGTTGGATCTTGGGTGCATATTTACGCTGGCCGCTAGGTGGCGCTGCCGTTGATTTCCGCGTAAAGTATGCAAATTCGCTAGATATGCCGATTCTCAGAACATACGTCCGGCCGGCGCATTTTTTTACGTCAGGCTTTTTTCGGCGTAACGTTTCCCCTGGGTCTATGAGGCGTACGCAATTTTAAGTATGGACATCGGGCCAGCGTCGATTTTTCCGTTGTTTGCGTAAAACGTTCGCGAATAGGGCTTTGGGTAAATTACGTTCACGTCGAAAGCATTGACTATTTACAACGTGATTTTGAGCATGCGCACTGGGATACCCCCACGGACGGCTTTACCTTCTCTCCAGCCACCAAGCATCAAGAGCAGGCGCTCCACATCCTACACTCAGCCCTCAAAAGGGGAAAAGCTGGTCGCTGTAAAAGCCAAGATTATGTTTATTGAAGCAAATCAATAAACTTCAGTTAGGAATGAAACACGTTGGGGTTTGTTGCACCTGGTGGGCTTGTCTTGTCTGATTTGCTTCAATGAACTTAATCTTGGCTTTTACGGTGGGCTGCTTTTTCCTGCCTTTATTCTGAGGATTGAGATGTTGGATCTGGAAGATCAGTTGTCAATCAGTAGAATATTTCAAGGGGCGTTTCATTACTTGTGCCCATAACAAGTATAGAGAATGAGGGATACTGACCAACTTTCATTTGTTGCATGCATGCCGCATACAGTATATGTCAAAAGTATTGAAGCCAGGAACAGCCAGGCTCTAGCATTTGCAGAAGAAAGACAGCAATTGCGGTCCATATATTTTGTTCTCCTGACACACAGGGATTGGGCTACTAAAATTGAAGCACGCAAAATCTACTGCAGCTCTGCATAGAAAGCTATTGGCTTACAGGTTTGTTTGTTTTTCGTCAAAGCTTAAAGTGGTTCTTCAACTTTTCAGGTTTTAGGACTATTAGCCGGATTCGCGAAGACTTACGCCGACGTATCTATTGATACGCAGCGTAAGTCCACAGATGCACCGTCGTATCTATGCGCTGTGTTCTTGTAATAAGATACGCCTGAAATCTGGCTCCATCCGACCGACTTAAAGGGGTTGTAAAGACAAAAATATTTTCCTCTTAAATTAAAGTCTGACAGTAGCTGATAAAGGAAAAAGTAATGTTTTGCATATAACTAGTTTGAAATGGAGCCGTTTTATTCACCTCCAGCACTCCTGAATCGTTATTCTCACTGACTTCCTGGTTTGCGGTGCGCATTCATTCTTACTACAACACAGCCTAATGGGAACTACAGTTCCCATTAGGCTTAGCCTCCATGCCTGTGAGGGATAAGAGAGCATCTTCACGCAGGGCTGTAGTCATAGGGAGGGGGTGAGCACATTCTGCTTTCCACCATGCAAAACGGCTCAGATGCTGGTGGAAAGCAAGAAGAGGAGAGACAGGAAATGGCATTTTCAAACCTGGATTACTGTATTTTGGAGGTCAAAAGGAAAAACGAGGTAAGTGATATTTAAATGCTCTAGCTTACAGCAATCAATTGATCTAATAAAAAACGAACTTTTAGTGTTCCTTTAAGTCTCCTACGCCGTCGTATCTTGGGTGCATATTTACGCTGGCCGCTAGGGGCGCTTCCATTGATTTACGCGTTGAATATGTAAATGAGCGAGATACGCCAATTTACGAACGTACTTGCGCCCGTCGCAGTAAGCTACGCCGTTTACGTAAGGCGTACGTCCGGCGTAAAGATAAAACGCCTCTATAGGTGGCGCAGCCAATGCAAAGGTATGGACGACGGAACAGCCGCCGGATTTTACGTTGTTTACGTAAGCCGTACGTGAATGGGGCTGGGCGTAGGTTACGTTCACGTCGTTGCCATTGAGCCGTCGTATCTTAAGGCGTAAATTTGACGTGATTCTGCGCCGTTCGTTCGGCCATTCATTTACATGGGGTCACGGCTAATTTTAATACAACACGTCCACTACCTGCCTAATTTGAATTAGGCGGGCTTACGCCGGCCCATTTACGCTACACCAACATAACTTACGGAGCAAGTGCTTTGAGAATACTGTACTTGCCTCTATGTTACGTCGGCGTAGCGCATATGAGCTGCGCTACGCCGGCACAAAGATACGCCGATGTACCTGAATCTGGCTATATGTGTCCCAACATACTTAGTGGTACTGGGTGTAGCTAATTATGTGGTACTCCCTTATAAGCTTTACAGCCCCTTTAAGTAATGTATCTCCACCATTATGTAGGTGTGATCCTACTACCTTCACTCCAATGCGCTCACCTTAGGTCATGGATCTAAAAACAAACAATGTTGGGTCAAATGCGCTTGGACCCCCTCAGGGTAATGAGTAGATTGAAATTCCTTCAATGTAGATATCCTTTAGAAGTTGTGATAATCTTGGTAGTGGTAGTAATAGGCTAATACTTCCTTTAACCACTTAACGACCCCCTACCGACGATATACGTCGGCAGAATGGCACGGCTGGGCACATCCACGTACATGTACGTGGCTCTTTAAGCCCAGCCGTGGGGTCGCGTCGGTCCGAAGCTCCGTGACCGCGGGACTTGCAGACCCGATCGCCGCTGGAGTCCCGCGATCGGTCCCCGGAGCTGAAGAACGGGGAGAGCTGTGTGTAAACACATCTTCCCCGTTCTTCACTGTGGCGGCGTCATCGATCGTGTTTTCCCCTTTATAGGGAATCACAATCGATGATGTCAGACCTACAGCCACACCCCCCTACAGTTGTAAACATACATGAGGTCACACATAACCCCTTCAGCGCCCCCTGTGGTTAACTCCCAAACTGCATTTGTCATTTTCACAGTAAACAATGCATTTTAAATGCATTTTTTGCTGTGAAAATGACAATGGTCCCAAAAATGTGTCCGAAGTGTCCGCCATAATGTCGCAGTCACGAAAAAAATCGCTGATCACCGCCATTAGTAGTAAAAAAAAAAAAAATTAATAAAAATGCAATAAAAATATCCCCTAAATTTTGCGCAAAGCAATCAATAAACGCTTATTGCGATTTTTCTTTTTTTTACCAAAAATAGGTAGAAGAATACGTATCGGCCTAAACTGAGGAAAAAAAATGTTTTATATATTTTTGGGGGATATTTATTATAGAAAAAAGTAAAAAATATTGCATTTTTTTTCAAAATTGTCGCTCTACTTTTGTTTATAGCGCAAAAAATAAAAACCGCAGAGGTGATCAAATACCACCAAAAGAAAGCTCTATTTGTGGGGAAAAAAGGACGCCAATTTTGTTTGGGAGCCACGTCGCACGACCGCGCAATTGTCAGTTAAAGTGACGCAGTGCCGAATCGCAAAAATTGGCCGGGTCCTTTAGCTGCCTAAAGGTCCAGGTCTTAAGTGGTTAAAGGGCCTTCCGTCCCATTTTTATTTGTTACCGCTTTCTCAAAGAAACACAGGTGGGTGCGCAAAGTGTAGCATGTAACAGAATCCAGAATTTACCATATTTAAAATAAATGCCCTCATTAAAAATAAGTAAATGTGCCTTAAAACTTACTGTAACAGCTGCAATCCATTACTCTGCAACATCAGCGTCACCCAGCTCCTCCCACACGTTACGTCACCGCCCTTGTGACTTCCTCTGACGTATTGGCCTACTACTACCACCAAGATTATCGCAACACCTAGAGGATATCCACATTGAAGGAATTCCTATCTACTGTACCCCTGAGGGGTCCAAGCGCATTTGACCTAACAACGTATGTTCTTGGGTCCATGCTCTAAGGCAAGGGGGTCTCCAAACTTTTCAAATAAAACCGACCTGAAACGGCAGCCGCTGTTTCAGGTCGGTTTGCAGGCGCTATTTTTAGCGCAATAGTGCCTGCAAACCGCACCAGTGTGAAAGGGGTCTAACAAAGACACCGATGACAATAAAAAACAGACATGGGTTATTATTATTATTATAATACATGATTTATATAGCGCCAACAGTTTACGCAGCGCTTTACAATATAAAAGGGAGACAATACAGTTATGATACAATAAAATACAAGAGGATTAAGAGGACCCTGCTCCAAAGAGCTTACAATCTAATAGGGTGGGGCAGGTGGTAAAAAAGGTTGTAACTGTGGGGAATGAGCTGATGGAAGTGGTAAAAGATTAGTTGGAGACTTGATGGGCTTCCCTGAAGAGATGAGTTTTCAGGGATCGCTTGAAGGCAGCAAGAGTAGGGGATAGCCGGACTGGTTGAGCTAGAGAGTTCCAGAGGATGGGAGAGGCTCTGGAGAAATCCTGGAGACGAGAGAGCTTGAGACTAGGAGGTCTTGAGAAGAGCGGAGAGGATGGTTTGGGTGATGGATACAAGATTGGTGATGTAGCTCAGGGCAGAGAGGTTATCGCCCTTTTTTCTGTCTATCCTAAACCAATAATGTTTGGTGGGAGTTGAGCATATTCCCAGTGACTGTCCTCTGTGGTGATCCAAGGATTTATAAATCTGACATTTTTATGTGTGTGATAATCCAGCTGTCTTTTAGACGCCCTCTTTCATTATGCCTAAGCCAACTGTCTGCATGCCATGTGTGGTCACAGTTTACCGTTATTTGGGTTTGTAGTGTTTTTTACGGTAGGGAAGATATGGAAATTCTGGTGGAAACGTCTCACCACTGGATACATAGGAAGCCAGCATGTGCGCCAGTTTAGCAGAAACCACAGTAAGTGAAAGCTTCCTGAAGCTCTAGTAACTGAACAGCAAATCTTTTTGGCTTTTTTTTTTTGCAGAAGACGTGTAGCATTTGTATGATGCTTCTACCCAACCCGTGTAGCTTTGCCTGCCACCAGCGCATTCATCAGCACAAATCTCCATACACGTGTCCTGAGTGCGGAGCAATCTGCAGGTCGGCACACTTCCAGACGCACGTCACCAAGAACTGTCTGCACTACACCCGCAGGATCGGCTTCCGGTAAGTTTTATCCAAATGCCAGAAAAATGGGGACCTGCCTTGGTCACTTAACAAGAAGTAATGGTTTAAAATATATACTAGAATGTTCAAATATTTAAAGTGGTTGTAAACCCTTTTTTTTTACTTTTACCTACAGGTAAGCCTATAACAAGGCTTACCTGTAGGTAAGGAGAATATCTCCTAAACCTGCACGGTTTAGGAGATATTCCCCTCGCAATGCGCCGCGGCGCATGCGCTGGGGAGATCTACGGCGAAAGGACCGGCAGCCGCCGGACCTTGCCGAATTTAAATCTCCCACGCGCGGGAGTGACGTCATCGCCGCTCCAGCCAATCACAGGCGATACCCGGAAGACACGCCAGGCAAGAGGACATCTCGCTTGGCGTGGACCAGGTAAGTGCTACAAACCTCGTTCCGAGGTAAGTATTTCATAATGAGCTAATATGCGGTGCATATTAGCTCATTATGACTTTTGCCTTGCATGAGAAAAAAAAACAACCGCTTTAACCAGTTAAATCCGGAGACTTTCACTTTTTTAGTAGACCTTTTTTATTTGGAAATAATTTAGTACTTTAGAATTATTTAGTGTTTAGGTGGTATTGTCCTAGAGCTACAGTTATAAAGTGAGGTTGGAAAAAAAAAAAAAAAAACTATGTAGTTCAATCAAAAAGAAAAATGGTTGCGCTCCCAAGTTCACTGAAGAACTTATGAGACCGGGTTTCTCAGCTAGGGGTTCCTTGAGCAATGAGCAATTCCTGCCTCCTCCTGACATCATTGCTCTTTTTAGCTGTCTGTAAAGCCTAGTACAAAGAGGCTGAATGTCAGGCGGTTCAATAGAAAACGGCCGACATTCAGCCCGTGTGTATGGCAGCTGGTCGAAGGGTCATGACCGAAAACGGGCTGCCGACCGACTCCCGATCAGCACTCTCAGCCAATAGGAGATTGCTGTACTAACTAGAGATGCACCGAAATCTCGGCAGCCGAGACATGTCAGACAAAAATGCCCCACACTCTTCTTCCTGAAGAGTGATCTGCTTTTGTAACGCTTTTCGGAGGTGATTGGCAAGTGGTGAGGAGGCAGGGGGATGCCTCCTCACTGGTTGTTTTAACCCCAATTTTGCCACACAAATACCCCGCATTTGCGGTGCTTCCCCATTCGCTTGAATAAGTTGTGTGTTCCATGGGTTGTGTTCCATGCCACCCACCAGTCTCATTGTGTTGAATAATTTGTGCAAAGCATTGAGTGAGTGAATAACTTGTATAGCGCAACAATTGCGAACTGAATCGCCTCAAGGTGCTTGGTATCCCTTTTCCTTCTGTTTATCCCTCAGAATAGGTGGGTCTTGAGTTTTTTTCTGAAGGCCAGGTGATCAATTTTCATTCGGATGTTAGTTGGTAAGGCGTTCCACAATCGAGGTCCTTGGTATGCAAATCGACGTTCTCCTTTGGTCTTGTAGCGGGCTTTGGGGATTTGTAGTGGTTTTTGGTTAGTTGATCGAAGCACTCGATTGGGGTTTTGTTGTTTTATTTTCTCACATAAGTATTGGGGAGCGTCTCCGTGTACACATTTGTGCGTCAGGCATAGGGCCTTAAATGTGACTCGGTCTTTTACGGGCAACCAATGGAGGGATCTCAGGGACAGGGTGATTGATTCCCAGGGTTTTTCCCCTGTTACCAGTCGTGCTGCTGTGTTCTGGACGACTTGGAGACGGGCCGACCGGGAGTCCGAGGTAGAGGGAATTTGCATAATCTAACCTAGAGTTAATGATTGTCCCTACCACTACTGCTGTGTCTTCTTTGGGGATGAAGGGGACAATTCTTCGTAGGAGACGTAGAAGATGGTGGGAACCACTAACTACTGATCCTGTTTGTGCATCCATTGTCATGTGAGAGTCAAAAATGACTCAGAGACTTTTGACTTTGGTGCTTGGGGTGATGGTTTGTCCCAGGATGGGTGGTGGTGTCCAGCGAGTTCTGGCTAGTTTATTTCAGTTTGAATGGAGTTGCAGGAGTTCTGTTTTTGCTCCATTTAGTTTGAGGTGACTCTCCGTCATCCAGTCGTCTATCTGAGTTAGGCATTTTTCTAATACGGTGTATTGGTTCTTTTTGTCGCTGATACGAAAATAAAGTTGCATGTTGTCCGCGTAGGAGTGATGGAGAAGTTCATGATTACTTATTATTTTTAGGAGTGTGTGGAGGTAAATATTGAATAGCACGGGTGATCCCTGAATCAGACGTGAAAGGCCCTAGTTTCACTCTCTGAGAAAGATTTTCCAGAAATGATGAAAACCATGGTAGATCCGAGTCTACCACTCCCGCTACCTCTGTAACAGCAGTTTGTGGTCTACTGTGTCAAAGGCAGCACTAAGGTCCAGCAGTATCGGGAGACAAGATTCTCCGCCGTCTGCTGCTTCGAGAGCGTCATCCCATATTTTAAGAAGTGCTGTTTCCGTACCATGTCTTGGGTGGAAACCCGATTGAAGTGGGTCCAGCAGTTTGTGGGTGTCTAAATGGTATTGTAGCTGTTGTACTACCGCTTTTTCCATAACCTTGGAGATATTGAGGGAGGTTATAAGCGGTTGTTTGGGTCTTTAGGGTCTAGGTTAGTTTTTTTTAGAAGGGGTTTAATTATGCCTTGCTTTAAGGAGGTCGGCACAAAGCCAACTATAAACGATTGGTTTATAAGGTGAGTGATTGCCGGTGCCAAAATATTGGCACATTCTTTCACCAATTTTTGGCACATTGGCACATTCTTTCACATCGTGCCGTTGCTTCAGTTAGATGTGCCGTTACCGGCGCCTCCTGCGCACATGCGTCATTGCCGGAGCCGCGATACCCAGAAGTAAGCTCCGGGATAGATGTCCGTGGCCGGAGGGTAGGTCGAGGACAGCTGCGTGGATCACTGCTATGCTTACTAGCTCATTATGCTTTTGTCTTGCAGGTTTTTTTTTTTTTTTTGTTAAGGGTTTACAACCACTTTAAGCTAGCCACACTCTGTACTTGCACATAGTTGATGGTAGGTCCAAAAGCGATTGCCAGGGCTGTCATTAACATGGGGCAAAAGGGTCAGCCGCCCCTGGCCCAGTCATTGTTGTGGAGCCCAAAGCAGCTGCCCCTTCAGCCTGTGCTGCCTGCAAATCGTTTTCCTGGCTTTTGCTTTCCAGCATGCACACCCACCAATCCGCGGACATACAAAACATGCAGCCTCAAACCTTGTAGTCTACAGCATCCTGCCCAATTAGCAGCAGCCCGATGGTAGATGGACAGCACTAAGGGCCAATAAGAGCAGTGGCCTGGCTCCGATAACAGAGTGGTGTCCAAGCCCAAGAAAATGTTTGGCCAGGGTCCAATCATTAAAGATGGCCCTGGTGATTGCATAATCAGATTGGTCAGTAGTGTATGGTCATATTTGGGCAAGTTGTGGCCCTGGCTGTCAACCTTGGAGCAGATCTGAACAGCTTCACTCATGGGGGTGAGTATATCCGGGAAGGACACTTGTGTATACGACATTTTGCATGACTTAATCCATCTCAAGGTAAAACTACTCCAGTGAAGAGGAAGATGACCCTCCATTTGTGCCAAGCTGAGATTACTGACTTTTAAAGATGTCTTGTATTTTCACAGGTGTATGCACTGCAATGTGGTCTACTCAGAGGTCGCAGCATTAAAGTGTCACATTCAAGGATCCCATTGTGAGGTCTTCTACAAGTGTCCTATCTGTCCGATGGCATTTAAATCTGCACCCAGCACCCATTCTCATGCATATACGCAGCACCCGGGTGTGAAGATAGGTGAACCCAAGTACGTATCAATATGTTTCTCATATGTTTGGAAACAGCATTTGATAAAGAAAAAATATTGGGAATTTTCAAGGTGATCTATCTATTGTGAGAGAGATTATTATTTTTTGTTTAAGGTTAATTAAATAGACCCTGTCCTTGGTTTTCCTTTCCAGAATATATCGAAGGCACATTAGTAGAACTGCCCCCCCCCCCTTCTTTTAAAATGTGTGGCAGCAGATCATTGTAAATGCTCCTGAACTTACATTTCTTAGCCCCCTGTAAAGTCCCTCAAATACCTGTCAGTGAAGTCTACCACATGCATCTTCCTGTGATGGGGTGGCAACAATGCTGCACTGCTCCTGATTTCAAAGCAGCATGGTCCCTCTCATGTAGAATGTGCTTGCCTTATAACAGCGAGATGGGAAGATGTTGCGGGGGGGGGGGGGGGGAGTGTTGCTATCGGCATTGTCACTGTTGGCACTTGATTTGGATAAGTAAAAAAAAAATCCCTGTTCATCCCGTCAGAAATTTTGTGAGCTGATCACTTCCTGTGCTCTCTGCCTCTGGACTGTTATCAGTTAGCTGGGTGGTGTTATGTAGTCCTAGCACAGTGTTCTGTTTTCCGAACACACTGCCTTTTCTAAGGTGACAATGCTGCTCAGTATGGTTGTCACCCTAGTACAGAGAGTGTATTGATGAAATAAAATAGAAGCACTGAGCTTGAAGGTTGGCCGTCTTCAAATTAGGGGTGCAACGGATCATAAAAACTTACGGTTCGGATCGTTTCTCGGATCAGAGTCACTGATCGGATCATTTTTCGGATCGGCAACAAAAAAAAAGACGGGATTTAAATGGCGCAGGGCGTTCAAGCTCCTCCGTTCCTCCGCTCGCCATGACCACGCTGTGTGTGGACTGATTCCTTCCCCAAAGTGGAGGCGCTTTGGTAGCCGCCACAGGCAGCCTGGAGGCCATTCCAGGGGAGGACGGAACACTGGGCACTGTGGGAAGGCAGGGGAGCTCACCTAGGCCGCCGCCGGGTGGAGCAAGATGGCCGCCGCTCCAGGAGGTAGGCCGACACCGCGGCCTGTCCCAAGGCAGGTGTAGGCTGTGGATGTGCTCTCAGGCACTCCGGAGGCTGATCTAGAAACTCCTGGCAAATCGGGCCAGGAAAGCTTGGTGTGGCTGCCGATGGGTGGACTAAGATGGCCGCCGCTCCGGGAGCTAGGCCGAAGCCACTGCCTTTTTCTATGGGTGATGCAGGACCGGGGGGCCCGCAGATCACGTGTGTGCCAACCCGAAGGTGTTGATCCGTACGGATCAATGAGGATCTGTTGCACCCCTACTTCAAATGAAGATTGGTAGTAGGGTGACCACATTTCCAAACTACAATTAATTCAGGGACACCCCCTTCCCAAAAATCAGCTTGTGCTATAACGAATCACAGCACAGTGATTGAACACAAGAGTCGGGATTTATGATTTCTCCAATCACAAACCCCCTGTTTGTGATTGGAGAAATCATAAATTGTGCTTCTCCAGGCATTCCTGGCCAGGACAAGTACTGTCAGTGTGTAAAGCGGTGATGGCGGCCTTTTTCAGATTGGCCCGGGGGGGGGGGGGGGGGTGGCTGTGTCAGTTTCATTCCCGGGACACTGTATTGCCCTGGAATGAAGGTGCCCGGGACAGACCTGCAAAATGCAGGACTGTCCTGGGCAATACGGGACACGTGGTCACCCTAATTGGTAGTGGTTCTTCCCAAATGGATTTTGGCCACTTGAAGAACACCAAGTTGGGGGATGGTAGCATAGAAGTTGACACAACCAACTTGAGGATAGACATGTGCAGAATGAAAAAAATGTGTATTTACATAAATTTCTTTAGTTACATTTTGTTTAATTTGTTTTCGGAATTTGTTTCGTTTATTCGAACCAGTTAAAATTTTCTGCATTGAGTCGAATTTGGAAAATTCTAATTTGATTTGAATTGATTTGAATTCTATTTGAATTTCATTCAAAATCAAATTTATTCTATTAGAATTTTGGAAAATGGTTATATTCTTTTTATTCTATTGTTTTTATTTTTTTTTGTCAAATTTGAATTTTTTATTCAAAATTTGGAAGAAGGTTCTATTCTTTCCATGTTATTCTTTTATATTCCTTTTTTTCTATTATTTTCTATTGTATTCAAATGTACTCTATTTAAAATTCGAATTTCAGAACATAGTTATATTCTTTCTATTTTGTATTCTATTCCTTTATTCATTACCCTATTTTATTCTGTTCTTTTATTTTCTATTTTATTTTGTTCTATTTTACTATATTCTATTCTATCCCTTTATGTTCTGTTATATTTTTTTATATTCTTTTATTTTGTATTCTGTTCTGCTTTACCCTATTAGATTCCATTATGTTCCTTTTTATTCTATTCCTTTATTTTCTATTCTATTCCATTCAGGAATTCATATCCGAAAACAATTCGAATTCAAAAACGATTTGAATTTCGTCAGAAATGTCGTTTTTTTTTTATTTTGTATTTGTTTAAATTCGTTACGAATGTAATTCGGATATTCAGATACATCTGAATAACGAAAAATTTGTCCGAATTTCAATTTGGAACAAATCGAACCGCACATGTCTACTTGAGGAGTTTTGCCTGAAATTAAGGGATCATGCATCAAAAATTATTTCAAAGGTCCATAAATCCTTTATTCTTGACAGTAAAGTAAAAACCAGTAGAAAGAAAATGGCTACGCGTTTCAGAGACCAGAAAATCCCCTTCATCAAGGTGTTACTCCATAGCTGAAGGAACTGATTGTTGTTTAGAGCTTGATTTAAGAATAATTAGTCCACATGTTCTGGTGCTGATCTGCTGCCGCTCTTCTGCCAGCCTCCTGACACCCAGGACTGACCTTCTACTTCCATAGGTCACTGAATTGGTTATACCTCTGCCTATATTTATTGGTGCCATTCTCTTCTGGCTCTCATGGAGCCTTTCTATAGGACAATACAGTGTACCCAGTGCCGGCCCAAGACATTGTGCTGCCTGGGACCAAGAATGAAATGTTGCCCCCCCCCGAAAAAAAATCACGCCAACCAAAAGGCCCCCACATTCATTATTTTATATCATGATAACTAAAGGGGACCCGTCATGGCTCTATACATGTATAAAGGAGTTTAACCCTTTCATGCCTATGCCTATGTATGACATTTGGTGTTTACAAGTTAAAATCCATATTTTTGGCTAGAAAATTACTTAGAACCCCCAAACATTATATATATATTTTTAGCAGAGAATCTAGAGAATAAAATGGCGATTGTTGCAATATTTTATGTCATACGGTATTTGTGCGGCGGTGTTTTAAACACAACTTTTTGGGAAAAATTTACTTTCATGAATTTTAA
Source organism: Rana temporaria (assembly GCF_905171775.1). Classification (NCBI taxonomy): domain Eukaryota; kingdom Metazoa; phylum Chordata; class Amphibia; order Anura; family Ranidae; genus Rana; species Rana temporaria. The sequence goes on from NC_053489.1 coordinate 50,518,399, forward strand.
AAAATGAAAAAGTAAAATTAGCCCAATTTTTTTGCATAATGTGAAAGATGATGTTATGCCGAGTAAATAGATACCAAGCATGACACGCTTTATAATTGCACGCACTCGTGGAATGGCGACAAACTACGGTAACTAAAAATCTCCATAGGCGACGCTTTAAACTTTTTTTACGGTTACCAGGTTAGAGTTACAGAGTAGGCCTAGTGCTATAATTATTGCTCTCGCTCTTACGATCGCGGCGATACCTCACATGTGTTATTTGAACACCGTTTTCATATGCGGGCGCGACTTCCGTATGCGCTTTCTTTGCTGCGCAAGCTCGCGGGGAGGGGGGGCGCTTTAAAAAATTTTTTTTTTTGTTTTCTTATTTATTTATTTATTTTTTCTAATATTACATTTTTTTTTTTTTTTTTTTTACATTTTGATCACTTTTATTGCTGTCACAAGGAATGTAAACATCCCTTGTGACAGCAATAGGTCGTGACAGGTACTCTTTATGGAGGGATCGGGGTCTAAAAGACCTCCGAGCCCTCCTTTGCACTTCAAAGTATTCAGATCGCCGAAAACGGCGATTCTGAATACTGTGTACTTTTTTAAATCCGGCGCCATTGGCAGCCGAGAAACCCGGAAGTGACGTCATGACGCCGCTTCCGTGGTTTCAATGCGCACACTGAATCAAAGCCGTTTACGGCTTTGTTTCAGAGCGCGCCGAGACGCTGGAGGCGCCGGATCGTGGATCGGGTCTCCCGGTGGGACGGGAGGCCCGGTCAGAGCGGCGAGAGGCGGCGGGAGGGGGGGGATGTCCCCTCCCGCTCCTCCGGCATAACAACCGAGCGGCTTTTAGCCGCATCGGTTGTTATGTTTGGAAAGCCGATCGCCCGCTCTAAACAACGGTACCGGGATGATGCCTGCGGCTGCAGGCATCATCCCGGTACAACCCCTGAAAGCCGAGGACGCATATATGCGTACGCTCGGCGTGAAAGGGATAAAGAGGACCTGTCATTGCTCTATACATGTATAGGAGTATAAAGAGGACCTGTCATGGCTCTATACATGTATATAGAGGACCTGTCATTACTCTTTACATGTAAAGGAATATCAAGAGGACCTGTCATGGCTCTATAAATGTATATAGGACCATAAAGAGTACTTGACATGGCTCTATACATGTATAAAGGAGTATAACGAGGGCCTGTCATGGCTCTATAGATGTATAAAGAGAAACTGTCATGGCTCTATCCATGTATATAGAGGACCTGTCGAGACTCTTTACATGTAAAGGATTATAAAGAGAACCTGTCATGGCTCTATACATGTATAAAGAAGTATAAAGAGGACCTGTCATGGCTCTATACATGTATATAGAGGACCTGTCGAGACCATTTACATGTAAAGGAATATAAAGAGGACCTGCCATGGCTCTATAAATGTATATATGAGTATAAAGAGGACCTGTCATGGCTCTATACATGTATAAAGGAGTATAACGAGGGCCTGTCATGGCTCTATATATGTATAAAGAGGGCCTGTCATGGCTCTATACATGCATATAGGCGTATAAAAGGACCTGCCATGGGCTCTATACATGTATCCAGGAGTATAAAGGGACCTGTGAATTGCCGGCGGCCACAATGTCTTTTGCGCAAACTAATCAATGTACGCTAATTGTGTTTTTTTTTTGGTACCAAAAATATGTAGAAGAATACATATTGGCCTAAACTGAAGAAAATTGTTTATTTTTCAAAATTTTGGGGATATTTATTATAGCAAAAAGTAAAAAAATATATATTTATAGCACAAAAAATAAAAACCACAGAGGTGTGATCAAATATCACCAAAAGAAAGCTCTATTTGTGGGAAAAAAAGGATATCAATTTTATTTGGGTGGCGGAACGGGCTGGCGGGCATCAGTATGCTGCCCCCCTAAAAGTGCTGCCTGGTACCCATGGTACCACCCGGTCCCATCATAGGGCCGGCCCTGCACGTACCCAATGCTGCCCCTGTTTTTAGCCTTTCAGTCTTCATTATAAAAAGGAATCTACAATAATGGTCCTTATGAGAAACATGCGTACCGTTCCTACCATAGGTCGCTTCAAGACGTTTTTTTCCTCCAGTAGGGGATAATTCCAGAAGAAAACAACTCATCCATCATTAATGGTTTTTATATAAAAGATGCACAGGGTTCTGATACACTTAGGCTAGGGCAAGCTCACATCATAATGGACATTTTACACATTAAGGAGATACATCATTCTGCTCTTAGTGGAAGTGGGAAATTAGTATTGATTATAATGTGTTATTTTTTTTTTTATATAAACACACTTTTACCACTTTAAAGCGGAACTTTAACCATAACCACTTAAAAATGATGTTCTTGAGCAAGGAACATCCATTCCACATTAATAATGATGATACCAAAATGAATGTGTGCTGTAAATTGCCTCCAGCATTATTACTGTTTCTTCTTTGGGAAGGCTACCATTTGAGGCAGAGAGCCCCTGAGCAGCAGTAAATCTTCAGGCTGACAGCAGATCGGCCTCTAGGGGGCTTGAATTTTTGCCACAGTGATGACAAATAGAGACCAACTGAGCATGTGCAGAGCAGGGTGAGACCGTGTATAACGGATTTTAAACACTATAGGCATTTATTTTTAAAAACAATTTACATACCTGTACCTGCAAAAGGGTGCAAGCATGAAGTTATCTAGCAGGACTTATGTTAAGTTCTGGTTACTTTAGTATTTTTTTGGTTTGTGAATAAAATATCTGTATACATATACTTGCATCAAAGCCCCCACAGCCGTCCTCGTCTCCTCCTCTGGCCGGCGACATGTCATCCCGTAGTTTCTTCCGGGTATTGCGGTTCCAGCGCTGTGATTGGCCAGAGCCGCGATGACGTCACTCCTGCGCATGCGCACAGGAGCCACCGGTAACTGCACACAGACTTAAAGCAACGGCCCATGCGTGCCATTGCTTCAGTTTGCCCCAGTGCGCATGTGCCTGATGACATCGGCACATGCAGGGGACAGAGGATATCTCCTAAACCGTACAGGTTTAGGAGATATCCTGGGTAGCTACAGGTAAGCCTTATTATGGGAATCAATCTCACCTTCGCTGAGAACCCTTCACTGGTTGCCAGTAAAAGACAGAATTGTATTTAAAGTACTCTGCCTGACACATAAGTGCATCCATGGGAAGGCGCCGCAATATCTTTGCGACAAGATAGAACCTCACAATTCTAATCGCGTTCTGCGATCCACTGACCAAAATCTGGTCAGGGTGCCAAAAACCAAATACAAGTCCAAAGGAGAAAGAAGGTTTGCTTTTCAAGGTCCGAGACTATGGAACGCTTTACCAACCAGCGTTCGGTTGGAGGAAAACCACCTGACTTTCAGAAAACAGATTAAAACTCTGCTCTTCTGATGTCATGAGACACGAAACATCAAGCGCCCAGAGGCGATTCAGTTCGCATGTGCCGCGCTATATAAGTTCTTCATTCATTCATTCATTCATTCATTCATTCATAAAGTGGCTGTAAAGGGTTTACAACCCCTTTTAAGAGGAACCAGTGGTCCAAAAAGTGTTATTTTACATTAAAGTGGTTGTTAAGCCACTCTAACCTGTATACACCATCAGCACTGCCTCCTATTGTAGTATCCCCCTCTGTGTGTGATTTATAAAAATAAATGCTGCAAATACCTACTTTCACTGCAGAGATTGTGATCACATGACTGCCCAGCTTTCTCCTTTCCTCCGAGAGTTGCAGTGGGCGGGGCTGAGATTCCTCTGCTGATGTTAGTCTGGAGGGGAGAAGGAGAGAGCTGGCTGGTCATGTGATCGCAATCTCTGCTCTTAGGTACTTACAGCATTTATATTTATAAATTATCCACAGAGGGGGACACTACAATAGGAGGCAGGGCTGATGGTGTATACAGGTTAGTGTTATGAGAGCAGCAGAAGGGGGGAGGGGCGGCTCACACACAGACAGAGGGGGGGGGTGGACACAGGAGCAGAGAGGAGAACAGATAGCAAATTTTGTTTGCTTTCAAAGAGGAAGTAAACACCCTGCAAGACAAAGGCATAATGAGCTAGTATGCATAGAATACTAGCTCATTATGAATTACTTCCCTGAGATCGAAGCCCCCGCAGCTGTCCTCGTTCCCCGCCATCTCTCCCAGAGCGACTTCCAGGTACCATGGCTCTGGCACTGTGATTGGCCGGAGCCGCGATGACGTTACAGGAGCCACCAGTCAAGGCACGATCACCTTTATGCACGCTAATCGTTTCCTAAAGGTTTCCACAGTGCACCTTTTTTGCAAATATCTCCTAAACCGTGTAAGTTTAGGAGGTATTTCTTGTACCTACAGGTAAACCTTAAAGGGGTTTTCCACCCATTTTTTTAAGTTTATTAAAAGTCAGCAGCCACAAAAAGTGTAGCTGCTGGCTTTTAATAAACTGACACTGAGAGCCCATTCACACCTTGGCGTTTTGTCGCCTGTAGCGCGACGCGCACAAACGCCAGAGGGACCTAAATACATATAAGGCTATGGGCATGGTTCACATCTGAACGCCGATGCGCCTGACGCGCATCGCATGTAGTCAATAAAAGTTCCGGACCCTTTTTTGTCGCGCATATCGCGCGATATGTGCGTATTTGAGCGTTTCCATTTCCCATAGAAAGTAATGGAAACGCTCGATTCAAGCGACTTGCGCGACAACGGGCGTTTGCTACGGGCGTTTCGTCAATAGAACTTGTCGCCCATGCAGAAGATTAAAAAAATCTACCAACATAGCAACAAGTGATGAAAAGATGATAGTTTTTCCTATTGGCTAAAAAAAAACGTCAAAGTACAAAAACGTCGGACAACGCTGTATGCAAACGCGCATATTAGCATGAATACGTGCGACAAAACGCCCGAAAAAAACGCCGGAAAACGCCGCTATTGCCTACGCCTAGGTGTGAATGCAGCCTCACCTGCTCCACAGCTCCAGCGACGCGCCGGACGGGGGGCTCCGCTCCTCGCCCCCCCTCGCCGGCCGGCGTCTTCATTTCTAGTGTGGGCACCCGGCAGTGACAGCTTTCTGGTTCACGGCCGGGCACCCACTGCGCATTTGCGCGAGCGGCGCGGCGCCGTCCGATTGGACAGGCGCTCGCCTACAGGGAGGGGCTGTGAAAAGGCGATTAAGCTAATCGCCTTTCCAGCCCCTCGGCGGAAGGAGGAAGTGGGACAGGAAGTCCCCTTCTCCTGAAGCCCCCACTCCCCCCCCCCCCCAAAAAAATTACATGCCAAATGTGGCATGTAAGGGGGCGAGGAGTGGGTTAAGAGGAAGTTCCATTTTTAGGTGGAACTCCTCTTTAATCTAAGCTTACCTGAAGGTAAAAGTGGTCTGTAAGGGTTTACAACTACTTTAACAATCGTTTTTAGAGTGAGCTTTCCCAATCGAAAATGATACACTGTTAGTATTATGTTTGAGGGAAAAAAAATTCCATCCTGCTCCCTCGAATTTGCTCTTCACTGCAGTCAAAAAATGAATATCGATTTGACCCCATGTAAATATTAGAAAACCAAACGAACTTTCTTGAAATAAAACATTTCAAAGGAAACTCTAGTAGTGTATGAACAACGGCTTTACATTTTTACACTAAGCAGTGAAATATATGTAAAGCGCTGCATAAATTGACGGTACAGTACCTGAAATAATAATAATAATAATTTTGAGTGTTTTGGTATTGTAGCTCCATGGTTGCTGAGAGCTCCCTCTAGTGGCTATTCTAAAAACCTCTGCATTTAATACTAAAAATATATGAAAGTGCAAACTTTTCAAAGTCTCATCAAAATTACTTTAGAGTAAACACCGTAACACTAATTCATAAGTGCATATTGGAAACACATTCTACTTTTCCTCTTAAAGTGATACTAAACACACACTCTTTTTAATTTACATTATCCCTTCTATTTCTGTATGTGAATGATGGCACGATAATTATTTAAATTAAAAAAAAAAGTACCTTTCCTAATTGATATACAGCTGTCACATGACCCAGCGGTGTATTGAAATGATTTGGAAGCGCCTGCAAATTGCAGCATGGGCGCTATTAACCATTTCTTCGGACGCTAGCAAGGGTTAAAAGAGCCCTATATTATATTCTATTATTTATATTTGTGTATATATATATATATATATATATATATATATATATATATATATATATATATATATATATATATATATATATATATATAAAACACATGTCTCAGCAAGGTGTCATGAAAGACAGATAAAGAAACAAATAATAGTGCAATACTGCTTAAATGAACCTGACTAGAGAGGGTTAACAACCTTAAGTGAGTGCCCGTACAATAAATCACTGAAAAATAAGCATAGAATACGATCACCGCTGTCACCGCCGTTTAAAATCCTCCAGGGGCCGCGCGCGTGCTGAGCTGAAGCTGTTTATGACAGGCGCTGGATCGAGGTTGGTGGATGGTGGAGCGCGGTGGAACGCAGGCTATGTCCGTATGTAGCGTCGTTGTAGCCACGCCCTAGGGCACTATTGCACTATTATTTGTTTCTTTATCTGTCTTTCATGACACCTTGCTGAGACCTGTGTTTGACGTATTAATACCTGGAGGACCAGATGGTGTACCTATAGAGCTCCAACATCGCTCTATTGTGGCAATCTCACACCCTTGGTGGGTGAGTTTGGCTACAGAGGTATTTTTCTCTTGAATTGTTTTGGATGCACTGACACTTAGGAGTCCACTACCTTTACACCAACTGGGTCCACTGGGCTATTTATTCTTTTAGTTTTGAGTTGATATATCATCTCATTAGCGCTGTTTATCTTTTGAACTGTTTGTTCACACATTTAAGATACCTACTACCATTACTTTAAATGGAGCTTCCCTGTTTACTTTAACAGCTGCTTATTAGACGACACCTCTCTCACTTTTAGAGGTGTTCTCACACTTTGTTTGGTAAAACTTTATGCCACTTTACACACAGTCACTTTAAAGGTGTTGTTGCAACACTAAGCGCCGGCAGTGCAATAATAGGCCTTTCATTTGCACTCTTCACTTTATATATATATATATATATATATATATATATATATATATATATATATATATATATATATATATATATATATAGAAAATTAGCAATGGATGCGGTCTTGGCATAACTCTTGTCATGCAGTATATCAATTTCAGTGATGTAAAAACAGCCTTAGGATACATTGTGTACAGAGGAAAGTACATAGGAAATAAGCATGCCTTCACAGACGCCTACAAAGAAATCTGTAAGAAAGGGATCCTATAAAAACAAAAACCACTGAAAGTCCAAGTGCACATTGCCAGAAAAAAAACACATCATGGCACTCAATTTTCAGCATATTTATGAATTTAAAGAAGCACTTTTTGATATGGCTGAGCTCTTATTTAACCACTTAAGGACCGCCTCCTGCACATATACGTAGGCAGAATGGCACGGCTGAGCACATGTACGTACAGATACGTCCTGTACTAGTACCCAGCCGTGGGTCGCGGGCGCGCGCACCCGCGACCCGGTCCGAAGCTCCGTGACCGCGGGACCAGATCGCCGCTGGAGTCCCGCAATCGGTCCCCGGAGCTAAACAACGGGAAAAGCCGTGTGTAAACACGGCTTCCCCGTTCTTCACTGTGGCGGCTGCATCGATCGTGTGATCCCTTTTATAGGGGGACACAATCGATGACGTCACACCTACAGCCACACCCCCCTACAGTTGTAAACACACTTCAGGTCACACATAACCCCATCAATGCCCCCTTGTGGTTAACTCCCAAACTGCAATAAACAATGCATTTTTTTGCAGTGAAAATGACAATGGTCCCAAAAATGTGTCAAAATTGTCCGAAGTGTCCGCCATAATGTTGCAGTCACGAAAAGAATCGCTGATCGCCGCCATTAGTGGTTAAAAATGCAATAAAACTATCCCCTATTTTGTAAACGCTATAAATTTTGCGCAAACCAACCGATAAAGGCTTATTGCGTTTTTTTTTTTTTTTTTACCAAAAATAGGTAGAAGACTACATATCGGCCTAAACTGAGGAATATATTTTTTTTTTTTATATATATATTTTTGGGGGATATTTATTATAGCAAAAAGTAAAAAATATTGAATTTTTTTCAAAATTGTCGCTCTATTTTTGTTTATAGCGCAAAAAATAAAAACCGCAGAGGTGGTCAAATAACACCAAAAGAAAGCTCTATTTGTGGGAAAAAAAGGACGCCAATTTTGTTTGGGAGCCACGTTGCACGACCGCGCAATTGTCAGTTAAAGCGACGCAGTGCCGAATCGCAAAAAGGGGCAAGGTCCTTTAGCTGCATTTGGGTCCGGGGCTTAAGTGGATAAAACCGGTGGCTGCTGTGTATGTCCAGGTGTTGCTCCTGTCACCTAATCTCTTGATATAGATAAGAATGCACCCTTTTGTGTCCGCTCATCTTTGGCTCAGGATTGAAGGTGGGCATCATGACGTCTGCAGCATCGGAGATACATAGAAACAGGTGCAGCCGCTTTGTTTTGGGCAAGGACGTTGGTCGGGTTGAGATGCCCCCTTTTTATAGGTACACTTATGATGAAAGTTTATAATGGCAGAGGATGTTTTTGCAATTAAATCTGGATTCCAGGCATGGTGTTTTATGCAGTTACATTGATCCAGCTTGGCTTTCTGCCTGTATATTGAAAAGAGCAGAGAAAACTTTTGGCACTGTATAAATCCCGAATATTAATAATCACGACAGTAAATTGCAACATTTCGGGGCCCTGCAAGACCTCTTCAACAGGCATGTGATGATCACTGCCCCACCTTCCTTCTCATCCAATCGGAAAACTTTACAATAATTTAGAAAAATGCAATGTGTTTTTATTTTTTTTTGTTTTTCATGAATGAAGCCTGTACTGAGCAAGCAACCTCCTGTGGTTACCATGCAGAAGGGCAGCCACTCTGCACGAAACCTGGAAGACGGCAGCGATCGCTGTAGTGGTTTTCCACTTCCACAGGGTTCAACCAGGCATGGCATATTCATGCTTACCTTACATTGGTCCAAGCTGAACCAATTTGCCCAAGTAAAAAAAAAAACATGCGTAGAAATCGGTTTAAAGTGGAAGAAAACCCTCCTATCATTTTCAGCCAAGGAAGCGGCCATCTTGGCCTCTGATTAATCTACAACTGCCATGATGCTGCACATGGGATCAGTTATGGTTCCAGCCATTGGATGGTTTGAGTCCGGTTGAGAGGACAACCAATGGGAGGGTTGCATTCCTGGCACGTGCCGTAAATGTAACTTCTTTAAAATGGTTAAATGGATGGGTTTACTTCCGCTTTAAAATTATGCTTTAACCGCTTAAGGACCGCTTCCTCCACATTTACGTCGGCAGAATGGCACGGCTGGGCACATGCACGTACATGTATGTTCTCTGTTAGTGCCCAGCTCCGGGACCGCGGGACTCGCGGACCCGATCGCCGCTGGAGTCCCGTGATCGGTCCCCGGAGCTGAAGAACGGGGAGAGCTGTGTGTAAACACAGCTTCCCTGTTCTTCATTGTGGCGCCCGCATTGATTGTGTGTTCCCTTATATAGGGAATCGCAATCAATGATGTCACACCTACAGCCACACCCCCCTACAGTTAGAAAAACATATGAGGTCACACATAACCCCTTCAGCGCCCCCTTGTGGTTAACTCCCAAACTGCAATCGGCATTTTCACAGTAAACAATGCATTTTAAATGCATTTTTTGCTGTGAAAATGACAATGGTCCCAAAAATGTGTCAATTTTCCGTAGTGTCCGCCATAATGTCGCAGTCACGAAAAAAATCGCTGATCGCCGCCATTAGTAACAAAAAAAAAAAATTCATAAAAATGCAATAAAACTATCCCCTATTTTGTAAACGCTATACATTTTGCGCAAACCAATCGATAAACGCTTATTGCGATTTTTTTTTCCAAAAATAGGTAGAAGAATACGTATCGACCTAAACTGAGGGAAAAAAAAGTTTTTTTTTATATATTTTTGGGGGATATTTATTATAGCAAAAAGTAAAAGATATTGCATTTTTTTCAAAATTGTCGCTCTATTTTTGTTTATAGCGCAAAAAATAAAAACCGCAGAGGTGATCAAATACCACCAAAAGAAAGCTCTATTTGTGGGGAAAACAAGGACGCCAATTTTGTTTGGGAGCCACGTTGCACAACCGCGCAATTGTCAGTTAAAGCGACGCAGTGCCAAATTGCAAAAACTGGCCTGGTCCTTTAGGTGCCTAAAGGTCCGGGTCTTAAGTGGTTAAAGCAGACCTCTGCTTTGTTCATGCAGGGCAAAGCAACAGGTTCACCTTAATCTTCTTTTCCAGCAGCACATACTCACCTTTTCCTTTGCTTCCCCAGCACTCCACTTAGTCACCAGGCGAATACATCCTGTACCTCCAGATATGGGGGATCAGGTGACTCCTTCCACTTCCTTTCAGTTGGCAGCTTTGTCATTTGTCCAGATTTTCATGGGGGGGGGGGGGGGGCAGGGAATGCTTAGTGCTGTGTAAGCTCTGACTATAGGGCTGATTTCCTTGCTCGCTCCCAATGGCTCCAGTACACTGCAGTCTATGGTTGCCCTCTAACATCCTTTAACCACTTCAATACCAGCCCATTGTCATATGACGTCCACAAAGGACCTCTACCGTTCCGGGTGGACGTCATATGACGTCCTGGGCTTTGTGGGGGGATATCTGAATGATGCCTGCAGCTAGAGGCATCATTCAGATATCCTTCTCTTCTGCCGGCGATTCTGTGCAACATAAGAACGATCATAGCGGCGGTTCCACCGCTTGATCGTTCTTATAGGCGGCGGGAGGGGACATCCCCCCCTCCCGCCGCCATCCGGTGCTTCTCCGGGCTCTCCCGTGCCATCGGGGGCCCGGAGAACGAATCATCCGGCGCTGGCAGGAAGCATGGAGATGACTGGTGACCAGATGGTCACCAGTCATCTCTATGACCGTCGGAGGACCCGGGCGCGATGTGATGACGTCACGCCCGGGTCCCCGTAAGTAAACAAAGCCGCGATTGCGGCTGCTAAGCAACCGTAACCATGAGATCGGTGAATTTTTTTTCACCGATTTCATGCTTTCCAGCCTGGAGGAGAGATGTGGGGTCTTATTGACCCCGCATCTCTCCATAAAGAGGACCTGTCACACACTATTCCTATTACAAGGGGTGTTTACATTCCTTGTAATAGGAATAAAAGTGATAATAAAAAAAATTAAAAAAAAGTGTAAAAAAATTAATAAATATGTAAAAAAAAGAAATACATTTTTTTTTTAACGCCCCTGTCCCCAGTAGCTCGCGCACAGAAGTGAACGCACACGCAAGTCCCGCCGACATATGTAAACGCCGTTTAAACCACATATGTGAGGTATCGCCGCGTGCGTTAGAGTGGCAGCTACAATTCTAGCACTAGACCTCCTCTGTAAATCTAAACTGCTAACCTGTAAAAAAAATCAAAGCGTTGCCTATGGAGATTTTTAAGTACCGAAGTTTGGCGCCATGAGTATGCGCAATTTTAAAGCGTGACATGTTGGGTATCTATTTACTCGGTGTAACATCATCTTTCATATTTTACACAAAAATTGGGCTAACTTTACTGTTTTGTTATTTTAATTCATGAAACAATAAAAAAAAAAAAAAAAAAAGCCATTTGAAAAATTATTGCGCAAATACCGTGCAAGATAAAACGTTTCAAAGACCGTCGTTTTATTCCCTAGGGTGTCTGCTAAAAAAACATATATAATGTTTGGGGGTTCTGCGTAATTTTCTAGCAAAAAAATTATGATTTGTACATGTAGGAGAGAAGTGCCAGAATAGGCCTGGTATGGATGGGTGTATAAAAGCCCGGTATGGAAGTGGTTAAAAAACAAATTAGCTAACTGGTTGACACAGTTCTCTAATCACCAATGTGTCTGCCTGTCTTTTCCAGAATAATCTACAAGTGCTCAATGTGTGACACGGTGTTCACCATGCAGCCTCTACTCTACCGCCATTTCGACCAACACCTTGAGCACCAGAAAGTGTCCGTGTTCAAGTGTCCGGACTGCTCTCTCTTGTATGCACAGAAGCAGCTGATGATGGACCATATCAAGGTAAGAAGAGTCCTCTACATGGTAACTATAGGAAGATTCGTTCTCCCTCCGTCCCACCAGCTTCTCAGAACCGTGCCAATCATAGCTAAATCTTCTTTGGGGTATCTGTGTAGTTTTTCCCATAAGATTCCTTTAGTTATTTAGAACTCAAACAAATAAAAGCAGCCAACGTTTTTTTTAGGAGAAAAAATCTCCTGCCTAATCAGGGCGACCAAATACACTCAAAACCCACCTATTCCTCTTCTCCGAGGAATGCCTCCAACATACGTGATCTATGCAAGCCGTCTGAATACTGTGCTGACCAACTGGTTTTGGTCACTCCTGCTCTCCCGGTGGTGACTTTTTTTTTTCCTTCACATCCCCTTTCCCCCACCCCCATCTTTCCCTCTCGGCCCCACCCCCATTTTTTCACTTTTTTTAAATAAACAAAAAAAATTTGGGTGCGCAGAACCCAGATGATTCCCTGCATTGGGCTTCTTCCTAGTTCTCTTTATAAATTCTTTCAGGCTGGATTCACACCTATGTCATTTTTAGTGCTTTTTGCATTTTGCTGCACTACAGCCCATATAACATGGTTTCCTATGGAACATGTTCTGTAGTCCAATAGCTAGATTCAGAAAGAGTTAAGCTGGCGTATCAGTAGATACGCCGTCGTAACTCTGAATCTAAGCCGTCGTATCTTTAAGTGTATTCTCAAAATGAGATACACTTAAATCTAGCTAAGATACGACGGCCTGCGGGGGGGGAGTGCGTCTTATGGAGCGAAAAATCTGGTACATACCATACCTGAGGGATCCCTCAGGAAAACATTGTAGCAGACACCGCCACTCCAGTGATCTCCACTTGCTTCTGAGTCCCATGCTGAGCAGCAGCTGGTTATAATAAACGGCAAAAGTGAAGAATGAACCATTTACTATTATGATCACTGTGACTGGTGACTGGACGCAAGGCACAGAGCCACTCTAGTTGGCTCTTTATATTTGGCAACTGATCTGCGCTGTCTAATGACAGCTCAATCACAGGCATTGAGAGTGCCCCTTGTGTGTGCATCATCTCTCTAAACAAGGACATTTAAAAAACTCTTATATAACCTCAGCTGTTACTTTTCCTGGGTCCTACACGGGCCATTTTAAAAAAGTTTCCCTGAAGGTAACGTTTACTTATGTATTTTTCATCATGTGCTCATTTGGAATTGACAGAGATTGTGTCGGGTGTTAAGAAACAATGATTTAAATCCTCCTCCTCCAACAAGTGTTTATTATTTTCTATAGTCTATGCATGGGACCCTGAAGAGTATTGACGGCCCTCCAAAGCTGGGCACCAACTTGCCTCTGAGCACCAAACCCACTACCCAGAATTCCACCAGCCCCAGCAAGGAGGAGTCCAAGCCTGTTAACGGCACGGAGAAGACAGAGAAGAACGCATCTGTCCCTGAAAAGAAAACTTCCAGCCAGCTAATCAACAAGCTTCCCAATACAGGCTGGACCTGCTGGGAATGTGACCGCAACTTCAACCAGCGGGAGCCGTACATCTCACACATGAAAAAGGAGCACGGAAAGGTAAGGGGCACCGCCCAGGTAATATTCTTCATGTGTATAATATCTATACCAGCACTTTATCAACCATTTTCTGTCTGGAAAAATTGTTTAATTTTGCAACCATGTTAAAATCTGCATTTCTTTGCTAGAAAACTAATTGGAACCCCCAAACATTTATATATGTTCTGAAAGTAGAGGCCGTGGAGAATAAAATGGGGGTTGCTGAATTTTTTTTTTTTTTATATCCCACGATATTTGCACTTCTGTATATACAACACAAGTAAGTGGAAACTTGGATTACGGGCATAATCCGTTCCAGGAGAATGCTCTTAATCCAAAGTGCTCGCATATCAAAGCGAGTTTCCCCATTAAAGTCAATGGAAAAGAAAATAATTTGTTCTACATTAACCACTTCCGGACTGCCGCATGTATATGTACGTCGGCAGAATGGCACGTACAGGCACATTGGTGTACCTGTACGTCCCTGCCTAGACGTGGGTCGGGGGTCCGATCGGGGACCCCCCCCCCCCCAGCTACATGCAGCGGTCGGAAACCCGCGGGGAGCGATCCGGGACGAGGGCGCGGCTATTCGTTTCTAGCCGCCCCCTCTCGATCGCTCCCCGGAGCTGAAGAACGGGGAGAGCCGTATGTAAACACTGCTTCACTGTGGCGGCTGCATCGATCGAGTGATCCTTTTTATAGGGAGACTCGATCGATGACGTCAGACCTCCAGCCACACCCCCCTACAGTTGTAAACACACACTAGGTGAACCCTAACTCCTACAGCGCCCCCTGTGGTTAACTCCCAAACTGCAACTGTCATTTTCACAATAAACAATGCAATTTAAAGCAGAGGTTCACCCTCAAAATGAACTTTCCAGCATCCTTAAAGCGGAAGTAAACCCATCAATTTAACAGTTTGAAAAAGCAGTTCCGTTCCTGGCATGCCGGAAATGCTAACTGTCACATTGGTTGTGCTCTCAACCAAACTGTCAAACCATCCAATGGCTGGTGTCATAACTGATCACATATGCAGCATCATGGCAGTTGAAGATTAAACAGAGGCCAAGACGCGCCTTAGCAGCCATCAATCAACTCCTCTTCGCTTAGAAACGCCCATTCCCCGCAGGATTCCCCGCTCGGAGCCGGAAAACAAGGGCTCATATAACGATAAGTACAAGTAAAAAAAAAAACAGCATACTGCAGATGTTAGCAGTATGCTACAGCAAATGTCAAAAAGTGGATTTTTGGGTGAACCTCCGCTTTAAATGCATTTTTTGCTGTGAAAATGACAATGGTCCCAAAAATGTGTCAAAATTGTCCGAAGTGTCCGCCATAATGTCGCAGTCATGAAAAAAATCACTGATCGCCGCCATTAGTAGTAAAAAAAAAATAATAATAATAAAACTATCCCCTATTTTGTAAACGCTATAAATTTTGCGCAAACCAATTGATAAACGCTTATTGCGATTTTTTTTTTTTACCAAAAATAGGTAGAAGAATACGTATCGGCCTAAACTGAGGGAAATTTTTTTTTTTATATATATTTTTGGGGTATATTTATTATAGCAAACAGTAAATAAAAACCGCAGAGGTGATCAAATACCACCAAAAGAAAGCTCTATTTGTGGGAAAAAAAGGACGCCAATTTTGTTTGGGAGCCACGTCGCACGACCGCGCAATTGTCTGTTAAAGCGACGCAGTGCCGAATTGTAAAAACCCCTTGGGTCATTTAGCAGCTTATTGGTCCGGTCCTTAAGTGGTTAACTTCAATGGCATGCAATACCACATGCAGCAAGCGGTGGGGGGGATGGGCGCTGCAGAGCCTTGGAAACGGCTGGAAAGCCCAGAGGACAACATCGCCTGACCTTGGAAAGGCTCGGAAACAGAGTGTTTCTAAACATTTCCGACCTGCGCCGTTCGGCTCGGCTCTGGCGCCCCCCCACCTTAGACCAAACACAGTACTGCACACTGATTTGGCCTGAATCCTGCTCGTGATCACATACCTAATACGTGATCTGGCGCTTCAAGTAGGGGGCACGCTGCGTGTGCTGTGATTAGTCACAGCACAAGCCAATCCAGCAGATGCCGACCAAGGGATAACCACTGGCACACACTGGTCGGTGTGGAGGAAGACAGAGCTCTGTCTATGTAAACCATGCAGAGCTCTGTCCTGTCAGTGGGGATGTGCTGGATTTGGTTTCCCTGCAACGGAATAAAATCAATCACATTCCTTTTAGTAAAAGCAGCTCTCCATACGCACAAAAACTCTGGTTAGGCACACATTTAACTATTTGATCACCCTAGATGTTTAACCACTTCCCAGCCAGTGTCAGTACAGTGACAGTGCATATTTTTAGAACAAATCACTTTATTAGTGTCACTTGTTCCCACAAAGTGTCAAATTGTCCGCCGCAATATTGCAGTCCCACTATAAGTCATTGTTTGCCGCCATTACTAGTATAACAAAAAAAAAAAAAAAAAAAATTCCAGTGTATATATACCATATTTTGTAGTAGGGTTGTCCCGATACCGACCGTTTGTACTCGCACAAATGTGTCCAATGTCTAATACGATACCGGGGAATGCGGCAGAACCGGACGTCAGCGGGGCGGAGAGCGAGTCAACAACAGGCTGGCAGCAGTGGAACTTGGGTGTAAGCTGGGTGGGGCAGGGGTGCAGGATGGCATCCGCATATTCAGTCGAAATCGGAGTCCGGAGCCGTCATATTCGGTAAAGGAAGCAATGTTCCGTGTTTTCTTCAGAAGTTAAAAATCACGACGCCCATCTTGGTACACCGATGCGCTACAACCAGGTTCTTAATAGCCACAGTGAATATATGAATAAAAAAATGTGTGCAAATCAGGGGCGGACTGACCAGTCAGGCACTCGGGCACTGCCCGAGGGCCCCATGCCACTAGGGGGCCCCATCAGGGTTGCCAGCCTCAGTGAAACCAGGGACAGTATATAAAAATCTGTGTTTTTTTGTTTTTTTTACATCTGTCCCTGAAATGTCCCTTACCGACATCCTTTTGGTCTAAAAATCCCAAGTCTATAGCTGCCCCGCCCTTCCAGTCCCTTCTCACTGTGTGTGTGTATACTGTGTGTGTATACTGTGTGTGTGTGTGTGTGTGTATATACTGTGTGGCCCCATAATCTCCTATTGCCTGGGGACCCCATAATCTCCTATTGCCCGGGGGCCCCATGACTTGTCAGTCCGCCCCTGGTGCAAACAATTTCTCATCTATTGTGCAAAACGCATATAGCCAGATTCACGTAGAGTTACGCCGGCGTATCAGTAGATACGCCGGCGTAACTCCGAACCTGCGCCGCCGTATATTTTAAGCGTATTCTGAAAACCAGATACGCTTAAATTAGGCTAAGATACGAGCAGCGTAAGTCTCCTACGCCGTCGTATCTTAGGGTGCATATTTATGATGGCCGCTAGGTGGCGCTTCAGTTGTTTTCCTCGTTGAATATGCAAATGAGCAAGATACGCCGATTCACGAACGTACGTACGTACGTACGTACGTACGTACGTACGTACGTACGTACGTACGTACGTACGTACGTACGTACGTACGCCCGTCGCATTTAGTTACGCCGTTTACGTAAGACATACGCCGGCGTAAAGATAAAGCTGCTCTCTAGGTGGCGCAGCCCATGCAAAGTATGGACGTCGGAACAAGCATATCTTTTTACGTCGTTTGCGTAAGTCTTACGCGAATAGGGCTGTGCGTAAGTTACGTTCACATCGTAGGCAGTGTTCAACGTATCTTAGGCATTCTATCCGACGCATGCGCCGTCCGTGGACGTTTCCCAGTGCGCATGCGTCGGATAGAATGCCTAAGATACGATCAAAACGTCAATTACGTGGGGTCATGCCTTATTGACATAAAACACGCCCACCTCTTCCCAATTTGAATTAGGCGCGCTTACGCCGGCACATTTACGCTACGCCACCGTAACTTAGGACGCAAGTGCTTTGTGAATACAGCACTTGCCTCTCTAACTTGTGGCGGCGTAGCGTAAATGACCTGCGCTACGCCGGAACAAAGAAGCGCCGCTCTACCTGAATCCGGCTAATAAAGCGCCACAAATAAAGTGCATATTACAATAAGTCCGCCAAGCAGTCAGCCTGCTTTGATAATGCAAAATGACAACCGAAGATCATCCAGGTGAGCACATCTAATACCAGCCAATTCCCTTTCCAACAATCCTGTAATTCTCTATGGTTCCTCCTCTAAATATTCCAATGCATGTTGTTGTAGCACATGTATAAAAACGATCAGATCCAAATTAGCATGTGTCCTCCTCGCTCCAGCATCCAGTGTGATGTTACACAGTAGATGTCGCCACTTAGGATCTTCGGTTGTCATTTTTCATTATCAAAGCAGGCTGACTGCTTGGCGGACGTCTTGTCATGTGCACTTTTTTATTTGTGGTGCTTTATGTGTTTTGCACAATAGATAAGGAATTATTTGCACACATTTTTTAACTTGTATTCACTGTGGCTATTAACCACTTGAGGACCGCCGGCAGAATGGCACGGCTGGGCACATGGACGTACAGGTATGTCCCCTTTAAGAACCCAGCCGTGGGTCGCGAGCGCGCCGCCAGCGGTGCACTTGCGACCCGGTCTGAAGCTCCGTGACCGTGCCCGCGGGACCCGATCGCCGCCAGTGTCCCGCGATCGGTTCACAGGAGCTGAAGAACGGGGAGAGGTGAGTGTAAACAACCTTCCCCGTTCTTCTCTGTGGCTTGTCACTGATTGTCTGTTCCCTGTCATAGGGAACGACGATCAGTGACGTATAGCCACGCCCCCTACAGTAAGAATCACACTTAAAGGGTTGTTCCAGTCATTTTTAATGTTTATTAAAAGTCAGCAGCTACTGGCTTTTAATAAACATACTCACCTGCTCCACGTTCCAGCGACGCGCCGGCCGGGGTTCTGCTCCTCCGCCCCCCCCCCCTCCGGCCGCGTCTTCATTCTAAGTGTGGGCACCCGGCCGTGACAGCTTTTGGCTTCACGGCCGGGCACCCACTGCAGCGCTGCGCCATCCGATTGGACAGGTGATCGCCTGGGACCTGTCACGTGTCCCAGGCGATCGCCTACAGGGAGGGGCTGCCAAAAGGCGATATGACGTATCGCCTTAGCAGCCCCTCGGCGGAAGGAGGAAGTGGGACAGGAAGTCCCACTCCTCCTGAAGCCCCCACTCCCCCCCCCCCCCCAAAAAAAAATTACATGCCAAATGGGGCGAGGAGTGGATTCCACTTTAACTCCTTAACGCCCCCTAGTGGTTAACCCCATCACTGCCAGTGTCATTTTCACAGTAATCAGTGTTTTTTTATAGCACTTTTCGCTGTGAAAATGACAGTGGTCCCAAAAATGTGTCAAAAGTGTCCGATGTGTCCGTCATAATGTCGCAGTCACGAAAAGAATCACTCATCGCCGCCATTACTAGCAAAAAAAAGTATTAATAAAAATGCCATAAAACTATCCCCTATTTTGTAAACGCTATAACTTTTGCGCAAACCAATCAATAAACGCTTATTGCGATTTTTTTTTTTTTTTTTTTACCAAAAATATGTATCGGCCTAAACTGAGGGGGAATTTTTTTTTTTTATATATATTTGGGGGATATTTATTATTTATTATTTTATTTTAAATTGTCGCTCTATTTTTGTTTATAGCACAAAAAATAAAAACCGCAGAGGTGATTAAATACCACCAAAAGAAAGCTCTATGGGAAAAAAAGGACGTCAGTTTTGTTTGGGAACCACGTCGTACGACCGCACAATTGTCAGTTAAAGCGACGCAGTGCCGAATCGCAAAAAGTGGCAAGGTCCTTTACCTGCATAATGGTCCGGGTATTAAGTGGTTAAGAGGCTGATCGTAGCGCATCATTGTACAATTTACCATTTATATAATGGTGACAGAGCACTTTTCTAATGGTTGCAGCTGTTATCATTTGTTTATCTCTTAATAATGTATAATTGGAATATTCATTTCAGTGCTTTAGTAATTATCTATCACATCCTCTTGGTACACCCTGCAAGGTGTACCAAGATGGGCATACTACTGTGTATAATAAATGACATGAATGATGAGAGGGAAAAAAAAGGATTTTGCAATGCTATATGCAAAACCCTTCCTTTCCTCATCATTCATGTAATTTATTATGCAAGGCCAGCAATTGCCCATAAGTGGCACGTATCGGTGCCAGCCATCACTCATTGCCACCTATCATTAGTCTGTATTGTGCTTTGAAAACTGTCACATGACAATAAAAAATAAGTAATCAGTATCGGTGAGTACTTGGGGGGGGGGGGGGGGAATCAGAACTATTACTTGGTCTTTAAAAAGTGGTATCGGGACAACCCTAGTTTGTAGACACTATGGGCCAGATTCACAAAAGAGATACGATGGAGTATCTCAGATACACCATCGTATCTCGGATTTTTACTGGTCCTATCTATGCACCTGATTCATAGAATCAGATACGCATAGATAGGGCTGAGATCCGACAGTGTCACACTGTGTTACACTGTCGGATCTTTTTTTTTATTTAAAAATGGCGCCGGGGGCGTTCCCGCTGATTTACACTGAATAATATGTAAATCAGCGAGATACGCGAAATTCACGACCGTACGCGGACCCGACGCGGTGTTCTTACGTCGTTTCCGTAGCGCGGTACCCGTCGTATACTTACCCATGCTAAAAGCAGGGGTAAGTATTGTTAAGTATGGCCGTCGTTCCCGCGTCGATTTTGAAATCTGGCCCTATAACTTTTGCGCAAACCACTCAATATACGCTTATTGGGATCTTTTTTACCAAAAATATGTAGCAGAATACATATCGGCCTATAGTCCTCGCCCCTTCACAGTGATGTAAATCAGCCGAACGCGCCTGAAAAAGACAGCCCCAAGATCATGGCTGCAGCCAATGGTCTTGTAATATTTCTTTATACCTGCCACACAGTGACCTACCTGATTCCTATACTAAACTGCCCTCCTCCTTCCCCTCAGTCTCCGCACGGTCACAATCCCTGGGATCATCATGGATGGTCTTCAGTGTACATTTACTCACTGCTGTGTCAGTGTCACCGCTGGAGCCTAAGCCGGGACTACACCGCAACTTATTTCTCGTAGCGAAGCGGAAGAGCTCACAGTCTCCTAGACTGCACAGCGCAGGAGAAGCGCTGCAGGTAACCTGCCGACCCTCTAAGTTTGGCCCCCAGGGCAACCACCCCCCTGACCCCCCAACGCTACACCACTGCCTCTACCTGCTATCTTGTAGTCTCATGGACGCACTCATCAATGCCTATGACCAGGTGGGGACTTAAGTAATAATCTGTCACTACACACTGCAACTTGAATGTTTGCATTGGAAGGGACGTGCTGAGCCTGCACCCACTCCACCAATCCAGTGTACCTCTGTTACCTCACTCCCAGTAACAGAATATGGCCCCTTCCGGACCTCATGCGTGCTCTCACCTAAATCCTTCCTTCCCGTACTTTGACCAGGCCATAGAGCTCTGTGACACTAGTCTGCATCCGGTTGCCATGGGAAACGGATTGCTAGGGCAGGAGCCAGAACACTGACCCCCTCACTACAGGAGACCTGCTACCTTACCAGGTACCACGCCTAAGGACTGGTTGCTTGTTCCTTCACTTGGTTACCCATAGCAACTGCATTTCTCTTCCTTGCCTTGCCGAGGTAACATTTTGTAAGCCTTTGTCGTACGAGAATTTTCGTTCATCGGTCTCTGATCAGCTCTATGGTCAGCTGGTGGAACCACCAGCTGCATTCTCAGACTCCCTGAGAAAACCATGGAAAACGGTGGGGGGGGGGGGGATGTTCCCTCCCACTGCTTGTAAAAGCAGTCTAAAGCCTAATTAGCCGCTAGGATTTTTTTTACCCAAAAGCCGACCGATGGCTGAAAAGAATGATGCCAAGATGATCTCCTCATTCTATCCGGCGCCGTGCATGCCTGCCTACAGTGATCAGTGACGTGTCACTGGTAGCTCCTTCCCCTAACAGTGAGAATCACTCCCTAGGACACACTTAACCCCTTCAGTGCCACCTAGTGGTTAACCCCTTCACTTCCACTGCCATATGCGAACTGCTGGGGAGTGTCATTAAATGTTAAGGACACCCCCATTTCAGCTTGCGTATCGCACTGCGACCTGACTGTTCGGACATGAATCGGATCACATATGTGTGAACACCCATGCAATCCGATTCTGGTCCGAACAGAAAAAAGGGTCCTGTGCGCGTTTGGACCGAATGCGGTGCGATATCAGCCATACTATCTGTATGGCTGAAATCGCATTGCACAGACATTGCATGTAATGTGAACAGCAGTGCGCTGCGAATCACATGTGATGTCTGGCATCGCACAAGTGTGAACCGGGCCTCGCGGTCACTTTTTAAAATTGAGAATTTTACAATTATTTTGGAGACTAGAGAAAGGCTTAGATTGCCTAAAGTATAGATTGAGAGGGCAGAAAAACTCATTTTTCTGAATAGAGCAGATCCTCTAGCCCTGGATAACAGGAAAGAATTCCCTATATATTTTGTGAGTGGAATGTGTAGGAATATAAAATTAATAAAAAAAACAATATAAAATTCCCTGAGAACTTGATGTCTTTTCCTAGTAAAGGGGAATGTTTCATTACAGGATTTAATCGTATATCCTGTTCTTGGGGTGAAGCTAGAAGACCCCTGATGTTTCCATTGAGAGGACCTTGTCACTACTGTCACATAAGGGGCTTGTCGGTACATACATATATACATGGTTAGGACACATGTTAATACATAAACACCTATTATACATCCCTATACACACCAGAAGTGGAAGAAGTAGCCATAGAGCCCCTTCCAGCCTTGCAAATGTGGGCCTGTGCATCCAAGTGGTAATGACCCCAGGTCATAAAAGGAATAAATAAAAGAGGAAGCAATTCAAATGTAAATATACCAAATTTTTATTGTGTGTTTATGAAATTATAATTATGGACCTATACAGGCACGGACTGGCTATTGGGACTACCGGGAGTTTCCCGGTGGGCCGATGGCTCAGTGGGCCGTTCAGGTGCAGTCCTTGAGCCGCTCCTCTCTGACAGTGAGTAATCGCGATTTCACTCCTGTCAAGAGAAGCAGCAGCCGTCACTTGCTGTAGTGAGTATTAGCCTTTCTGCTCCCTCCCGCCCTATAGGGGGAGATAGACAGTCGGCAGACTTTCCTTCCTCTCTCCCCTTATCACTTGTCACTTATCACATGACTGGAGAGAGGAACAATGCTGCACGGCTCTGTGCTAATCACAGCCAGGGAGACATTGTCCCGATGCTCGGCTGCAGGGATCGTGAAATGTCTCCCTGGCTGTTATTAGCGCGGCGACATGCACACTTCCTAGTGGGCTCTGCACGTGTTCTATGCGAACACGCCAGAGCTCATCCTTACTAGAGAGCTGTTAATGAGTACATGTGGGAGAGGGTTACTCTGATTCAAGGGGGGGGGGGCACACTAATGGGGTACACTTTGATGGGGGACACTCTTATGCAAGGGGGGACACTCTGGTACAAGGGGGCACACTGATGCAAGGGGGGACACTCTAACGCAAAGGGGGCTCTCTGGTGCAAGGGGGGGACACTCTGATGCAAGGGGGGCACTCTGATGTAAGGGGGACTCTCTGATGCAAGGGGGGACACTGAAGGGGAACACTAATGCAAGGGGGGACACTCTGATGCAAGGGGGACTCTGATGGGGGACACTCTGATGCAAGAAAAACTCTGATGTGGGACACTCTGATACAAGGGAGACTCTGATGGGGGATACTCTGATACAAGGGAGACTCTGATGGGGGATACTCTGATGGGGGATACTCTGATACAAGGGGGGCTTTGATGCAAGGGGGTGCTCTGATGGGGGGACACTGATGTAAGGGGGACTCTGATGCAAGGGGGACACTTAAAATTAAAGTGGGCCGGTCTGGATGAAGTCCAGGGCCACAATTCTGTCCCAGTCCAGCCCTGGACCTTTACACATTTTTTCCTTTTCCAACTCTATATACTCTATATACCTTTTCCAACTCTATATACTCTATATACTCTGATTAAACCAAGAGTCCTTTGGTAAAATCAATTGGCCAGAAGTGAAGATCTAGTGATCCTCTCGCCCGTTTGCTGGCACACTGTTGACCAAGAGATTCCAAGCCTGCCCACCACGGCAAGGTAGACTCTTCTAGGGCAGGACCTACACTAACTACACTAAGCTACCCTACTGGATGCTAGTCATCCTTTTTCTAATGTTGGATGTATGTTTGTAGTAGGCCTCATCCTATAATCTGTGTGTGCGATCTACTCTCTCCTAATTTGGTTGTCTGTCTGTGTGCATCTATCTAAAGCATGGAGCGTTTATGTACATCTGGACGTCGTCTGTTAGTGTAGGTCAGTGCATGCCAGTCATTGTATGTTGACCAGTGTCAACATCCTGTTTTTACCTGGGCATGTAGCCCAACTTATCTGCATTTTCTCTGGACCCTCTTGGTGGTAGATGAGTGCATATAGGTGGGACCAGGGGGTAGTAACATTACGCTGGGCGTGGGGGAATGTGGACAGATGAAACTTGGGGGGAAGTTCCACTGGCCACACTCACCCCATACCCAGGGTGGTAGCGTCCCCTCTTGGTGGTAGATGAGTGGGTGTATTGGGTTGTGAGGCAGTTGATCCAGAGGAAGGCGAAAAACCGCAGCAAAGCATGATCAATGTGCTCCAGCTGGGGAAAAAATTCCTTCCACACTCCCCCGGGCGTGGGGGAGTGTGGACAGATGAAACTTGGGGGGAAGTTCCACTGGCCTCTCAACCTATACTCAGGGTGGTAGCGTCCCCTCTTGGTGGTAGATGAGTGCATATAGGTGGGGCCAGGGGGTAGTAACATTACGCTGGGTGTGGGGGGAGTGTGGACAGATGAAACTTGGGGGGAAGTTCCACTGGCCACTCTCACCCTATACTCAGGGTGGTAGCGTCCCTTCTTGGTGGTAGATAAGTGCATATAGGTGGGGCCAGGGGGTAGTAACATTACGCTGGGCGTGGGGGAGTGTGGACAGATGAAACTTGGGGGGAAGTTCCACTGGCTACTCTCACCCTATACTCAGGGTAGTAGCGTCCCCTCTTGGTGGTAGATGAGTGTATATAGGTGGGGCCAGGGGGTAGTAACATTACGCTGGGCGTGGGGGGAGTGTGGACAGATTAAACTTGGGGGGAAGTTCCACTGGCCACACTCACCCTATACTCAGGGTGGTAGCGTCCCCTCTTGGTGGTAGATGAGTGCATATAGGTGAGGGCAGGTGGTATTACCAGTATACTGGGCGTGGGGGAGTGAGGGCAGATGAAACTTGTGGGGAAGTTCCACTGGCCACCCTAACCCCATACCCAGGGTGGTAGCGTCCCCTCTTGGTGGTAGATAAGTGCATATAGGTGGGGCCAGGGGGTAGTAACATTACGCTGGGCGTGGGGGAGTGTGGACAGATGAAACTTGGGGAAGTTCCACTGGCTACTCTCACCCTATACTCAGGGTAGTAGCGTCCCCTCTTGGTGGTAGATGAGTGCATATAGGTGGGGCCAGGGGGTAGTAACATTTACGCTGGGCGTGGGGGGAGTGTGGACAGATGAAACTTGGGGGGAAGTTCCACTGGCCACACTCACCCTATACTCAGGGTGGTAGCGTCCCCTCTTGGTGGTAGATGAGTGCATATAGGTGAGGGCAGGTGGTATTACCAGTATACTGGGCGTGGGGGAGTGAGGGCAGATGAAACTTGGGGGGAAGTTCCACTGGCCACACTAACCCCATACCCAGGGTGGTAGCATCCCCTCTTGGTGGTAGATGAGTGGGTGTATTGGGTTGTGAGGCAGTTGATCCAGAGGAAGGCGAAAAACCCCAGCAAAGCATGATCAATGTGCTCCAGCTGGGGAAAAAATTCCTTCCACACTCCCCCGGGCGTGGGGGAGTGTGGACAGATGAAACTTGGGGGGGAAGTTCCACTGGCCACACTCACCCTATACTCAGGGTGGTAGCGTCCCCTCTTATTGGTAGATGAGTGCATATAGGTGGTGCCAGGGGGTAGTAACATTACGCTGGGCGTGGGGGAGTGTGGACAGATGAAACTTGGGGGGAAGTTCCACTGGCCACTCTCACCCTATACTCAGGGTGGTAGCGTCCCCTCTTGGTGGTAGATAAGTGCATATAGGTGGGGCCAGGGGGTAGTAACATTACGCTGGGCGTGGGGGAATGTGGACAGATGAAACTTGGGGGGAAGTTCCACTGGCTACTCTCACCCTATACTCAGGGTAGTAGCGTCCCCTCTTGGTGGTAGATGAGTGCATATAGGTGGGGCCAGGGGGTAGTAACATTACGCTGGGCGTGGGGGGAGTGTGGACAGATGAAACTTGGGGGGGAAGTTCCACTGGCCACACTCACCCTATACTCAGGGTGGTAGCGTCCCCTCTTGGTGTTAGATGAGTTCATATAGGTGAGGGCAGGTGGTATTACCAGTATACTGGGCGTGGGGGAGTGAGGGCAGATGAAACTTGGGGGGAAGTTCCACTGGCCACCCTAACCCCATACCCAGGGTGGTAGCGTCCCCTCTTGGTGGTAGATGAGTGGGTGTATTGGGTTGTGAGGCAGTTGATCCAGAGGAAGGCGAAAAACCCCAGCAAAGCATGATCAATGTGCTCCAGCTGGGGAAAAAATTTCTTCCACACTCCCCCGGGCGTGGGGGAGTGTGGACAGATGACACTTGGGGGGGAAGTTCCACTGGCCACACTCACCCTATACTCGGGGTGGTAGCGTCCCCTCTTATTGGTAGATGAGTGCATATAGGTGGTGCCAGGGGGTAGTAACATTCCGCTGGGCATGGGGGAGTGTGGACAGATGAAACTTGGGGGGGAAGTTCCACTGGCCACTCTCACCCTATACTCAGGGTGGTAGCGTCCCCTCTTGGTGGTAGATGAGTGCATATAGGTGGGGCCAGGGGGTAGCAACATTACGCTGGGCGTGGGGGAGTGTGGACAGATGAAACTTGGGGGGAAGTTCCACTGGCCACTCTCACCCTATACTCAGGGTGGTAGCGTCCCCTCTTGGTGGTAGATAAGTGCATATAGGTGGGGCCAGGGGGTAGTAACATTACGCTGGGCGTGGGGGAGTGTGGACAGATGAAACTTGGGGGGAAGTTCCACTGGCCACACTCACCCCATACCCAGGGTGGTAGCGTCCCCTCTTAGTGGTAGATGAGTGGGTGTATTGGGTTGTGAGGCAGTTGATCCAGAGGAAGGCGAAAAACCCCAGCAAAGCATGATCAATGTGCTCCAGCTGGGAAAAAAATTCCTTCCACACTCCCCCGGGCGTGGGGGAGTGTGGACAGATGAAACTTGGGGGGGAAGTTCCACTGGCCACACTCACCCTATACTCAGGGTGGTGGCGTCCCCTCTTATTGGTAGATGAGTGCATATAGGTGGTGCCAGGGGGTAGTAACATTACGCTGGGCGTGGGGGAGTGTGGACGGATGAAACTTGGGGGGAAGTTCCACTGGCCACTCTCACCCTATACTCAGGGTGGTAGCGTCCCCTCTTGGTGGTAGATGAGTGCATATAGGTGGGGCCAGGGGGTAGTAACATTACACTGGGCGTGGGGGAGTGTGGACAGATGAAACTTGGGGGGAAGTTCCACTGGCCACTCTCACCCTATACTCAGGGTGGTAGCGTCCCTTCTTGGTGGTAGATAAGTGCATATAGGTGGGGCCAGGGGATAGTAAGATTACGCTGGGCGTGGGGGAGTGTGGACAGATGAAACTTGGGGGGAAGTTCCACTGGCTACTCTCACCCTATACTCAGGGTAGTAGCGTCCCCTCTTGGTGGTAGATGAGTGCATATAGGTGGGGCCAGGGGGTAGTAACATTACGCTGGGCGTGGGGGGAGTGTGGACAGATTAAACTTGGGGGGAAGTTCCACTGGCCACACTCACCCTATACTCAGGGTGGTAGCGTCCCCTCTTGGTGGTAGATGAGTGCATATAGGTGGGGCCAGGGGGTAGTAACATTACGCTGGGCGTGGGGGGAGTGTGGACAGATGAAACTTGGGGGGAAGTTCCACTGGCCACACTCACCCTATACTCAGGGTGGTAGCGTCCCCTCTTGGTGGTAGATAAGTGCATATAGGTGAGGGCAGGTGGTATTACCAGTATACTGGGCGTGGGGGAGTGAGGGCAGATGAAACTTGGGGGGAAGTTCCACTGGCCACCCTAACCCCATACCCAGGGTGGTAGCGTCCCCTCTTGGTGGTAGATGAGTGGGTGTATTGGGTTGTGAGGAAGTTGATCCAGAGGAAGGCGAAAAACCCCAGCAAAGCATGATCAATGTGCTCCAGCTGGGGAAAAAATTTCTTCCACACTCCCCCGGGCGTGGGGGAGTGTGGACAGATGAATTTTGGGGGATTAGTTCCACTGGCCACACTCACCCTATACTCAGGGTGGTAGCGTCCCCTCTTATTGGTAGATGAGTGCATATAGGTGGTGCCAGGGGGTAGTAACATTACGCTGGGCGTGGGGAAGTGTGGACAGATGAAACTTGGGGGGAAGTTCCACTGGCCACTCTCACCCTATACTCAGGGTGGTAGCGTCCCCTCTTGGTGGTAGATAAGTGCATATAGGTGGGGCCAGGGGGTAGTAACATTACGCTGGGCGTGGGGGAGTGTGGACAGATGAAACTTGGGGGGAAGTTCCACTGGCCACACTCACCCCATACCCAGGGTGGTAGCGTCCCCTCTTAGTGGTAGATGAGTGGGTGTATTGGGTTGTGAGGCAGTTGATCCAGAGGAAGGCGAAAAACCCCAGCAAAGCATGATCAATGTGCTCCAGCTGGGAAAAAAATTCCTTCCACACTCCCCCGGGCGTGGGGGAGTGTGGACAGATGAAACTTGGGGGGGAAGTTCCACTGGCCACACTCACCCTATACTCAGGGTGGTAGCGTCCCCTCTTATTGGTAGATGAGTGCATATAGGTGGGGCCAGGGGGTAGTAACATTACGCTGGGTGTGGGGGGAGTGTGGACAGATGAAACTTGGGGGGAAGTTCCACTGGCCACTCTCACCCTATACTCGGGGTGGTAGCGTCCCTTCTTGGTGGTAGATAAGTGCATATAGGTGGGGCCAGGGGGTAGTAACATTACGCTGGGCGTGGGGGAGTGTGGACAGATGAAACTTGGGGGGAAGTTCCACTGGCTACTCTCACCCTATACTCAGGGTAGTAGCGTCCCCTCTTGGTGGTAGATGAGTGCATATAGGTGGGGCCAGGGGGGTAGTAACATTACGCTGGGCGTGGGGGGAGTGTGGACAGATGAAACTTGGGGGGAAGTTCCACTGGCCACACTCACCCTATACTCAGGGTGGTAGCGTCCCCTCTTGGTGGTAGATGAGTGCATATAGGTGGGGCCAGGGGGTAGTAACATTACGCTGGGTGTGGGGGAGTGTGGACAGATTAAACTTGGGGGGAAGTTCCACTGGCCACACTCACCCTATACTCAGGGTGGTAGCGTCCCCTCTTGGTGGTAGATGAGTGCATATAGGTGAGGGCAGGTGGTATTACCAGTATACTGGGCGTGGGGGGGTGAGGGCAGATGAAACTTGGGGGGAAGTTCCACTGGCCACACTCACCCCATACCCAGGGTGGTAGCGCCCCCTCTTGGTGGTAGATGAGTGGGTGTATTGGGTTGTGAGGCAGTTGATCCAGAGGAAGGCGAAAAACCCCAGCAAAGCATGATCAATGTGCTCCAGCTGGGGAAAAAATTCCTTCCACACTCCCCCGGGCGTGGGGGAGTGTGGACAGATGAAACTTGGGGGGGAAGTTCCACTGGCCACACTCACCCTATACTCAGGGTGGTAGCGTCCCCTCTTATTGGTAGATGAGTGCATATAGGTGGGGCCAGGGGGTAGTAACATTACGCTGGGCGTGGGGGAGTGTGGACAGATGAAACTTGGGGGGGGAAGTTCCACTGGCCACTCTCACCCTATACCCAAGGTGGTAGCGTCCCCTCTTGGTGGTAGATGAGTGCATATAGGTGGGGCCAGGGGCCTGTAACATTACGCTGGGCGTTGGGGAGTGTGGACAGATGAAACTTGGGGGGAAGTTCCACTGGCCACTCTCACCCTATACCCAGGGTGGTAGCGTCCCCACTTGGTGGTAGATGAGTGCATATAGGTGGGGCCAGGGGGTAGTACCATTACGCTGGGCGTGGGGGAGTGAGGACAGATGAAACTTGGGGGGAAGTTCCACTGGCCACACTCACCCCATACCCAGGGTGGTAGCGTCCCCTCTTGGTGGTTGATGAGTGCGTATAGGTGGGGCCAGGGGGTAGTACCATTACGCTGGGCGTGGGGGAGTGAGGACAGATGAAACTTGGGGGGAAGTTGCACTGGCCACTCTCACCCTATACCCAGGGTGGTAGCGTCCCCTCTTGGTGGTAGATGAGTGCATATAGGTGGGGCCAGGGGGTGGTAACATTAAGCTGGGCGTGGGGTTGTGTGGACAGATGAAACTTGGGGGGAAGTTCCACTGGCCACTCTCACCCCATACCCAGGGTGGTAGCGTCCCCTCTTGGTGGTAGATGAGTGCATATAGGTGAGGGCAGGTGGTATTACCAGTATACTGGGCGTGGGGGAGTGAGGGCAGATGAAACTTGGGGGGAAGTTCCACTGGCCACTCCAGCTGGGGAAAAAATTCCTTCCCGATCCCCCGAGAGGCAATCGAATATTTCCTGGAGCCCCGATGGCCCCCCTTCTGGAGCCTTAATGGCCCATTCTGCTGGAGCCTGAAAGGCCCACTCTGCTGGAGCCTGAAAAGCCCCTTTTCTGGAGCTTAAACGGCCCACCCTTCTGGAGCCGGAACGGCCCACCCTTCTGGAGCCGGAACGACCCACCCTTCTGGAGCCGGAACGACCCACCCTTCTGGAGCCGGAACGACCCACCCTTCTGGAGCCGGAACGTCCCACCCTTCTGGAGCCGGAACGTCCCACCCTTCTGGAGCCGGAACGTCCCACCCTTCTGGAGCCGGAACGTCCCACCCTTCTGGAGCCGGAACGGCCCACCTTTCTGAAGCCTGAACGTAGGTATCCCACCCTTCTGGAGCCTGAACGGCCCACCCTTCTGGAGCCTGAACGGCCCACCCTTCTGGAGCCTGAACGTAGGTATCCCACTCTGCTGGAGCTGGAACGACCCACCCTTCTGGAGCCGGAACGGCCCACCCTTCTGGAGCCGGAACGGCCCACCTTTCTGAAGCCTGAACGTAGGTATCCCACTCTGCTGGAGCCGGAACGACCCACCCTTCTGGAGCCGGAACGACCCACCCTTCTGGAGCCTGAACGACCCACCCTTCTGGAGCCGGAACGTCCCACCCTTCTGGAGCCGGAACGACCCACCCTTCTGGAGCCTGAACGGCCCACCTTTCTGAAGCCTGAACATAGGTATCCCACTCTGCTGGAGCCTGAACGACCCACCCTTCTGGAGCCGGAACGACCCACCCTTCTGGAGCCGGAACGACCCACCCTTCTGGAGCCGGCACGGCCCACCCTTCTGGAGCCGGCACGGCCCACCCTTCTGGAGCCGGCACGGCCCACCCTTCTGGAGCCGGAACGACCCACCCTTCTGGAGCCGGAACGACCCACCCTTCTGGAGCCGGAACGGCCCACCCTTCTGGAGCCGGAACGGCCCACCCTTCTGGAGCCGGAACGGCCCACCCTTCTGGAGCCGGAACGGCCCACCCTTCTGGAGCCGGAACGGCCCACCCTTCTGGAGCCGGAACGGCCCACCCTTCTGGAGCCTGAACGGCCCACCCTTCTGGAGCCGGAACGGCCCACCTTTCTGAAGCCTGAACGTAGGTATCCCACTCTGCTGGAGCCGGAACGGCCCACCCTTCTGGAGCCGGAACGGCCCACCCTTCTGGAGCCGGAACGGCCCACCCTTCTGGAGCCGGAACGACCCACCCTTCTGGAGCCGGAACGACCCACCCTTCTGGAGCCGGAACGACCCACCCTTCTGGAGCCGGAACGGCCCACCCTTCTGAAGCCGGAACGGCCCACCCTTCTGAAGCCGGAACGGCCCACCCTTCTGAAGCCGGAACGGCCCACCCTTCTGAAGCCTGAACGTGGCCATCCCAATCTGTTGGAGCCTGAATGGCCCACTCTGCTGGAGCCTGAATGGCCCTCTGTGCTGGAGCCTGAACGGGAGTGTCGCACTCTACTGGAGCCTGAACGGGAGTGTCGCACTCTGCTGGAGCTTGAACGTGGGCGACCCCCTCTTCTGGGGCTTGAACGCGGGCGTCGCCCTCTTCTGGAGCCTGAACGCGGGCGACGCCCTCTTCTGGAGCCTGAACGCGGGCGACGCCCTCTTCTGGAGCCTGAACGCGGGCACCGCCCTCTTCTGGAGCCTGACCACGGGCACCGCCCTCTTCTGGAGCCTGACCGCGGGCGGCACCCTCTTCTGGAGCCTGAACGCGGGCGGCGCCATCTTCTGAAGTCTGAACGTGGGAGACGCCCTCTTCTGGAGCCTGACCGCAGGCGGCACCCTCTTCTGGAGCCTGAACGCGGGCGGCGCCATCTTCTGAAGTCTGAACGTGGGAGACGCTCTCTTCTGGAGTCTGAACAATTTCTTCCAACTTGTTGGCAATCTTCACTCCCAAAAAAGCTGCACCCCTCCCATTTAAGTGCAGTCCATCCCTGCTATAGAGCCGGTAATTGACCGCAAAGTCAGCCCAGTTCTCCATGAAGCCAAACTCCTCTTCTCTGCACCAGTTCTTCAGCCACTTGTTAAGCTCTCTAAGCTCCTGCTGCCTTTCTGGAGTGGCTTGAGGTACAGGCAGTATTTCTGAAAATACTGCCTTGGAGGTCCTTTTTTTCAACATAGTCCCTATGTCCCTGAAATCATTTTGTAGGGTGCTCCATCTTCCTCTAACTTTGTCATGGGTACCAATATGTACCAAAACAGCTGGGTCCTCCCCAGCCCCACGCAACAATCTTTCCATACGATCTGCAATGTCCCGAACCCGAGCGCCTGGTAAACAACATACTGTTCGGAGGTGATGGTCTTTGTGACAGATTGCCCTCTCTGTCCCTCTAATCATTGAATCCCCTACCACCAGTATCTGCTTATGACTTCTTGTAACCTTGCCCCCATCTTTACCGGAGGAGATTTTCCCATGGTTCACCTGGCATTTTGGTGGAGTCTCAATGTCTGGTACAGTCCCAATGTGCACATTACACTCTACTGGAGCTTGCACATTAGCATCACACTCTGCTGGAGTCTCAACGTTAGCATCACACTCTTCTGGAGACTGGACGTGGGCGACACACTCTTCTGGAGACTGAACGTGGGCGACACACTCTTCTGGAGTCTGAACGTGGGAGACACCCTCTTCTGGAGTCTGAACGTGGGAGGCGCCCTCTTCTGGAGTCTGAACGTGGGAGGCGCCCTCTTCTGGAGTCTGAACGTGGGAGGCGCCCTCTTCTGGAGTCTGAACGTGGGAAGCGCCCTCTTCTGGAGTCTGAACGTGGGAGGCGCCCTCTTCTGGAGTCTGAACGTGGGAGGCGCCCTCTTCTGGAGTCTGAACGTGGGAGACGCCCTCTTCTGAAGTCTGAACGTGGGCGACGGCCTCTTCTGGAGTCTGAACGTGGGAGACGCCCTCTTCTGGAGTCTGAACAATTTCTTCCAACTTGTTGGCAATCTTCACTCCCAAAAACGCTGCACCCCTCCCATTTAAGTGCAGTCCATCCCTACTATAGAGCCGGTAATTGACCGCAAAGTCAGCCCAGTTCTCCATGAAGCCAAACTCCTCTTCTCTGCACCAGTTCTTCAGCCACTTGTTAAGCTCTCTAAGCTCCTGCTGCCTTTCTGGAGTGGCTTGAGGTACAGGCAGTATTTCTGAAAATACTGCCTTGGAGGTCCTTTTTTTCAACATAGTCCCTATGTCCCTGAAATCATTTTGTAGGATGCTCCATCTTCCTCTAACTTTGTCATGGGTACCAATATGTACCAAAACAGCTGGGTCCTCCCCAGCCCCACGCAACAATCTTTCCATCCGATCTGCAATGTCCCGAACCCGAGCGCCTGGTAAACAACATACTGTTCGGAGGTGATGGTCTTTGTGACAGATTGCCCTCTCTGTCCCTCTAATCATTGAATCCCCTACCACCAGTATCTGCTTATACCTTCTTGTAACCTTGCCCCCATCTCTACCGGAGGAGATGTTCCCATGGTTCACCTGGCATTTTGGTGGAGTCTCAATGTCTGGTACAGTCCCAATGTGCACATTACACTCTACTGGAGCTTGCACATTAGTATCACACTCTGCTGGAGACTGGACGTGGGAGACACACTCTTCTGGAGACTGAGTGTGGACGACACACTCTTCTGGAACCTGAGCGTGGGCGACACACTCTTCTGGAACCTGAGCGTGGGCGACACACTCTTCTGGAACCTGAGCGTGGGCGACACACTCTTCTGGAACCTGAGCGTGGGCGACACACTCTTCTGGAACCTGAGCGTGGGCGACACACTCTTCTGGAACCTGAGCGTGGGCGACACACTCTTCTGGAACCTGAGCGTGGGCGACACACTCTTCTGGAACCTGAGCGTGGGCGACACACTCTTCTGGAACCTGAGCGTTGGCGACACACTCTTCTGGAACCTGAGCGTTGGCGACACACTCTTCTGGAACCTGAGCGTGGGCGACACACTCTTCTGGAACCTGAGCGTGGGCGACACACTCTTCTGGAACCTGAGCGTGGGCGACACACTCTTCTGGAACCTGAGCGTGGGCGACACACTCTTCTGGAACCTGAGCGTGGGCGACACACTCTTCTGGAGTCTGAACGTGGGCGACACACTCTTCTGGAGTCTGAGCGTGGGCGACACACTCTTCTGCAGTCTGAACGTCCCTTTCAATACTGCTCACTGTGGCAGGCCTGCCGTGTGAGCTGGGTCTGCAGTAAATCTCGCCTTCATCTGCAATAAAGAAAGAGAAATTGGATTTAGCATCTATACCTACTATTTATATATTTTTCTTTATACAACATCAAATTATGAAGAAAAAAGTTCAAAACTCCACTGCCAGGGACAGATGGTAAACCCGACATGACAGTCACACAGGAAAAACTGTTATTGGCCTTTGTATAAAAATGCTGGTTGCCTGGCAGTTATGCTGACCCACTAAAATTCCATGATTGGAAGCCAACAAGTATTTTTAGCAGTATAATAAAACAGCATCTACCAAACATAGGTAATTGCTGTGGGCACATTGTGTGGGCGGGTAAGCAGTTACACAGTGCTGGGGTGGGGTGTCAGTTCATTCTATCAACTGAATATCTATCACACATATACTACCCAGTATTAAAGCGGAGCTCCACCCTAAAGTGGAACTCCCGCTGATCGGAACCGTCCCCTCCCTCCGGTGTCACATTTGACACCTTTCAGGGGGGGGGTGCAGATGCCTGTCCAGGTATTTGCAACCGTTTCCGGCCACACAGTCTCAGGCAGACTGCGGGCATGACGTCACCTACCCCCCCCCCCCTGTTGTGTTCTGGGAACACTCGGCTCCCAGTACACAGCGTGAGCAAATCGGCAGGCGTAGCGCGACTCGCACATGCGCCGTAGGGAACCGGGCAGTGAAGCCGGAGCGCTTCACTTCCTGGTTCCCTCACCGAGGATTGCGGGCGGGGGGGGGGGCAGCAGAGTGACGAGCGATCTCTCGTTCTCTGCTGCGGACGGCGCTGGACTCCAGGACAGGTAAGTGTCCTAATATTAAAAGTCAGCAGTTGCAGTATTTGTAGCTGCTGGCTTTTAACCACTTAAGCCCCGGACCAATATGCAGCCTAAAGACCCAAGGTGTTTTTACAGTTCGGGACTGCGTCGCTTTAACAGACAATTGCGCGGTCGTGCGACGTGGCTCCCAAACAAAATTGGCGTCCTTTTTTCCCCACAAATAGAGCTTTCTTTTGGTGGTATTTGATCACATCTGCGGTTTTTAGTTTTTGCGCTATAAACAAAAATAGAGCGACAATTTTGAAAAAAAAGCAATATTTTTTACTTTTTGCTGTAATAAATATCCCCCAAAAACATATATAAAAACATTTTTTTTCCTCAGTTTAGGCCGATACGTATTCTTCTACCTATTTTTAGTAAAAAAAATCGCAATAAGCGTTTATCGATTGGTTTGCGCAAAATTTATAGTGTTTACAAAATAGGGGATAGTTTTATTGCATTTTTATTTTTTTTTATTTTTTTACTACTAATGGCGGCGATCAGCAATTTTTTTCGTGACTGCGACATTATGGCGGACACTTCGGACAATTTTGACACATTTTTGGGACCATTGTCATTTTCACAGCAAAAAATGCATTTAAATTGCATTCTTTATTGTGAAAATGACAGTTGCAGTTTGGGAGTTAACCACAGGTGGCGCTGTAGGAGTTAGGGTGCACCTAGTATGTGTTTACAACTGTTTGGGGGTGTGGCTGTAGGAATGACGTCATCGATCGTGTCTTCCCTATAAAGGGAATGACGCGATCGATGCGCCGCCATAGTGAAGGACGGGGAAGCCGTGTTTACACACGGCTCTCCTCGTTCTTCAGCTCCGGGGAGCGATCGCGACGGAGCGGCTATAAACAAATAGCCGCGCCGTGGTCCCGGATCGCTCCCCGAGCGGACCCGACCTCCGCATGTAGCGGGGGGGGTCCCGATCGGACCCCCCACCCGCTAATAGGCGAGGACGTACCTATACGCCCATGTGCCTGTACGTGCCATATTGTGGACGTATATGTACATGGGCTGGTCCTTAAGTGGTTAATATTTGTTTTTCAGCGGACATCCTCTTTAATATCACAGCTTATGGACTCTCTCTGTTTTTGCATATTTATTGTTTGCACATTGCTACTCACTGGGTGTGTAATATATATGTGTATTGTTTGTGTCATTGCATTACAGTACCTAGCACCACTATTTACTTTTAACCTATGTTTGGTAGATGCTGTTTCCAGGTAAGTGTCTTTATATTAAAAGTTAGCAGCTATAGCATTTGTAGCTGCTGACTTAAAAAAATTGGGGGGGGGGGGGGGGGCAGACTGGAGCGCCTCTTCAAAATGCACCTTGCAAAACCTTGGGATCAGTGGACATGCTTCCTACAAGTGTGTTTTTTTGTTTTTCTTTAGCCATGACAACTTCAGCTCCCTTATACGGGTTCAATTAAAGTGCTTGTAAAGGCAGAGGGATTTTATCTTGCTAAATTTCTAAAAAAAAAACTTCTATATGCAGCTCCCCCTCAGCCCCCCCTAAAAACATACCTAAACCTGATCCCGATCTAGCAATGTGCACAAGAGCCAAGGCTCTCTTGCTCCTCACTGGCTCAGTTAAAAAAAAAAAAAATACGCTTAAAACGCTGTAAAAAAATGCTATTGCAAAAACGTTGAAAAACTCAACTGCAAAGCTACTGGCGTTTATATAACGTTATTATAACTTCCAGTGTGCATGAGGCAGCTTGTTTTTTTTCTTTCTCAGCATTGCACAGAGCAGGTAAAAAATAAAAGAACAAGCATTACCATCACTGTAATGTATGGCATTGGTTTAATGATCTGCGCAGGGCCGCTATCAGGAATTATGGGGCCCCTTACACAGCTTCAGGCATGGGCCCCCTGGAGCTGCCGCTTCACATTGAGAAGCGGGGGGGGGGGCTGCCGTGAATTGAGAAGCGGGGGGCGTGAATTGAAAAGCATGGGGGAGGGGCACGATTTGGGGAGGTTTCCCTGGGGACCTCCTGGTCCCCTTACATATATATATATATATATATATATAAAAGGGGGGTAGCCATCCGGGCCCTTTAATAAAAATAAAAACAAATTATATATATAAAATATATATATATATATATATATATTATATATATATATGAAAGAAAGAAAGGGGGTTGCCATCCGGGACCCTGGGGACCTCCGGGCCCCTTACAGGTGTACTGCCTGTACCCCCCTGATGGCGGCCCTGGATCTGCGTCTTGTAGAATGACTCCTATTGTAAATGGAAATACATTCTCTGCCTACAATGGCTTGCTACATGTGCAGCTTAAAAACTGTTTCTGTAGAAAGGTTTTTTAAACTTTGGCAACTATGTATATGTCTTATGTGGGTAACAAGGGGTTAAACATGTATGTGGGGTTCTTTTCTTTCCATATTGTAAATCCTCTGCCATCTTGCTGGGTGGCACTGAGGTCATCAGTCCAGTCTGTAAAAAGTGGCATGCACGATTTGTTAAAAAAAAAAAAAAAAAGTCAGTTAGAAGGCGGCAGTTGGAAAAAGAAGGGGGGGGGGGTGGGGGGACTTGGCTCAGGGTCAACAGATCTAAAAATAGCTACTTGCTTCTCTTGATTTAAGAAATCCTCATAATGGTGTTTACCAGCAATGTCTATGGCCATTCCTATACAAGTGTACATATGGGGGGGGGGGGGGTTGTCATCAATGGGGGGAAAACAAATCCAATGAAAGTGTTTTGTATTTATCAATATCTATAAAACTTACCAGCGCCGCGTTCTTTGTGACGGCGCGTTTCATCGGCTTTACTGCCGGCATCAAAACATCCGATAACGATTTTGGTGGGCTTCTTGCTTGTAGGATCTACAAGCTGTTGTTGGTTGATAGCTCCTTCCATAGCGGAGCTTCCTCTGGTTGGTTTCTCAATGTTGTTATTTTGAGAAACAATCTGTTTACTTTTAAATAGTTTCATTATGAAGATATAATAAAACACGCTTTAAGTCTGAGAAATCGCAGTAAAACTGAATCGAATAAATCCGAATCCAATCAAACAGCAAGAGAACACTGGACAGAGAGAAGAACACGTCTTCACTGTACAGCAAACAACTCAGCTACTGATTCCTCCGCTCCGCTCAGCCTTATATTGGGTCCACATGCTATGACATCACAAAGAACTTTTTTTCACTCTCTCACTGGCAGTTATTTTTTTTGCTGAGTCGTCATGAGATTTATAAACAACAACAACTCATGATGACTCAGCAAAAAAAATAACTGACGATTTTTCTTAAAGGAGCCTCGTCCTTTTTTTGTGAGCTTTGTGAATTCAAGCTGTAGGCTCAGTATACAGATGTAATAGGGATATGCCTCCTGTAATAACATGTTTTTCTTGAAGTGACGGTTATTGTGAACGAGATTTAACCCTTTCACTACCAAACTATATTGTTCATTGGTTTTAACCCTTTAACCACTTCCCTCCCGCCGGCCGTCATATGACATTTCATGATTTGAGTGGGGGGTATCTGAATGATGGGTGCAGCTACAGGCACCATTCAAATGTCATCTTTTTCAGCCGGCGATTCCCTTCACCATAAAAATGATCATATCGGCTTTTTAGCCGCTTGATCGTTCTTACGGGTGGCGAGAGGGGATGTCCCCCCTCCTCCCGCTGCCCTCTGATGCTTCTACCGACTCACCCCTGCCATCAATGAGTTGGAGAACGGATCCACCGGCTCCAGATGTTTACCATAGTGATTTCTGGCGCATCAGATGGTCGCCGGAGTCACTATGATCGCTCAGAGGCCGGGCGCAATGGTATGACAAGATATCCACAAATAGAGCTTTCTTTTGATCACCTCTGCAGTTTTTATTTTTTGCACTATAAACCAAAAAATTTAGGAAAAAACACAAAATGTTGAACTTTTTGCTATAAAACAATATCCCAGAAAAAATCTTCATCAGTTAAGGCCGATTATGTATTTTTCTACATATTTTTGGTGAAAAAAAATAATTGCAATAAGCGTATATTGATTTTTGCAGAGCGGCGGCGTAACGTATTGTAGATACGTTACACCGCCGCAATTTTTCATCGCAAGTGCCTGATTCACCAAGCACTTGCGAGAAAACCTATGCCGGCGGCCTCCGGCGCAAGGCGGGCCAATTTAAATGGGCGTGGGCCGGACCTACCGCGCATGCTCCATTTACGAACTCCCGTCGTGCATTGCGCGCCGTGACGTCATTTTTTCGAACGACGACGCGCGTAGCGTAATTCCGTATTCCCGGACGGCTTACGCAAACGACGTTGATTTTTAAATTTCGACGCGGGAACGACGACCATACTTTAGACAGCAATACGTTTGCTGACTAAAGTTAGGGCACCTAAAACGACGACTAACTTTGCGACGGGAAACTAGACTAGCGGCGACGTAGCGAACGCGAAAATCTGTCGTGAATCGCCGTAACTCCTAATTTGCATACCCGACGCTGGTTTACGACGCAAACTCCCCCCAGCGGCGGCCGCGGTATTGCATCCTAAGATCCGACAGTGTAAAACAATTACACCTGTCGGATCTTCTGGCTATCTATGCGTAACTGATTCGCATAGATAGAAACAGAGATACGACGGCGTATCAGCAGATACGCCGTCGTATCTCCACTGTGAATCTGGCCCATAGTGTCTACAAAATAGGGGATAGTTTTATGGCATTTTTATTTAAAAAAAAATGTTTTTATTGTGACTGCGACATTATGGCGGACACATCGGACACTTTTGACACTATTTTGGGACCATTGTGATTTATATAGCTATCAGTGCTATAAAAATGCAATGATTACTGTGTAAATGACACTGGCAGGGAAGGGGTTAAGTGTGTCCTGGGGAGTGATTCTAATTGTGTGGGGGGATGGAATACCAGTGACACAACACTGATCACTGCTCCGGATCACAGGGAGCAGTGGATCACTGTCCTGTTACGAAGCAGAACAGTCAAAGGGGGCTCTCTGGTACAAGGGGGGACACTAATGTAAGGGGGGGGGGCACTCTGATGCAAGGGGGGCACTCTGATGTAAGGGGGACACTGAAGGGCAACACTAATGCAAGGGGGGACACTCTGATCCAAGGGGGACTCTGATGGGGGATACTCTGATACAAGGGGGGCTCTGATGCAAGGGGGGCTCTGATGGGGGGACGCTGATGTAAGGGGGACTCTGATGCAAGGGGGACACTTAAAATTAAAGTGGGCCGGTCTGGATGAAGTCCAGGGCCACATTTCTGTCCCAGTCCAGCCCTGGACCTATACACATTTTTTCCTTTTCCAACTCTATATACTCTGATTAAACCAAGAGTCCTTTGGTAAAATCAATTGGCCAGAAGTGAAGATCTAGTGATCCTCTCGCCCGTTTGCTGGCACACTGTTGACCAAGAGATTCCAAGCCTGCCCACCACGGCAAGGTAGACTCTTATAGGGCAGGACCTACACTAATTACACTAAGCTACCCTACTGGATGCTAGTCATCCTTTTTCTAATGTTGGATGTATGTTTGTAGTAGGCCTCATCCTATAATCTGTGTGTGCGATCTACTCTCTCCTAATTTGGTTGTCTGTCTATGTGCATCTATCTAAAGCAGGGATCCTCAAACTACGGCCCTCCAGCTGTTGCGGAACTACACATCCCATGAGGCATTGTAAAACTCTGACATTCACAGACATGACTAGGCATGATGGGAATTGTAGTTCCTGAACAGCTGGAGGGCCGTAGTTTGAAGACCCATGATCTAAAGCATGGAGCGGTCATTTTATGTACATCTGGATTTCGTCTGTTAGTGTAGGTCAGTGCATGCCAGTCATTGTATGTTGACCAGTGTCAACATCCTGTTTTTACCTGGGCATGTAGCCCAACTTATCTGCAAGGCACCCCATTTTCTCTGGACCCTCTTGGTGGTAGATGAGTGCATATAGGTGGGGCCAGGGGGTAGTACCATTACGCTGGGCGTGGGGGAGTGTGGACAGATGATACTTGGGGGGGAAGTTCCACTGGCCACACTCACCCCATACCCAGGGTGGTAGCGTCCCCTCTTGGTGGTAGACGAGTGCATATAGGTGGGGCCAGGGGGTAGTACCATTACGCTGGGCGTGGGGGAATGTGGACAGATGAAACTTGGGGGGGAAGTTCCACTGGCCACACTCACCCCATACCCAGGGTGGTAGCGTCCCCTCTTGGTGGTAGACGAGTGCATATAGGTGGGGCCAGGGGGTAGTACCATTACGCTGGGCGTGGGGGAATGTGGACAGATGAAACTTGGGGGGGAAGTTCCACTGGCCACACTCACCCCATACCCAGGGTGGTAGCGTCCCCTCTTGGTGGTAGATGAGTGGGTGTATTGGGTTGTGAGGCAGTTGATCCAGAGGAAGGCAAACACCACCAGCAAAGCATGATCAATGTGCTCCAGCTGGGGTGACATTATGCATATGTTCCTATGTTCCACCTGTTGTTGGTGCTCCCTCCTCTCCACACTTGTGACAACGCCCCTCTAAATTTTGCGCCCGGGGCGGTGGTCCCCCTGGCACCCCCCACGCTACGCCACTGCTGCCACAGTCAGGGCCTCTAAATGTCAATGCTATCTTAATAATCCAATAATAACGCTTCCTGTTTATTCAAAAATATAAATAAAGCCCCAAAAATAATATGCCTTGTAGGATACAGTGTGGAGGGTTAGAACCTCTGTCAGGTTTTTATTGCTGCTATGTCCACCCTAGGGTAATTCATTCCTCTGTTTGCCCTGCTGACCATTGTCACTGAAACAAAGTCAAGGGCTATACATCATTTCACGGTTGGCTCTACAAGAACAGGGGGGGGGGGGGAGGTTTCAAATGGGTCGCTTGTTCCACTGGCAGTTGTAAAAGAGGGATTTACTTCACCTTGGTCAGAATAGTTTTGACTTCCTTCTTTTTTTTTTACCCCCTGTTTTCAGGAGAGTAAGTGAAGATACTCTTCCCTGATACAGAAAGCAACAACAAAATCCTTGATGGGGTATTAAACTCAAAGGCAAACATTTATTCTAGTGAAGTTATCAATTTTTAGATGTGGCTGCCTTAGTTTTCCTTTAGGCTTTCTTCTTTTTTCACCTAGTGATCTAGCCAGGAAGTCTGTCGTGTTTTTTTTTTTTCAAAAGGACAAGCTATCCTCTAAATGGGTCAGTTACAGCAGTGTTCTCCATACTGCGGCCCGGGGGCTGTATGTGGCCCATTGCTTCCTTTTTATCCGGCCCTTGGGACATTATTCTCGGCAACAGTAGGGCATAGTTTTTGCCACTAACAATGGTACACTATTCCTCCCACTGACACCAACTCTGGCACACTATTCCTCCCATTGATACCAACAATGGGGCCCTATTCCTCCCACTGACACCAATGATGGGGGCCCTATTCCTCCCACTGACACCAATGATGGGGGCCCTATTCCTCCCACTGACGCCAATGATGGGGGCCCTATTCCTCCCACTGACGCCAATGATGGGGGCCCTATTCCTCCCACTGACACCAATGATGGGGGCCCTATTCCTCCCACTGACACCAATGATGGGGGCCCTATTCCTCCCACTGACACCAATGATGGGGGCCCTATTCCTCCCACTGACACCAATGATGGGGGCCCTATTCCTCCCACTGACACCAATGATGGGGGGCCCTATTCCTCCCACTGATGCCGATGGGGGCCCTATTCCACCCACTGACGCCAATGATGGGGGCCCTATTCCACCCACTGACGCCAATGATGGGGGCCCTATTCCTCCCACTGACACCAATGATGGGGGCCCTATTCCTCCCACTGACACCAATGATGGGGGCCCTATTCCTCCCACTGACACCAATGATGGGGGCCCTATTCCTCCCACTGACACCAATGATGGGGGCCCTATTCCTCCCACTGACACCAATGATGGGGGGCCCTATTCCTCCCACTGATGCCGATGGGGGCCCTATTCCACCCACTGACGCCAATGATGGGGGCCCTATTCCACCCACTGACGCCAATGATGGGGGCCCTATTCCACCCACTGACACCAATGATGGGGGCCCTATTCCTCCCACTGACACCAATGATGGGGGCCCTATTCCTCCCACTGACACCAATGATGGGGGCCCTATTCCTCCCACTGACGCCAATGATGGGGGCCCTATTCCTCCCACTGACACCAATGATGGGGGCCCTATTCCTCCCACTGACACCAATGATGGGGGCCCTATTACTCCCACTAATGCCAATGATGGGGGCCCTATTCCTCCCACTGACACCAATGATGGGGGCCCTATTCCTCCCACTGACACCAATGATGGGGGCCCTATTCCTCCCACTGACACCAATGATGGGGGCCCTATTCCTCCCACTGACACCAATGATGGGGGCCCTATTCCTCCCACTGACACCAATGATGGGGGCCCTATTCCTCCCACTGACGCCAATGATGGGGGCCCTATTCCTCCCACTGACACCAATGATGGGGGCCTGATTCCTCCCACTGACACCAATGATGGGGGCCCTATACATTCCAATAATATCAATGAGAGGGCATTGTTTTTAGGAAGTCCAGTCTGGGTGAAAAAAATGTAAAGTCTGCAGCTACAAACTTTTAATATTAGGGCACAATCTTTGGATTTACTCCTGGGTGCTGCCATCGCCGTTCCTGGTAAGGGAACCCAGTAGTGAAGTATTTCAGCTTCACTGATGGGTTCCCTACTGAGCATGCGCACTGCGCTTTCTAATTGGCCCGGTGGTGAGGGAAGGAGGAGGGGGCGGAACTTGGGGAAGGAGACCTTAGACCTGTCAAAAGCGGGTCCCCGTGCCCCCTGAAAGTTAACACATGTGACACCAGGGGGGGGGGGGGGAGCATATAAGCGGAAGTTCCACTTTTGGGTGGAACTCTGCTTTAATCTCACTGGCGTCAGGACATTTTTCTCTCCCACTGGCCACAGTCCAAACCCCTTAAATTTTGAAGGTCAGTAAACTGGACCTTTTTATTTAGAAAGTTTGGAGACCTCTGAGTTATACAGGGATGAGACAAACTATTTATCACTGGCAGGAGTGCTTGCAATGACCAGCTTTTATTTACCGTATTTATCGGCGTATACCGCACACTTTTTTGCCCTGAAAATCAGGGCAAAATCGTGGGTGCGCGATATATGCCGATACCCCCTTTCCCGCGCCGAGTTTGAATACTGCGCCGACATATACCGAGCGCAGTACACTCGTGTATAGTCGGCCAGTCTCGGCTCCTCTCGCGCTGACGTCCTGGACGTATAGGACGTCAGCGCGGGAGTAGCCGAGCCTGCCCGACAATACACAAGTGTACTGCGCTCGGTATATGTCG
Source organism: Rana temporaria (assembly GCF_905171775.1). Classification (NCBI taxonomy): domain Eukaryota; kingdom Metazoa; phylum Chordata; class Amphibia; order Anura; family Ranidae; genus Rana; species Rana temporaria. The sequence goes on from NC_053489.1 coordinate 50,563,301, forward strand.
GCGCAGTATTCAAACTCGGCGCGGGAAACGAGCGGGGAGGACGCGAAGACGCGGCAGAAGGACGCCGGACCCGACGAAGAGGACACCTGAAGCCGCAGACGGACGCCGGACCTGACGAGGCCGCCGCGCAAGACACCAAAACTGTAAGTACAAAAAATATTTTTTTCCACAGGAATTTCGGCCAACTTTAGGGGTGCCCGCTATACGCGGGAGCACGCTATACCCTAATAAATACGGTATGTAAAACCTTTATCCCAAACGGGATATAACTGATTATAAAGTGCGAGCTGGAGTTTATCTTCAAACACTTCCTTTCCCCCAGACTGACAATGCTGCTGTCCAAAGGTACCCCCTGTGCTGCTTCATCCAGAGTGGGGGCCCCTGTAATACAGGAGATGTGTTTACTGGCCAGAACACCAGGTGAAAACAGAGGGGAAAAGCCTAAAAAAAGCGCAAATGCAGCCACCACATCTAATGATCGATAAGCTGCAATATATTGCATTGTTTGGTTTTGGGATAAATTCCACTTTAAAGCATTTCTAAATCTAAAAACAATAAATATATCTTTATCTTTACAGGGTAATCATGGGGAAAACACACTTCCTGTCCCTGGGTGGCTACACTCATTCCTCCACTGTATCTATAGAAGGAGCCGTGGTTATCACCTAGGCTGAACTTCAGACATGTCTACTTCTCTCTACATAGAGGTTAGGGAATTATCCTCCAAAGGAACGGGATGCCTGGTTGTCCTCGTTGAAAGATCACCCCCCCCCCCTCTATTCCTGTTATGGTTGTATAACATGAATGTATAAGTAGGGCAATTGTGCCAGTAGCCGAGATGTGATCTGTAGAAGTAATGTAATTGTAGATGTAGTTTAACTCTTGGCTATTGGACTGGAAGGTTTTCCCCCTTAACCACTTAAGACCCGGACCTTTATGCAGGTAAAGGACCTGGCCAGCTTTTGCGATTCGCCACTGTGTCGTTTTAACTGGCAATTGCGCGGTCGTGCGACGTGGCTCCCAAACAAAATTGCCGTCCTTTTTTCCCCACAAATAGAGCTTTCTTTTGGTGGTATTTGATCACCTCTGCGGTTTTTATTTTTTTGCGCTATAAACAAAAATAGAGCGACAATTTTAAAAAAAAATCAATATTTGTTACTTTTTGCTATAATAAATATCCCCCAAAATATATATAAAAAAATATTTTCCTCAGTTTAGGCCGATACGTATTCTTCTACCTATTTTTGGTAAAAAAAAATCGCAATAAGCGTTTATCGATTTGTTTCCGCAAAATTTATTGCGTTTACAAGATAGCGGATAGTTTTAGTGCATTTTTATAAAAAAAAATTTTTTACTAGTAATGGCGGCGATCAGCCATTTTTTTTTCGTGACTGCGACATTAAGGCGGACACTTCGGACAATTTTGACACATTTTTGGGACCATTGTCATTTTCACAGCAAAAAATGCATTAAAAATGCATTGTTTACTGTGAAAATTACAATTGCAGTTTGGGAGTTAACCACAAGGGGGCGCTGAAGGGGTTAAGTGTGACCTCATCTGTGTTTCTACCTGTAGGGGGGGTGTGGCTGTTGGTGTGCGATACGGCACTGTGTCGCTTTAACTGACAATTGCACAACACTGTACCCAAACAAAATGTATGTCCTTTTTCCCCCCCATAAATAGAGCTTTCTTTTGGTGGTATTTAATCACCTCCTGCAGTTTTTATTTTTTGCGCTGTAAACGAAAGAAAAAAAACTATTTTGAGAAAAAAAAAAACGATATATTTTTTTACTTTTTGCTATAATAAATATATATAAAAAAAACAACACATTTCTTAATCAATATATATTCTTCTACATACGTATATTTGGTAAAAAAAATCACAATACAGTAGGTGTTTGTGATATTGTGTTTTTAGCATGACAGCGTCGCGCTGATTCTCGGCGACATGGTGCCGAGATCTCGCACTCACTGGAATAGTGACGGCACATTCCAACGTGCGCGTCATAGAAGCGACGGGAGATCCGACTTGGATTCCCGCCAATTCTACACGTGTGCGGCGTTTGTTATGAATCCTGAGGGGGAAGTCCCCGCCGGATTTTAAATAAAAATTCGGCATGGGTTCCCCCCTCAGGAGCATACCGGGCCCTTAGGTCTGTTATGGGTTGTAAGGAGAGCCCCCCCCTACGCCGAAAAAACGGTGTAGGGGGTCCCCCTACAATCCATACCAGACCCGTATCCAAAGCACGCTACCCGGCCGGTCAGGAAAGGAGTGGGGACGAGCAAGCGGCCCCCCCCTCCTGAGCCGTACCAGGCTGCATGCCCTCAACATGGGGGGGTTGGGTGCTCTGGGGCAGGGGGGCGCACTGTGGCCCCCCACCCCAGAGCACCCTGTCCCCATGTTGATGAGGACAGGGCCCCTTCCCGACAACCCTGGCTGTTGGTTGTCGGGGTATGCGGGCGGGAGGCTTATCGGAATCTGGGAGCCCCCTTTAATAAGGGGGCCCCCAGATACCGGCCCCCCACCCTAAGTGAATGGATATGGGGTACATCGTACCCCTACCCATTCACCTGGAGGAAAAGTGGTAAAAACACAAATAAAAAACACAGGGTATTAAAATATTTTATTAGTCTGCTCCGGAGGCTCCCCCTGTCTTCTTTAGCTCTTTTACCAGGGGGAGCTTCTTCTTCCGATTTCCGGGGGTCTTCTCCTGCTCTCCGGGGTCTTCACCGCTCTTCTGTGACGTCTTCTCCGCTCCGGGGGGTCTTCTTCTATGTTCGCCGCTCTCCGCTCTTGACTCGGCGCCCCCCGGTTCTTCCTCCCGCTGTCCGGTGCCTTCTCCTTCTTCCGCTGTTCTGTGACGTCTTCTCCTCTTCTTCCGCTGTTCTGTGACGTCTTCTACTTCTCCCTTCAGGCCGCTGTGCTGTGACGTCTTCTCTTCTCCCGATGTTGACACGCCGGCTCTTCTCGCTGAAATAGCAGGTGCGCTGCTTTCATTGGACCTATATATGCCTCACAGTCCCATCATGCTCTGTACCTACCCATGTGATACCTACCCACGTGGGACAGCGAGAGGAAGAACCGGGGTGCGCCGAGTCAACAGCGGAGAGCGGCGAATATAGAAGGAGACCCCCGGAGAGTTGAGAAGACCCCCCGGATAGCGGAGAAGACCCGTCGGGATAGCGGAAGAAGAAGCCCCCCCGCCGAAGACGCCGGAGGAAACCCGCCGGGGGTGGGGGCTTTTTTAAAAGCGACCCCCCCCGGCGGTGGAAGAGAACCAGACGGCGGCCCCCACCCACCCGAAGACGTCAAAGAAGAAGCTCCCCCTGGTAGAAGAGCTAATAAAGAAGACAGGGGGAGCCTCCGGAGCAGAAAAATAAATTATTTTAAAAACCCTTGTGTGGTGTGTTTATTAACTTTGACATTTTTCCTACAGGTGAATGGTTAGGGGTACGATGTACCCCATATCCATTCACTTAGGGTGGGGGGCCGGTATCTGGGGGCCCCCTTATTAAAGGGGGCTCCCAGATTCCGATAAGCCTCCCGCCCGCATACCCCGACAACCAACGGCCAGGGTTGTCGGGAAGGGGCCCTGTCCTCATCAACATGGGGACAGGGTGCTCTGGGGTGGGGGGGGCCCCGCAGTGTGCCCCCCTGCCCCAGAGCACCCAACCCCCCATGTTGAGGGCATGCAGCCTGGTACGGCTCAGGAGGGGGGGGGCGCTCGCTCGTCCCCACTCCTTTCCTGGCCGGCCGGGTAGCGTGCTTTGGATACGGGTCTGGTATGGATTGTAGGGGGACCCCCTACGCCGTTTTTTTCGGCGTAGGGGGCTCTCCTTACAACCCATAACAGACCTAAGGGCCCGGTATGCTCCTGAGGGGGGAACCCATGCCGAATTTTTATTTAAAATCCGGCGGGGACTTCCCCCTCAGGATTCATAACAAACGCCGCACACGTGTAGAATTGGCGGGAATCCAAGTCGGATCTCCCGTCGCTTCTATGACGGCTTTGTCTCTATCGCGGCAAGCCAGCTCGGCGCTGGCTCCCGCGATGGGGCTCGTAGGTGCTCAATCTCGCCGAGAAAGGGAGCGAGATTGACACAATATCGCGTGCACCTACTGTAAGTATATTAATTGGTTTGCGCAAAAGTTATAGGGCCATATTCTCGTAGAGTTTGGGGCGGCGTAGTGTAATTGGCCCGGCGTATCCCTGCGTAATTCCAAGGAGGCGGCTTGTATTTAAATTAAGCGCGCCCCCGTGCCGTTCGAACTGCGCATGCGCCGGGCTTAAAATAGCCCAGTGCGCATGCTCCAGTTCTCGACGGAAAACGTCAATGACGCCGACGTGTGCGTCATTGACGTAAAGTCGTATTCAAGAACGACTTAGTAAAACGACGTACCCGACGGGAAAAGACGACGCGGACCCGACGCCATACTTAACATGGCATACGTGGGACTGGCGTAAGGTTACCCCTCATATAGCAGGGGTAACCTTACGCTTACGCAAACGACGTAAGCGACGGTTACGCGACGCGATTTCGTTCGGGAATCGGCGTATCAGGCTCATTTGCATAAACAAATGAGACCTGAACGTAAACGCCATCTAGCGGCCGGCGGCGAATTACATTTAGGATCCGACAATGTAAGTGACTTACACTAGTCGGATCCTAGCCTAAATCCGGCGTATCATGTTTCGTGAATACAAAACAATGATACGCCGGTGGGAAATTCGATTTACGCCGGTGTATCAGTAGATACACCGGCGTAACTTGTTTGAGAATATGGCCCATAGTGTCTACAAAATGGGGGATAGATTTATGGCATTTTTATTTTTTTATTTACTAGTAATAGATTTTTTTTTTTTTTAGCGACATTGCGGCGTACAGATCAGACACTTTTGACACTTTTTTGGGACCAGTGACATTTATACAGCGATCAGAGCAAAAAAAATAGCCACTGATTACTGTATAAATGACACTGGCAGGGAAGGGGTTAACACTAAGGGGTGATCAAGGGGTTCAGTGTTCCCTAGGGAGGTGTTTCTAACTGGGGGGGGGTGAACTGACTGGGAGTAGAGAGAGATCACTGTTCCTAAACTCTAGGAATAGACAATCACACTGTACTCCCCTGAGAGTACGGGGATCGATCTGTTTACATTAACAGATCCCCATTTTGGCTCTGTCAGGAGCGATCACGGGTCGTTGGCAGACATTGCGGCCGCCAGCTACACTCATCAGCGCCACGCGCACCCCCTAGGGCTCTTAAAGCGGCTGGTCTACACCTACGGCGATTGGCGCAGCCGTGCCAACCTGCCACAGTATAATGATGGCGTCTGGTTCGGCAAACGCTTAAAGATCTAGTATTCAGGAATCCTGTATTCGTACACATCTGTTCTTCCATTCGCATGCTCCTAGGATCGCGTTCGCACCTAGATGCCAATAAAAGTCTCCCATTTGAGTGAAGCCTCAAAGAAAGTCCTTGCCCTCCCCCCCCCCTTTCTGGAGAGATTGTTGCATTTTAGGGGCAGATCAACATACATCTGCGCCGGGCGCAGCGTATGTAAGATACGCAACGCCGCTGTAACTTACTTGGCTTTGGTTTGAATCCTCAACAAATTTGCGCCGTAAGTTACGGCGGCGTAGTGTATCTCTCGCGGCGTAAGGGCGCGGAATTCAAATTCGGCGGGTAGGGGGCGTGTTTCATTTAAATGAAGCGCGTCCCCGCGCCGAACGAACTGCGCATGCGCCGTCCGTAAAAACTCCCAGGGTGCATTGCTCCAAATGACGTCGCAAGGACGTCAGTTTCACGGACGACTTACGCAAACGACGTAAAATTTTCAAAATTATACGCCGGAACGACGGCCATACCTAACATTGAGTACGCCACCATATAGCAGCTTTAACTATACGCCGGAAAAAGCCGAACGAAAACGACGTAAAAAAATGCGACGGCCGCTCGTACGTTCGTGGATCGTCGGAAATAGCTAATTTGCATACTCGACACGGAAACGCCGTTGAAAAATTGCATCTAAGATCCGACGGCGTACTAAGGCGTACGCCTGTCGGATCTAACCCAGATGCCGTCGTATCTTGTTTTGTGGATACCAAAACAAAGATACGACGCGCAAAATTTGAAATTACGCCGGCGTATCAAGAGATACACCGGCGTAATTTCTTTGAGGATCTGCCCCTTAGTCTCTATGCTCAGTTTAAGTTCATTGCCAATCTTTATGTAAATGCCACTGCGTGTTGGCCGATTGCATGCAGGTTGTAAACTAGCAGATCTGCCAGACGGAGGTCAGTGTGTGTGTGTGTGGTGGCCCAGCAGACCAGTCTGCGGACAAACTGTTGGGCGGTGTCAGGCTATTGTGTTGTGCGTTTTGTGTGTGGACAGTGGGAAGAGCGATTAACCACGGGGGTTCTAGCTTGTAGGATAGCTGGAGGAACCCTAGAAGTGTGTGCTAATTGCTAGGCTTTTCCCCCTAACCCTTTGGCCCCTTTCACACTGGGTCGCTTTGCAGGCGCTATAACGCTAAAAATAGCGCCTGGAAAGCGACCTGAAACAGCCGCTGCTGTCTCTCCAGTGTGAAAACCCTGAGGGCTTTCACACTGGAGCGGTGCGCTGGCAGGACGCTAAAAAAAGTCCTGCTAGCAGCATCTTTGGAGCGGTGTGTATACCGCTCCTTCACCGCTCCTGCTCATTGAAATCAATGGGGCACCGCGGCTATACCGCTGGCAAAGCGCCTCTGCAGGGGCGCTTTGCGGTGGTTAACCCTTTCTCAGCCGTAAGGAGGGGGGGTCGTAAAAGCACCCCTCTAGCGGCCGAATAGCGCAGCTAAATTGACGGTAAATCGCTTTATCGCCAACGCTGCCCCCGCCCCAGTGTGAATAGGGGCCTTAGAGTAGTGCACCAGATTGTATGTAAAAAATGTATCTGCCTGTGTGTGGTCAGCCAGCTGGATTGAAGTGGTGTGGAGTCTCCCTCTAGTGGTGGCCAGAGGTAGTGAAGGTTGTGAAAGTGTATCACGGCCAGTCTTACTTGCTCAGTATAAGATCCCCCTCATTTCATCATACCCCCAGTCATGGGAACCACGTCTCGTTTTAAAGAGGAACTGCAGTCTGCTCACATCATTTGTAATAAAAACATCTTTGCCATTCTGAAGCTTCCCTCCAACCGCTTTGCATATTTTAGATATACTGTGATTCTGTACTTGCCAAATATGCTGCAGAAATCTCCCTCCACCGAGTCTGGCTGCAGCCATTTTAACTGTGGGCAGCTGAAGCTGCTGCCCGTTCACTTCCTGGATTTACACAGACACACAGAGGCACACCTCCAGCCCTGCGGCTCTCATTGGCCCTCTTATGACTCACCCCCTCCGTTCCTGACAAACTCTCATGAGAGTGAGAGAGAGCTGTGCATCATGTCATAAGCCTAGGCCGGTGATGGTGAACCTTGGCACCCCAGATGTTTTGGAACTACATTTCCCATGATGCTCATGCACTGTACGGTGTAGTTGAGCATCATGGGAAATGTAGTTCCAAAACATCTGGGGTGCCAAGGTTCCCCATCACTGGCCTAGGCTTTTTACCAGACAAGAAACAGGAAGTGGGCTGTATAAGGGATTTACTGGCAGAAAAAAAAAGTTTTACTATCCAAAGTTAAAACAACAACAATGGCAGAAGATTTAATAGATGCAAAGATGAAAGAATGACTGAAGCTCCGCTTTAACTAGTCGCCGTGGGCGTGCGTTTCCGTGACCATGGTGACAACCCAAAATGAGGGATTTTATTTTAACTCTTGGTGATAATGGTAAGCAGGACAAACGGAGAGGGTGAATCTCCCTAAGGGGGGCACAGACTGCAATAATAACTGACAGCTGTTCTAATGCTTCTCTACTCTGGCTAAAAAAATAATAGTTTTACCATTAGTTATACTTTACATTGTTCTTTTATTTTATATCCTCCAACCATTCCCTCCTACTATATACAAAACTTAAAGAAAAAAGAAAGCTTTGGGCTAGATTCAAGTAGCCCGCCGTAAGTTTGTGCGGGCGTAGCGTATGTTATTTACGCTACGCCGCCGCAACTTACACGGGCAAGTGCAGTATTCACAAAGCACTTGCTCCGTAAGTTGTGGCGGCGTAGCGTAAATGGGGCCGGCGTAAGCGTGCCTAATTCAAATGAGTATGAGGGGGGCGTGTTTTATGTAAATGGGTGGTGACCCGACGTGATTGACGTTTTTCCCGAACGGCGCATGCGCTGTCCGTGGAATTTCCCAGTGTGCATTGCTCCAAAGTACGCCGCAAGGACGTCATTGGTTTCGACGTGAACGTAAATTACGTCCAGCCCTATTCGCGAACGACTTACGCAAACGACGTAAAAAATTCAAAATTCGACGCGGGAACGACGTCCATACTTAACATTTGCGTACGCCTCATAATAGCAGGAGCAACCTTACGCCGAAAAAGCCCAACGTAAACGACGTAAAAAAAATAGCGCCGGGCGTACGTAAATTTGTGAATCGGCGTATCTAGGTCATTTGCATATTCTACGCCGAAAACGACGGAAGCGCCACCTAGCGGCCAGCGTAAATATGCACCCTAAGATACGACGGCGTAAGAGACTTACGCCAGTCGGATCTTAGGCTAATGTCGGCGTATCTTGCTTTCTGAATACAGAAAAAAGATACGCCGGCGCAGCTTTGAATTTACACGGCGTATCTATAGATATGCCGGCGTAATTCAATGCTGAATCTAGCCCTTTGACTTTATACTTGAGCATATCCATTGCTGTCCCAGGATCATACGGGAAGGCTCAGCGGTGTTGCCTTCACCTAGGTGATCCCACCACAAGCCAGGGAGTACAGCGTTTATTTTTATTTATTTTTTGCCATTTTTTTTACTTTTTTTGTGCTTTTGTTTTGAGAGATTTTTTTTTAAGCATGGAGGACCTACCTGCTTTAAAGGGGTTGTAAAGCTTTGTGTTTTTTCACCTTAATGCATCCTATGCATTAAAGTGAAAAAACATCCGATGCTTACTGCCCCCCCCCCACCCCCCAGTGCCCTGTTTACTTACCTGAGCCCCTGAAAGTCCTGCGTCGTAAACGCGCTGGCTTCTCGGCTCTTCATTGGATGATTGATAGCAACGCAGCCATTGGCTCCCGCTGCTGTCAATCAAATCAATGACGCGGGGGGGCGGGACCGAGTGATACAGTCGGCGGCTATGGCTGCCGACTGTATCACTGGAGCGTGCCCGCAAGTTAACCCCATTGGGGGGGAGAGCTTCCCAGAGGAAGGTTAGCTCTTGTGGGGAGGAGCCGAGACAGCCGCCGAGGGACCCCAGAAGAGGACGTTCGGGGCCACTCTGTGCAAAACGAGCTGCACAGTAGAGGCAAGTATGACATGTTTGTAAAAAAATAAACCTTTACAACCCCTTTAACAATAGGACTCAATTTATATACAGTTCTGAAGAGATCTGCAGTGCTCTCAAGTGGTCATAAAAAGTACTACACCTGTTAATTTCTTCTCCTTCCTTCCTTTTTTTTCTTTTCTTTCTTTTTTTTTTTTTTTTTCTTCCCCCCCCAAACTGTGTACATTAACCAAGGGCAGAGTCATTTTTTTTAATGTCTTTTTCTCTGTCCTGTTATCTTAATTTTGGAGATTTCCATGTGACGGTTACATAAGATAAACACACAACAGCTTGGCAAATCAGCTCAAACAAATGTTGATACATGGCATATGCTGCCTGCAAAGTACAAAGCCCCGAGCATGTCACTTTCATGAATATTTAAGAAGGAGGAATGGAAATACGGCATCTTCTTTTTTTTCTTTTTTTTTTGCTGCGATGCCCTCACCAGTACACAAGCCTCCAATTATCATCCTCATTTGTGTCATCCCGAATAACAGGTATCAGCCTGGCTAGGCTCAGAGGTCTTACATTAATTCAAGGGAAGTGCTTTGTTAGCAATGCAACAGTGTTACTTTGTTTCTGGTTCCAAGGACGGCCTTAGTGATGTTTTTATAAAGCGAATTCTATTAATGTACTTTATATATAAAAATGTGTTAATATAATTTTATTCAGGCTGATGGGGTGATCAATCTTTAGTCCTGTCAGCAAACCCACTGTGCAAGACTAATGCCGCATACACGCGATTATTTTTCATCATGGGAAAAAACGTTGTTTTTCAGCATGTCCAAAAAACAACGTTTTCCCAACTTCATCATTAAGCCTAGGTTCACACTGCTGCGAATTCAAAATCGCGGTAAAATGCGTGATTTTACCGCGATTTCGCGGCCGCGATTTCGGCCGCAATTTAATGTAAATCGCGGCCCGAAATCGCAAAAAGTAGTACAGGAACTACTTTTCGAAATCGCAGATGCGGCGTCGCACTGATTAGGACAGTGCCATTGCCGACAATTGCCGCCGATTTGAGATGCGATTTGACATGTCAAATCGCATCTCAAATCGTTCCAAATCGTACCCAGTGTGAACCAGGGCTAAAACGATATTGCCCACACACCATCGTTTTAAAAAAATGATCTAGCAAAGCGCGGTGACGTACAACACGTACAACGGCACTATAAAGGGGAAGTTCCATTCGCCTTGGGGCTGCTTTAGCTGTTTCCGTGTTGGCAAAAGACGATTCGCGTTTTTTTGTCTGTTACAGCGTGATGAATGTGCTTACTCCATTATGAACGGTAGTATTACCAGAACAAGCGCTCCCGTCTCATAACTTGCTTCTGAGCATGCGCGGGTTTAAAACTTCGTTTTAGCCCACACACGATCGTTTTTTACAACCCAAAAAACGACATCGTTTAAAACGACATTAAAAAATGCAGCATGTTTGAATTTTTTTTTTTTATGTTTTTCAGAAGCCCACACACGATCATTTTAAATTACGTTTTTGAAAAACAACGTTTTTTTTCATGATGAAAAATGATCGTGTGCATGACAGCTCTGTTCAGTGAAAAAAACACATTGGGCCAGATCCTCAAAAGGGATACGCAGGCGTATCTGCTGATACGCCGTCGTATCCCTGTTTCTAACTATGCGGCTGATTCAGAGAATCAGTTACGCATAGATATTCCTAAGATCCGGCAGGTGTAATAGTTTTACACTGTCGGATCTTAGGATGCAGTACCGCGGCCGCCGCTGGGGGCATTTCTCGTCGAAATTCCGCTTCGGGTATGCAAATTAGCACTTACGGAGATCCACGAAGCGGTTTCCCTTCGTGAAGTCTCCGTAAGTTGTTAGTTTGCAAACGCAAAGATAGGGCTGCTTTTACAAAGTGTAAAGTTAGTACACCATGTAAAAGTAGACCCTTCTTTCCCGCGACGCTGTAAAAAAAAATTTTAAATTTTTTTTTCCCGCCGCATCTCTTTTTTTCCCCGACGCAACTTTTTTTACCCGGCGCGATTCACAAAACTTGGCGCAACGTAACTTCGCGCAAAGCACGTCGGGAAAATCGCGTCGGGAGCATGCGCAGTACGTCCGGCGCGGGAGCGCACCTAATTTAAATGGGACTCGCCCCATTAGATTGGGCACGCCTTGCGCCGGACAGATTTAAGTTACACCGCTGAAAATTTCTAGGTAAGTGCTTTGTGGATCGGGCACTTAGGTAGAAATTTTGCGGCGGTGTAACTTAAATCCCAATATTTAAGTTAAGCCCGCTGTACGTGGATCTGGCCCATTTTTCTTAGTTTCTGTGATAACATTTTTGCAAATTAGTCATTTTTCTTCATAAATTTGGGTCAAAATTTATACTGCTACATTGCTTAGATAAAAAATAACCCAAATAAGTGTATGTGATTTGGTCTTTGTGAAAGGTAAAGTCATGGAAAAATGATCAGGCCTGATGTACTGACGGCCTATCTCATTTCTTAAGACCCTAACAAGCCAGGAAAGTACAAATACCCCCCAAATGACCCCTTTTTGGAAAGGAGACATTCCAAGGTATTTAGTAAGATGCATGGAGATTTTTATGAAGTTATTTTTTCGCACAATTCTTTGCAAAAATGTTTTTTTTTATAAAATTGTCATATTAACAGGTTATTTCTCTCATGTGGTATATGCATACTTGCAACTACACCCCAAAACTCCTCCTGCTACTCATGAGTATGGCGATGCCACATGTGTGGAAGTTTTTCACAGCGTGGCCACATAGTGAGGTTCAACATGCAGGGAGTATGGTCAGGTGTTCTGGTTGCATAGATTACACATCTAGGGCTAGATTCACAAAGACTTACGACGGCGTATCAGTAGATACGCCGTCGTAAGTCTGAATGCGGCGCCGTCGTATCTATAAGCGTATTCTCAATCTGAGATACACTTATCTGTTGCTAAGATACGACCGGCGTAAGTCTCCTACGCCATCGTATCTTAGCTGCATATTTACGCTGGCCGCTAGGGGCGTGTATGTCGATTTACACCGAGAATATGCAAATTATCAAGATACGCCTATTCACAAACGTACGCACGCCTGTCGCATGTAAGATACGCCGTTTACGTAAGGCGTTTTCAGACGTAAAGATAAACCACCAAAAAGATGGCCAGGCAATGTTAAGTATGGACGTCGGATCAGCGTTGAATATTCTACGTTTTACGTTGTTTCCGTAAGTCGTCCGTGAATGGGGCTGGGCGTAAGTTACGTTCACGTCGAAAGCATTGAGTATTTGCGACGTGATACTGAGCATGCGCGCACATGCGCCGTACGATCGGCGCTTCATTTACATGTATGGTAATGAATCGTGAATTCATTACCATACAACACGCCCCCTACCTGCCTTTTTTGAATTAGGCGGGGTTACGCCGGGCCATTTGCGCTACGCCGACGTAACTTAGGAGGCAAGTGCTTTGTGAATACAATACTTGCCTCACTATCTTACGTCGGCGTAGTGCAAAGGGGATGCGCTACGCCGACCTAAAGAAGCGCCGCCGTACCTGAATCTAGCTGCTAGTTTCTTAACTACCTCTTACAATTTTGAAGGCCCCTGGGCACAATGGAAATGACCCCATTTTGGAAAGCAAACACCCCAACGTATATTCTTCTTCTTTTTTTTTTTTTTTTACACAAAGTTGTCCATTTATAAGATATTTCCAAAACATAGCATGTGCAAAAATCGCACCCCAAAATACATTCTGCTGCTCCTCCTGAGTATGGCGATGCCACATGTGTAAGACTTTTACACAGCTTAGCCACATACAGAGGCCCAACATTGAAGAAGCACCTTCAGGTGTTCTAGGAGCATAAATTGCACAACTAATTTCTCAACCACCTACTAAGGCCCATACACATGATCGGATTTTATGACAATAATTGCCTGATGGACGTGTTGTGTCAGATTATCCGACCGTGTGTATGCTCCATCAGATAATTGTTGGCGAAATTAACGACAAACATGTTGGCTGTTCATGCTCACCAACTGTCTGACAATAAATGTGTTACGTCGGATTATATGATCGTGTGTACACAAATCCGTCCAACTAAAATCCAAAGTACAAACACGCATGCTCCGAACCAATGCTAAACATCAGCCAACAATAGCAGAAGTTGCCCAAAGGGTGGCAGTGAAAAACCATGTGGTTTGGTGTATGTTGACTGAAAATGTTCTGCCGTCTGTATGCAGAAGGAGTTCACGGACAATACCCTTCGGACAAAAATCCACGGATTTGTCCAATCGTGTGTATGGGGCTTTTCACTTTTGAAGGCCCTGGAGCCCCAGGACGATGGAAATGCCCACACTGATCGCACTATGGGCACTGTGACACTGGTGGGCACTAATGGCACTGGCACTGACGGGCACTGTGGACAATGATGGGCACTCTATTGGCAAGGAAACAATTCGCTCACTAATCACAGATCACTCTCCCTCCTCACCCGTGGTCTCTGTATGAGGAGGGAGAGCCGTCAATGAAAGGCGATCTTATACGTTTACACTTGAGATTATCTTTATTGGACACGCCTATCACATGGTAAATGCCCACTGTGATTGACCATTTACCACGGTCTGTGATTGGCTGTGTCCAAGGGACACGGCCATCACATATTTTCCCAGATGCGCTCCTGCAGCAGATCGTGGGGAGCGTGTTTCTGGGAGGACATACAGGAGGCTTGGGCCTTGCTGGGCATGCTGGGAGAGGGTACTTATGGAGCAGATGCCATTTTAGCCGGGTGTTCCTTCCGGTGTATCACCTACCTTAACGTTGGCCACGACACAGCGCTCCGGCGTTATGGCCTACCTGGCCGGTACGGGCGTGCTATGCGGTGTTCCTGGTTTCGGGCCTAAGTTGGTCCGGAGTATTCAAGCAGGACGGGGACTTAGTAGTCGACTGGGTTCCCACTTTTGAAGATCCCAAGCAAGTGTAGCTGTTCGGTGGGGAGTCCATCTGAGGAGCGCCAATGAGAGGCTGGCGGTCCAATAGGATTCTGACGAACCACCGGGGATCGAGGTGAGCGGACACTGAAGGATTGACTCCTCTTTCTGTCGGTACCTGTGGCGACGTTTAAAAGAGGATTCAGGCGTAACTTTACTTAAGAGGGTTACCCCTTTCTGACATTCATTCAAGAGGGCCTGTGGCAGAGACTTTGTCCTAAAGAGATTTGAGGGGTGTCCCGGCTGCTAGGTAAGTGAGAGAGGCCTATCCGGGCACGCTGAGCCCACTCAAGCAGGAGTGGTAAGGAAAGAAAGTGTTACGCATGGGAACAGGACTGTTCCAGATACTACGCCTGAATCTGCTGTTCTCCTTCTCATCTCTATCCCTTTCATCACCTGTCTACTTTTTTTACCCGGCTGGGTAATAAAGAGCACATAAAAATACATTTATTCGTGGACATTCCTTACTGCTGCTGTATGCATCATTCATCCCTAGACATTCGGAGGGAGCCATAAGGCAAATCTGCCATCCCATCTATTATCAGCGGCTCCTTCGGGGGTGAGCGCTACATTATATATATATATATATATATATATACACACACATACACACACACACACACACACACACAGTGAAACCTAGGATTGCGAGTAAAGTGGCTAACAATACGAGCACTGTATTTTTAAAAATCCTGACTCGGTTTGCGAGTGTTGTCTCGCAAAACAAGCAGGATTCAATCCACAGCGGTGAGCAGTACCGCGTGTGGCCTGGGGTAGGGTGGTGCCAAGCGGAAAAACTCGGAAATACTCAGTTCTCTCCGGTGCCCCCCTCACCTCTGGCCACATGCGGTATTGTATGCCATAGAAGTCGATGCGGAACTAATTATTTTCGTTTCCATTGACTTCTATGGGGAAACTCTCTTTGATATGCAAGTGCTTTGGATCACGAGCATTCTCCTGGAACAAATTATGCTCGTAATCCAAGGTTCCACTGTAATGTATGTGTAATATATATATTGTGAGGGGTTAGCTCGATAGCGGGGTGTGTGACCCCTTGGATGGGTTCACCACACACTGAATTTCTACAGACTGGCAGTCGAAGACGGTTGAAAACAAAGTTTCTGGTTTATTTTTCCATCTTGCTGGAAAACAATTGCAAGCATCCAAACAGCATAAACAAAATCAAACATAAAATAAATCCTAGCCACTCTGGGCGTCTACCTTCCACACAGGAACCTAACACAGCCTACTGCTGGGTAGACAGTGCTGGTCATACAGCACAAAACAATAGTTTTTTGATTTTTATCACACAGAAAAATCAATCCTCTTCTCACCTTCACAGAAGACCTTCTGGCACTGCTCTCCTACTCACACAGATTAGGAGTGATGCAGCCAATTAGTGGTAACCCTCTGGACTTCTTATAGAGGGCTTAATTGCCTCACTCTGAACAGCTGGAGTCTTTCAACGCCCTTAGACCTTGTCTGGCTATTTTTTGCAGCCGACGCCCAATAATGATTAGTTTATTGTCTAAGCAAGGCAGAAATGTATGTCCCGTTTGTGACAACACCCACAGATTTACCTGATTTCCTGTCACAATATATATATATATATATATATATATATATATATACACACATCTACATCTCACTGTTTAGTTGAGTATACAAGATACAGCATTTATTACCCAACAAGCAGAAGTAAGTTTTGGAGAGAACTAAGTTAAAGGCTTTGCATGTTGTCATACAAGTTCTGAGCCTTCCCACGGTATCTAAAAGCTGCAGTACTAAAGTGCTTATTAATGTTTCATGAAATACCTCTTCGCTGCCTAGGAGCAGAGTAAAAGCCAAAGCAGACCTTTCTTTTACTGGAAGAAGAAAGGGGGGGACCAGGGATCACGAGCAGCAACAAAGTGAGGCTTGCGCCTGAACCCCGTCCAAGCATCTGTTTTACACACGGACATCAATCGAGTCCGGACCACTTGAATTAAAAGTACGGCGTCTTTATGTCGTTCCTCTGTACGGTACAGGGACACAGTTGGATTCTCAGAGGGTGGCAGTTTTTTCAACAGACCAAAAGACTCTGCTGGGAAGATAGTGGGCTGTGACCTTCTTACTGGTCCAGCTGGGGAAAATATAATGAGATGCAGCAAGGTAGACGCCGAAGATCCTTTACAGAGACTGTGTTAGAATAGCCACAGCAGGTTATAACAATGAGAAGAGATTATATTCAGAAGAAAGGAGAGAGAGTATAGAACTGTTCACAATTCACTGTACTTTCATGTATTCCATTGTAACTACCGACCAATAAGCCTGCTTTCTATGCTTTCTATGTGTATGCTTTTGAAGAGTTTTATTTTCATTTTAACAATGGCCGCTATGGAGCTTTTCAGACATTATTAATAGAGATAATTCGGCACTAGTGACAGAACTCTCTGGGCCAGATTCTCCAAGATCCCGCGTTGGCGTAGTGTAAGCCATTTACACTACGCCACCGCAACTTACTGGAGCAAGTGCCGTATTCTCCAAGCACTTGCTCCGTAATTTGCGGTGGCGTAGTGTGTATGGCCGCAAAATTCAAAGGGGGCGGCTTGTATTCAAATTAAGCGCGCCCCCGTGCCGATTGAACTGCGCATGCGCCGGGCTGAAAAAAAGCCCAGTGCGCATGCTCCAGCTCACGACGGAAAACGTCAATGACGCCGACGTGAGCGTCATTGACGTAAAGTCGTATTCAAGAACGACTTAGTAAAACGACGTAACCAACGGAAAAAGCCGACGCCATACTTAACATGGCATACGGCGGACTGGCGTAAGGTTACCCCTCATATAGCAGGGGTAACCTTACGCTTACGGAAACGACGTACGCGACGCAAATTCGTTCGGGAATCGGCGTATCAGGCTCATTTGCATAGTCAAATGAGACCTGAACGTAAACGCCACCTAGCGGTCAGCGTTGTATTGCATTTAAGAAGTGACTTACACCAGTCGGATCCTAGCCTAATTCCGGCGTATCTTGTTTTGCAAATACAAAACAATGATACGCCGGCGGGAATTTCGAATTACGCCGGTGTATCTGTAGATACACCGGCGTAAATCTTTTGAGAATCTGGCCCTCTGCCTCTTTCCATCCAATGTACAAGCTCAATCATGGGCAATTTTGTTAGGAAAGGGTGCCAACAGTAAAAGGAATATGGGTGAATGGACTGAATAACAGTAAAAATGTAGATAGTAACAGTAAAGAGTCAGTTGTATATTTCATTATTGAAATGTATTTAAAGTCTAAAGCCCTGAGAATAAAATGGTGGATATTGGCATCTTTTATCTCACAAGATATTTGCACATTTGTTTATCAAACACAACATTAGAAAAAAATACAAAAATAAATTTTAGTGCACACAAACACAAAATAATAAAAACAATTTGGGGTACAATATTAATGTGGGAGTAAACTCCCTAAGTTGAATAAAGCTTGCCTATAGGTACAGTACCGTATTTATCGGCGTATACCGCGCACTTTTTTGCCCTGAAAATCAGGGCAAAATCGTGGGTGCGCGGTATACGCCGATACCCGCTTTCCCGCGCCGAGTTATGAATACTGCGCCGACATATACCGAGCGCAGTACACTCGGGTATAGTCGGCCAGTCTCGGCTCCTTCCGCGCTCACGTACAGGACGTGAGCGCGAGTGTTGCCGAGCCTGCCCGACAATACACCAGTGTACTGCGCTCTGTATATGTCGGCGCAGTATTCAAACTCGGCGCGGGGAGGACGCCGCAGAAGGACGCCGGACCCGACGAAGAGGACACCCGAAGCCCGCAGACGGACCCCGGACCCGACGAAGAGGACACCCGAAGCCGCAGAAGGACGCCGGACCCGACGAAGAGGACACCCGAAGCCGCAGACGGACGCCGGACCCGACGAGGCCGCCGATGGACGCTGCGCAAGACACCAAAACTGTAAGTACAAAAAAACTTTTTTTCCACAGGATTCGGGGCCACTTTAGGGGTGCGCGTTATACGCGGGAGCGCGTTATACCGCGATAAATACGGTAAATGTCTCCTAAACGTGCACCATTAAGGAGATATTTACTTTACGAAGCCGCTGGTGACATCAAAAGTGCATGTGCTCCGAAGCAACAGCATGCCCTGTGCCATTCTCTCAGAGTCCTGAGCCGTAAACAGCGGCTCCCACACTCATGCGCAGGAGTGAAGTCATCGTTGGCTCATCCAATCAAAGGACTGGAGCCCCCAAACCCAGAGGGAAGACCAGGTGAAGATGAAAGCCCTTACTGATGCATACTAGCACATTATAACTTTGCCTTACAGGTTTAAAAAAAAAAAAAAGTTCTGGTGGTTTACTAACGTATTAGCCCTGGTTCACACTGGGTACGATTTGGAACGATTTGAGATGCGATTTGACATGTCAAATCGCATCTCAAATCGGCGGCAATTGTCGGCAATGGCATTGTCCTAATCCGTGCCACGCCGCATCTGCGATTTCAAAAAGTAGTTCCTGTACTACTTTTTGCGATTTCGGGCCGCGATTTACATTAAATTGCGGCCAAAATCGCAGCCGCGAAATCGCGGTAAAATCGCGCATTTTACCGCGATTTTTAATTCGCAGCAGTGTGAACCTAGGCTCAAAGATCATGCCGCTTACTGCAGTCTTGTTCTCCCCGGAGGAACAGGAGGGCCCAAGAACCACCATGGGTGATGGTGTCCCTTCACAGTGCTGTAAAAGTGATCACTTTTACAAAACGGCTGATCATCGCCTGCGAATAAAGGCAGTACTGAAATCATGGTTGCATTAGTGCTTGGTGGTGCCACTCCAGCTGAGGTGTGAGACCCTGTTGGTACTCAAGATAGTAGGAATGCCAGCGTAAGAAAAACTCATCCAGTGAGCAATGAACATACAGTATAAGCATGAAACCACTGCTCACTGTAGCCGATCCTAGTGTGGATGTAGTCATGTGAAAGCCTTTCAATGCCGCTACAGTTTGAGCTTCAGATTAACTTGAAAGGGGAACCCCAGTGTTTGGATAAAACTTGTAAGGACTTGTAAGCCAACATTGTAAATTAAATGTACAAGTGAATGTGAGAGATGACATCACTAAAGGAGCTAGGAAGGAGGTGGAATCCTTGTGGGTAGAGCTCCAAAGGGATGAAGCTAAGGGGAAAATAATACTGGGAGTATACTATAGGCCCCCTAACCTGAGGGAGGAGGGGGAGACAGAGCTCCTATCACAATTTGGATTAGCAGCAATGATGGGAAGTGTTATCATAATGGTGGATTTTAATTATCCAGACATAGACTGGGCGGAGGGAACCACACATTCGTCTAAGGCTCAACATTTGCTAAATGTCCTGCATGGACAATTTCATGGGTCAGATGGTAGACGCACCAACTAGAAATAAAGCGTTACTGGATCTACCGATTACCAACAATATAGACCTGATCACGGATGTGGAAATACGGGGCAATTTAGGTAACATTGGGCCAAATTCCCAAAAACGTAGCCTAACTTAACTTTCAGCAGTTAAGTTACACAGGCGTTAAATTTATACCTAAGTGCCCGATCTTCAAAGCACTTACCTAGAAATGACACGCCGTGTAACTTAAGTGCCTCCGTCGCAAGGCGGTCCTCCTCTCCGGGGGGCGATTACAATTTAAATGAGGCGCGCTCCCGCGCCGGCCGTACCGCGCATGCGTGTGACGTAATTTTCCCAACGTGCAGCGCGCGAACGTAATTTATGCCGGGCTTTGTGGATTGCGACGGGACAATAAAGTTGCGACGGGTGAAAAAAAAAATACGCGCCGGGAAAAAAAATTCAAATTTAAAAAAAAAACGCGGCGATCGAAAAAAAGGTCTGGTTTTACATGGTGGACTAACTTTCCACATTGTAAAACCAGCCCTAATTTTGCGCAAGCAAATCGGAACTTACGCAGAAACCACAATGCTTAAAAGCTTTGTGGATCTGCTTAAAGCGGTGGTTCCCCCTTAAAAACAACTTTTTTTTATTCCACTGGCCCCCCACATTACAATACAATTAAGGCTCTTATTTTTTTTTTCCTGCTGTACATACCTTGATACAGCATCTTCACCCGTGCATCCGGGTTGCGAGTCCCGCGGGAGTGGGCGTTCCTCACATGTGTTTGATTGACATTTTTCCCAAAAACGAGCTCCCCCCTGTCGCGTAAGCCGCGTCACGGTTGGCGAAAGGAGCCGAACGGCGAGTCGGCGCTATACTGCGCATGCGCATCGCCGTTCGGCTCCTTTCGCCAATCGTGACGCGGCTTACGCGACGGGGGGAGAGCTCGTTTTTGGGCAAAACGTCAATCAACAGCATGTGAGGAACGCCCACTCCCGCGGGACTCGCAACCCGGATGCACGGGTGAAGATGCTGTATCAAGGTATGTACAGCAGCAAAAAAAAAATAAGAGCCTTAATTCGATTGTAATGTGGGGGGGCAGTGGAATAAAAAAAAGTTGTTTTTAAGGGGGAACCACCGCTTTAAGTCCTCATTTGCATACGCAAAGCGGCATTTCAATGAGAAATGCCCCCAGCGGCGGATGCGGTACTGCATCCTAAGATCTGACAGTGTAAGTCCCTTACAGATGTCGGATCTTCTGCCTAACTTTGGAAAAATCCTTTTGAGGATCGTTTTCAAAGTTAGGCACAGAGATACGCAGGCTAAACAGCAGTTCCGCCTGCGTATCTCTTTTGAAGATTTGGCCCATTGATCACAGGTCAATTGGCTTCAGTATAAATCACACAAATAAGAACATGAAGGAGAGATGGGTTTACTTTAAGAGCATATTAACCACTTCCATACAGGGCACTTATACACCTTCCCGCCCAGACCAATTTTTAGCTTTCAGTGCTGTTGCACTTTGAATGACAATTGCGCGGTCATGCTACACTGTACCCAAACTAAATTTTTATAATTTTGTACCCACAAATAGAACTTTCTTTTGGTGGTATTTGATCACCTCTGGGATTCTTATTTTCTGCAAATAATTTTTTTTTGTTTGTTTCTGTTATAAAACATTGTAAATAAGTACGTTTTCTCCTTCACTAATGGGCACTGATGGTACTGCACTGACTGGCACTGATAAGGTGGCACTGATGGGCACCGATGAGGTGGCACTGATGTAGTGGCATTGATGATGGGCACCAATATGCGGCACTGATGGGCGGCATGGATGGGCACTGATGGGCGGCACAGATGGGCAGGGATAGGCGGCACGGATAGGTGGCACGGATGGGCAGGGATAGGTGGCACGGATGGGCAGGGATAGGCGGCACGGATGGGCAGGGATAGGCGACACGTATGGGCACTGATAGGTGGCATGGATGGGCACTGATAGGCAGCATTGATGGGCACTGATAGGCGGCATGGATGGGCATAGATGGGCACTAACTAATGTGTTGTACTAATGGATGCCAATCAGTGCCAAACAATGCCTGCCAATCAGTGATGCCCATTGTGGGCACTGATTGGCATCCATTGTGGCACTGATTGGCATCCATTATGTGTCATCCCTGGTGGTCTAGGGTGGCATACCTTTGATTTAAATCCCTGGTGATCTAGTGGAATCCCTGGTGGTCCAGTGGGCATCCTCAGGGGGGCTGTGCTGATAATCGATCAGCACAAACCCCCCCTGTCAGAGGAGCAGCCGATCGGCTCTCCTCTACTCGCATCTAACAGACGCGAGTGAGGAAAAGCTGATTATCGGCTTTTGCTGTTTACATCGTGATCAGCCGTGATTGGACACGGCTGATCACGTGGTAAAGTGTCTCCGTGAGAGACACTTTACCTAGATCGGTGTTGCGTGGTGTCAGACTGACACCCTGCAACAACTATCGCCGCGATGCGCGCCCCCGGGGGCGCGCAGCGGCTCAATATCCTGAGGACGTCATATGACGTCCAGTCAGGATTAAGCAACCACTTTGCCGCCGTCAATCTGTCATTGGCGGGCGGCAAGTGGTTAAATAAGGGCATTAGCCAAAGCGAGCAAAAGTCCTGATGGCTCAACTCCAATGTAAAAATGCATATAAAAGCAAAAGAGAAGGCCTTCAAAAAATACAAGGTTGAGGGATCATCGTCAGCATTCAGACTTTATAAAGAATGCAACAAGAAATGTAAGGGTGCAATTGGGGCTTTTACACTGGAGAAACAGCAGCCGCTGTTTCAGGTGGGTTTGCAGGCGCTATTTTTAGCGCAATAACGCCTGCAAACCGCCCCAGTGTGAAAAGGGGTCTTAAAGGGCCCATGTAAAAATAGAAAAAAATAAATAAGATTTATTTATTTTTTTTCAAGCGTACGTCTCGCCCTCATATGTAAACGGTGTTCATACCACAAATGTGATAAATCGCTGAGCCTGTTAGAGAGAGAGCAATAATTCTAGCAAAAGACCTCCTCTGTAACTCTAAACTGGTAACCTGTAGAAATTTTTAAACATCCCAAAGCTCTCTCCTGAACCATTCCTCTGTTATCAGCCTGATAACTCCTGACAAATTCTCCAACACTTTAGACAAAAGCAGCCTGAATCTTCAGTCTGGGGAGGTTGCTAAAATAGATTAGCAGGGAGCGGGTCCTGTTACAAAACACCTCTGAGAGTCTCTGCCTACTATGAGAGGGGGTGTGTGTCTTTCCTCCAATCAGCAATGTTGGCTATCTTGGCTGTATACCCAGACATCACACTCTGTGTTAACCAGGAAGAGATGATTTCCTAATACGATCTCAACTTTCTAAACAGTATATAAATGTGAAAACGGCAGATATACATATGAAACCTATGTAGGGAGATTTGGTTCATCTCAGTGTATCATCTGAGGCTGTTCACTTCACTGGGTGTAACTACACAAATGTTGCAATGGCAGGGTCCAGTTATGGGTGATTTTTCTTAGGCTTTCCTCTGTATGTCTGCATTCTACAGGGCAGATAAAAAAAATAGATGCAATAATCATAACATAATAAATATCTAATTGTATGGCAATGCCAAATAATTCTGCATTTCTCTTTACAGCACATGAAGAAGCATCCATGCCGGCAGTGCGACAAGTCCTTCAGTTCATCACACAGTTTATGTCGGCACAACCGCATCAAACACAAAGGCATCCGCAAGGTCTACACCTGCCCGTGAGTGTTTCTCTTTGGCTCCTGTGTCTCCTAATTCAATCTGCCTCGTAGATAGGTCTTAGTCCTTCTCAGGATATTACATGTGATCTCTCTCTTCTATGCACAAAGAAAAATCCACCAATATCATGTTGACATTTAGGCTGCATCCTGGCTGTATTTTTATATTCCTATACTACAGGGTTTGACAAATTTGCTTGGAATCTAGGAGCCAGCTAAAAAAGTTAGGAGCCAGAAAACGCACCCCGTCCCGACGAGCTTGCGCGCAGAAGCGAACACATACGTGAGCAGCGCCCGCATATGTAAACGGTGTTTAAACCACACATGTGAGGTATCGCCGCGATTGGTAGAGCGAGAGCAATAATTCTAGCCCTAGACCTCCTCTGTAACTCAAAACATGCAACCTGTAGATTTTTTTAAACGTCGCCTATGAAGATTTTAAAGGGTAAAAGTTTGTCGCCATTCCACGAGCGGACGCAATTTTAAAGCATGAAATGTTGGGTATGAATTTACTCGGCGTAACATTATCTTTCATAATATTAAAAAAAAATGGGGATAACTTTACTGTTTTATTTTTTAATTAAAAAAAGTGTAATTTTTTCCCAAAAAAGTGCACTTGTAAGACCGCTGCGCAAATACGGCGTGAAAGAAAGTATTGCAATGATCGCCATTTTATTCTCTAGGGTGTTAGGATAAAAAATATATATATAATGTTTGGGGGTTCTAATAGTGAAAAATGACATTAGAATTGCTGTTAAACTTGTAATGCTTAATAAAGTGGGGGTTCACCCAAAAAATCTTTTTTTAACATTAGATTAGAGGCTAATTATGCGAAGCAGAATCGGGTGTTTTTTTTTAAATCAATGCTGTACTTACCGTTTTAGAGATCGATGTTCTCCGCCGCTTCCGGTATGGGCTGCGGGACTGGGCGTTCCTATTTGATTGACAGCCTTCTGACGGTCGCATCCATCGCGTCACGAGTTCCAGGAAGTAGCCGAACGTCGGTGCGCAGGCGCCGTATAGAGCCGCACCGACGTTCGGTGACGCGCTGTATGCGACCGTCGGAAGGCTGTCACTCAAATAGGAACGCCCAGTCCCGAAGATCATACCCGGAAGCGGCGGAGAACATCGATCTCTCTGCATTGATTTAAAAAAAAAAACACCCGATTCTGCTTAGCATAATTAGCATAATTAGCCTCAATCTAATGTTAAAAAAATGTTTCGGGTGAACCCCCGCTTTAACTTGTAATACCAACGGCCACCACCAGATGGAGCCAGCTCACAAAAATATATATATATATATATTTTTTTTTTTTGCCCACCTTCCAAGCCAAGTCGCCAGGACGCTATTTCTAGTCGCCATGGCGACCGGGATTTGTCGAGCCCTGCTATACTAACTTTACCATTTCTTTTCTTTTTTCACCCAAGACCTGCATTTCAGTATGGTGAAGATTATACGGAGTCTGGGTGAAAAACGAAACTTGTAAACTAGCAGCTTAAAGTTTATCTCTCACAAACCCGGATATTCGGTATTATACCCTAGATTGTCAGAATACGTATTTATCGGCATATAAGGGCTCTTTTACACGGGCGGACCGTTGAGGTTCACCTGCCAGTTTTTTTAGGCGGACCTGAACGGGCGCTTCGTGCTTCTCTACGGAGCCACGGATGTCACTGGTGATATGCCCGCTGACATCCGACCCACTCCCATCCGCCAAAGTGTGACAGAGGAAAACCCTATTTTCCATCCGTCTATCGGATCGGATGACAACAGACTCTACGGTCTGTCGTCCTCTGATCCCATATAGGGGAGAGCGGCGCTCTGACAGGTCGGTTCCTGCACAGTGTGCAGAGACAGACCTGTCGTCTGCCGGCTCAGCGGGGATCGACGGAGCGATCCCCGGTGAGCAAAGCGGAGCCCGAAAACCGTCCGCCCTGTGTGAAAGAGCCCTAACATGCACAGGCATATAACACACACCTATAATTTTAAGGGGGAAGTTTTAAGAAAAAAACGTACATTTTAAATAAAGAACTTTGAAGCAAAATTAGGGTCACTGCTCATCAGTGCAGCCTCACCAGTGCCCATCTGCAGCCTCTGAATTGCCCAACAATACAGCCTTCTCAGAGCCCATCTGAAGCCATTAAATTGCCCAAAAATTCACCTTTCTCAGTGCCCATCTGCAGCCATTAAATTTCCCAAAAAACATGAACTTTAATGGAATCCCAATCTTAGTCCGTGGTGTTCAATATTGAGTTGGCCCCACCCTTTGCAGCTATAACAGCTTCAACTCTTCTGGGAAGGATGTCCACAAGGTTTAGGAGTGTGTCTATGGGAATGTTTGACCATTCTTCCAGAAGCGCATTTGTGAGGTCAGACACTGATGTTGATGAGAAGGCCTGGCTCACAGTCTCCACTCTAATTCATCCCAAAGGTGTTCTATCAATTTGCAGTCAGGACTCTGTGCAGACCAGTCAAGTTCCTCCTCCCCATACTCACTCATCCATCTTTATGGACCTTGCTTTGTGCACTTGTCCACATCATTTGGTGGAGGGGGGATTATGATGTGGGCTTGCTTTTCAGGGGTTGGATTGGCCCCTTAGTTTCAGTGAAGGGAACTCTTAAGGTATCAGCATACCAAGACATTTTGGACAATTTAATGCTTCCAACTTTGTGGGAACAGTTTGGGGGATGGGCCATTCCTGTTCCAACATGACTGCACACCAGTGCACAAAGCAAGGTCCATAAAGACATGGATGAGTGAGTTTGGGGTGGAGGAACTTCACTGACCTGAACCCGATAGAAAATCTTTGGGATAAATTTGAGCGGAGACTCTGAGCCAGACCTTCTCATCCAACATCAGTGCCTGGCCTCACAAATGCATTTCTGAAAGAATGGACAAACATTCCCATAGACACACTCCCTTGTGGACAGCCTTCCCAGAAGAGTTGAAGCTGTTATAGCTGCAAAGGGTGGGCCAACTCAATATTGAACCCTACAGACTAAGACTGGAACTGAACATTAAAGTTCATGTGCGTGTAAAAGACAGACGTCCCAATACTTTTTGACAATATAGTGATATAGTGTATATTTATATAGGTTACCTTCAGTGAAAGCTGTTATAGGTCGCTGAATTCATGTGCACCTCTGTCAGTAAAGACCATGGCCCGGATTCACATACATTGGCGCATATTTATGCCGGCGTAGCGTATCTTTTTTAGGCTACGCCGGCGTAGCGCAGAGCGGCAAGCACAGTATTCACAAATCACTCGCCCCCACTCGCTGTTAAAGATAAGCTGGGTTTCCTCGGCGTAAGCCAGAGTAGGAGGTAGTGGGCGTGAGCCATGCTAATGAGGCGTGACCCCATGCTAATGATGGGCCGAGCGTCATAGAAAGTACTTAGAAAGAAACGACGCATGCACCTTCCCGTGGACGTATCCCATTGCGCATGCTCAGAATCACATCAAAACTACTCCCTAAGATACGATGGATCACTGCCTACGAAGTGAACGTAACCTAAGCCCAGCCCTATTCACGTAATACTACATAAATGACGTAAAATACGACGGCTGTGTTCCCTGGTCCATACCTTTGCATGAGCTACGCCTCATAGATGGGGAATAACTTTACGCCGGACGTAAGCCTTACGCAAACCGCGTATATTATGCGCTGGGCGCAACTGCGGTCGTGAATCGACGTATCTCCCTCATTTGCATATTTGCAATGAGGCGGCCAGCGTAAATATGCGCCCACGATACGCCGGCATAGGAAAGTTACGTCGGTCGGATGAAGCCTATTTTCAGGCGTATCTAGTTCTGTGGGCACGGCGCATAGATACAACGGCGCACATTTATACTGACGCGGCGTATCTCGAGAAACGTCGGCGTAAGTGCTACGTGAATCCGGGCCCTTGTCTGGTTTTGCCCACACTTACTTCTTAAGCCTTTTTATTGGTATTTTAATGACATTACTGACCAACGAAGAAGCTCTGGAGGTGGGAGGTAGCAGAACCAAGCTCGTCATTTACACTGAATGCTGAAATTTGCATATAAAGTCAGTTGCCTATTTTTAGATCTACTGACCATCTTGACTTTCGGTTTTCACTTAAGGTAACCAGTATGTTTCAGGTTTAAAGTGGTCTTGTTGGCTAGCTTAAAGTGGAACTTCATCCTAACTTCATTCCACTTTATGCCCTCCACTTCCCCCTTCTCTTTTACTTTTGGAATGTTTTTTGGGAGGGTGGGAGTGGGAACCTAGTTTTGACTGGAGACTGTTACCCCACTGCCGGTCAGATTGCTACAGCAATTCCTCCAAAAGTGACCCCCCCCCCCCCCCCCCCGGTATGATCCCATGCAAATCTGAACTGACGATGATCACTAAACACATATGGCTCCATAGCCCTTGCCTCTCATTTATATTTGCAGGCAGGTATCAACCACATCAAATTAACGGCCCACATTGGTCATATCGGCACTAAAGGTGCTGCTCCTCCTATTTCTTTGAGGGTGTCAAATAGTGTGGCTCCTTGCAAGCCCTCTTGAGCTGAGCCCCATCCTTGGGGGAGGTGGGGGCAGAGGCGTATCTAGTGAAAATAGCGCCTATGGCAAGCACTGAAACTGCGCCCCTGTCGAAACATTTGAAACCCATCTTTCAGATAACCTTAACAAAAAAAAACAGCTAACAAAACTAGTGATATTTTCATCCCTTGTGATACCTTGGGTAGTGACATAATCTCTTTATGGAGAGATCTGGGATTTATTAGACCCCTGATCCCTCCTCTGTCCTCCAAGGCCAGGTAAATGCAGAACCAATGCTGGAAGTGATGAAATCTTCATCACTTAAGGCCTCAGTTTTCACAGATAAGACTTCTTCTTTGTGTGCTGCACATGATATTGGATATTTTTTGTAATAAAGATTATTATTTTTCTTTATTCATATCCATTCCTTTTTTTGATATTCATTATATTGTTGCTAAAAAAAACCCTTGGGGAAATCTTCCCATATTGCCTGCTTAAAGCGGGAGTTCACCCTAAAAAAAAATTTTAAGATTAGATTGAGGCTCATTTTTTCAAGGGGAATCGGGTAGTTTTTTTAAAAACGAAGCAGTACTTACCGTTTTAGAGAGCGATCTTCTCCGCCGCTTACGTGTATGGTCTTCGGGACTGGGCGTTCCTTCTTGATTGACAGGCTTCCGGCGGTCGCATCTATCGCGTCACGAGTAGCCGAAAAAAGCCGAACGTCGGTGCGGCTCTATACGGCGCCTGCGCACCGACGTTCGGCTACTTTCGGAAAATCGTGATGCGATAGATGCGACAGATGCGACCGTCGGAAGACTGTCAATCAAGAAGGAACGCCCAGTCCCGCAGCCCATACCCGGAAGCGGCGGAGAAGATGTATCTCTAAAACGGTAAGTACGGCTTTGATTTAAAAAAAACACCCGATTCCCCTTGACAAAATGAGCATCAATCTAATCTTAAAAATTGTCATTTCCGGGTGAACCTCCACTTTAATATTATTAGATAGTGAGGTAGCCTGTGATAGACTGTAATGGGCAAATAGTTGGGAGCTGGAGGGGGTGAGCCAGAGCCTGCGACTACAGGAACTGGTCACTAATATCTATCAGATCACCTGGGTTCTCCAGACTTCTAGGAACGCTATAGGATAGCAGATGGAGATTCTGGTCTGGTAGCATAAGCTGTAAACCACAAACCATTTAGACTTGGAGCCCCCCTTGGGTGCCTACTTTTTCCCATTGTAAAGAATAGGTATACCTCTTTGCATCCCACTAAGCATTATAGGGGCTAAACAACTTTTAGGCAGGCATGAGTATTGCTACGGTAGCCATTTTTTTGTTTTGTTTAATGTGTGATTGTGATGTTTTGTTGTCTAGGCATTGTACCGACACCAAACGAGCTTTCACCAAGCGCTTAATGTTGGAGAAACACATTCAACTCATGCACGGCATCAAAGAACCTGAAGTGAAAGCCCGCAGAGAAGTGAAAACTGAAGAGACATTGGAGGAGAAAGACTGTCCGCAGGTACATTTTAATTCTGGGAAAAATATAAGGGAAAATATAAGGATTTGAGGTGAACATTTTTCTGTTTCAAGTATTTTATTGAATTTTATAATTATCAACAAAATTCCATTAACAGAGTATATACAATAATATAATAGAAATCGATATTCCATTAAGAGAACATGTACAATAGTATAGTAGAAAAAGGCGTAACCATTCAGGGAAGTAACTCTTATAAATGTAAATAAAAATAGATAACCTAGAGGATTGTAGGATAAGATTATGTAACATGAAGTGTCATAATCATAGCTTCATGGCAGCTATTTGACGACAAGTAATTGAGAAATTAAGCTGATTTGAAATAATATAATATAATTATGTCATCTATGCAGAGAATAGAATTGAATGAACCTATAAAAAAATATAAAGTTAATTAGCTAGATTTAAGTACATGGCCGCAACTTTGCGGCGGCGTAGCTTAAGGCATTTAAGCTACGCCGCCGTAAGTTAGCGAGGCAAGTACATGATTCACAATGTACTTGCCTGCTAAGTTACGGCGGCGTAGCCTTAAGCGGCGGGCGTAAGGGCGCCTAATTCAAATGTGTTTGAGGGGGGCGTGTTTTATGTTAATAGTGCTTGACCTTACGTTTTTTACGTTTTTGTTGAACTGCGCATGCGCCGGGCGCCTACATTTCCCAGTGTGCATTGCGGCTAAGTACGCCGCACGGGCCTATTGATTTCGACGTGGACGTAAACAACGTAAATCCCGATTCACGGACGACTTACGCAAACGACGTTAAAAATTCGAATTTCAACGTGGGAACGGCGGCCATACTTAACATTACTATTCCATTAGGGCTAAGCTCTTACTTTAGGCGGCCTATCTCTTACGTAAACAGCGTAAAAGTACTGCGTCGGCCGGGCGTACCTTCGTGAATCGGCGTATCTACTCATTTACATATTCTACGCCGACCGCAATGGAAGCGCCACCTAGCGGCCATCCGAAATATTGCAATCTAAGATAGGACGGATATGTTTAAGCGTATCTCTGTTTGAGCATACACTTAAACATAAGTCGGCGTAGATTCTGAGTTCGGTTGGCTTATCTACTGATAAGCCGGCCTAACTCTTACTGAATCTACCTAAATGTGTTGTAGAATAACTGGGGGGAATAAATTAGGCTAAACCAGGGCCAAGTTCCTAAGGCTGCATTCACACCTTGGCGTACCTAATCGCGGCGTTTTGTCCCGCGAATTGCGGCGACAAATTGCAGCGTTTTGTACCGCGATTTGCGGCGACAAAACACAGCGATTGTGAATGCAGCCTTACCCCCAGGTCCACATCTCCTATGCCGAACGCCGAAGCCGCCTGAAAAAAAGGGTCCGGGACTTGTTTTGAGCTTCAGGTGTTTCGGCGTTCGGCATGAAGATGTGAACCATCTCCATAGAGGGCAATGTAAAATCATCCCTCCAGCGTATTAGGGGCTGCTGCGGCGTCGCGCTTCAGGCGTATATACGCCTAGGTGTGAATGGAGCCTTAAGGTGAACATTTGTTATACATTTTTAAAGGTTTAACGTTTGTGTGTGTTTTTTTTTTGTTTGTTTTTTGTACTTCTGGAAAAACCATGTTTGACATATAAACATTTAATACTAAGCACAGAATGATGTCCTTATTTTGAATGGTACCTGACCAGTGACTACACCTAATTGGCTGTATTTGCTGTTTAGCCGCAAATTTTCGTCTGGCTCTTTTGATTTTCAGGTTAAAGTTTGTCGAGCTGATTGGTGCCAACCATCCTGATGGATCAACTGCAACTCAAGCCATGTACAGCCAGCATAACATTGTGGGGTTGATTTACTAAAAGCAAATAGACTGTGCAGTTGCCCTCTGCAAGTTCAGTTGCTCTAGAGCAGGGGTGTCAAACTCCATTTCATTGTGGGCCACATCAGCATTATGATTGCCCTCAAAAGGGCCGGTTGTATCTGTAAGATTAGATGTCCAGCGCATCCCCTCCCCTTACATCAGATGTCAAGAGCCACCCCACCATCAGAAGTTGATTCCCCCACTCTCCTTCACAGTGCCCCCCTTTCCTTATGCTGCTGCTGGGAAGAAGCTGGATGCATTGCTTGAAAGCAGAAAGTAGGGGTCTGGAGGAGGACCAGAGGGGGGCTGGAGCTGGAGCCTGGAGGCCTGGATTTGGCCCACGGGCCTTGTGTTTGACACCCTTGCTCTAGAGCTTAGTAAATTAGGTAAGGCTGCATTTTGCAGATTACCCAATCACATGCAAGGAAAAAAAAAAAAAACGGAATTCTTGCTTGCACATGATTGGATGATGAAAGTCTGCTTCTTTACCAAGCTCTGGAGCAACTACACAGCAGTTCAGTCTTTTTTCCTTTAGTAAATCAACCCCTATGGCTATACTAAACAGAGGGCATAGCAGAAGCTGTTTCCTTTTTAAACGTTCTCTTTCTAGCTGCAAACCCTGTACTGAGTTAAACGGAGCAAAAAAGAATGGGATGGGCAATTAGTATGACTTATTCAGCTCAGTCATTTTGGGCTACAGCTATTTAGCTATGTAAAACGGAGGACTTGTATTGTGAAAGCTGTGCTAAAAAAAAAAAACAATAACGGAGAACTAAAGCCAGCCATACATGGATTACAATTCGACTAGTTAGGCAGCATTGATCGACTTGGGCACAACCAGCCTGTTGGATTTTTTTTACATATGATTACTGGAGGCAGCTATAGCTGCTAGTAGTAATCATTGTGTTCTACCAGCTGGTAATATTCCCCACAATAGCGCTGCAGGAGGCATTCCTCTATAAACAGTGAATGGGGAATCGTGCCATTTTTCTTTCCTGTAACCCATGGTGGAAGGAAATAAAATCAAATTCTCTATCGGCTGCCTAAAGACTAGTCACCAATTTTGCCTGGGATCTCCCTGCAGCTGTTCTTTTACCCATTACTGACTTAAAATGCTGTGTTCTACACTGTGTTTTTGTGTGGAGACTAGAGGTCGAACGATATGGGTTTTTCTCTGACCGATGCCAATATTTAGAAATCGAGGAGGCCGATGACCGTTATATGATGCCGATTTTTGCGGCCGATATTTTAGGCCGATTTTTGGATTGGGATGCATTGCGGAGGTGGGTGGAAGGTCTTGGGCGTGGGTGGGAGATGGGTT
Source organism: Rana temporaria (assembly GCF_905171775.1). NCBI lineage: Eukaryota > Metazoa > Chordata > Amphibia > Anura > Ranidae > Rana > Rana temporaria. The sequence continues at coordinate 50,596,009 of NC_053489.1, forward strand.
GTGGAGAGGAATAGATGGATGGTGCTGGCCGTGGGTGGGGGATGCGTTGTGGAGGGGGACGGATGGATGATGCTGGCCGTGGGAGGGGGGTGGATGGATGGTGCTGGCCATGGGTGGGGGATGCGTTGTGGAGGGAAATGGATGATGTTGGCCGTGGGAGGGGGATGGATGGATGGTGCTGGCGGTGGGTGGGTGGTGCGTTGTGGAGGGGGATAGATGGATGGTGCTGGCGGTGGGTGGGGGGTGCGTTGTGGAAGGGGATAGATGGATGGTGCTGGTGGGGGGTGCATTGTGGAGGGGGATAGATGGATGGTGCTGGCCATGGGATGCGTTGTGGAGGGGGATAGATGGATGGTGCTGGCCGTGGATGGCGGATGCGTTAGGAAGGTGGATGGATGGTGCTGGCCGTGGGTGGGGGATGCGTTGTGGAGGGGGATGGATGGATGGTGCTGGCCGTGGGTGTGTTGTGGAGGGGGATAGATGGATGTTGGTGGGTGCGTTGTGGAGGGGGATAGATGGATGTTGGTGGGTGCGTTGTGGAGGGGGATGGATGGATGGTGCTGGCCGTGGGTGGGGGATGCATTGTGGAGGGGGGTGGATGCATGGATGGTGCTGGCCGTGGGTGGGGGATGCGGTGTGGAGGGGAGTGGATGGATGGATGGAGCTAGCCGTGGGTGGGGGGTGCGTTGTGGAGGGGGATGGATGGTGCTGGGTGGGGGATGCATTGTGGAGGGGGATGAAGATGATTGAGTTGCATTGTGAAAATGGGTGAGGATGAGAGTTACATTGTGAAGAGGCTCATATCCACCCAGTCATCCTCATCCATTTTCACAATGCAACTCAATGCCAGCTTGTCAGTCTCAGCCAGGTGTCCTATCAAAGGAGATTAAAGTCTGCAGGGGGCACAGCAGCACACATTACATTTTTGACTTGCCCTCCATCCATGCAGGGAAGGAAGAGGAGGTAGTGCTGGCCGCGATCACCTGCTGGGGGGGGAGTTACTAGTCAGACAGGCAGCAGGGGCTAAGGCTTGTGACATGATGTTTGATGATGATGCTTTCTTCCTCTGCTACAGCCCGCCGAGGTAGGGGGGTGGGGCTGGGCAGTGCTAGTGAAACTTGTTTCTCTTCTCCTCTATAGGGGCCGGCACGCAGGCTATCGGTGGCGCGGGTGAAGGATTTATTCTACGTGCTGCTGTAGGCGGAGAGGGGCACTGGTCAGCAGGGTTTAGTGTGGCAGCCGAAAATCGGCCTAATTGTCACAATAATCGGCCGATGCCGATTTTTAAAAAAAAATGGCCAAATATCGGCTGATATATCGGTCGACCTGTAGTGGAGACATCCATCTTGGTAGAGGAGCAGAGCTGTGCTTCCCTATGTCAGAACTGTACCTGGTGGCTAATGATCAAGGAGCAGCGGGAAAGTTGGAGGAAGTCCATATGAATGAAATGAAAAAATGAAGTAGAAGCAGAGAGATGCTTCCACTGCAGGTCTTTTGAGTACAGCTTGCTCCACAGGAAGCAGAATAGTGAGCAGTTCAGTGGTGACATGAGTAAAACATCACTTTTTCAGCAGCAAAAATTATAATAGCACGAGCATGGAAAACTCTCATAATCAATCTTGCCCTAGTAAAACATAACATTTCTTGGATTATGGTCAATGAAAAATTGACCAGCATCCTTAAAGCTAAACAGACCAAATTTGAGAAAGTATGGTCCCCCTGGATCAAATACCTCCAAACCCTATAATCTCTAGATTTGAATAATGGGGAGATCTAGGACAGAATGAAATAACTCGATTACTAACCTTTGCTCTTCTCCTCTATATTCCCTTCACCTTCTCCCCCTCTTTTTCCTTATTTTATCTTGATTAATTTTGTTCTACTTTTATTTATACATTTATCTCTTCAAGATAAATCTATCATTCTATATCGATATACTATTTGTATCCCCATAATATTTTTAAAATTTTTAATAAAAATGTATTGAATCAGAGTAAAACATCACGAGACTAGCAGTCGGAGGCAGCAGTTCATTGGATGTTCAGCAGATTTAGAGGAGTCCCTAGCCACAGGAAGTGCACTGATATTTTTCAGTAGCGTTCAAGTCTAATTCCTGTGCGATTTTGGGTGCAGTGTGTTTTCAGCCCAATGATGTAAATGGACTGCAACAAAAGTAGTGCATACACGTGTAGCACCCTTTAGTGTGCTAGAAGTGTAAATAGATTATTGTTTAGTGTAGGTAAATTTGTTGAGGCTTGCCTATATGTGTTTTTGTTTTCCTGGGTTGGGCAGAGATCCAGGGAGGGCTGGATGACTCGCAGACAGCATCACTGAGACCCCCCCCCCCACCCCCCACTTCTCGAACTTACTAGAAATTTCCAGAAGAATGGGAAAGGAGGTGTGGAGGAGCTGCCTGGAGTATTCATGAGGGCCCTGACCAATCCCCTGTTGGAAAGAACAGCAGCATGGTTGCTTATAAACTGGCAATACTGTATGCAATATACCCATCTATGCAGCAGGTGGCTCTATGCAGCAGGTGGCGCTGTAGTATTATAGTGTACAGTTCATGTGTTTTCTATGGTAATGCAATCAGAGGAAGTACCTTCCTTGTTGTGTTATATGCACTTGTTTGTATTCAGTTCCTGTTATCTTATGCTGTAAGACAGGGTTGCCTAACCTTTTGAAGAGCGAGGGCCACTTAAGCGAATTGGTAACTGGTCGCGGGGCACAATGAGCGGAGCGGGAGGATGACAGGTCTGATTAGCCCAGATGGAAGGGGGCAGATCTCTTTCTATTTTTTTTTTTTAGGTAGGCGGGTGTAAACAGACACAAGTCTGTTTACATCTGCTGCTCCATAGAGGTGAATATTAAGTCTGATTGGGTCGGACCGATCATGTGAAAAGGGGCTAAGGCTGCTTTCACACTGATGCACTGCGATTTTCTCAAACCGCAGGTGCATTTTTTGCGGTGTGGCGCACTTTCTGAAAACGCAACAAACCCACAGGTAATAACAGAAGTCTATGGCTCAGTGCTTGATTCCTCTACCAGTGGCTTAATTCACAAAACTGCTGCTCTGGGATGGTGGTCGGCAAACCGTGATCTGGGCTTGCCAACCTGCTATCCCAGAGCAGGAGGCCAAGGGCCACATGTGGCCCCCGGGCCACTGGTTGGGCACCCATGCTGTAAGACATGCATTGCTAATCCTCCATGAATGCAAAGTTATTGCTGCACACAAGAATCTTCCAGGGCATGATTTCAATACTTTGACAACAGTTGGGTTGGCAGGGGGCAGGCCCCCTCAAATACTCAGAGTCAGCCCAGCTGTGGGCAGTGGCGTTCGAGTGGAAGATGGAGATGGAGGCTTTCCTCAGGCCTGGGCTCGGGTGTGGAAGGGACCCTCTTCATGACACAGAGGTGTACTGACCAGGAGGCACAGGAGCAAGGTTGAGGACAGCAGGAGAACAATGCCGGGAAAATCTCCAGGAAGGAAGACAGCCAGAAGGGCTGGTACAGCCAGAGGACTGAGAGATCTGGAATGGATGCAGAGTCAGTCTGGGAGGACTGTGGAGTCTTAGCCAGGAGGGCTAGTGAAAGAGGCAGCTGCAGCCAGGTGGGCTGGCAGTGCCTGTAATACTAAGATCAGTAGGACAGCTGGGCACTGTGACGACTTTTTGCTACACTACCAAAGTTCCCATCAGTGCTACATAAGTGCCACCTCATCAGTGCTACATATAAGTGGCACCTCATCAGTGCAGCCTCATCAGTAAAGTGGAACATTCACTTATTAGCAGTAGCCTGAGAGACCCAGAGATTGTGGGATATATAGTTTCTTCACAGGAAGTGTCAGTTCTTAGACTACAGACAGAGGTCACACAATAAAGAGTACCATGTAGCCTCACGTTTGAACACAAACAGAATTTGCTGACAAAAGATCGTGAAGATTTACCTTACAATAGGCTGTGTGTACAGGGCAACCTCTTACGCAGGGTAAAAAGGTAGGCAGGTTTATAATGCCGTTTTATTTTCTAGATGTTGCATATAGAATATAAAATCTTTGCTTTTATAGTTCATGTACACTCTCTGATTGTGTGCCATCATTATGTGTTGGTAGGGCGTATGAACTTGTGTCCACTTCTATATTTGAGAATAGATTGTGTGCTCCCACCGCCTGGGATTTTATGCCATCTTGCAGTCTTCCCTTTGCTGGAAAAACATCACCATGGCAACCAGCAGACCAGTCGGAGAATGCTCCATTATCTCCTACAGATCAAGTTTGTTTAAATACCCTTTCAGACCTTTTTTTTTTTTTTTTAATAAACCGTACAAATGGCAGCAGGGTTGGAAAGAGCGCATAACCCATAACAACCAATTAAATTTCCGCAGCCATTCCAGGGGACGGATGAAAGCGATTTGATCTAGGCCAACACCGAAACTGTACTAATGCAAAAAAGGCCAATGCGTTTTGGGTGTCGTCCATACAGAGTTAATTTTCCAAACCCCAAAACAAAATCCTGCATTTGTAGTGATCAAATCGTACATCTCTTATTATTTCTGCTGCATAGTCTGTTTCAGTACGATTTGATTACAAATCACCTTTACGAAAAACTGCCTATGCATGTGAGGGGTACCTGTAGTTAAAAACGAAGGGCCAGATTCACATAGAATTGCGGCTGTGTAACGTAACCCGTTTACGTTACACCGCCGCAAGTTTTCAGTGTTAGTGCCCGATCCACAAAGCACTTACCTGTAAACTTGCGGCGGTGTATCGTAAACACGTCTGGCGCAAGCCCGCCCAATTCAAATGGGGCGGGTACCATTTAAATTAGGCGCGCTCCCGCGCCGGACGTACTGCGCATGCTCCGTTCGCAATTTTCCCGACGTGCTTTGCGCGAAATGACTGGGGCGCGACGTGTTTGTGAATCGCGAAGTGCGTAACGTACTTACGCCGGGAAAAACAAAAAATTCAAAAGCGACGTGGGAACGACGGGCATACTTTAACATGGTGGAGTAATTTTACACCATGTTAAAGTACCCCTAATTTTGCGACGGGAAACTAAGACTTGCGCCAACATAACGACGGGAAAAACCTTTGTGGATCGCCGTAACTGCTAATTTGCATACCCGATGCTGGAATACGACGCAAACTCCACCCAGTGGCGGCCGAGGTACTGCATCCTAAGATCCGACGGTGTAAGTCAATTACACCTGTCGGATCTAAGGTCTATCTATGCGTAACTGATTCTATGAATCAGCCGCATAGATACTCTGAGAGATACGACGGCGTTTCAGAGAAACGCCGTCGTATCTCTTCTGTGAATCTGGCCCTAATTGTACAGCTTTACCCAAAGTGGTTGTAAAGGCACAAGTTTTTTTACCTATTCTATTCATTCAATTCTGTTTATGAAAGTAAAAAAGCCCCCCTAATACTTGTCTGACCCCCCTCTCGATCCAGCAATCTCCACGAGAGCCCTGCCTCTCCAGGGACTCGCACTCTGGCTCCCGCTGCTGTCAATCACAGCCAGTGAGCCAATCAGAAGATGGAGGGGGCGGGCCGAGAAATGGGCACACAAAGCCGCAGCTCAGGACCGCGCCTGCTTGGGTTCCACCAGAGAAAGCTGCTTGGTGTTGGGGCACCTGGTAGGAGGGAGGAGACAGGAGCACCGACCAGGGACACGAGAGGAGGAGGAAATTGGTGCCCAGTAAGGAAGTGGCTAAATATCTTATCCTATCAGCCTCCTGTAATTCTCTGCACAGCAGAACTATTTGAGGAGGAGCCAGCACTGAGAACCAATCGGCTCTATTGCTTTTGCACAGTGGTGTGAAAGATGTCCAAGGAAACAGAAATTTAGAAGGTTTTTTTTTTCCTATAGACACAATGATTGAGTATTAATATCGTAATATCACTAGAGGAGTTCAACTGTAAGACTAAGGTAGGGCATAATATGGATTATATAACTAGGATCCTGAGAATATGATTTTTCCTTTTTAGTGATTCTAAAGGTGGATTATTTTATTAATTTTTTTACTAACAAACATGTTATATTTACCTGCTCTGTGCAATGGTTTTGCACACAGCAGCCCCAATGCTCTTCTTTTTGGGTCTCCTGCCGGCGGTTATGGCTCCTCCCAAGGCACGCTCCTGTGAATGGACATTGTCCGTTCACACACACAGCGGGGCTCGGCCCCTCTGCCTGATCCCTCCTCATTGGATCACTGGGTGTGCTTGACAGCAGAAAGAGCCAATGGCTCGCACTGCTGTGAGCCAATGAGAAAGGAGCAACCTAAGAGAGCCACTGCTCTCATGCACATTGCTGGATCGAGATGGGGCTCAGGATAGTATATGGGGGGGGGGCTCACCCAGAAGATTTTTTACCACTTTTAAAGTGACAATCTCAGGTTCCTAAAACATGTTACTGTGATGTAATTGCAAGAGAGAAGCTATTGTACTCTCCACTACATTGGCCCTTGTCGCCAGCCTCCCCTTCATTCCAGCACTGCAGCCTCCATCAGTGCCTTCAGCTTTTGACACTTCCAGGAAAATTGTTGAAATGGACATCCCCTGGCACAACTCCAGGGCAACCTAAAACTGCCTCTGACCCAAATTATGAAAGCATGCAGAAAGGGAGGAACAGTCTGCTTCCCTCAGTGTCCAGCCGCAAAGAGGCGGAACCTTTTTTATCATCACAGCTTTATAGACGGAATGACATCATTCATATGAGCACATCTGATTCGTTAGTCCATATATGGCTTTTCTTCTTGTGACGTCTGTTCTTGCCACAAGGTCTTTCACTCAGACTCACGGGGGCCATCTTGCTTCACTTGATGGAGGGGGCCGGAAGGAGTGAGAAGGAGACGAGTAACAGCTGTTTTCACTTAATCACTCCTGAAGGGTTTTTTAACTCTATAATGATTTCTTTTAAGGATAATAATACTTGTATGTATGTATGTGTGTGTGTGTGTGTGTGTGTATATATGTGTGTATATATATATATATATATATATATATATATAATATATATATATATACACACACAGAGTACAGACCAAAAGTTTGGACACACCTTCTCATTCAAAGAGTTTTCTTTATTTTCATGACTATGAAAATTGTAGATTCACACTGAAGGCATCAAAACTATGAATTAACACATGTGGAATTATACATAACAAAAAAGTGTGAAACAACTGAAAATATATTTCATATTCTAGGTTCTTCAAAGTAGCCACCTTTTGCAGCAGACACATCTCTAGAACTGTTAAAGCGGTTCTCCACCCTAAAATGAAGTCGCGCTGATCGGCACCCACTTCCGGCCCGGCATTCACGGGCAAAAGACGGGCATTGCGTCACATCCCGTCGCCCCCCCCGCCGTTATGTGCTGGGAACACTCGGCTCCCAGCAAACAGCGGGAGCCAATCGGCGGGCGCAGTGCGACTCGCGCATGCGCCGTAGGGTACCGGGCAGTGAAGCCGGAGCGCTTCACTTCCTGGTTCCCTCAGCGTGGATGGAGGGGGGAGCAGCAGCGTGACGAGCGATCGCTCGTCCTCTGCTGCGGACACCGCTGGACTCCAGGACAGGTAAGTGTCCTAATATTAAAAGTCAGCAGCTGCAGTATTTGTAGCTGCTGGCTTTTAATATTTTTTTTTGGCGGAACATCCGCTTTAAGAGGAGACTGTGTGAATCAGGCCTTCATGGTAGAATATCTGCTAGGAAACCACTGCCTGCGCTGTCGTATCTTAGCTGTCTAATTCCGCCGGCCGCTAGGGGCGTGAACGCTGATTTACGGCTAGCATGCGTAAATCAGCGAGATACGCCTTTTCACGAACGTACGCTTGCCCGTCGCAGTAAAGATACGCCGTTTACGTAAGGCGTTTTCAGACGTAAAGTTAGTCGAACAAAAAGCTGGCCTAGCCGTTCCCGCGTCGAATTTTGAAAATTTTACGTTGTTTGCAAAAGTCGTCGGTGAATGGGGCTGGATGTAATTTACGTTCACGTCAAAACCAATAAGTCCTTGCGGCGTACTTTGGAGCAATGCACACTGGGATATGTCCACGGACGGCGCATACGCCGTTCGTTAAAAACGTCAATCACGTTTGGTCATGGTTTATTTACATAAAACACGCCCACCTCTTCACAATTTGAATTAGGCACGCTTACGCCGGCCCATTTACGCTACGCCGCCGTAACTTAGGAGGCAAGTGCCCAGTATAATTTTACATGAAAGTTTACATCTAAAATGTAACCGCCTATACATCTGGATCTACCACATCTTTATGCATTTTGTGAATTCATTGCTGAACATTGCATTGCCCAGGTTTGTGTTGGGGTTCTGGTAAGCCTATTGTATCTCATGGTGTTATATTAAATATGTGTTTTTTTTTTTCTTTTTTCAGGTGCCTGCACAAAAGCGCAAGCTAGAAGAACCCGTTATGGAATTCCGGTCTCCCCGGGGAGCCATTACTCAGCCCCTGAAGAAACTGAAGATCAACGTCTTCAAGGTCCACAAGTGTGCTGTGTGTGGCTTTACGACAGAAAATCTTCTTCAGTTCCACGAGCACATCCCCCAGCACAAATCTGATGGTTCCTCCTATCAGTGCCAGGAATGTGGCCTCTGCTACACCTCTCAAGTGTCCCTCTCCAGACACCTTTTCATTGTTCACAAGCTCAAGGAGCCACAGACCTCTGGCAAGCTCAATGGTTCTGGAGAGGATGCTCAGCAGGAGAATAAACCTGCAGCTGGGAACGAAGCAGCAGATGGCATAACATCTGACAAAACGTGCAAAGTTTGCTCCAAGACATTCGAAACTGAAGCTGCCTTAAATACCCACATGAGGACTCATGGGATGGCTTTTATAAAGTCTAAAAGGATGGGCACTTCAGAGAAATGACATTGTCTCTACATTAAGGAGTACAGCACTTCTGTCCTGCAAAAGTGTGATTAGAAGAAGACCTATCTATAGAAGGCTAAAGCAGCCATTTTATGCATTGAACCAATACTCAAGGGGTAGTTCAATAGTACATTTTTCTTGCTGTACAAGGGAAAAGCACAGGGCTCTTAAATGCTAGGGGTGAATCCAAGTTCTACCCTTGCATTTGCAGTCCAATTACTCCCCAAACACTTTCAGTCCTCACTTGCAGTGTTCATTGCAATGCCCTTCCGGCAGCTAAGAGGTGAGAATGAGGGCAGAGAAGACGTGCAAGTGAGGTTCATAGTTTACATTTGAGAAGGTACCTTCTTCCTAAGGAAGGATGTGCATCAGATTCTGGGTACTAGTAATCCACCTCAAACATTCCCATGGTGTAGATGGAATCTTTAGCGCTACAGAAGTGTGGCCACTCCCAGCCCAGAAGGCCCGGATGAAGACAGCTGCCTCTGAGTTAGTCTATAAGGAGGTCTTGTGGCATTACCTCTGTCCTTATGGAAGCTTCTAGTAACTTTCAGTGATATCAAACCGGAATGAGTGGGAGGTTTTCACTTCAAATGCGAAAAGGTTGACTGCTTGGGACAATTGTCACCTAAAGTTGTCTAGCCCCAAGGGATAGGATCTCGAAGACCACAGCTAAGTGTCTATGCAGCATGGACACTCCATTTCTTTAGCCTTTTACTGGTTAATGAAGGAGATCCACTTATAATGCAGTGCTGCTGAAGCTGTTGGCGTTGTAGTTGTTTTGGGTAGGATTGGTTGACCACCAGTCGCTGGAATGGACCACCGAAAAAGCTGGGAGAACACAAGATGGAATACTGGCGCCATGAAGGGATTGTCTTTGGATGACTTGTACTTTCAACAATACACTACAAATCTAATTTTTCCCTTTGCTAGCAAATAATGGGCTGCGACCTCCATGATTATTGGTTCACCTTAAACAATGGCCCCCACTGTTTCACCAACATGTCCACTTTTTTGGATCGGCTGTTAAGTACCTTTAAAGAACAACAACCAATAATTGGTGGACTAAGACGATGGAATCACCCCATTGCAATACTTTTCATCGTCACTTACCTGCCTCTTCAAGATACTGATACACTGGCCCTACAAAAGCAGTGTTCAATGTAGAATCCACAACAGATGTAAATATAGACTCCTTTTTATACTCTTTGTGACTGTATTGATGTACAAAAAAGTTATTTTATATGTGATATGACCTAGGTGAAAATTTGATTTAAAGGGTACCTGTCCCAAAGCAAAATACTCATGTGAGAAGCCTTGCATGAAGACATTGCTGCACACTAGCAATGCAACTTTCAATGGGTCACTGAAGTGCAACCAGTATTAAGAGAATGGCTCCTTGCATCTGAGGCTTATTACACAGGTGTGACAAAGTACCTTTTTAAAATTGTAGTTGACCTAGTTGTACAGATGTGCTACATAGGTATTGGGTTTATATAATAACACAGTGCTTAAGGTAATGGCACACAGTAACCCATTGCAACCAATCAGTTTACTATACTGGCAGTTAGACCTGTCTTCTGTTTGGGTGGCATGGGTCAGCTGTACTTTGTGTTATGTGTTTACATAGTCCTGCCAGTCCGAAAGACCCAAGAATGAGAGCCCAGCTGTATGAACCAGGAAAAGAGATCCTGGGAGATTATGAAAACTGGGGCACAGGAAGAAAGGGTAATCGTATGCACCCAGCCTAATTGTCATTTTTTTTGTGGGTAAAAAACACATCCGGATGCCTCAAAATTGCCTAATCATGCAATCCCAATAGCAGAAGTGATGTGTATTAACCCTCAGCAACCTATCAGGTCTGTGAATTCTGCATACTGATTGGTTGCAGTGGCATGAAGCTCTGTGCATTGCTCTTTTCCTTTTTATAATGTATATGTTTTTGCACATTCACCGGTTTGCTGATTGTTCTCAGAAATGTAAAACGTCCAGCGTAAGCTGCTCTTTGATAAATGGTGACTCATTTTTTCAGTATTGTCAAAAAGCACCATTGCACCTCACGTCCAGACCGAATTTCAGGTAGAATGCTTATAAGAAACAGTCACTCAGGCCCCGTACACACGTTCCTTGTGAAGCCGCCGAGGATCTTGGCGAGCCAAGTTTCCTCATTGACTAACGAGGAAATAGAGAACATGTTCTCTATTTGGCTCGACGAGTTCCTCGTCGGTTTCCTCGGCCAAAAGTGTACACACGACCGGGTTTCTCGGCAGAATACGGCTCCGATCGAGTTTCTGGCTGAATTCTGCCGAGAAACTCGGTTGTGTGTACGGGGCCTCACACTTTGTCCTACATAGGAATATAGGATGCATCTTTTCACATATTGGCCTAAATTCCCACCCAGGGGACATGGACCAAGTACAAGCCTCTAAAGACTCATGTGAATCAATAAGTGAATGCAGTAGAATGCTACAATTTTATTTCCAAAATTACTGTTTATTTCTAAGCTGGTCTCCTAACACCTTTGTGATTTAAGAAAAAACTCAATACCCATCACATGAAAAATTCCTATGGCCTTTTCCAAAGAATACCCCATCCTATGCCCACTACCATTACCACATGGCAATCTGTGGTGCACTAAACTTAGAACCTTACTTCTCTGGCTCCATGCCCAAAATGTGTACCAGGTACTATAGCCGCATTAGCCAGTCAACAGGATCTGTACATATAATAGGACCAAGCTAGACAATAGCCAGTTAACCTAGCATTATGTCATTGGAGTAACTGTGGGAAACCCATGCAAGCACAGAGAGAACATGAAAGCGTCATGCAGCGTGTCCTGACTGGGACTCGAGGACCTCACTGCTGCAAGGTATAAGTGCTAACCACAGAGTCGCTGTACTACCCTTGCCAAAGGATTGCAAACTAGTCAAAGATAGATTCTGATTTGCTGATTTGAGTTCATTCAAACTTAATAATTGAAATGTAAAAGAAAGCTGAACTTGGGAAATAAAAAGATTCTTATTACTGTTTACCCTGCCTGACCATCAATGGTCTAGATCAGTGATAGGGAACCTTGGCACCCTAGATGTTTTGGAACTACATTTCCCATGATGCTCATGCACTCTGCAGTGTAGTGGAGCATCATGGGAAATATAGTTCCAAAACATCTGGGGTACCAAGGGCCATCCTTGCTCTAGATCAGTGATAGGGAACCTTGGCACCCTAGATGTTTTGGAACTACATTTCCCATGATGCTCATGCACTCTGCAGTGTAGTGGAGCATCATGGGAAATATAGTTCCAAAACATCTGGGGTACCAAGGTTCGCCATCCTTGTTCTAGATCAGTGATAGGGAACCTTGGCACCCTAGATGTTTTGGAACTACATTTCCCATGATGCTCATGCACTCTGCAGTGTAGTTTAGCATCATGGGAAATATAGTTCCAAAACATCTGGGGTACCAAGGTTCGCTATCATTGGTCTAGATCAGTGATAGGGAACCTTGGCACCCTAGATGTTTTGGAACTACATTTCCCATGATACTCATGCACTCTGCAGTGTAGTGGAGCATCATGGGAAATAGAGTTCCAAAACATCTGGGGGTACCAAGGTTCGCCATCATTGGTCTAGATCAGTGATAGGGAACCTTGGCACCCTAGATGTTTTGGAACTACATTTCCCATGATGCTCATGCATTCTGCAGTGTAGCTGAGCATCATGGGAAATATAGTTCCAAAACATCTGGGGTGCCAAGGTTCGCCATAGCATTTTCAGGAATAGATCAGCAGTGGCGGTTTGAATAAGGGATACAAGAAGCACAGACTTATTTATTAAATAGAGCTGGTAATGTTTTATAGAGCCCTGTTGCTTCCAGCAGTCATACACATGTAGGGGAGGTTTAAAAAAAATCATATGTGCACCTTGCATTGCCTTGGCGTGTCATAGTGGCCAATGGTGGGAATGGGAAAAGTATGGCTCTAACTAGAGGTATTCTTTAATTGTTTGCAGATCTCTTCCAGAATGCAGGGACTATGTTAGGACTCTTTTTTTTATTTATTTTTTATGAAATATTGACCCCCACACTGCCAGACGTGTTCCAATGATGCCAGGGATTGCTGAGGGAAATTAAATATTTTATAGTCAGCAGAACAAATAAATAGAATGTCACAGGTTAAGCTCTGCTACCATTGATGGCTCAGTTTTACTGGCTTATGTCATAAGCTACTAGCCTCCGCTATCTACTTACTACTACAGTTCTCTGGACCTGATTTTCCCTGACTACCTCTAACAGGGCAACTGTCCTAACTGATTATGTCCTGAGCCAAGTAGTCAAGCTCCTTCTTGCGTAAATTGGTTTCGCTTACAAATTGTCTTTCTCTATTACCGTAATTCTGGGTTGCAGTGTTTAAAAAGTACCATTAAGGAAATGCACTGCTGGGCATGTAACTTACTTCTATGTACATTTCAACCACAATGTGTTTTATATAGGAAGAGTAAAGAACACATTCACTCCCAGCTCATATAGAATCACGGAGAACCATCACAGTTTAACTAGACCACCAATGGCGACAAAAGAACATTCCTCAGGAAAGCTTGGCTCATGCAGCACCTCCTCAGACTGGGGATCCAGTATAAAGCTATAAAAAAAAAAGCACACAGGAGGGGAGAAAGCGCCTAGTGCATTGCCAGAGTTTTAATGTATTCAGATGTGGAAGCTCACAAAATGGGTACAAAGATACAAGGGCATCAAAACCACGAGACACCATGCGGTGCAGGAATCATGTAACCCGACAGTCACCTTGCTATGCTGGCAAAATGACGTTTCAGAGGTGGGTCCCCTTTCTCACAGCTAGGCCGGCCAGCACATCCATATCATAATATTTGAGAGAAGGAGAGAGAGTATGTATACTATATATTAGGGTATGTATGTGATAGCCCGCCTACCATGTTTCCCCAAAAATAAGCCCGGGTCTTATATTAATTTTGCCAACAAAAGACACAGTAGGGTTTATTTTTGGGATAGGTCTTACCATGTAATGTGCTGTCTTCTCTCCCAGCCTGACAGGAATCCCCAGTGTGAACCAAGTTAAAATGCTTCTAAAATCCTATAATCCACTCTATTACAGTAATATATAATCATTATAATGTACAATGTGTGTGTTTCTGTAATATAATTGTGCCAAATACCTTCGCTATAGCGCCGCTCTGCACTTCTGTGACTCGCCGGAGCTCTCTTTCCTTCAATTATATTACAGAAACGCACACATTGTACATTATATATTACTGTAATAGAAAGGATTATAGGATTTTAGAAGCATTTTAAACTAGGGCTTATTTTCAGAGTAGGGCTTATATTGCAGCTTATTTTCGGGGTAGGTCTTATTTTTGGGGGAAACACTGTAGCTTTGAGGAAGGGGGTACGCCCCGAAATGCATCAGCCTGCCAGCACAACTGAGTGACTCGGGTTACATGATTCCTGCACTGCATGGTGTCTGGTGGTTTTAATGCTTTTGTACCTTCCATCTTTACGAGTACCCATTTTATTATCCCTCAATTATTTTTTACAATAATACACTAATGCACTAGGTGTTTGCTTGCTCCTGTGTGTGTGTGTGTGTGTGTGTGTGTTTTTTTTTTTTATAATTTCATATAGATGAGTTTGAAAATGCTAATTTAAAAAAATATATATTATTGTTTTAGGGGTGGATCCACAAAGAAAGTACGCCGGCGTAATTTCAAAATTCCTGCATCGTATCTTTGTTTTGAATCCTCAAAACAAGATACGACGGCATCTGGGTTAGATCCGACAGGCGTACGTCTTCGTACGCCTTCGGATCTTAGATGCAATTTTTCGACGTCCGCTAGGTGGCGTTCCTGTCGTAATCCGCGTTGAGTATGCAAATTGGCTATTTCCGACGATCCACGAACGTACGAGCGGCCGTCGCATTCTTTTACGTCGTTTCCGTTCGGCTTTTTCCGGCGTATAGTTAAAGCTGCTACCTGGTGGCGTACTCAATGTTAAGTATGGCCGTCGTTCCTGCGTATAGTTTTGAAAATTTTACGTTGTTTGCGTAAGTCGTCCGTGAATGGGGCTGGGCGCCATTTACGGCGTATAGTTAAAGCTGCTATCTGGTGGCGTACTCAATGTTAAGTATGGCCGTCGTTCCCGCGTATAATTTTGAAAATTTTGCGTCGTTTGCGTAAGTCGTGCGTGAATGGGGCTGGACGCCATTTACGTTCACGTCAAAAACAATGACGTCCTTGCGACGTCATTTGGAGCAATGCACCCTGGGAGTTTTGACGGACGGGGCATGCGCCGTTCATTCAGCGCGGGGACGCGCTTCATTTAAATGAAACACGCCCCCTACTCGCAGCATTTGAATTCCGCGCCCTTACGCCGCGAGAGATACCCTACGCCGCCGTAACTTACGGCGCAAATTCTTTCAGGATTCAAAGAATAGCAAAGTAAGTTACAGCGGCGTAGCGTATCTCACATACGCTGCGCCCACGCAGATGTATGTGGATCTGCCCCATAGTTTTTAATGGGTGCCATACAATAAGGTTTTTGCATTACAGTCTTTGCACACGAAAATAGGCAAGTAAAAGGTCAAGTATTCAGCAATCTCAAAACAATCCATCATGGATAAGGCCAAAAGTAACAGGTCTAACAATAGGTAAGAAAAAGAATCGTCCCCTCTCTCAGGTAACTATCCGGTTAGCGATTTGTGTGGAGTATTAAACTTCAAGATCACCAGTTAAGCTATAAAAGTACGTAGCTAAACGGTAATGGCTTGGCAATGCCAACCTTGTTGTTTTTTTGTTTGTTTTTTGTTGTTTTTGTGCCTATAAACTTGGTCACATACTTTTTTGATTTTAAGGATTTTTTTTTTATGGTCACATAAATGTTCTTAAAGATCTGAAAGTTTGCAGCACCTTTGGGTTTTCTGTATTGTGAATGTCATTGATGGTATGTGAAAAACTGACTATATACCACATTTACACAAGCAAATATGTATTGTTATACCGGGATTTGAAAACTGGTTGTTTTTAAGGACTTGTAGGATGTTCTTGAATGTTGTCAGTTAATAGGTTATTTACTAAAATTGGACAATGCAAAATGTGGTGCAGCGCTGCATAGAAACCAATCGGCTTCCACGTTTTTATTGTCAAAGCTTAACGTGGTTGTAAAGGTTCCTTTTTAAAAAATAAATAAAATAACAAAACATGTCATACGTTCCTCCACTGTGCAGCTCGTTTTGCACAGAGTGGCCCCGATCCTCTTCTTCTGGGGTCCCTCGGTGGCTGTCTCGGCTCCTCCCTGTAAGAGCTAACCACCTTCTGGGAAGCGCTCTCCCAAGGTAGTTAGCTTGCAGGCGCGCTCCCGTGATACAGTCGGCTATAGCCGCCGACTGTATCACTCGGCCCGGTGCGCCGAGTCATTGATTTGATTGATAGCAGTGGGAGCCAATGGCTGCGCTGCTCATCCAATGAATGAGCCGGGAAGAGCCAAGAAGCCAGAGCGTTCACAACGCAGGACTTTTGAGGGCTCAGGTAAGTAGGCTGGGGGGGCAGCTAATTGGCAGATGTTTTTCACCTTAATGCATAGAATGCATTAAGACCCCTTTCACACTGGGGCCTTTTTTTAGGCGCTTTAGCGTTTAAAAAAGTGCCTGAAAGAAGCTGCATCTGCAATCCCAATGTGAAAGTCCAAGCGCTGGCAGGGCAACAAAAAAAAGTCATGCAAGCAGCTTCTTTACAGCGCTTTAGGAGCATTAACCACTTAAGCCCCGGACCATTTTGTTGCTAAATGCCCAGGCCAGGTTTTGCGATTTGGCACTGCGTCGCTTTAACAGACAATTGCGCGGTCGTGCGACATGGCTCCCAAACAAAATTGGCGTCTTTTTTTCCCCACAAATAGAGCTTTCTTTTGGTGGTATTTGATTACCTCTGCGGTTTTTATTTTTTGCGCTATAAACAAAAATAGAGCGACAATTTTGAAAAAAATGCAATATTTTTTACTTTTTGCTATAGTAAATATCCCCCAAAAACATATATAAAAATGTTTTTTTTCCTCAGTTTATGCCGATACGTATTTTTCTACCTATTTTTGGTAAAAAAAATCGCAATAAGTGTTTATCGATTGGTTTGCGCAAAATTTATAGCATTTACAAAATAGGGGATAGTTTTATTGCATTTTTATTAATTATTATTCTTTTACTACTAATGGCGGCGATCAGCGATTTTTTTCGTGACTGCGACATTTTGGCGGACACTTCGGACAATTTTGACACATTTTTGGGACTATTGTCATTTTCACAGCAAAAAATGCATTTAAATTGCATTGTTTATTGTGAAAATTACAGTTGCAGTTTGGGAGTTAACCACAAGGGGCGCTGTAGGAGTTAGGGTGCACCTAGTGTGTGTTTACGGCCCCATTCACACCTAAGCGACAAAACGCCCGACGCGGGACGCTTCTGTCGCTTGAGGGGAGAATTCCCATTGCCGTCTATGGAGATGGTTCACATCTCATAGACGCGCAACGCCTGTCGCCTGAAAAAAAGTCCCGGACCCTTTTTTTCACGCGACAGGCGCGTTTTCCCATAGACAGCAATGGGAATACTTTAGAAAAAAAAAAAAAAAAAAAGAAACATTTGTAATCGCGGCAAATCTGCCGCTACACGCGTACGCGGCTGTCGCTTAGGTGTGAATGCAGCCTACAACTGTAGGGGGGTGTGGATGTAGGACTGACGCCATTGATCGAGTCT
Source organism: Rana temporaria (assembly GCF_905171775.1). Lineage (NCBI taxonomy): Eukaryota > Metazoa > Chordata > Amphibia > Anura > Ranidae > Rana > Rana temporaria. The sequence continues at coordinate 50,613,657 of NC_053489.1, forward strand.
CCCTATAAAATGGATCACTTGATCGATGCAGCCGCCACAGTGAAGCACGGGGAAGCCGTGTTTACATACGGCTCTCCCCGTTCTTCAGCTCCAGGGAGCGATCGCGACTGAGCGGCTATAAACGAATAGCCGCACCGTCGTCCTGGATCGCTCCCCGTGGGAATCCGACCGCCGCATGTAGCGGGGGGGGGGTCCCGATCGGACCCGCGGAAAGGCGGGGACGTACATGTACGCCCATATGCCTGTACGTGCCATTCTGTGGACGTACATATACATGCGGTGGTCGGCAAGTGGTTAAATACACCGCTCCTAAAGCCCCCTTCCCATTAAGGGAGCTTTTTTTTAATGCCAAATCGCCTGAAAAACGCCCCAGTGTGAAAGGGGTCTTAGCGGCGCTTTACCAGCTTTTTTCGGGCGCTGGCAGTGTGAAAGGGCTCTGAAAGCACTCGGGCTTTCACATTGGGATTGCAGATGAGGCTTCTTTCAGGCGCTTTACAGGCTTTTTTTACCGCCAAAGCGCCTGAAAAACACCCCTGTGTGAAAGGGGCATAAGGTAAAAAAAAATGTACCTTTACAACCCCTTTAATTCTAACAAGCTGAAGTTAGAAGCTGATTGGCCACCATGCATAGCTGCATCAGAGTCTGAGTGCTCAAGTTTTAGTAAATCTCCCCCATTGAGTTTTTGTCCAAGATGCCCTAAAAAGGTCCAAGCGACCTATGCGGGGATGGCAGCTAACATATTTAGGTCAAGCGTTTTAATAAATATTGTAGAAGAATTCAATACTACTGTGGAACTAATATATGGAATGGAACTTGCCTATGATAACTAGTTACAATCCAAACAGATTTTTTTTTTTCTGGTGTGGGTTTCAGAATGATGGAAAGAATCTAGTTAGCTATCATATCCAATCCCTCAAATTGTATTGTAACAGGTTTCATGATCTTGGTGGAACTGGTAGTTACTGGCGTTTTATGTATTAATTTCCAGTAAAAAAATGACTAGAAATTGGAGCAGCTTGATTTTTTGTTTTCGGTTGGTGGTGCGTTGTCTATAGTAGATGAAGTATTAGTTCCATGTTTTAATAGTGTGAAAGAAAAGGACAATTAAGCATTCAATTAAAATGGCAGTATTTTTTTGTTGTTGTCCCTGAAGCTTCTAAATGCCCCATTGCTATTACTTAAAGCGGTGGTTCACCCTTAGAGGGCACTTTTTTCCCTTAGATTCCTGCTCGTTATTACTAGGGGAATCGGCTATTTATTTTAAAATATGTGCAGTACTTACCCGTTTACGAGATGCATCCTCTCCGTCGCTTCCGGGTATGGGCTGCGGGAATGGGCGTTCCTTCTTGATTGACAGGCTTCCGAGAGGCTTCCGACGGTCGCATCCATCGCGTCACGATTTTCCGAAAGAAGCCGAACGTCGGTGCGCAGGCGCAGTATAGAGCCGCACCGACGTTCGGCTTCTTTCGGCTACGAGTGACGCGATGGATGCGACCGTCGGAAGCCTCTCGGAAGACTGTCAATCAAGAAGGAACGCCCGCTCCCGAAGACCCATACCCGGAAGCGACGGAAGAAGATGCAGCTCGAAAACGGGTAAGTACTGCTCATATTTTAAAATAAATAGCCGATTCCCCTAGTAAAAACGAGCAGGAATCTAAGGGGAGAAAACATTTTTTTTTACAAATGGGTGAACTCCCGCTTTAAAGGGGTTGTAAAGGAAAAAAATGTATGTGTCATAATAAGCATCCTTTACCTGCCTCATTGTTTGTTTTTGCTCAGAAGTTGCTCTATTTCTTCTCTGTTCTGTTCACTTCCTGCTTGTCTGATTGTTACTCACCACCGTGACGGGAGGCTTTACTGCAGTGGTGAGTAACGTGCTCACCCCCTCCTGGGAACTAGATCTGTGCGGCAGGACGCTCTCTACATATTAGAGACTTCAAGGAGGTGTGAATTACTGGGCGTGCCGCAATGCATACTGGGAAATGTAGTTCTTACATGAACGAGCGCCGCAAACCAGGAAGTGAATGAGAGAACAGAAACTAGAACGCCGGAGGTGATATAGATGAAGGAATTTAATAGGTATTTGCTAGTTTTCTAACAGAATCATTACACTATTCTGTCTACCTTGCAGACATTAATTTTAGGCAAAAACATTTTTTCCTTTACAACTCCTTTAAGACAAAGATAGAAATACGTAAAGGAGTTTCCACTTTTGGTCAAGAAAGCATTCCCGTGATTCATACCATTTATGTGTTGTGTTTCAAGATTTCCTCATCATCCCCCCACTCCAGTCGGCGCTCTCAGCCAATGGCTTATTACGGACCTGCTGCCTTACATACTGGCCGAATGGTGGTGCCCAACATTCGTGGTGTGTGTACTAGGCTAAAGAGCCAATGTCTAGGCCAGGGGTGGGCAGTCTCGGCCCTCCAGCTTTGGTGGAACTGCAAATCCCATCATGCCTCTGCCTCTAGGAGTCATGCCTGTGATTGTCAGGGTCTTGCAATGTCTCATGGGACTTGTAGTTTCAAAACAGCTGGAGGGCCGAGTTTGCCCTCGCCTAGTCTAGGCTGATGGGATGTAGTACTTCCTCACTACTCTCTCACGGTTTCACTGAGTCTCTGATTATAGCAACTAGAATTAATCCAATCGCTTTATCTGGTCAAGTCTTGATGATATGGTATGCTTGCCATCTTGTAGGTTTGTTGCTCACCTGGCGGGTAGAAAAAAATGTGTCTTCTTTCCAGTTGTTTTAATAGGAAAGCATTTACTGTACAGTGTCTTTGAAAAAGTATTCATACCCCCTTGACATTTTCCAAATTTTGTCATGATACATCCAGAAACTTAAATGTATTTTATTGGGGTTTTATGTAATAGACCAACACAAAGTGGCACATAATTATGAAGTGCAAGAATAAATTGTTTTCCAAGCCCTCCGGAGGTTTGTTATAGAACCTTAGTGAACAAACCACACCAGACAGGTCAGGGGTAAAGTTGTGGAGAAGTTTAAAGCAGGGTTAGGTTATAAAAAAAAAGCTTTGAACATCTCACGGAGCACTGTTCAATCTATCATTTGAAAATGGAAACGGTATAGGACAACGCAAACCTACCAGTACATGACCATCTACCTAAACTGACAGGCCAGGCAAGCAGAGCATTCATCAGAGAAGCAGCCAAGAGGTCCATGGTAACTCCGGAGGAGCTGCAGAGATCCACAGCTCAGGTGGGAGAATCTGTCCACAGGACAACTATTAGTCGTGCTCTCCACAAATCTAGTCTTATGGAAGAGTGACAAGAAGGAAGCCATTGTTGAAAGAAAGCCATAAGAAGTCCCACTTGCAGTTTGCGAGAAGCCATGTGGGGGACACAGCAAACATGTGGAAGAAGGTGCTCTGGTCAGATGAGACCAAAATTGAACTTTTTGGTCTAAAAGCAAAATGCTATGTGTGGCTGAAAACTAACCCTGCACATATCCATTAACTCTCCATCCACATTCCCACCGTGAAACATGGTGGTGGCAGCAGCATGTTGTGGGGAATCTTTTCTTCAGCAAGGACAGGGAAGCTGGTCAGAGTTGATGGGAAGATGGATGGAGCCAAATACAGGGCAATCTTTGAAGAAGTCTGCAAAAGGCTTGAGACTGGGGCGAAGGTTCACCTTCCAGCAGGACAACGACCCTAAACATACAGCCAGAGCTACAATGGAATGATCAAGGCATATTAATGAGTTAAAATGGCTCAGTCAAAGTCCAGACCTGAATCCTATTGAGAATCTGTGGCAAGACTTGAAAATTGCTGCTCACAGACGCTCTCTATCCAATCTGACAGAGCTTGAGCTATTTTGCATAGAAGAATGGGCAAAAATGTCCCACTCTAGATGTGTAAAGCTGGTAGAGACATCCCAAAAAAGACTTGCAGCTGTAATTGCAGAGAAAGGAGGTTCTACAAAGTATTGCAACTTTTCACATATTGGTAAAAAAGTTTGAAAAACACATATTTTTCACAATTATGCGCCACTTTGTGTTGGTCTATCACATAAAATACATTTGTTTTTGGTTGTAAAATTATAAAATGTGGAAAATTTCAAGAGGTATGAATACTTTTTCAAGGAATTGTATAGGGCTGGTATTGGATCCCAGAATATATGGCAACCTTGGCTTTAACAGATTTTAGATCTCGCACACAGGATTTTTGTAATTTGCCATTTTGTTGGGTTTGGGGCATGGCATAGTTGGGTCACTGTATGCACAGCAGTAACATATATGGAGAGACAGTCCCACGTGAAAGTTTTGGAGGACACAGAAGGAAGGAAAGGTTTTATTTACCATCGGCTGATGTCCCCAATGTATACAGGTGCCATGTTTCATCTATTTTAGTGCTTTATTCTCCTTGCTTTAGTGTGCGGCACTACGAGAGCAACTCAACACGCACGGGCCTACAGAAAACACTTCTGTGCCGGAGACTTGTATCTATCCAGGCAGTGGAAGCAACACAACAATTTTGTATTTATTTACATTTTTTGGGGGGATTTACTTCCTTCCATGCAAGGGATAAAAGGGATGTAACCAGGCTTTATTTATTTTTTTAGTCTTCAAGTGGAAAGCCCTTTAAATATATATTTTAACATAATTTATTTGTATAGCTGCAACACAACCTTAATATGTATGTATGTCTTATTGAAAGAAAATTGCCATGCGCCGTTCAAAAAAAACGTCAAAAACGCGGGGTCAAGTGAAATTCAAATAAAATACGCCCCCAACATCCCCATTTGAATTAGGCGGGCTTCCACCGCCACACATACGTTATGCCGCCGTAACTAAGGGCGCAAGTTCTTTCTGAATACAGAACTTGCTCCCAAAGTTACAGCAGCGTAACGTATAGGAGATAAGTTACACACGCAGAAAGATGCGCTCATCTTTCTGAATCTAGCCCACTGTCTGGAGTCTGCACTGTCCACTGGTAACGTTTTCCTATGAAGACCAGAATTTCCGGAAAGCAGGAGCCAGCAGCACTGAAAGTTGTAAATTGCAAGTCCTGGGGAAAGAAATAGTTTACTTGGGAATGTTTTTTTTTTTGTGTGCTCAATGTGTTAAGCTGAGAAAACGCTGAGGATTTAAGATTTTACTTTTAATGTTGAAATCTTTATACATTCTAAATTTCTGTTGCCTGGTAACCAGAAGGGGACAATCGGCAATTAGCGCATCTAGTATTCCATCTCCAACTCTATGGAAGGAAGTTGGATGGAGTCGGGAGAGTTATCCGCACCGCTCTGCTTCTTGACACCGCAGATAATTTACATAACATTTCTGTACACAGAGAAATATGTTGTATTACATTGTAACGCTAATCCGGATCATTATAAATAGGCGTGGGAACGAGATAAAAATACTAATTACAAAGGTGAATATTTTGCTCTTCTATGTTAGAACATCAAATTCGCCTGAATGGGGGGAAAATTGAGTATTATGTTTAAAGCCTAACTGCAGATTTTATTTACATTTTTTGTGACTAATTATACACTATACCAAAAGTATTGGGACACCTGCTTTATACGCACATGAACTTTAATGGGATCCCAGTCTAAAGCCTCGAACACACGAGATTATCGGGCGACTAATCATCTGTTTTTGTTGCATGCTACTCTTCTATCGAAAGTGAAGAGGTTACGCAACCTACGAAAATTCTTGTACGACAAAATACAACTTCGGAATTTATGAATAGTGTTGAATTGTTTTGTAATGTATTCTTTTGTTTCCGAGCATTAGGCGGAAACTGTGCTATTTAAATAATTGGATGTTGTGTTCACGTACGTTTTACAATTTTTTATAGCATGCACCTTCAGGTTTTGTCAGCCGAAAAGTCAGATTCGGCTGTCAAAAAAAGTCATACGAACGATCACATAATCGGCTGATATTTTACTTCTGCTTTTCTGGGCCTTTAGTCCGTAGGGTACAATATTGAGTTGGCCCACCCTTTGAAGCTATAACAGCTTCAACTCTTCTGGAAAGGCCGTCCACAAGGTTTAGGAGTGTGTCTATGGGAATTTGTGACCATTCTTCTAGAAGCGCCATTGTGAGGTCAGGCACTGATGTTGGAGAGAAGTCCTAGCTCGCAGTCTGCGCTCTAATTCATCCCAAAGGTGTTCTATCGGGTTGAGGTCAGGCCAGTCAAGTTCTTCCACTCCAAACTTGCTCATCCATGTCTTTATGGATCTTGCTTTGCCTTGATTTGTGGTCAAAATCATTTGGTGGAGGGGGGATTATGGTGTGGGGTTGTTTTTCAGGGGTTGGGCTTGGCCCCTTAGTTCCAGTGAAGGGAACTCTTAAAGCGGAGGTTCACCCTAAAACATGTATATACCATTCCACCCAGCATACTGCCGACATGTACAGTATGCTGGTTCTTTTTTTTTTTCGCTGTACATACCGCCGTATAGCTATTTTCCAGGTATTGAATCCCGCGGGACTGGGCGTTCCTATTCAGAGACTAATGCCGCGTACAAACCATCACTTTATGTGATGAAAAAAAACAACATTTTTTGTGAAGTAAAAAACAACGTTTTTGAAACTTCAATTTTCAAAAACGACGTTGCCTACACACCATCGTTTTTTCACAATGCTCTAGCAAAGCGAGGTTACGTTCAGCACTTTTTTCCATTGAAGCTCGCTTCATAACTAGCTTCTGAGCATGCGCGGGTTTAACTACTTCCCGACCCGCGTATTGTAAATGTACGTCCTCTTTTTAAACATGGATATCTCAGTAACGGCAGCAGCCGCTGCCACAACTGAGATATCCATGTTTTCAGCGGGCGGCCGTGTAAACGATAACGGCGGTCTCCGCGGCGGATTCGCCGCGAGATCGCCGTTATCGGTGGCGGGAAAGGGGCCCCCCCCTCCCGCCGCTTTTCCGCGCCCTCCGGCGCTTACCGGAGCCGTCGGTAGCGGCGGAGGAGATCGGATGTTGCCGTCTGGAGAGTGAGGACTTGAGTGAGGGCAAGATGGCCCCCACCCGTCCTCATAGCTCTGCTGGGCGGAAGTGACGTCAAAACGTCAGTCCCGCCCAGCCTCTTAAAGAGACAATTTTTTTTTTGTCATTTTTTTAAATGACAAATTTTCCTTTTTTTTTTTTTTTTTTGCATTTAAGCCTAAATATGAGATCTGAGGTCTTTTTGACCCCAGATCTCATATTTAAGAGGACCTGTCATGCTTTTTTCTATTACAAGGGATGTTTACATTCCTTGTAATAGGAATAAAAGTGATCATTTTTTTTTTTTATATTTTAGTGTAAAAAATAATAAAATCAATAAAATGAAATAAGAAAACAAAAAAAAAATTTTTTTAAAGCACCCCGTCCTGACGAGCTCGCGCGCAGAAGCGAACGCATACGCGAGTAGCGCCCGCATATGAAAACGGTGTTCAAATCACACAAGTGAGGTATTGCCGCGATTGTTAGAGCGAGAGCAATAATTATAGCCCTAGAGCTACTCTGTAGCTCAAAAAATGCAACTTATAGAATTTTTTAAATGTCGCCTATCTAGATTTTTAAGGGTAAAAGTTTGACGCCATGCCACGAGCGGGCGCAATTTTAAAGCGTGACATGTTGGGTATCATTTTACTCGGTGTAACATTATCTTTCACAATATATAAAAAAATTGGGCCAAATTTATTGTTGTCTTATTTTTTAATTCAAAAAAGTGAATTTTTTCCAAAAAAAGTGCGCTTGTAAGACTGCTGCGCAAATACGGTGTGACAAAAAGTATTGCGATGACCGCCATTTTATTCTCTAGGGTGTTAGAAAAAAAAAATATATAATGTTTGGGGGTTTTAAGTAATTTTCTAGCAGAAAAAACTGTTTTAGTCTTGCAAACACCAAATCTGAAAAACACCTAAGGTCTTTAAGTGGTTAAAAACGTAGTTTTAAACGTCATTTTTGCTACACACAGTGATTTTTTGTGAAACAAAAAACGACGTTTTGAAAAACGACACAAAAAATTGAAGCATGCTTAAATTTTTTTTTGTCGTTTTTCACAAGACATAAAACGACGTTTTCCCCCACACACGGTCATTTAAATTGACATTTTTAAAAACGTTGTTTTTTTTCATCACATAAAGTGATGGTGTGTACGCGGCATAAGTGATTGACGTGATGACAAAAGCTTCCCCCCTGGCGCATAAGCGCATCACCAGTTTCTGAAAGAAGCCGAACTGCGAGTCGGCTCTATACGGCGCCTGCGCACCGACGTTCGGCTTCTTTCGGAAACTGGTGATGCGCCTTATACTGAACATGTCGGCAGTATGCTGGATGGAATGGTATATAATTGTTTTAAGGTGAACCTCCGCTTTAAGGCGTCAGCATACCAAGACATTTTGGACAATTTCATGCTCCCAACTTTGTGGGAACAGTTTGGGGTTGACCTTTTCCTGTTCCACCATGACTGCCCACCAGTGCACAAAGCAAGGTCCATAAAGACATGGATGAGCGAGTTTGGGGTGGAGGAAGTTGACTGGCCTTCAGAGTCCTGACCTCAACCCAATAGAACACCTGTTTGGAGACTGTGAGCCAGGCTTTCTCATCCAACATCAATGCCTGACTTCACAAATGCGCTTCTGGAAGAATGGTCAAACATTCCCATAGACACACTCCTAAACATTGTGGACGCCTTCCCAGAAGAGTTGAAGCTGGTATAGCTGCAAAGGGTGGGCCAACTCAATATTGAACCCTACGGACTAAGACTGGGATGTCATTAAACTTCATGTGCATGTAAAGGCAGACGTCCTAATACTTTTGGTAATATAGTGTACATTTTATATAGTTTAGAGACTAACTAAAATTACTGTCTGTGACACCCCTGGGGAAATCCCCCACCACCCTGTAGCATGCATGCATGAAATGGGGGTGAGCACTGTTGTCACTGAGACAGGAAGCCACATATAGAAATAAAAGTGTTGTCAGATGTTCTAACCCTTCACCACTCCACTGGGATTGTTTGTTCCATTTTCCCATTAAAAAATAATAATAATCCCAGCACTTCCTGTCCTGACCGTATTTGAGGGGAAATGTCAATAGGGACACAGACGGAAGTAAAAGTATTACCAAGGCTCCTACCTTCATTCATATTCAAACATACAAATACAATTATGTCTGTAGTTGGGCTTTACAGTGTGTGTGTTGGTGTTGTGTGTGTTTGTTTTTTGGTTCTTTTAAATTTGATAATGACGTTGAAAAAATATTTCCACAGTATTTCATGTTTCTCTTCTTTTTTAATAATTTAAATAATGCACAGGGACCAAGGAAATAAAAATGCATCTTATTAAATTGAGGTCCCTTTCCTTCTTTGCACAGTTCTTTGTGAAGTTGAAGCTATGACTTGTAATATGTAAACTTATTAAAAAAAAAAAAAAATAGGAAACAATAAAATAGGTACAGTATTGTCCCTTTGAAATCTATTTCTCTGTGAGAGTTCTAGGATCTGTTTTTTTATTATTATTGCTTTTTTTTTATACCTTTTATGTATCTCAAAATGTTTATTTTGTATTATTTTTTATAAATCTATATTTTATGTATATATTGAAAGTGCATGATGACGTTTCTGTGATTGTCCAGTCTTGCTGCTGTCAGATTATTCTATGCCTATATCCTTTGTGTCTTTGTAACTGTATGAAATACATTTCACATGTAAATAAAAGTAAAATATTTGACTTGGAATATGTTTTTCCCTCTCTCTTTTCTGTTTTTTAACAGCTTGCCGACCAGCTGCCGCAGTTTTACGGCAGCAGGTCAGCTCTGCTGGGCGAGAGCACGTAGCTGTACGTCGCCTCGCCCAGCAGCCAATAGGGGCGCATGCGCCCCCGCCGCTCATCCCTGACTCCCGTGCGTGTGCCCGGCAGGCGCGAACGCCGCCGGGCACCCGCGATTGCTCGTTACAGAGCGAGGACCTGGAGCTATGTGTTTAAACACACAGCTCCCGGTCCTGTCAGGGGAGAAATGCCTGACCGTCTGTTCATACAATGTATGAACAGCGATCAGTCATTTCCCCATGTCGGTCCACCCCCCCCCCTACAGTTAGAACACACCCAGGGAACATACTTAACCCCTTCCCCGCCCCCTAGTGTTAACTTCTTCCCTGCCAGTGGCATTTTTTTTATAATAATCAATGCATTTTTATAGCACTGATCGCTATAAAAATGCCAATGGTCCCAAAAATGTGTCCGAAGTGTCCGCCATAATGTCGCAGTTATGAAAAAAAAATCGCTGCCATTTCTAGTAAAAAAATGAATAAAAATGCCATAAAACTACCCCCTATTTTGTAAACGCTATAACTTTTGCGCAAACCAATCAATAAACGCTTATTGCGATTTTTTTTTTTTTTTACGCAAAATATGTAGAAGAATACGTATCGGCCTAAACTGAGGAAAAAAATTGTTTTTTTTTATATATTTTGGGGGATATTTATTATGGTAAAAAATATAAAAAAAAATCAAAATTGTCGCTTTATTTTTGTTTATAGCGCAAAAACTAAGAACCGCAGAGGTGATCAAATACCACCAAAAGAAAGCTCTATTTGTGGGTAAAAAAGGACGGCAATTTTGTTTTGGAGCCACGTCGCATGACCGCGCAACTGTCAGTTAAAGCGACGCAGTGCCGAATCGCAAAAAGTGCTCTGGTCTGACCAGCAATATGGTCCGGGGCTTAAGTGGTTAAAAACAAAAAATCAAAACTTTTTGAACCAATACTGTAAACCGGTAAATCTACAGTTGAAATATGTCTAATCTTTTCTACCTGTTGGTATTTGTAATTTTCTTCATCTAGTTTTGTAAGTTACTCACCCCCAGGTAAGTGTCCATACATTCAGGGGCGTATTCACCGCAAGGCAAACAAGGCGTTTGCCTTGGGTGGCATTTTTCAGGTGGGCAGTGCCTGTACAGGCACTGCCCACCTATAAAATGCCGCCCAAGGCAAACGTGATAGGTGCAGGTGCAGCTGCAGGCATCAGCCTGGTATTTTTTTTTGTAGAGCCAGCTCTCTTGTAATCACAATCGAGCGGCTTACTAGGCGCTCAATTATTACTGGAAGTGATGTCAAGTCATCGCTTCCGGTTTGCCGTTTGTCAATCAAACGGTAAACCGAAAGCAATGACTTGATTTGACTTCTGGTTTACTCAAACCATCTGTGCCAGTTTTAAAAAATCGAATGCATTCAAAAACACAGATCTGGGTCTTTTATGAAGAGGAACAGGTAATGCAACCACCCAGGTAATGTAGGAAGACCTTCAGGGACCCCCAGATCCGTGAGAGATCAAATGAGACACGGGAAACAGATTTGAGTGTGTTCATAAGATCTCTGACTTTTACTGAGTACAACAGTGGCTTATATGAAAGAAGAAAAAGGGAGGAGCTGTGTTTTAATGTATATTAAAAGTTCTAAAAACTCAGTACTTTCTTATCATGATTTAAACTTGCTGGCTGAGTTAACAAGAACTAACTGATGACTTTACTGACACAACAGGCTGCTCTGTGAATCAGCTTAACCACAATGACTCACAGGGTGTGTTTCTATGCAAACTGTTAGTTAAAGTGGAGTTCCACCCATAAATATAACATTACATCAGTAGTTTTAAAAAAATGTCATTCGTCCTATAAGAATTTTTTTTTTTTTTTTAGATGCCTTCATCAAAGTGTTGTTGCTCGGCAGAATAGTTAATCTTCCCACTTCCTGCACCTAGGTGCTTAAGCTGACTAACCTACACCGCACAGACTCCTGGGAATGTAGTGGGTGTAACTTTCCTGGAGTCTGTGCACTCCCCAGTCTGCTTGTGCAGCACTGAGCATGTGCGAGATCTGCAAGGCTGAAATCCAAGAAGTCATACAGTCTGGCTTCATGATGCCCACACTTAAGATGGCCCCAGTCAATTTCTATTTTATAAAGTGTCTAAATGCTGTAACAACCTAACAAAACGGACCTTAGTTTACAAACTAACTTTACTAGAATACATTAAGCTACCGGGGTATTTATATTTAAAAAGTGAAATTGTGGCCGGAACTCCGCTTTAAGATAGTTATGGCAAAACACATATTGAAAAGTTCATTTCTACTCAGAAGAAAATAGAGGGGAATCTAAAATGGAGTCAGTTATTTATATATTCTATTACATTTTAGACTCCAGATCTCTCCATAAAGAGTACCTGTCGCATGCCTATATATATATATTTTTTTTTTACATTCCTTGTGACGGCAATAAAAGTGGTGAAAAAAATTGAAGCAACAGTGTAGAAAAAAATAATAAAAAATTAAAGTGCCCATGTCCTCCTGTGCTCGCGCTCAAAGGTGAAATCGGTCCCTCACACATGCAAACAGCGATCGTCCCACGTGTGTGAGGTATCACCGCAGCTCTCCTGACGACGCAATAGCGAAACGCGTAGAGGCTGTCTGGACACACACACGGAGGGTGAAGCATACCAGCACGCAAGGATCCCTTGTAGCAACACACGTGGAGAAAAGCAAGGTACGCACACCTTCTAGGACGCCATTTAAATGCTGGTCAGCGGCTTTTAACGGTTGACACTGCCAAAGACACTCAGTGCCGGTCAGAGGCACTTTATATTGTAAGTGTTATTTTTTACCTTTTTTTAATAAATATATTTTAATATACTACACCATGATGAGCCCCTTGTTTTTAAAGATTTAAGGATATCTTGTAAAAGGGAAAAGGAGGCAACACCCACTGACGGACAAAGAAAAGACACCACTTTGGGGCCTAATATTATCTGGGGTCTGGTGAGTGTTGAGTTTAACCATTGGTGATGGTGGCACATCTTTGTCGGGTGGAAGAGATAGCGGCACTTTTCTGTATACAGCATTACCAACATTGAACCTTTTGTTATACTGGAACCTATTGTATAAAAGCAAGATTGTCTGTCATTGGACTATTTTCAGTGCAGCTAGCACATTGCACATTCTACTGGCTGTTTGATAATTATTTTATTCTTTGACATTTTTTGGTATTATTTGTTTCCAATATCAGCTATTGGATAATTCACTGTGCAGTTGGCACATTGCACATTGTGTGTTTGTTTTTTGAATATTTTTATATATCTATTTTTTTGTATTGTTTGTTTTCACCATTTAGCCGGCTAGTAGTAGTAACAATAGCCATTTTTTCCTTCACAGTAGCACTGTGGCATATTGATGTGTATGCCGACACACTAATTCATATCTGTGATTCAAGTGTAAAATTACTGTGTCACACTTGCATAATTTAAATTTAATTGATATTTTTACAGATTATTTGTATTTAGGTTATCTACACCCAATATTGGGTACATTGTGTCCCTGATATATATATTTCACATATGGTTGAGGGTGTATTATATCAGTCCACAGTCCACACCTCCAGAGATTAAACCCTCTGGATAATTAGATCAGCGCAGTAACATTTTCCTTTTTTTTTTTTTTTTTTTTTTAATAAACGTTTTTATTAAAGATTTTCAGCAATACATCAAAATCCTTGACATAGGTACATTGTTCACATATCAAGTTAAGACTTAACAGGGTCCTACAGTAACAATTACATATAAAGGCTCATGTATATGAGTATATCATATGAAACAGGTCAGTGAAATACCGTTCAAACACGGATCATAGTCCGAGAGCAAGTGTCAAAATGTAAACCATAAACACCATACCAACCAAGGGATTCGAGACCTCTTAATTCTCATTCTATATTTGTGAAAGAAGCTCCCCCCTGCCCTCCCCACCCCTGATCGGGGACAATCTGTGGGGAGCGCAGAGAGGAGAGTGGTGGGGGTCAAGGTAAAATAGATCTGGCCCACAGCGATCAAGCAAAAAAGAAAAAAAAAGGGGGGGCGGAGAGGGGAACAGCGAAGAATAGGCCTGTCCGGGCTAACTATGTCCTAACCCATCCCATCCTACCCCTTGAGAAGAGCGAGGCCGGACTTGATGTCCAAAGGGGGGGTGAACATCCCTGTGTGGGAATGAGGGGGAGGGGGGATTGAGGCAGAAGGGGAGGACACATGAGTGGAGGAGTATCTGATTGATAGATCGTCTAGTGAATCTGATAACTGGTGTTATGTTAAGGTTTTCTAAGGCACTGAGAGGTATTTATGTAGGGGGGTTTCTGTACAGAGTCCAACATGCCCATGTTTGTCTGTATTTCTCGTGTGTGTCCTTGGATTGATGGATAAGACGCTCCATTTCTTCTACCCTGTCAACACGTGAATGCCATTCTTCAATAGTTGGAATAGTTTTAGATTTCCAGTAGATGGGGATGCATTGGGTGGCCGCATTTATTAAGTGAAGAATTAGTGATTTTCGGTATTGTACTCTTGGTATGGGGGTGTGATGTAGCAGAAATTGCGCTGGAGTAAGGCTTATTGGTATTGTTGTAATTTGTGTGATACGTTCATGCACCTCCCTCCAAAACTGGGCTAATAGAGGGCATTCCCACCAGATATGGAAAAATGAGCCTTCCGCCCCATCACACCTCCAGCAAGAAGGGGAAACTGCTGGAAAGATTTTGTGAAGCTTATCTGGTGTTCGATACCACCTGGTGCACAGTTTATATCGGTTTTCTTGTGCGGAAACATTAACAGTTCCTTTATGTGTGTGTTCCCATATAATGTTCCAGTCTTCGTCAGATAGAGACATGGAGAGATCCTTGTCCCAGGCTGAGCGAGTGTTTGAAGAAGGAGGCGATTTTGGCATTAGTAATGAATGTAACGTGGAAATCAGATGACGCTTTGGTTCTCCCGCCGTGCATATTTGTTCTAAGGGAGAGAGATCTCTACACCATTTCGGATGTGACTGAGTGGGACCTAAAAAATGTTTAATTTGGAGATATTTAAATATAGACATGTTCACCTGAGGGAATGCTTTTATTAGTTCTGGATAGGATAATAAATCGCCATTGTGGAAGAATTGGTACGCTCTAATGGCTTGGGAGTTGGGCCCCGTCACTGGGTTTTTGTAGGTTATATTTGGTATGAAATTGGGGTTGTGCGATAGAGGTGTCAACGGTCCAGGGGATGGAGTTAATTTCAGGGTTCGACATATCGTCTTAAGATTCTGGAGTGTAGGACCTATTAAAGGGTGATTAAGGCATTCTGTGGGGATCGAGCGCTGATCTATCCATGGTAAATGGGTGATCGGGAAGGAGAGGAATGCATTCTCCAAGGTAATTCAGTCCTTATTTCCAATGTGGAGATGCCAATCTACGAGTCTAGTAAGCAAACAAGATTTGTGGTATAGGGCTAGATCAGGTATACCCAGGCCCCCCTTGTGCTTTGGTTGAGACAGTCTATCCCAACTCAGTCTGGGTGCCTGGCCAGCCCACAGAAATACTCTACAGTGTCTTTTGAACGTTGTAAAGAAGGCCTGTGGGATCATGATTGGGACCGCTTGGAGAAGATATAAGATCCTTGGAAGGATATTCATCGTAAGGATTGCTGATCTCCCAAACCACGAAAATCTGCCATTGTTCCAGTCCACTAGGTCCGTTTTGATAGTTGAAAGAATTGGTAGGAAGTTTAATGAGAATAACTTACTTAGGTCTTTGGGGATTTTAACGCCCAGGTATGTGATATATTCGGGCTCCCATTTGAATGGAAAGTTTTGTTTACAAAGGTCCACTACTGGGGTTGGAAGAGAAATGTTAAGAGCTAGCGATTTGTCGAAGTTAATTTGTAAATTAGCCAAAGTGTTAAACAATTTAAAGTCCTTCAAGAGATTGGGGATTGTAGTTATTGGATCCGAAAGGAATAGCAGGACATCATCTGCGTAAGCCGCTGTCTTGTATTGCTTTCCCCGGATCTCAATACCCTTAATTGCGTCGTTCGCCCTAAGTTTTCTAAGAAAGGGTTCCATCGTAAGAATGAAGATGAGGGGGGATAGGGGACAACCCTGACGGGTTCCATTGGCTATGGAGAAGGCGTCCGACAGGTGGCCGTTTACCCTGACCCGGGCCGTGGGACCAGAGTACAGCAGTTGGATCATCTGGGTAAGACGTGATGGAAGTCCCATTTTAGTCAGGACCGCCTGCAAGAAGTCCCAGGCCACTCTGTCGAACGCCTTCTCGGCATCCAACGACAGAAAAAAACCAGTGTTCCTTGTGGAGGACAGCCAGTGATGAATGTTGAGAGCTTTTATAGTGTTGTCCCTGGCCTCTCTGCCAGGGACAAAGCCAACTTGATCAGTTGTGATTAAATTAGGGATCAGTGGGAGGATACGGTTGGAGAGTATTTTGGCGTACAACTTGATATCGACGTTTAATAGCGAAATCGGTCTATAATTGGTGACAAGCGTGACATCTTTGCCAGCTTTGGGAATCAGGGAGATATGGGCCTCTAACAAGTCTTTTGTGTGTGAAGGGGAGTCCAGAAGGGTATTAAAGGTAGAGAGAAAATGGGGGGATAGTGTGTCGGAGAATGTTTTGTAGTAGCTAAGTGGCAGACCGTCTGGGCCAGGACTTTTCCCCGGTTTAAGTTGGCTTATTGCTAATGTGATTTCATCCGCAGTGATTGGGGAACCTAGGTCGGCAATATCGTCAGGGGCGGTGTGTGTTGGGCAAAATTCTGACAGAAAATCCTCTATCAAGGTCTTCCTATCAGGGACTGTTTCTTGTTGACGGGAGTTCTGTAGATTATATAACCCAGAAAAATATCTGACAAATTGATCTGCTATTCCGTTGTTAGTAACTATGGACTCCCCGGAAATGGCCGTGACATTGTTAATGGTATGGGATGCCTTTTTTTTTTGTAAGGCCGCTGCCAAAAGTTTACCCGACTTATTCCCAAATTCATAGAAAAGTTTATTTGTCAGTGTATGTTTACGGGCAAGTCTTTTTTTGATTTCACCAAGGAGTTCTTCACGGGCTTTAACTAGCTCGTCGTGTGTTTGGGTAGCTAGTGTTTGTTTGTGTGTTAGTTCCAGGGCCTTAATTTTTCCTGATAGCTCTAAAATGTGCGCTTTCCGCACCTTGGCTCTCTTGGCCATTATTGAGATGAAATGTCCTCGAACCACGCATTTATGGGCGGCCCAGGCCAAAGGGGCGGACGTGTCTTCAGTTAAGTTTTCCGAGAAATAATTGGAGAGGACCTTAGATATGTCCGAGGTGTGATTGTTGTCTAATAAGATAGAGTCATCCAGTCTCCAAATGGGTGATCTGAGACGGCTCGTAGGGATCGATAGTAAAATGGTGATCGGGTGATGATCTGACAGTAGCATTGGGTCGATAGTGGCGTTTACTAGGGCGGTAAGATCGTTTTGTGAGAGGAAAAGGTGGTCTATCCGTGAATATTTTTTATGCAGTGGTGAGAAGTATGTGAAATCCTTCACATTTGGGTGGAGTGTTCTCCAAGTGTCGTGAAGGGACAGAGTGGAGAGGGTGGATTTAATAGCTTTCAGCGCACTGAATTTTAGACAGGTGGAGCCATTGGATGTGTTTCTAGATCTGGTTGCAGGGGAACATTAAAGTCCCCACCTAAAATGAGGGTACCTCTTTGGAAAGATGTAAGTTGGTAAAGGGTCGAACGGAAAAAGGGAACTTGTTTTGTGTTGGGGGCATAGATGTTCGCTATTGTGTACATCACATTGTGTATGGTACCCCGCAGGAATATGTATCGTCCCTGAGGGTCCCTCTGGGTATCTAGAATTTCAAAAGGACAGTGTCGCGAAATTAATACCGATACTCCCTTGGATCTTGCCTCATTATTAGGGGCGTGAAACACTAGTGGGAAGTTCCTGTCAGTTAATTTAGGTATTGTATCTGCGCGAAAATGTGTCTCTTGGAGGAAAGCTATGTGAACTTTTTCTTTTTGTAGTAAGAAAAGTAAACGCGACCGTTTTTCGGGGGTGTTCAATCCCCTAATATTCAAGGAGTATATTTTAATGTGACTTAAAGGTCCCGCTCTCTGTGCAGGGGGTAAGGGGGGTGATATCGGGGTCATATCTGCAATGTACTAGATCTGATGGGAAAATGAAGGGAACTGTTAGGCACGGGGCAGGATGGGAAGTATACCAGCCTCAAGTGAGGTCTACAAAGGCAAGTGCAGTGTTGGTAGAGCGGGCCAGGCGACCCGTGAGTTCTAGATACCGATTAAGTGGTGAAGGTCATTCCACTCACTTTCTATATACAAAGAACAATCGGAAAATGACAGTGGATGCCAGACCCCCAGGAACCTACCACAATCCCCAGAGGGCCAGCACACCACTGTTGCGGGGTTAGCCAAGCCAGCCGAGGAAAAAGAAACACTATTATTGAAGCTTAACCTGAAAGTTTCTAGCAAAATTATTAAAGTTATTAAGCAAACAAATAAATGTAACCAATAGTAGCCAAGCCACCTCAGAGTGGATTCAGACTGAGAGGAGACAGAGAGTACATTAAAGATGTACTAGGTACCAATTTTGTTGGTGACTAAAAAGTAAATCACAATCACCTATTTAAATTTGAACCGTGAGGGGTTTCTCAGTGTGAATCTCATTCTGATCAATACAACAACTTTTTCTTATCACCTAAGAAAGTGTAATAAAGAGAGACCATTTAACAATTAGAGTATACTAAATAATCGCTATTAACAGTAATAATAATCAATTTTGAGACTACCACATGACCGAGCCTATTCTGCAGTCTCCTTTCTGGGAGAAGTGACTGTGGTGTGGATCTGTTGCGTACACACCCGGTCAAGCTAGTTTACCTGTTACCTCTGACACTCCAGGATCTCGAGGGGCCAGTAACAACATAGAAGGGAGGAGAGGTGCCAGAGAGGCCCTGGGTCTCTGTTTAACCCAAAGTGAGAACCTTACTGTACTCGGTTTTGGGTTTATAGTGAGTTGCCAAAGTCACACTACCCCGGTGGAGTGAGGGACAAAATGACACTAACACTAAAGGGCGAGATGGCAGTACAATGTCCTTTGGTTGAAGTACATCTTAAGTGTCGTTAGCGGAATTTCTGGGGTCAAGATGTGTCCACTGTTAATTCCAGAGGGAAGATTATGCAGATAGGCCCCGTAGCACCAGTCAGTGTGAAACAAAAATAGCCTCGTGACCCAAGTGCGCAGGAGAGAGTATCTCTCAGTGTCAAAAACTTAGATGGGGGATGAACTTGGTTGAGCCACGGGGAAAACTTTCCCATTAAGAATTTAGGAGGAAGGGGTAAAACGGAACACATCAACTAGCAACTGATAATACTTTCAGGGGCCGTTGGATGATTTGAATCAATGTTAAGTCTATTACTCGTTATGGTCTCTTCTGGCCCTCCTGGCCTCCGGTGGGGTCATTTGGTCTTGTTCTCTTCTTACTTCTGAGGAGTTCTGAGGGGTTCTTTAATTAGAGGGAGATCTCATCCTGCGAAACCTGGTGGTTTGGGTGTCCATGGGTGTTTCAGGTGGTTTCCCTCTTCTGCCAACTGACCGGCGGTAGGGTGCGTACCAATCAGGCACTGAAATTGGTGGCAGGCCTAGTGTTTCACAGAACCTGGGCAGGTCTTCTGGCACTCTCAAAGAAGCATTGCGACCTTGGTTCGAGGCTGCCAAACAGAAGGGGAATTTCCATTTATACCTAATGTCTTTTGACCGCAACACATCCAACAATGGTTTAAGATCGCGCCTATGTTGCAGGGTGATTCCTGAAAGGTCTTGGTATAGTTGGACCGGGGTTTCACCGCAGTACAGTCTCTGACCTCTGGCCCTACTCAGGATTTCTTCTTTTAGTTTGAAATTGGTCATACAGCATATTATGTCCCTAGGGGGATCTGTATCTCTACCCCTTGGGCGTAGGGCACGGTGTATTCTCTCAAAGTCGATGAAGGTTTGAGGGGGTTTACCTAAAATCGAATTGAATAGAGCGGTGACTTCTTTTTGGATTTGATCTCCCTCAATTACCTCAGGCATTCCTCTCACGCGAAGATTCCGGCGTCGGCCTCTGTTGTCTAAATCTTCCAGTTGTCGATTAACTTCCCTTAGCTGGAGGGTATGGTCATCTATCTTTCTGGTGGATTTTTGTAGAATTACTTCGTGTTCATCCGTTATCTGTTCAGTAGCAGACACCCTGTCGGCAAGAGAGCGCAGGTCTATGCGGAGTTCTGCTATTGCTGCGGCCAGAGTATCCTTGATGTCTGCCGCTACTGCTCTTAAGTCCAGTATATTGATCTGTTGCATTCCAGCACTCCCGGTGCCTGCCATAGCCCCTGTCATTTGAGAGGTTATCTCTGGTTCTGGAGCTGTCAGCACAATTTCTGTGGGAGATTGTGAGGATGTTTGGGAAGTATTCTGGGTACGACCCCGGCGAGTAGGTGCCATGCTACCTTGGGAATTGCGGTGTTGATCCGTAGTACTATGTCCTACTACTCCAGTGTGTTCTCTGGGAGACCGGGACCGAGATGCCGAGGAGTGGCGTGATGAGGTTCCCATAATCACCGGTACCCGGGAGGAGAAGGAAAACGAGTACAGAAATATCTTCCTTCTTTTTGAGCAGTCTGTGCTTTATTATACTGCAGTTTCTCCTCAGGGTATGCTGTAATGAGGTATAATGCTACTCAGCAGTGAGGATAGTGAGTTTACTCAGGAGTAATTGTCGGCCACCCCTGGGTGATCCAAGCTAGCAGTCGGGTAGGAGTTCTGACTGACTTTGCGGTTATTATTCAGCGTTCAAGCACAAAATGGCCTATAACACTTGATGTTCCTCCCCTGCGTTCCTTTCAGAGTAGTTGGTGGGATAATAGGGGTTCAGCAAGACCGGGCGTGGAACAGAAAGGGGTCTCCTGGATGAACTGTATGACCCAGTATATAGGGTAAGGGTCGGTATTACAGGCCGCCAAGCACTCTATCCAGGGGGGGTGAAATCTTGGTCATGTCCCCAAAAACGTTCAGGCCCCAGTTCCAGGGATGCTGTGGTTTGGGTCAGTCAGGGGTGTCAGGTGTACTCCACAGAGGCATCCACAGGGAGGACCAAGATGGCCGCCGACACCGGGTCTTTCTGTTCAGTTCAGGGGCTTCCAGGTAAGTATTACCTGGTGCTGGTGGTGTCCTCGGGCTGTACAATCCCCGATCCGGGAGGTGATGATGTGTACCGGAGCAGGGGCGAGCTAGATACTCGGCTGGGCGCCTTCACTGAGGGGACCAAGATGGCCGCCGTGTCAGACTGGGAGCCGAGTGCGCGGCCCCTCAGGGAATCCGTGAGGTAATGCTGTGGTTCGGAGGTGCCCCCCTAGGCTGCGCGGACCCCGGTTCGGATAAGGGAGTGATGTTAGAGAGCGCTGGGGGTCAGTTGAAACCGGACGGCTCCGACGCCGGAGGGATCAAAATGGCCGCGGCTCCGTGACTAGGCCGAAGCCGCGGTCTTTCCTGAAACGCGTCCCCCGGTCCGGGAAATTCGTCCACGGCAGCCGCACAAAGCACTTACTTTTGTGCAGTAAGTATTCCGCTCGTAGGCAGAGGGGTCTGTCAGGCTCGCAGGTTGTTTTCCTGGTACTTTAGAGGCAGAAAGCTGTCGTTAAAGCCAATGTGCTTTCTGAGGCGGCAGGAGCTTAGAAATTAGGCGTCCATACTCTCCGCTGGCCTGGCCACGCCCCCCACATTTTCCTTTTTTAAGCACAATTGACCCCTATCTAGGGTACACAGTACTGCAGCAGATCACGGTTTTTATTTTATTTTATTTTGGGCCGGTGACACCTACAACAAAAAATCGGTTCATGTAGTATTTCTAGCAGCGGACTTCTGTAAATCGAAAGTGGTAACTTGTAAAGGCTTTTTAAAGCGTTGCCAATAGATAGTAAAATGTATGTCCTTTGTCACCATTGCACAGGTGTGCACAATTTTAAAGTGGCTGGGATGGGACAAATTTAAATGGGGGGGGGGGGTTTAGCCTTGCCTAGGGCAGCACAAAACCAAAATTTACCACTGTATACACTAGACGATTTTTTGAACAAACGTACGTATGAACATCCATACAAATGGATATTATCAGTACATTCAAAATACACTTAAAGGGGTTGTAAAGGTTAGTTGTTTATTTTCTAAATGGGTTACTTTAAGCTAGTGCATTATTGGTTCACTTACTTTTTCCTTCAATTTCCCTTCTAAATGTTTTTTTTCTTTGTCTGAATTTCTCACTTCCTGTTCCTCCTCAGTAAAGTGTTCAGTAAGCTGTTCTAAATGACTTTCCACCGCTCGGATGATGGTGGCAAGCTTACTGAGGCTCTTTACCACTTGATCAGCCATGTCCAATCACGGCTGATCACAATGTAAACAGGAAGAGCCGTTGATGAGCTCTTCCTCACTCGCGTCTCAAAGACTCACAGACGCAAGCAACAGAAGTCCTCCCCAGCAACAGTAGACCTCCTTCCTCCCCAAAAATAGATCCACTCCAGCAACAATCGATTCCTCAACAGCCAGCATCAATAGACCCTCCAGCACCCCTTGCAATTCAGTTCTGGAGGTGCCCGAAATGCGTTCCCCCATGTTCCTGCTGAAAAAAAGCCCTGTATACAGTATATATACACTGCTCAAAAAAATTCAAGGAACAATTTTGAATCAGAACTCCTGGGATATTGATCTGGTTAGTTAAGTAGCAGAGGGGGAGGGTGTATACAGAGGGGGTTGTTAATCAGTTTCAGCTGCTTTGCTGTTAATTTAAATTAACAACAGGTGAACTAGATGGGCAACAATGAGACGACCTCCAAAACAGGAATGGTTTTTCAGGTTGAGGTGTCTGACATTTTTGTCCTTACTCATCTTTTCTGACTGTTTTTCAGTAGTTTTGCATTTGGCTAGGGTCAGTGTCACTACTGGTAGCACAAGGCGATACTTGGACCCAGGGCTGTCTTAATGAGAGGGCACACCTGGGCACTGCCCAGGGGCCCCAGCTGCATGGGGGGCCCCTGCACTTCCCCAAAGCAGCAGGTACTTGATCCCATGCTCCCCTGAAATTGGGGGGCACATGATGGCACTGAGAGTGATAGATGCAAAGGGGAGGCAGTCTGCCTCCTACCTACTCAATGTCTGTTTACCTTCACTGTCAACATTGTAGGGGCCCCAGAGCATTACTTTGCCCAGGGGCCCATGATGCTATTAAGACGGCCCTGCTTGGACCCTATAAAGGTTGCACAGGCAGTCCAACTCCTCCAGGATGGCACATTAATACGTGTCATTGCCAGAAGGTTTGCTGTGTCTCCCAGCACAGTCTCAAGAGCATGGAGGAGATTCCAGGAGACAGGCAGTTACTCTAGGAGAGCTGGACAGAGCAGTAGAAGGTCCTTAACCACTTAAGGACCCCCTACCGACTATATACGTCGGCAGAATGGCACGGCTGGGCACAGACACGTACAGGTACGTCGCCTTTAAGAGGCCAGCCGTGACCGCGCCCGCGGACCTGATCACCGCCGGTGTCCAGCAATCGGGCACAGGAGCTGAAGAACGGGGCAAGGTGTGTGTAAACACACCTTCCCCGTTCTTCACTGTACAGTGACACTGATTGTTTGTTCCCTGATATAGGGAATGACGATTAGTGACGTCACGCCTACAGCCACACCCCCCTACAGTAAGAATCACTCCCTTAGGGCACACATAACCCCTTAGCACCACCTAGCGGTTAACCACTTCACTGCCATTGTCATTTTCACAGTAACCAGTGCATTTTTATAGCACCTTTCGCTGTGAAAATGACAATAGTCCCAAAAATGTGTCAAAAGTGTCCGATGTGTCCGCCAAGCTATGATTAAGCACTAATTTATTGGCCTAAACTGAGGGGAAAAAAAACGTTTTTTATATATTTTTGGGGGATATTTATTATAGCAAAAAGTAAAAAATATAGATTTTTTTTTAAAATTGACGCTCTATTTTTATTTATAGCGCAAAAAAAAAAAAACAGCAGAGGTGATCAAATACCACCAAAAGAAAGCTCTATTTGTTGGGAAAAAAGACGCCAATTTTGTTTGGGAGCCACGTCGCACGACCGTACAATTGTCAGATAAAGCGACGCAGTGCCAAATCTCAAAAACTGGCCAGGTCCTTTACCTGCATAATGGTCCGGGTCTTAAGTGGTTAACCCATCAGCAGGACTGGTATCTGCTCCTTTGTGCAAGGAGGAACAGGATGAGCACTGCCAGAGCCCTACAAAATGACCTCCAGCAGGCCACTGGTGTGAATGTCTCTGGCCAAACAATCAGAAACAGACTTCATGGGGGTGGCCTGAGGGCCCGACGTCCTCTAGTGTGCTCTGTGCTCACTGCCGGACACTGTGGAGCTCGATTATCATTTTCCATCGAACACCAGAATTGGCAGGTCCGCCACTGGTGCCCCATGCTTTTGACAGATGAGAGCAGGTTCACCCTGAGCATATGTGACAGGCGTGAAAGGGTCTGCAGAAGCCGCGGAGAACTTTATGCTGCCGGAACATCGTTCAGCATGACCGGTTTGGTGGTGGTCTGGGGAGGCATATCCATGGAGGGACGCACAGACCTCTACAGGCTACACAATGGCACCCTCACTGTCATTAGGTATCGGGATGAAATCCTTGGACCCATTGTCAGACCCTACGCTGGTGCAGTGGGTCCTGGGTTCTTCCTGGTGCGTGACAATGCCCGGCCTCATGTGGCGAGAGCATGCAGCCAGTTCCTGGAGGATGAAGACATTGATACCATTGAATGGCCCCCACGCTCACCTGACCTAAATTCAAAAGAACACCTCTGGGACATTATGTTTCGGTCCATCCGGTGACACGGGATTGCACCTCAGTCTGGTCAGGAGCTCAGTGATGCTCTGGTCCAGATCTGAGAGGAAATACCCCAGGACACCAATATGGTCGTCTCATTAGGAGCATGCCCTGATGTTGTCAGGCATGCATACAAGCCCTTGGGGGCCCTACAAACTACTGAGGACCATTTTGAGTTGTTGCAATGAAATTTAAGCAAAATGGACTAGCTTGCTGCATAATTTTTTCACTTTGATTTTCGGGGTGTCTTTGGATTCAGCCCTCTGTAGGTGGATAATTTTCATTTCCATCAAATGATGTGCCATCCTTTCATTCCTAACACATTACCCAGTCCATATCAGTATTGAAGTCCTCTTGAGCCCCCTAGGGAAAGAGAGCCTTGACTGATGGGGGCATGGCCAGGTACTGGACAAGGTGGTGGTCACGTAAGGATTGGTTAGTTTGGGGGATGGGTTGGGCCTGAGCTCAGATAAAAGGGATCGCCCCAAGGAATTCTGGGTCTTTTTGGAAACGTGCTGGGAAGAGCTGCCCACCCTACCACCCCTTTTTTGTTATGGTATGTCACAGCTTGCTGCAGTTTTCTTGACCTTGCCAGCAGAAAATGGCTGTAGTGGGCCATGCCCTTTATGGACACCGGAAGTAGGCGGCCTGTCCAACACTTATGGTAAGGACAGGCCCCTCCCCCTTTTGGAATTGTGTGCTCACAGTACAACTGTGACTGGCACTGGTTATAAAATGTTGAATGTTGAAAACGTTATGTTTGCTTTTAATAAAGCTGTGGCCTTGCCCTTTCCAACTTAATGGTTGTGAGGGCCCGTACACACGACCGAGAAACTCGACGGGCAAAACACATCGTTTTGCTCGTCGAGTTCCTTGTTCGGCTGTCAGAAAACTCGTCGAGCCAAATTTTCCCATTGCCCAACGAGGAAATAGAGAACATGCTCTCTATTTGGCTCGACGAGTTTCCCGACGGGTTTCTCGGCGAAAAGTGTACACACGACCGGTTTTCTCGGCAGAATACGTCTCCCATCGAGTTTCTTGCTGGATTCTGCCGAGAAAACCGATCGTGTGTACGGGGCCTAAGAGTGTTTATTTATTGGGATGAAGGGGCAAGGGGGAAGGTTTCTGTACATCATTTTGTAGTAAGGGGTACCTGGAATCATTGCGCCTCAGCAGTCAAGATATCCAGCATGAGATTTTTGCCCGTTGAGATCTGATATGTTTTCAAAGTGTTCCTTTCATTTTTGTTGAGCAGTGTATATACAATGAAGATTGAACTTGTATGACGTTTGTCTCCTTTGTTCTAACTATGTAACCAAGTGTAGTGGGATGAATGTAACATTTCTATATTTACATTTGCGTCACTGGAGTCATCCAACGGGCTCAGCCTCCGTAGTGGACGGGAAACCTTAGACACATCTTATTCACAGGTAAAGCCGGGTTGGTAATTGATTTTTCTACACGGATTTATGCGTTTATTTTCTGCAGCTGCTTTGGAAAATAGGAACTGTCATCCTGATTTGCCTGAAGACTTGACCTGTCACCTATAAAAGTCCGGAGATGCGTTGTTAGCAAACCCAAGTGTTATGATGGTGGAGGAAAGTTTGCTTGTCTTCATGTCCTTGGCCCTCATCATGGTGGCCACTCCAGCAAATGTGACCTTCAGCTGCTTCAAGGACACCATGAGCTATTTGTCTGATCTGAACAGTGATGTACCCAAAGCCTATGCCCTGATGAGTAAGTACATTCCTTTATTATTCTCTTTCCACAGATTTAAGAGCAACTTCATGCAATGGGTAAAGCAAGTCCTTTCCGGGAAATATTGAAACTTGCTTTAGCTCCTTTCACTGCCCGAGCTGCTATTGTTTTATTGCAAATGTGTTTTAAAAAAATGTTTAGGTCTGAAAATGTACACTTCTGCTGTACACAGAAGCGTTTTTATCTTAATACGTAGAATGCATTAAGATAAAAAAAAATCTATGGCTTTTTAAATTGCAGTTAGTGTCTGTGTATAATTGGTCTATGAGTTTGGTGTGGATGCACTGAGCAGGCTAGATACTGAACCATGGGCAGCAGAAAAGAACTGTTAAAAGACCTGCATAACAAGGTAATTTATAAAGCTGCAAAAGGATATACAAATTAATCCAAAGCCTTGAATATGGCAATCAGTACAGTTAATTTACTTGTTAATAAGTGGAACATGTAGGGATCTCCTGATATCAAGCTAAGGTCATGTAGGCCAAGAAATATTGCAGCCACAGCTGCCGGAAGAATTGTTTGGGATATAAAGAAAAACCCACAGGTAACCCTTAAAAGAAATACAGGTTGCACTGGAAAAAGATAGTGTGGTTATTTTTAAGGAGCACAAAGTGAAAATACTTGAGCTGCACGATGCAGCTGCAATGAGCTGCATGGTCTAGTTGCCAGAAAGTGTAAATTTGCTGTCCCCTCAAAATAACTAAACACACAGCCATTAATATCTAAACCGCTGGCAACAAAACTGAGTACACCCCTAAGTGAAAATGTCCAAATTGGGCCCAATTAGCCATTTTCCCTCCCAAGGTCATGTGACTTGTTAGTGTTACAAGGTCTCAGGTGTGAATGGGGAGCAGGTGTGTTACATTTGGTGTTATAGCTCTCACTCTCTCATACTGGTCACTGGAAGTTCAACATGACACCTCATGGTAAAGAACTCTCTGAGAATCTGAAAAAAAAGAATTGTTACTCTACATAAAGAAGGTATAAGCTATAAGAAGATTGCCAAGACCCTGAAACTGAAACTGAGCTGCAGCATGGTGGCCAAGACCATACAGCGGTTTGACAGAACAGGCTCCACTCAAAACAGGCCTTGCCATGGTCGACCAAAGAAGTTGAGTGCACGTGCTCAGTGTCATATCCAGAGGTTGTCTTTGGGAAATGGGCATATGAGTGCTGCCAGCATTGCTGCAGAGTTTGAAGGGGTGGGGGGGGGGGTCAGCCTGTCAGTGCTCAGACCATACGCCACATACTGCATCAAATTGGTCTGCATGGCTGTCGTTTCAGAAGGAAGCCTCTTCTAAAGATGATGCACAAGAAAGCCGCAAACCGTTTGCTGAAGACAAGCAGACAAAGGACATGGATTACTGGAACCATGTCCTGTGGTCTGATGAGACCAAGATAAACTTATTTGGTTCAGATGGTGACAAGCGTGTGTGGGGGCAACCAGGTGAGGAGTACAAAGACAAGTGTGTCTTGCCTACAGTCAAGCATGGTGGTGGGAGTGTCATGGTCGAGTTCTTCCGGCACTGGGGAGCTACAGTTCACTGAGGGAACCGTGAATGCCAACATGTACTGTGACATACTGAAGCAGATGATGATCCCCCCCCTTCAGAGACTGGGCCGCAGGGCAGTATTCCAACATGATAACTCCCCCAAACACACCTCCATGACAACCACTGCCTTGCTAAGGAAGCTGAGGGTAAAAGTGATGGACTGGCCAAGCATGTCTCCAGACCTAAACCCTATTGAGCATCTGTGGGGCATTCTCAAAAGAAAGGTGGAGGAGCACAAGGTCTCTAACATCCGCCAGCTCTGTGATGTCATCATGGAGGAGTGGAAGAGGACTCCAGTGGCAACCTGTGAAGCTCTGGTGAACTCCACGCCCAAGAGGGTTAAGGCAGCGCTGGAAAATAATGGCGGCCACATAAAATATTGACAATTTGGGCCCAATTTGGACATTTGTCACTTAGGGGTGTACTCACTTTTGTTGCCAGCGGTTTAGACATTAATGGCTGCGTGTTGAGTTTTTGTTGAGGGGGACAGAAAATTTACACTGTTATACAAGCTGTACACTCACTACTTTACATTGTAGCAAAGAGTCATTTCTTCAGTGTTGTCACCTGAAAAGATGGAATACAATATTTACAAAAATGTTAGGGGTGTACTCACGTTTGTGAGCTACTGTAATATAAGGGAATGCTGAGTAGACCATTCGACTATATTTCCTGACAGGAGTCCTCCCTTTAAGAGCTGATTCACACCAGCCCTGTTGAGCCATGTTGAGGAGTGTTGCCCAACGTAGTCCCAACACAAAGACGAGGCAACGAGCCTTGCCTTGTATAGGCGCTGCATTGGTGTCTGCTGGGAGGAAATGATACAGGAATCCTTTTATTGCAGCACAGGGCAGTACAACCTGCTTCAAAGTTACATAGTTTGGTTGAAACTAGGGTTGTCCCGATACCGATACTAGTATCGGTGCCCGATACCAAGCATTTGCCCGAGTACTTGTACTCGGGCAAATGCTCCGATGCCTAATCCGATACTTTGTCAGTGGTGCTTCTGTCCCCCGCCATTTACCGCTCCGGTCCCCCTCCATGCTCTGCTCCTGTACCCTGCCGTGCTCTGCATTGGTCCCCCTCCATGCTCCGCTTGTGTCCCCCGCCATGCTCTGCTCGTGTTCCCCGCCGAGTACCGCTCCGGTCCCCCTCCGTTCTCTGCTTCTGTACCCTGCTGTGCTCTGCATCGGTCCCCCTCCATGCTCCGTTTGTGTCCCCGCCGTGCTCCACTCTGGTCCCCCGCCGTCCTCCACTCCCCTCAGTGTACCGCTCCGGTCCCCCACCATCCTCCGCTCCCCTCTGTGTACCGTTCCGGTCCCCCCGCCGTCCTCCGCGTGCCGCTCCTGTCCTCCGCCGTCCTCCGCTCCCCTTCGTGTAGTGCTCCGGTCCCCCGCCGGAGGAAGGAGCCCTTTTCCGAATGAACAGTCAGTGATCTTTTTTTTTGCCAGTGATCACTGACTGTCCATTCATAACTGAGCATAGTAACTGTATTACAATGTCTCAGTTTATGAATGGAGAGGAGCCGCTGTCTCCTATACATTCATCTACAGTGCAGTTGAGCCTGTCTCAAAGAGGAGATATCAGGGGTCTGTTAAGACCCCCAATATCTCACCAAAGCCCCCCAACAGGGCTGATAAAAGCAAAAAAAAAAAAATTGTAAAAATAATAAAGTTAAATAAAAAAAACACACTGACACCTCCAAAAGAAAGCATTGTAAAAAAAAAAAATTGTAAAGAATATTTAAAAAAAAATATTGTAAAAAATAAAATTGAAAAAATAAAAAAACTGACAGTCCACACGTCAGTACTGCATATTAGTGCCACTGTCAAAATAAAATTGAAAAAAAAGTATCGGTATTCGGTATCGGTACTTGTACAAGGTCTAAAAAAAGTGGTATCGGGACAACCCTAGTTGAAACAAGTCAATTTATTTCAACCAATAAAATGGGAAGAAAAAAATACAATCCTATATACACAATCCCATACCCACAGTTGGTCCATAGAAGTATAAAAGAGGTAAAAAAAAAAAGGAAAGAATTCAAGGCAGTGCACCTTCACACAGCACAGAAACACTCATGCATTATGTATTATGCGTTGCCACGCATGGTGAACCCAACATAAAAGTATGTCTTTCCCCTCTAGGACTCCAGCCTCATCCTTTGGTCCGACTCTTGCTTTATTTTCCTTGAAAGCTCAAAATAAGTTTATTCTTTAACCTTAGCCCCTTTTATAATAGAGTTTGTGTTTCTAAGAGTTATTAAAACTTTATGGGCACCTTCCCCTGTGATGCTTCTGCGATTTTTTTTTTTTTTTTTTAATACGTCTCCGAATCGCTAAATAATTAAACACAACAAAGTTTTAATTTTAACATTTTCTCAGCAAAGGTTGCATACAGACAGAGGTCTTAAAAACACATTTTGTGGGAAAATACCGGGAAATAGAGCGTCACTGAAAGGCAATTCCGTACACCGATGCTTGCTGCGTCGCTTGAAAGGCACTGCGTATCACGCATGTACTTAAATTATCCACGGCTAAAGTGCATTTTCCAGATTCTTTTCAGCTGGAAAGTAAGGCTGCAGTTTTTTTTTAAGCAAAATGTGCCTTCCCCTATTTTATGCCGCGTACACACAACCGTTTTTCGGGTTGTAGAAAATGATGTTTTTAAGGGTCTAGAAAAAACTAAGTTTTTTTCAACCCGATAGCTGATTGACCTCCTATTTGATGCTGCTGGCATAGTTCCAGGTCTTATGCCAGTAGCATGACATAAATTTACTTTTAAGCCATCTTTAAGATTCTGACCAACACTGGAAGGGTTGCATTCTTTCTCATGGCCACCAATGTAAGAAGAAATTTTTCCATTGAACCTCAATGAACTGGATTTATTATGGGTTTCCAGAGACCTGGTTGAGCATGGTTGTGCCTACTAACGATCGGTTTTGAACTTTCGGTTAGGAATCCATCGGTTAAATTTAAAGCAAGTTGGCTTTTTTTAAACCAATGGTTAAATAACCTATGGGGCCCACACACGATCGGTTTTGACAGATGAAAACGGTCCATCAGACCGCTGTCCTCTGTTTAACCGATCGCGTGTACGAGGCCTTATAGCTCTCCTGATGTCTCATTAAAGAGAATCTCTTACACAAAAAAAGTATCACATAGGGGCCCTATGTGATACAAAAAAATAACGTTTGTTAGAAAAAATATAAAGTTACACCAAAGCACTTAAACCCTTCCCCCAAACCCCCCTCCGAAAAATTTGGATGCCCTCCCCTCCACTGCCACATACTTGCCTATTTCGAAACACACGCGTTGAATGCACCAATGCATAAACATATAGTACATGCTACACATAAGGGGCCAGATCCACAAAAACGGTCGTATTTTTAGGCGGGCGTAGCGCGTCTCAGATACACTACGCCGCCGTAACTTACAGCGTAGTTTCCTTATCCAGAAACAATTTGCGGCGGCGTAGCGTAAATGTGCCGGCGTAAGCCCGC
Organism: Rana temporaria; assembly: GCF_905171775.1. Taxonomy (NCBI): domain Eukaryota; kingdom Metazoa; phylum Chordata; class Amphibia; order Anura; family Ranidae; genus Rana; species Rana temporaria. The sequence goes on from NC_053489.1 coordinate 50,645,180, forward strand.
GTAATTCAAAGCAGGCTTGGAGTGGGCGTGTTGTATGTTAATCTGGTTTGACCCCACGTATATGATGTTTTTTTTGAACGGCACATGCGCCGTCCGTGGGGGTATCCCAGTGCGCATGCTCGAAATCACCTCGCAAATAGTCAATGCTTTCGACGTGAACGTAATTTACGCAAAGCCCTATTCGCGAACGTTTTACGCAAACAACGTAAACGACAGAAAATACGACGCTGTCCCGACGTCCATACCTAACATGTGTACGCCTCATAGAGGCAGGGGTAACGTTTTTTTTTTTTTTTTTTTTTCTTTTTTTCTTTTTTCCCCATTTCAGACTCCACCGACCACGAGACGTGCTCACTATCGAATTGCTTGTTATGTCTCCGTCTAGGCTTCGCATCATTTGTGGGTACTTTTTATATATATATATATATATATATATTTTTTTTTTTTAATAATTAATACATAGTTTTTACTTTATAGAGCTCCCTATGTATCCAAAGAACCAGTATGTAATTTGTTTGTTTATACTAAGCTTTAAACAATTCTTCCTTAAATTATTATATCCCTTCCCCCCATCCCCTTCCCATCCTACCCCTCCCCCCCGGGACTCCAGTTACCTTTCTATCTTATCCGATTAACTCCTTTATTGTGGTTAATTTATTTTTCCATCTTATTATATATACCCTTTTTTTTTTTTGAGTTGTGTCAATCCTTAAAGGTATGGAACGAAATCTTATAAGGTCCTATGCACCCATCAGATCCGCGAACGTCATTGACTGTTTAAACTCTATCCATTTGGACCAGGTCTCTTCATATTCCTCTAGGCCGTCTGTATCCAAAAACCGTAAATATTCTAGGTTTTGAATGAGATTTATTTTGTTGCACCATTCAATAATGGAGGGGCTTTCCCTATCTTGCCAATGACTGGCAATCAGGCTTTTATCAAAAATTGCAGATAAAAAAGATCAGTAGTAAGGAAAGATGAAAATTGACCTTAGATAAGGTCATGGAAAGAAAAGGGGTTACTATAGGCCACACTAGAATTATCCTGATCCTAATAATAATAAACTCAAGATATGGTATCAAAAGGTTTATTCTGGTGATTAAATTAATCAAATAGGATCACATTCAAATATCACATCACAGTTTAAAAGAACATGGTATTGAGTACCTAGTATCTGACCATGAACACACATAACATACAAGACATACAATAGACAACATTGACACACGACGCTGTCCGGACTCTGACGGGGTCAGTCATTGGTTGTCGTCACTATAAAACAATGTATATTGGATAATGGAATATAACGGTATTCAAAATTTTTAATGACACATGACATCCAAATTGTGACCCTGGTAGTATACTAACCAATGACTGAACCCTAAGGGGATAGAGGGGTTGGAGGAGGGAGGGGGAGACGGGAAAGGGGTGTGGAGATTGAGGTAATGAAGCTGCAGCAGGTATGACTAATGGTGCCTGTAGGCAGGAGGATTGTATAGTGGACTATTAATAAGTTCACTATTAATGAGGGAGTAACTTCCTCTCATGAAAGATGCGAAGGTGGCATCAATTCTCAAGATTCTCACTCTGTGTGAGATGGTAGCATTTCAACGATCATTCGAATGAGTGATGATTCACTTGGTCTGAAGTAAATGTACGCTGTATGATCTTAACAGTCTGGATATATATTCAGTTGGTTGAATTGCATTAGAAGCTGTGCGCAGTATGCTGTCGGTTAGGAAGGCATTTATTATCTGGAAATGCACAGATATATTGATTTAAATAATGTAAATAATGATGGTGTATATGAATCATACGTCACCAATTCTAGATGTAACCATCCTATAAAGGCAGTGCCGTGACAACACAGCTACGTTTCTTACTGAGATGGTTAGGTAGGATTATACATGGGTATAGCTCAATTTCCAGAAGTCATAGAAGTTGTATTACTGTTCAATTCGAGCAACTATGTCCCCAGAGGTATATAGCAACAGTGTGTTTAGTGCTTGTAATGGTTTCAAAGAATATAGTCATCCATATGACTCCAGATGAAAACATTCAAAGTGAAAGGTGATTACAGACCTTTAGTAGATGTTCATTCATTCTGTGGAATGATCAGAGTGATGGTAAGTCCTGTTTGTGCAGTCCTCTGGTTGGTTATCCCAAATGGTGTGCCCAAGAATGCAGGGGGCTTTGTTGGGAAGGGAGTCGAATTTACTCCGCGTCCAGAGCGCGGGCTGGATAGCCCGGTATAGCACCTCGATCTCCGTCTCCGTCTACGTATTCCTCCGTATTCCTTCCTCGTTTAGGTTGATTCACATGGACAGGTCACATGGGCAGCGTCTGGTGATGACGTCGACGCGTTTCGCCGTAGCCAATGGCGTAGCTTCTTTTAGCAGCTGTTAACAAATGTGGTAGTAGACTTTTCTGATATATTTTATTTGGTACTCTAATCCTCTGGTGCAAGCATCCCCAAGGGTCATCTGGTATCTCTATGTCCGTTATTTCTGTTATTAAAGATCTAATCCTGCTCCAGTACCGTCTAATTTTTGGGCATCTCCACCATATATGAGCCATATCTCCGATCTGTCTGCATCCGCGCCAGCAAAGTTCGGAGGCCTCTTTCTTGTATTTATGAGCTTTATCTGGGGTTATATACCACCGTGTCAAACATTTATAATTTAATTCAGTTATTTTATTATTTACTGACGAGGTATGCACTCTTTTCCATATTTGTTTTAAATCTGGGATACTCAAAGGTATCCCTAATTCTTCCTCCCACTTTTTAATATATGGTGGGATGTCCAATTGCTCTACTTCTATTAAGTTTTTGTAGATCTTAGAGATCACTCCTCTCCCAACTCCTCCTCCACTAATTCTCTCGAGGGGACGCAGGTTATCCACAGATCTACACGGCTGTGGTAGAGCCTCAAAGAAATGTTTTAACTGGATATAGCGCCAATCATTTATATCTATTATTTCCCCTCTACCCTTTAGTTCCTCATAAGAGCTTAATTTATCTTGTGTCATGACATCTTTCAACTGGGCGTTTTCTTTCCTGATCCATTTCCCTGATATCTTCTCTATCCCTGGTACAAAGTATTTCGAGTCTTTTAATGGCATTAATGGTGAGTTAAAGTCCCAATTTTCCCTCTTATGAACTTTATCCCATATTTTAATAGCAAAACGTGTAATACTGTGTGATTGTTTACCCAACTCCCTGTATTTATCTGGAATCCAGATAATACTCCCCAGTGAAACATTACTCATCTGATATTCCATCCTTACCCACCTTTTTTGCCGGGTGTCCCTAATCCAGTCTATCACTCTTGTGAGAATTACTGCTTCATAATAACTTCTAATGTCTGGTGCTCCCCATCCCCCTTGTGTCTTATTTTTTTTTAGAGTTGCCCAGCTAATACAAGCTTTTTTGCCCTGCCACACAAACTTTAATAAAATTGTTTGTAATGTCTTGAAGTACTTCTGGGGTAGAGCAATCGGGAGCATCTGTATCTTATACATGATTTTTGGCAAGATTACCATCTTAAAAATATTCATTCTCCCTCCCCATGATATTCGTCCTACCGTGAGTCTACCAAGTTCTATCTTAATTTCTTCCAGCATAGATACAAAATTTACTTTATAAATCCTCTCTTTTGAGATAGCTATTTTTACTCCTAAATATTTTATTTCCCTTTTCCCCCACACAAAAGGGAACTCTTTTTGATATAAATTTTGATCTTTCTTAGCTATATTGATACTTAGGGTTTCGGATTTAGTTGGATTCATTTTGAAATTGGACAGCTCTCCATATTGTTTCATTCATTTTAGTAAGTTTGGTAACGTTATTCTCGGGCAAGTTAAAAACAAAAGGATATCATCCGCATATGCCGCGAGTTTATGTTCCTCTCGTCCAACTTCTATACCCTTTATATCTGGGTTCTTCCTTATTTTCCTTAAAAGTGGTTCTAATGCTAGGACGAACAGTAAGGGGGACAGGGGGCATCCCTGTCTAGTGCCGTTGTGAAGTTCAAAAGCGCCCGACAGGGTCCCATTAATTTTTACTCTTGCACCTGGTTTATTATACAGTACCTTAATTCTGTTTAACATTTTTGGACCTATTCCTATTCTCTCTAATGTCTTATATAAGAAACCCCAGTCTACTCTATCAAACGCTTTTTCCGCATCTACTGATAAGAGTAGACCTGGGGCTCCACTATCGCTAATTTTCTGAATGGCTAACAATGTTCTAATACCATTATCTCTCCCCTCCCGTCCAGATACAAAACCAACCTGGTCAGTGTGGATCAGGTCCTTCATTATCCCTTTCATTCTCTCTGCTAGTATTTTAGAAAAAATCTTGGTGTCACAATTCAGAAGGGAGATCGGTCTATAACTCGAACAAAGTGTGCTATCCTTCCCATCTTTCAGAATTAGGGTGATGGTAGCTTCTATAGCTTCCTTCCCGATGTCCCACTTTTCACCTAAACCATTCATGTATGAACACATTTTTGGGGCTAGAATGTCAATACATTTTTTGTAATAAAGAACCGTTAAACCATCTGGTCCTGGGCTCTTTCCGTTTGGCGCGTTCTTAATAATTTCTCTAATTGCCTTTTCTGAGATCGGGGCTTCAAGCTTCTTGAAATCATCCTCAGATATTGCTTCCCACTCTATTTCCTTTAAAAATTCATATGTTTTTTTTCCTTTTAAACTTATCTCTTCTCTAGTCTCCTGTTTATTGATTGAATAACGTTTTTCATAATATTCTTAAAAACTATCCACTATTTCACTAGTTTTATGTACTACTTCTCCCCGACTTGTTTGTATTTTATCAATAAAGTTAAGTTTTTTTTTATTTTTCAATAAGTTTGCTAAATGTTTCCCTGGTTTGTTATCCCATAAGTACCTCTCTTTCTTTACTTGATTAAATGTACTTCTAGTTTCTTGCTCTATTTGTTCTCTTACTTCTTCCCTATTGATGTTTAATTTCAATAAAGTTTCTTTATTTCTATCTTGTTTGTGTTGTTGTTCTAAGTTATGGATTTCTTTTATGAGTGTTATTCTTTTTTTCTTATTTGTTTTGTTTTTTTCCGCCCCGATCTTGATTAAAACTCCGCGCACAAAAGCCTTATGGGTCTCCCATACTATAGCCTCTGAAACATCCTCTGTTAAGTTAATTTCAAAGAATTCCTCCAGTTCCCTTTTTATTCGGGTTTCTATATTTTTATCCTGGAGTAATTCTTCATTAAGCCTCCACTTCGTATTGTTTACCCGTTTCTCCCCTATTTCCAAACGTAATGATACTGGCGCATGATCCGAGAAGGTTGCAGTACCTATGCTGGAATCACTTATATTTTCTAAAAACCTATGCTCAACCAAGAAAAAATCTATCCTTGAATAAGTCTCGTGTACAGGGGAGCGGAATGTAAAATCCTGTTGCTTATTATGTTGTATCCTCCATATCCACTAATTGAGACTGATGGAGTGTTTTTTTCAGTTTGTTTCTCCATGTCATTCCGGTCCCCTGTGCCCAAGACGTACTATCTAAATCTGGATCCATATGAAAGTTAAAGTCCCCTGCTATTATAGCTATTCCCCGTTTAAACTCCATGAACTCAGTTATCATTTTCATTACATAGCAGATAGGATTTTTATTTAGGCAGTATATGTTTGCCAAAGAGATTTCTACTCCGTTCAGTTTTCCTCTCAAAAATAAGTATCTGCCCTCCGGATCTGCCCTTCTCTCCTCCATTGTAAACCTCATCTCTTTGGCAAAACCTATCGCTACCCCTTTCGCACGACTAATTGGGGAATTTCCAAAATGCCATACCGGGTAAAATTGTGTCATATTTTTACGATTTGCTTCTATGGTGAGGTGGGTCTCCTGTAGCATGATCACATCCCCCTTCAGCAGACTAAGCTCCTTCATTATATTTGCGCGCTTGATGGGTGCATTTAGGCCCCTGACATCATAAGAAATTATGTTTATCTCCATCTTTTTTCAATGAATATTCGTCTTGACATTTCGCGAAATTCTGGAGTCCCCCCTCCCTTCCCTTCTACAAGTCCCCCTCCCCTCCCTATCCTCCCCCCCTCTTCCTGACATCCACCCCCCCCCCTCCCCCCTCCTCCCTCCCCCCCCATCTTCCCCTTGGAGGTAATACTGGTCTCATTGAGACCCTTGGACGTGGCCCTCCTTTCCTTTTCCCGGCCCCTGGCATCTCCTCCTAGAGGTTGAGCTCTGAGGAAATACAGGGACCGAACCCCCTGCCCACCCACCTCCACCCACTCCAACCCCCTCCCTCCAACCCATCCTCGCATATGCAGCGCCTTACTATGTATCTCAGAAGAAAGAGATTACTCTTACACCCTTTTTCTCCCTTCTTTTTTTTTTTTTTTTATAATTTTTCCCTCTCTCCTTTTCCCTTCTTTTTTAATAGTAAGGGAACTCAAAAATATATTTTTTTTTATCCTATCTTTCTTCTATTTTTCTTAAACATAGCGCTGCACTATACACCCCCTCCCTCTCTATCTCTCACTACATTTTCTTTCTGCCCGTAGGTCTCTGCCATACCGGTTGCCAGGTCTGAGCTTCCTCTGTGCTATCTATTTCCTCCTGTTTCTCCCACCATCCTGGGATCTCAATTAAGTCTATGTTCAGTCTCCTGCAAAAATTTGGGGTCTCCTCTGGAAACCTAATGTTGCCGAGCGGCCCTCCTTACGGCCTGTCAGACAAGCAGGGAAACCCCAAGTATACTGAATATTTTGTGATTTCAGTAGCTCTAGTAATGGCTTTAAAGTTCTTCTCCGGGATAGTGTTTCTCCTGATAAGTCTGGGAAGACCTGTAGGCTAGTTTCTCGATATTTGGTCGGGTGGTTAACTTTCATATAACTATTAACTATCTCCTTGTCCTGATAGTTATGGAACCTCGCTATCACATCTCTTGGGACCTCCGTTCCAACTTCTGGTGGTTTTCTGATCCGATGTATCCTCTCAAACTAGGCCTCTGATCCTTATGTTCTTTCTTCTATTCCTATTCTCCTGGTCCTCGATTTTATACCTCATATATCTCTGTTCTTTACGTAAGTCCTCAAGTTGTTTCTTTAGCCCTTTTATTTCTATATTATGGCAGTCCATTCTTTCTTCTACTTCCTCCACTCTTTTCAACATATGTTTCATATCTTCCCTTAAGCTGTTTATTTCTCCTTTTATGGAGGACTCTAGTCTTAGTTCCATGCTTGATAGCATTTCTACCATGTCCCCTTTAGTCAATTGTTGCCTTTTTTGTCTTGTGTCCAGGGGTAACGTTACGCCGAAAAAAGTCTTACGCGAACGACGTATAAAAACACACCGGGCGGACGTTCGTTTGAGGATCTGCGTATCTAGCTAATTTGCATACTCTACGCGGAAATCAACGGACGCTCCACCTAGCGGCCAGCGTAAATATGCACCTAAGATCAGACGGCGTACTAAGACGTATGTCAGTCGGATCTAGCCCACATTCAGTCGTACCCCAAGGACCCACTCCACCGTCGTCCTATAACAGGCCTAAATGTACTCTCAAAGGTAATGGAAAAATTAGTGGTACAACAGCTGCAACAGCATCTAGATACCCACAACCTACTTGATCCATTTCAATCGGGATTCCGGCCTGGACACGGGACAGAAACCGCATTGCTCAAAATATGGGACGACGCACTCGAGGCCGCAGACGAAGGAGAATCTTGTCTTCTGGTTCTGTTGGACCTAAGCGCAGCCTTCGACACAGTAGACCACAAGCTGAAGTAGCCAGAGTCGCAGAAGGCGATTTATCTTGGTTAGGACCTTTCACTTCTGAGAAACGCACATTATCGTGCGAAGTCCCTCAAGGATCCCCCCCCTGTCACCGGTGTTATTCAACATCTATCTTCGCCCTCTTTTTGAGATTATTAGCAGTCAAAAACTGCTCTACCACTCGTATGCAGATGACACGCAACTATATTTCCGCATTTGCAATAAAATCATCTTCACCTCAATCTAGAGACATGCCTCTCTTTGATAGAGGACTGGATGACAAAGAGTTATCTTAAACTCAACGGAGCGAAAACAGAACTTCTCCTGTTTCACGCCAAACGTATGAATCAACCTGCAACAACTTGGACCCCTCCGCCCATTCTGGGCAAAATCATCACCCCTAGCGCCAAAGTCAAAAGTCTTGGGGTCATCTTTGACTCCTACATGACAATGGATGCACAAATAGGGTCAGTAGTCAGCGGATCTCACCATCTGCTGCGCCTACTACGCAGACTTACTCCTTTTATTCCCAAGGAAGACATAGCGGTCGTGGTGGGAGCTATTGTAAACTCAAGATTGGACTATGCAAATGCCCTTTACCTCGGACTCCCCAAGTACCAAATCGCTCATCTACAAGTCGTTCAAAATACGGCCGCTAGACTTGTGACTGGGAAAAAACCCTGGGAATCAATCTCACCCTCACTGAGAGCCCTTCATTGGTTACCAGTAAAAGACAGAATCACTTTTAAAGCACTCTGTCTAACGCATAGATGTATCTATGGGAACGCTCCCCATTATCTATGCGAAAAAATAAAAGCTCATAATCCCAATCGCGTTCTGCGATCCACCAATCAAAATCTCCTCCAGATACCGAAAGCCAACTACAAGTCCAAAGGAGAAAGGAGATTCGAGGTCCAAGGGCCTAGACTATGGAACGCTTTACCAACCAGCATTCGGTTGGAGGAGAACCACTTGGCGTTCAGGAGAAAGATCAAGACTCATCTCTTTTGATACCAAATGAGGCAGGAACAACAAGCGCCCAGAGGCAATTAAGTTTGCATGTGTTGCGCTATATAAGTTTTCATTCATTCATCTTGTTTTGTGGATACAAAACAAAGATACGACGGCGCATCGTAGAACTTACGCGGCGTATCAATAGATACGCCGTAAGTTCTTTGTGGATCTGGCCCTACATATCTATGTCTATTATTTATGGTTTACTCTAAACTGATGACCTGTAAGGCCTTATAAAGGGTTGCCTTTGGAAAATTTAGGGTACCTCATCTTTTATATTTTACCAAAAAATGGGTAATATGTGGCGTTTGTATTATTTACTGTCATTTTGCACTTGATAAACCTTTGCTCTTATACTGCATGACATAAAATATCATTTGGGCCTAAAATTATTTTTTAAACGTGTACAAAACGACTGTCAGTGAAAGGATATAAGGAATCTGCATATTCAGTAAGTGAATAAAATAGCTGCTGAAAGTGCTTAAAAAACTGAGGGTTACTATCACTTTAATGGTTTTCTTCACAGACCGCTCTGTATACCCTCGGCTCCCCCACTCAGATATGTACTTAGAAGTACTATTTGTACTTTGCACGATTTTTTTTCTATTCACAGCCCAATTTTTCCTTTTTATGAGGTGTGGAAAGGAGTTCTGCTCTGAGAAATAATAGATAACAATCCGCGGCTCTCTTTTTTTAGCATCTCTCTCGCCGTGTTCTCGGCGATGGATCTCTCAGGAACTGCCCAGGATGTAGCCCCAGGCAGACAGCGTGTTCTGAGATATTCTGCTGTAAAAAGTCATGTTTCAGTCAATTTATTTTACTACCTGAAGTGGCGTGAAGGCGTATTTCTAAAAGGAAAGGGATATCTTCTTGGGTTGCTGTTTGTCCTATTCAAAGGGGTCTTATTCTGTAAATCAGAGGGTGTGGGGTGCTGATTCAGAGAGCTCCATTATTGATTATATAATAGGTGCCTATAATAGGTGATCATATAATGGGTGCCTACACCAACTATTAGCAAGATTCAGAGAGAGTTAGGCCGGCGTATCAGTAAATACGCCGTCGTAACTCTGAATCTGCGCCGTCGTAAATTTAAGTGTATTCTCAAATTGAGATACACTTAAATCTAGCTAAGATACGACCACCTGCGTCGTCGTATCTTAGCTGTCTATTTAGGCCGGCCGCTAGGGGCGTGTATGCTGATTTACGCCTAGAATGCGTAAATCAGCGAGATACGCCTATTCACGAACATACGCTTGCCCGTCACAGTAAAGATACGCTGTTTACGTAAGGCGTTTTCAGGCCTAAAGATATTCCACCAAAAAGATGGCACAGCCAATGTTAGGTATGGACGTCGGAACCGCGTCGAATTTTAAAATGTTTACGTCGTTTGCGTAAGTCGTCCGTGAATGGGGCTGGGCGTAATTTACAATCACGTCGAAACCAATAAGTCTTTGCGGCGTAATTTGGAGCATGCGCACTGGGATATGTCCACGGACGGCGCATGCGCCCTTCGTTAAAAACGTCAATCACGTCGGGTCACGATTCATTAGCATAAAACACGCCCACCTCTTCACAATTTGAATTAGGCGCGCTTAGGCCGGCACATTTACGCTACGCCGCCGTAACTTAGGACGCAAGTGCTTTGTGAATACAGCACTCGCCTCTCTAACTTACGGCAGCGTATATGAGATACGCTACGCCTGCCTAACGTTAGACAGGTCTACCTGAATCCAGCTATATATCATTAAATAAAATGGGTGCCTATAATAGGTGATCATATAATGAATGTCTACACCCATTATATGATCATATAAGTGCATATACAGGTGAAACTCGAAAAATTAGAATATCGTGCAAAAGTTAATTTATTTCACTAATGTAACTTAAAAGGTGAAACTAATATATGAGAGATACTCATGCCGCATACACACGACCGTTTTTCGGGCTGTAAAAAATTAAGTTTTTTTTTTGTCATTAAAAACGATCGTGTGTGGGCTCCAGAGTATTTTTCACAATGTAAAAAATGGGCATTAGAAATTTTGAACATGCTCTAATTTTTCTAACGTTGTCGTTTTTAACGTCGTAAAAAATGGTCGTGTGTGGGCTTTAACGACGTGAAAAAAACGCGCATGCTCAGAAGCAAATTATGAGACGGGAACGCTCGTTCTGGTAAAACTAGGGTTCGTAATGGAGTAAGCACATTCATCACGCTGTAACAGACTGAAAAGCGCGAATCGTCTCTCACAAAACTTTTACTAACATGAAATCAGCAAAAGCAGCCCCAAGTGTGGCACCATCCGCATAGTGCCGTCGTACGTGTTGTACGTCACCGCGCTTTGCTAGAGCATTTTTTTTCACGGTCGTGTGTAGGCAAGGCCGTTTTAATGATCGGGTTGAAAAAAACGTTGTTTTTTCTAGACCATTAAAAACGTCATTTTTTACAACCCGAAAAATGGTTGTGTGTACGCGGCATTACATGCAAAGCAAGATAGTCCAAGCCGTGATTTGTCATAATTGTGATGATTATGGCTTACAGCTCATGAAAACCCCAAATCCACAATTTCAGAAAATTAGAATATTACATGCAATCAATAAAACAAGGATTGTACATAGAACAATATCAGACCTCTGAAAAGTATAACATGCATATGTACTCAGTACTTGGTTTTGGCCCCTTATGCAGCAATTACTGCCCCAATGTGGCATGGAAGCGATCAGCCTGTGGCACTGCTAAGGTGTTATGGAAGACCAGGATGCTTGAATAGCGGCCTTCAGCTCTTCTGCATTGTTCGGTCTCATGTCTCTCATCTTTCTCTAGGCAATGCCCCATAGATTCTCTATGGGGCTCAGGTCAGGCGAGTTTGCTGGCCAATCAAGTAATCCCACGGTCATAGAACCAGGTTTTGGTGCTTTTGGCAGTGTTGGCAGGTGCCAAGTTCTGCTGGAAAATGAAGTCAGCATTCCCATAGAGCTCATCTGCAGAAGGAAGCATGAAGTGCTCCAAAATCTCCTGGTAGGCGGCTGAGTTGACCCCGGACTTAATGAAGCACAGTGGACCAACACCAGCAGATGACATGGCTCCTCAAATCAACACAGACTGTGGAAACTTCACACTGGACTTCAAGCATCTTGCAGTGTGTGCCTCTCCATTCTTCCTCCATACTCCGGCTCCTTGGTTTCCAAATGAGATGCAAAATTTGTTTGTTGTTTAGGAGTGGCTTGACAAGAGGAATACGACATTTGAAGCCCATGTCCAGGATCCGTCTGTGTGTGGTGCTCTTGATGCACTGACTCCAGCCTCAGTCCATTCTTTGTGAAAGTCCCCAACACTTTTGAATGGCCATTTCCTGACAATCCTGTCCAGCCTGCGGTCATCCCTGCTGCTTGTGCACCTTTTTCTTCCACACTTTTACCTTCTACATAACTTTCTATTAATGTGCTTTGATACAGCACTTTGGGAACATCCAACTTGTTTTGAGGCTTTCCCTCCTTATGGAGGGGGTCAATGATGGTTTTCTGCACAACTGTCAGGTCAGCAGTCTTTCCCATGATTGTGATTCCTACTGAACCAGACTGAGAGACCATTTAAAGGCTCAGGAACCTTTTGCAGGTGTCATGGCTTAGTTAGCTGATTAGAGTGGGGCACTTTGAGCCGAGAATATTGCACCTTTTCACAATATTCAAATTTTCTGAGATTGTGGATTTGGGCTTTTCATGAGCTGTAAGCCATAATCATCACAATTATGACAAATCGCGGCTTGAACTATCTTGCTTTGCATGTAATGAGTCTCTCTCATATATTAGTTTCACCTTTTAAGTTGCACTAGTGAAATAAATTAACTTTTGCACGATATGCAAATTTTTCGAGTTTCACCTGTAATGGGCGATCATATAATGAATGCCTACACCAACTATATGATTAAATATAATGGGTGCCTATAATAGGTGATCATATAATAGGTGCCTACACCCATTATATGATTAAATATAAAGAGTGCCTATAATAGGCAATAATTATAACATGTTTGTTATTATTAAAGAATAAAAACTGAGGCCCGGATTCAGAAAGGACATACGACGGCGTATCTCCAGATATGCCGTCGTATCTATGAATCAGTTGCGTTTCTTAGAATCAGTTGCGCTTCGGCCAAGATACGACTGACGTAAGTCTCCTATGCCGTTGTATCTTGGGTGCATATTTACGCTGGCCGCTAGGGGCGCTTCCGTATATATTTCCGCGTTGTATATGCAAATGAGGTAGATACGCCGATTCAGAAACGTACTTGCACCCGTCGGATTTAGCTACGCCGTTTACGTAAGACGTCGGTCCGGCGTAACTTTATCAGTCGAAAAGCAGGGGTAAGTCATGTTAAGGTATGGACGTCGGAAACGTCGGAACAGCGTTGTATTTTACATCGTTTGCGTAAGTTGTACGTGAATGGGCGTAGGTTACGTTCATGTCGACTAAGCATTGAGCCGGCGTAACTTAGGGAGAAAATTTGACGTGATACTGAGCATGCGCGTCATTTACGTGGGGTCACGATTCATTTACATACAACACGCCCTCTACCAGCCTACTTTGAATTACGCAGGCTTACGCCGGCCCATTTACGCTACGCCGCCGTAACTTAGGGCGCAAGTTCTTTGTGAATACGGTACTCGCCTCTCTAAGTTACGGCGGCGTAGCGTATATGAGATGCGCTACACCCGCCTAAACTTAAGCAATTCTTTCTGAATCTGGGCCTGAGACTTTAGTATCACTTTAAATATATTGGGTAATCATATAATCAGTTCCTTTGCCAATTTTATAAATATATGAAACGAGTGTCTACAATGGGGGATCATATAATCAATGCCTACACCAATTGTTTGATTACATATAATAGGTGATCATATCATGGGTTCCTACACACCAATTATAATGGTTGATCATATAATCAATACCTACACCAATTATATGATTACATACTGTATACTGGGTGATTACAGTGCCTTTGAAAAAGTATTCATACCCCTTGAAATTTTCCAAATTTTGTCATGTTACAACCAAAAATTGAAATGTATTTTATTGGGATTTTATGTGATAGACCAACACAAAGTGGCACATAATTGTGAAGTGGAAGGAAAATGATAAATGGTTTTTAATTTCTTTTTACAAATAAATATGTGAAAAGTGTGGGGGGCATTTGTATGGCGCCCCCCTGAGTCAATACTTTGTAGAACCTCCTTTCACTGCAATTACAGCTGCAAGTCTTTTTGGGGATGTCTCTACCAGCTTTGAAGGGGTATGAATACTTTTTCAAAGCATTGTATATCATGGGTCATCATATAATGGATGCCTACAGAAATTCTATAAATGAATAATTCTAATGGATGCCTACAATGGGTGATCATATAATACCTACACATCTAGGCTCGGATTCACATACATTGGCGCAAATTTATGCCGGCGTAGCGTATCTTTTTTACGCTACGCCGAACCAGCGCAGAGAGGCAAGCACAGTTTTCACAAAGCACTCTCTCCCAAATCTACGCTGGGTTCCCTCGGCGTAAGCCGGCGTAGGTGGAAGTGGGCGTGAGACATGCTAATGAGGCGTGACCCCATGCTAATGATGTGCCAAGTGCCAGACAAGTACTTAAAGCGGGAGTTCACCCAATGATGTTTTTTTTTTCTCTTTTCCCCTTAGATGGATGCTCGTTTTGTCTAGGGGAATCGGCTAGTTGTTTTAAAATATGAGCTGTACTTACCGTTTTCGAGATGCATCTTCTCCGTCGCTTCCTGGTATGGGTCTTCGGGAGCGGGCGTTCCTTCTTGATTGACAGTCTTCCGACGGTCGCATCCATCGCGTCACTATTAGCTGAAAGAAGCCGAACGTCGGTGCGGCTCTATACTGCGCACCGACGTTCGGCTTCTTTTGGAAAATCGTGACGCGATGGATGCGACCGTCGGAAGCCTCTCGGAAGACTGTCAATCAAAATAGGAACGCCCAGTCCCGCAGCCCATACCCGGAAGCGGCGGAGAAGATGCATCTCGTAAACGGTAAGTACAGCTCATATTTTAAAACAACTAGCCGATTCCCCTAGACAAAACGAGCATCCATCTAAGGGGAAAAAGTGTTATGTACGGGTGAACCCCCGCTTTAAATCAGGGGTGCCCAACCTTTTGAATAGCGAGGGCCACTTAAGCAACTTGGTAACCAGTCGTGGGCCACAATGAGCGAAGCGGGCAGATGACAGGTCACGGCTACTCTATGGGTCCTCCGATCTGCCCAGATGGAAGGGGGTGAATTCCCTTCTGTTTTTTGGATTGGAGGTAGGTGAGCGTAAATGGACATCTGTCGCTCTGTAGAGGTGAATTGAGGGTCCCATTTGGTCGGGCTGATCGTGTGAAAAAGGCCTAAGACTTTTAACTGATGTGCTGCAGTTTACTCACACCGCGGGTGCAGCGTAGTGCACCTGTGTCTATCCTGCAGGTTAGCTGAACTTTGCCATAGACTCCTTCTGTGGCAAAGCCGGCGCTGTAGAGGAAACATCGGCTTATGAGGCTCTGGTCTCTTTTGAGGCAGCCGCTTTCTTCCTCTACCACCAGTTTCATTCACAACACTGATGCTGTGGTATGGCCAGGGCTTTTTTTCAGGGGGAACTTGGGGGAACTCAGTTCCACCACCTCTGGCTCAGACCCTTTGGTGCCTGCTCACCACAATCATTTGTAAACACAGAAGTCTGGTTTCTGTGTTTACAAGTGACAGCTCTGCACTCTGTGTGTAAGCCCCTGAACTCTGCACTCTGTATGTAATGCAATCCTGGTACTTAATGCCCCTTTAATACCCTTCTACTGTTTGTGAAATCTGAACGGGGTCGTGGTTGAGTTCCTGCACCTATTTTCTGAGAAAAAAAGCTCTGGGTATGGCAGATTAGCAACCTGCGATCTGGGCTTGCTAACCCGCTCTTCCAGAACAGGAGGTCGCGGGCCACATCAGAGGGCTCCGCGGGCCACTGGGGGGCGCGCGAGACGCCGATGCGCGTGCCTGGCACCCGCGATCGGATGTTACACAGCCTAGGACGTGGAACACTGTGTGTAAAGAGATCGATGTCCTGTCCGGGAGAGGAGACCTCCCCCAGTCAGTCCCCTCTCCCCACAGTAAGAATCACTCCTAGGGAACACATTTTACCCTTTTCTCGCCCCTAGTGTTAACCCCTTCCCTGCCAGCCACATTTATACAGTAATCAGTGCATATTTATAGCACTAATCGCTGTATAAATGTGAAAGGTCCCAAAAATGTGTCTAAAGTGTCCGATGTGTCCGCCATAATATCGCAGTCCTGACAAAAATCGCAGATAACCGCCATTACTAAAAAAAAAAAAAAATTCTATCCCCTATTTTGTAGCCGCTATAACTTTTGCGCAAACCAATCACTATACGCTTATTGCGTTTTTTTTTTTTACCAGAAATATGTAGAAGAATACGTATTGGCCTAAACTGAGAAAAAAAATAGTTTTTTATTAAAAAAAATATGGGATATTTATTATAGCAAATAGTAAAAAATATTGTATTTTTTTTCATAATTGTCGCTCTATTTTTGTTTATAGCGCAAAAAAATTATACCGCAGAGGTGATCAAATACCACCAAAAGAAAGCTCTATTTGTGGGAAAAAAAAGAACGTCAATTTTGTTTGGGAGCCACGTCACACGACCACACAATTTTTATATAAAGCGACGCAGTGCCGAAAGCTGAAATTTCGCCTGGGCAGGAAGGGGGTATATGTGCCCAGTAAGCAAGTGGTTAAGATTAAAAGCCTTCTGTGTGCAGCAGCCTCCCTCAGTCCCCTAACCATAGGTGTGCGCAGCCTATTGCATTAGGGTGTGCACCCCAAAGCTCAAACATACACTACCAATCACTCATGGTGTTCTTTCACAAAGGGAAGTGACCGGTAAATTACACATTTACCACCCCCCTTCCCTCACTCATCCTAATACCTCCCCTCAGCAACAGCTGGCGGGAGAGGTAGGAAGTCGGCAGCGCTGTGGGGAGGAGGGGGGAGGCCAGGGCAGTAGGGGAAATCTGTGCTGCACAGGTGATTAGGGTGTGCCTGGGCACACCTGGCACACCCTGTGCGCACGCCTATGCCTCTAACACTTACCTGAGGTCCCTCTTTGTCCAGGAGTGTCTCATCTGTCCAGATTCCCCTTCCTGATTGGCTGAGACACAGAAGCGGTGCCATTGGCTCCCACTGCTGTCAATCAAAGCCAGCTAGCCAATCAGGGGACAGGGGTGGGGCCGGGTCAGAGCTCTGTGTCTAAATGGACACAGGGAACTGTGACTCGGCTCAGGTGCCCCCATAGTAAGCAGCTTGCTGTGGGGGCACTGAACAGGAGGGAGGGGCCAGGAGCACCAAAGAGGGAGCAGCTCTGTACAAATCCACTACAGGTAAGTATAACATGTTTGTTATTTTTTTTCAGAAAAAAAAATAAGCCTTTAAAATCACTTTACATTACACTTTCAGGTCTTGACCCTCCCTCAGCCTGTCACTTGATGGTAAATAAAGAAGCAACAGAGTGATGAGCCCATCTCCATGTCACTCTGCTCTCTCCTCCTACCAGCATGCCCCTTGTTTGCATACAAGCACTTCAACCCAACTGACTGCCTCCTTTCGCTGCTTCTTCCTCTCTTAGACTGAGTTCTGCTGTACAGGGGTTTGCAAAAGTGAAATCCAGGTGCTTGCATGAAAAAAAAATAAAAAAAAAAACACATAACAATAAGAAAGACCCAGAGTGAACATGATGTATGTGTGTACTTCTTGCAGTGTACGATGCAGTGGGAAAACCAGGAAGCAGCTTACTGACGGGAAATGTGGACAGACTGGGGTCGTATAGTGAGTGCCTCTCGGTAGAAGATCCTCAAGAAAACTTCAAGGGGGAATACTGCAAACTGCATGTGGAGCAGGTATGGTTATTCTTCCTTGATAACAGTTACACTAGATTTGTGTGATGAAGAGGACAAGTCAATGTAGACTAGTTACTGCATACCTCCCAACAATTTGAGATGGGAATGAGGGACACCTACTAGAAAACGTATGTAGGCATAGGACACGCCCCCTGCCACACCCCCTTAACCACTTGGGCACCACCGCACGACCATATATGTCGACAGAATGGCACGGCTGGGCACAAGGGCGTAAAGGTACTTCCCCTTTAAGAACCCAGCCGTGGGTCGCGAGCGCGCCACACTCGCAACCCGGCCTGAAGCTCCGTGACCACGCCCGCGGACCAGATCGCCACCGGTGTCCCACGATCAGGTCACAGAGCTGAAGAACGGGGAGAGGTAAGTGTAAACAAACCTTTCCCCATTCTTTCTAGTGGCTTGTCAGTGATCGTCTGTTCCGTCATAGGGAACGACGATCAGTGATGTCACACGCCCAGCCACGCCCCCCTACAGTAAGAATCACACACTAGGGCACACTTAACCCCTACAGCGCCCCCTGTGGGTTAACTATTTCGCTGCCGTTGTAATTTTTACAGTAACAGTGCATTTTTTTAGCACTTTTCGCTGTAAAAATGTCAATGGTCCCAAAAATGTGTCAAAAGTTTCCGATGTGTCCGCCATAATGTCGCAGTCATGATAAAAATCGATGATCGCCGCCATTAGTAGTAAAAAAAAAATATTAGTAAAAATGCCATAAAACTATCCCCTATTTTGCGCACACTATTAGCTGGATTCAGGATGGCGAGCGCATAGTTGCGGCGGCGTAGCGTATGGCATTTACACTACGCCGCCGTAAGTTAGCGAGGCAAGTACATGATTCACAAAGTACTTGCCTGCTAAGTTACGGCGTCGTAGCGTAAATCAGGCGGGCGTAAGGGCGCCTAATTCAAATTCGGCTAAGGGGGCGTGTTTTATGTTAATGGGGGTTGACCTGACGTGATTGACGTATTTTACGAACGGCGCATGCGCCGTCCGTGTACATATCCCAGTGAGCATTGCGGCAAAGTACGCCGCACGGTCCTATTGGTTTCGATGTGGATGTAAATTACGTAAATCCCTATTCACGGACGACTTACGCAAACGACGTAAAATTTTCGAATTTCGACGCGGGAACGGTGGCCATACTTAACATTACTATTCCAGCTATTTGATGGATTAACTTTAGGCCTGATAATGTGTTACGTAAACGGCGTCTCTGTACGGTCTAATTTACATATTCTACGCGGACCGCAATGGAAGCGCCACCTAGCGGTTAGCCTAAAAATTGCACTTTAGGATATGACGGTGTAAGACACTTACGCCGCTCGTATCTGAGCCTAATTTAAGCGTATCTGGTTACCAGAATACGCTTAAATTAGCGCCGGCGCAAATTCAGACTTAGGCTGGCGTATCTACTGATACGCCAGCCTAAGTCTTTCTAAATCAAGCTATATAACCTTTGCGCAAACCAATCAATAAACGCTTATTGCGATTGTTTTTTTTACCAAAAATATGTAGAAGAATACGTATTGTCCTAAACTGAGGAAAAATCGTTTTTTTTTATATATTTTTTTTTTCAAAATTGTCGCTCTATTTTTGTTTATAGCGCAAAAAATAAAAACCGCAGAGGTGATCAAATACCACCAAAAGAAAGCTCTATTTGTGGGGGAAAAGGATGTCAATTTTGTTTGGGAGCCACGTCGCACGACCGCGCAATTGTCTGTTAAAGCGACGCAGTGCCGAATCGCAAAAAGGGGCCTGGTCCTTTAGCTGCATAATGGTCCGGGGCTTAAGTGGTTAAAGGAGAATTAACCAAAAAAAAAGTTCATTTTACTATTTACCATTCCTTTATATTGGCTTTTAAAATTTACAAATGCAGCAATTTGGAAATTGGATGAAAGGTTTAGCACTGGGAAAGACTTTTTGAAAGATAAAAAGTGCATTTTATATAGAACTATAGAGATCAGACCAAAATGAGGGACAAATGAGGAGGAAACAGGGACAGAGGGAGTTTGTTCCAAATCAGGGACAGTCCCTCAAAATCAGGGACAGTTGGGAGCTATGGTTACTGCAAGGTCGCATTCCAATCCATAAAACCTGGTGATCCAGCCCGTGGAACACTTCCTGTCTTATGATGTCTCCAGTATTGATGAACAACCAGGGATGTACTGGCCATCAGGACTACCGGGAGTTTCTCGGTGGGCCGATGGCTCAGCGGGCCGGTTTCAGCGTCCGCCTAATGCATTGGAGGTCCGCGGCGATCTACCTGTCAATTCCTGACAGCTGGCACCTGACGGGTAGATCGAGATTAAGCCGGCATGCAGAGTAGAGCAGGAAGCGTCTATAATAAATTCTCTCTTATATCACGCTGCTCCTCAGCAGCCCCTCCTCTCTTCTCGTCCATCCCTATTTGCTTGTGACATCATCTGGGATGGACAAAGAGAAGAGGGGCTGCCGGGGAGCAGCGCGATATGAGTGAGAACTTATTACAGACGCTTCCTGCGCTACTCTGCATGCCAGCTAATAAATGATGTGCCCCATAATGTGCCATGTGCCCTGATGTGCCCCATAATGTGCCCTCATGGGCCCCATAATGTGCCCCATAATGAGCCATGTGCCCTGACAGGGGCGGACTGACCATTCGGTCCGTCGGGCACTGCCCGAGGGCCCGTGGTGGGGGGGGCCCGGGCTGGCTCAGTCCGCCCATGGAGGTGCCTGCAGCAGCGTCAGCTTCTACACAATGAAAAAAACCCAGAGAAAGCAGTGCCTTGGATCCCTCTAGCTAGGTTTATGTGGCTGCGCTGTTGTATGAGAGGCTTGTGAGGTGTGAGCTGGAGATGGATGGAGCCGTGCGGGGATTTACAGTGACAGGCGCTCCGGCCACCTCTCCCCCCTGTGGAATTCAGCTGAGGGGGCGGGGCCGTAAGTCACTGCCGCGGAGGACTGTCTGTGAAGGAGCTGCTGGATTCGGAGGCAGAGTGAATTGCACAGGCATGGCATGGCATCCACACAGACCTGCCTGTGCAGAAGCAGGTCAGTGTCATAATGAAAGCACTGTCTGTGTCTCATCTGTGTTATAAGAGCCATGCTGATTGTTACTTTACCTTCTTTCCCTGTACTGTGTCTGTGCTTATTTACCAGGTAGCAGGTCAGGTGCTATTCACTAGTGCACATGATGAGCCATCCATCCTGGCCAGCTCATCCCTCCCGAGCCTCTCATACAACAGCCACATCATCCTAGCTAGCAGGATTTAATGGTTCAAGACACTGCTTTCTCGGGGGTACAGACTCGTTTTTTTTTTTTTATTGTGTATGATAAGCTGCCACTGCTCCGGGCACCTCCAAGTTTCGGACTGAGCCGGCCCGGGCCCTCCCACCACGGGGCCCTCAGGCAGTGCCCAACTGACCGAATGGTCAGTCCGCCCCTGCACACTGATATCTGGTACACTGAATGCCACTCAGTGTATAGATATCAGTGTTATATATAGGGAATAGCACTTAGACCTGATTTACATTGAAGCAATATACCATGCGATTTGACATGTCAAATCGCATGGTAATAGCACTACCCGAATCGGTGCGATGCCCCATTTCTGGCGCAGCACCGATTCCCAAAAGTAGTTTCTGTATAACCTTTGGCGACTTCTTGGTGCAATTTCCATAGACATCTGTGTATGGAATCCGCACAGACGTCTCTGAAATCACCCGCCAAATTCACACTGACATGCGGGTATGAAATCGTGCGAGTTTAGCTGAACTGTCTCACACAATTTCATTCCTGCTGTCAGTGTGAACCTGGCTAAGGCCTGATTCACATCTATGGCATTTTTTGTGCTTTTTGCATTTTGTAGATTTGCACAACAGTCCATTTAACATGGTTTCCTATGGAACACGTTCTGTAGTGCAAATCTGCAAAATGCAAAAAGCACTAAAAACGCATACTGTAGGTGTGAATCCAGCCTAAGTGAGTGTTATTCCCTATATATATTCCTTACATTGGTGATCAGTGGGAAGAATGTCCCTTACATTGGTGATCAGTGAGAAGAATGTTCCTTACATTGGTGATCAGTGGGAAGAATGTCCCTTACATTGGTGATCAGTGAGAAGAATGTTCCTTACATTGGTGATCAGTGGGAAGAATGTCCCTTACATTGGTGATCAGTGAGAAGAATGTCCCTTACATTGGTGATCAGTGAGAAGAATGTCCCTTACATTGGTGATCAGTGAGAAGAATGCTCCTTACATTGGTGATCAGTGAGAAGAATGTCCCTTACATTGGTGATCAGTGGGAAGAATGTTCCTTACATTGGTGATCAGTGAGAAGAATGTCCCTTACATTGGTGATCAGTGAGAAGAATGTCCCTTACATTGGTGATCAGTGGGAAGAATGTTCCTTACATTGGTGATCAGTGAGAAGAATGTCCCTTACATTGGTGATCAGTGAGAAGAATGTTCCTTACATTGGTGATCAGTGGGAAGAATGTCCCTTACATTGGTGATCAGTGGGAAGAATGTCCCTTACATTGGTGATCAGTGAGAAGAATGTCCCTTACATTGGTGATCAGTGAGAAGAATGTCCCTTACATTGGTGATCAGTGAGAAGAATGTTCCTTACATTGGTGATCAGTGGGAAGAATGTTCCTTACATTGGTGATCAGTGGGAAGAATGTCCCTTACATTGGTGATCAGTGAGAAGAATGTTCCTTACATTGGTGATCAGTGGGAAGAATGTCCCTTACATTGGTGATCAGTGGGAAGAATGCTCCTTACATTGGTGATCAGTGAGAAGAATGTCCCTTACATTGGTGATCAGTGGGAAGAATGTTCCTTACATTGGTGATCAGTGAGAAGAATGTTCCATACATTGGTGATCAGTGGGAAGAATGTCCCTTACATTGGTGATCAGTGAGAAGAATGTCCCTTACATTGGTGATCAGTGAGAAGAATGTCCCTTACATTGGTGATCAGTGAGAAGAATGTTCCTTACATTGGTGATCAGTGGGAAGAATGTCCCTTACATTGGTGATCAGTGGGAAGAATGTCCCTTACATTGGTGATCAGTGAGAAGAATGTCCCTTACATTGGTGATCAGTGAGAAGAATGTCCCTTACATTGGTGATCAGTGAGAAGAATGTTCCTTACATTGGTGATCAGTGGGAAGAATGTTCCTTACATTGGTGATCAGTGGGAAGAATGTCCCTTACATTGGTGATCAGTGAGAAGAATGTTCCTTACATTGGTGATCAGTGGGAAGAATGTCCCTTACATTGGTGATCAGTGGGAAGAATGCTCCTTACATTGGTGATCAGTGAGAAGAATGTCCCTTACATTGGTGATCAGTGGGAAGAATGTTCCTTACATTGGTGATCAGTGGGAAGAATGTTCCTTACATTGGTGATCAGTGGGAAGAATGTTCCTTACATTGGTGATCAGTGAGAAGAATGTTCCTTACATTGGTGATCAGTGGGAAGAATGTTCCTTACATTGGTGATCAGTGGGAAGAATGTTCTTTACATTGGTAGTCAGTGAAAATGATTTAAAGTAAATACAATTATTTTAAAAAAATGTAAAACACACCCATAATCCCTTCACACACTCTATATAAAAAGGGTTATGTAGGATGAGCATATGTATGTAAACAATAATGGATACATGTATAGTATCCACCAGAACATCAGAGTGAGAGCAATTCTAGGGCCATAATTCATAGTTAAAGGGGTTGTATGGGTTCAGTTTTTTTTTTTTTTTTAATAACAAACATGTTATACTTACCTCCACTGTGCAGTTTGTTTTGCACAAAGTGGCCCCGATCGTCATCTTCTGGGGTCCCACGGAGGCTCTCACGGTTCCTCCCCGCAAGAGCTAACCCCCTCTGGGAAGCTCTCTCCCGAGTGGGTTACCTTGCAGGCGCACTCCTGTGTGATACACTTGGCGGCCATACCCGATAAGTGTATGACTCAGCCCCACCCCCTGGCGTGCAACAACATTAATTTGATTGACAGCAGTGAGAGCCAATGGCTGCGCTGCTATCAATCTAACCAATGAAGAGCCGATTGGAAAGCTATGCGGGAATATTGTGCTAATTTATGAAAACCTTAATTTCGAAAATGTACCATTGTTGCACTTTAATGTACATTTTATTTTTCTTTAATTCCTATAATAAACATTTATTTGGAACATAGCATCCAGAAATTCTTTGAATGCATGCAATATGGGCAGTGCAATATGTAGGTAGGATTTGTGTGGATGCAGCTTGAACGTGGGCAGGGACACATGGGCAGAGACACAGGGGGCCCCATGATCTCATTTTGCCCGGGGGCCCCATGAGCTGTCAGTCCGCCCCTGTGCCCTGATGTGCCCCATAATGTGCCATGTACCCCATCATGTGCCCCATCATACGCCCTGATGTGCCATGTGCCCACATTGACTCACAACACCACTACTGCTACACTGCTACTGCTACACTGAGGGCTCAAGCTGACAAGCCGCAGCTGACAAGGCTTAGCTGGATAATCAGTCAGTGTCAGTTCAGTGAGGGAGTAGGACGCTTCCAGACGAGTCTGCTCTCTCCAGGGACCAGACAGATAGCCAGCTAGACACCGCAGACAGGCAGGCAGGCTCCTACAATCTTTGCTGCATGAATCAACTTGCAGCCCATAGGACCGGCTCCGTCCTTCCCTTCGTGGGCCCCTCTCTTCAGGTAAGACCCTGTCTTTCAGGGCCATCTTTCCACCCCCAGGAATCGCTAGTGACCGTCCTTTTCAGGACAGCCACTCCAGCGATCAAAATTGCGGCTGTTTACCTTCTCTTAGAGCCGCATGCACCCCAATCAGTCACCCATAATCACCCCGGCCACCCGCCGCGCATAGCAGCGCTTTTTTCTGGCGATCTGCGGCTCTTTCCCGCATCCGCGCCAGACCAGGCCTTATTCGCGGCCGCCGCAATTAGGAAAGACCGCGGCTTCAACAACCAGCTCATACCCACCAAGCCAAACAGCCCCCAAACCTGAGGCCTGTGGCCCGGTCGGCGGCCATCTTGGTACTCCTCAGCTACAGTGACACCCTTCTTCTCCCCCTCCCCCCCCCATTCCAAACAGTACTTGATCCAGGGTTTCGTCCGAATGCCTTTCAGGGATCAGGAAGGAATTTTTTTCCCTGCGGCAGCACATTGGCTTAGCACTGCCAGGTTTTTTTTGCCTTCCTCTGGACCAAGGCCAAGCGAGAGGATTCAGCGAATCTTCCCTCTATTGCAATTAATCCCCCCCCCCCCCCTGTGACTGGCAACAATGGTTAAACTGCGATACTCTGCAGAAACGATTTGGGGTCTGAGACAATTCGCAACAGTATTACCAGCCGTCACCAAAAAGGCCTTAAAAATAGACCAACTTTTGAGATTCGATCGACGATCGACCATCAAAAATTTCAACCATTTAACCCAGCTCAAGCACATATCATGTGCTTTGATCAACACAAGATCGGCAGTAAAACATCGATCAGAAATCCACGATTTCTTACTACAAAACGATCTAGACTGCCTCTTTATCACAGAAAGCTGGCTTTCAGACGACTGCAACACCATTCTTGGAGAATTGGTGCCAGAAAATTATCGCATTATAACGGAAAACAGAATAGGGCAAAGAGGAGGAGGCCTGGCGGTGATCCACAAGAATCACATTACAATCACTAAGCCAGCCCTTCAAAATCCCCTTCCATTCATGGAAACCCTTACTCTTCAACTTCAAACTAACCCCCAGGAGACTGTTCACATTCTCCTCTGCTATAGGCCACCTGGGCCAAAATCGCAGCTTCTACCATCATTAACGGAGTTCATATCCACTTATACCCTTAACAGAAAACATCTTTTGCTGCTCGGGGACTTCAATCTGTGGGCCAACTCCTCACAGGATCCCATTGCGGATGCCTGCATTGATCACCTGGAAGGATTAGGACTACAGCAACTTATATGCGGGCCAACACATGCTTCAGGTCACACACTCGACCTAATTTTCAGACAAAATCTGAAAATAAACATTTTGGGAAATGAACCTTTGCCATGGACAGACCACCATGCAATTAGTTTCATAATTTCCAAAATTCCACCAGTTATAAAAGCACCCAAGCCGGTGACAATACACTGGGCTAGATCTCAGAAGAAGCTCCATTCGGAACTCTTCAAATATACCTTGGGAAACTGAATCGAAACTATTCATCCTCAGTTAACAGCCTCAGATACACTGGATGCCATAAATGCAGCCCTGCTACAGTCAGCCGATTTAGTAGCACCGAAACGCAAAGTCCGCATCCGGAAAAAAAAGTCCGGCTGGTTCAACAACCAGCTGTCCCTACTGAAGCAAGAGCGCAGAAGGGCGGAAGCCGCCTGGAAAAGAAGCCCTTCAGAAGATCACCTCATCATCTACAAGGCAATAACAACACGATATCATAAAGAAATCTTCAAAGCCAAGAAACATCATTTTTCTATGACGATTAACAGCGCCATGAACCGCCCCCGAGAACTCTTCAAGATGGTCACCCAGACCATGAATCCGGGATGTCTTGAAGTCCCCAATTCAGACACCCAAGAGTTCTGTAATGAAATCGGATTTCTTCATCGACAAAATCTAAAGAATCCGGGTAAGTATTCTGCAAAATAAAACCCCCCTCAGCCCCCTCTTCAATCAACTACAAAACACCAACAGAAACCTTCTACAATCAACTAAGTTCACTCTGGAACCCATCTCCATCGATACCACCAAAAATATCATTGGTGCGTTGCGGAACAGCACAGCACCCAATGACATCATTCCCACCAAGCTGCTGAAGGAATGCGCCGACATTCTGGCGCCTCCCATCACACAGCTTATAAACCAGTCATTTAAGGAAGGCATAGTGCCATCCCTGCTGAAAGAGGGCACAATCCAGCCCATCTTGAAAAAACCTAACTTGGATCCCAAGGACCCAACTCACCGCCGCCCCATAACAGGCCTAAATATTCTCTCCAAGATAATGGAGAAAATAGTGGTACAACAGCTGCAACAGCATCTGGATACCCACAATCTACTCGATCCATTTCAATCAGGTTTCCGTCCCGGACACGGGACAGAAACGGCCTTACTCAAAATATGGGACGATGCCCTCGAGGCCGCAGACGAGGGAGAATCTTGTCTCCTGGTTCTGCTGGACCTAAGCGCAGCCTTTGACACAGTAGACCACAAAATGTTACTGATGCGACTGGCCGAGGTAGCCAGAATCGCAGAAGGTGATTTACCATGGTTTTCCTCCTTTCTTGAAAACCGATCACAAACAGTGAAACTGGGATCTTTCACGTCGGAAAAACGCACGGTGCCATGTGGAGTCCCCCAAGGATCCCCCCTGTCACCGGTACTGTTCAACATCTATCTTCGCCCTCTCTTTGATATTATCAGTAGCCAAGAACTACTTTATCACTCTTATGCAGACGATACGCAATTGTATTTTCGCATCTGCAACAAAAAGGATCATCATCCCAGTTTAGAGAAATGTCTCTCTTCGATAGAAAACTGGATGACTAAGAGTTATCTTAAACTCAACAGTTCAAAAACAGAACTCCTTATGTTTCACGCCAGCCGAAAGAGTCAACTGGCAACAACCTGGACACCGCCGCCCATTCTGGGCCAAAGCATCACCCCTAGCTCCAAAGTCAAAAGTCTAGGAGTCATTTTTGACACCTTCATGACAATGGACGCACAAATAGGGTCAGTAGTCAGCGGATCGCACCATTTGTTGCGCCTACTACGCAGACTTATTCCATTTATCCCCAAAGAAGACGTAGCAGTCGTGGTGGGAACAATCGTGAATTCCAGACTGGACTATGCAAATGCCCTTTACCTCGGGCTCCCAAAGTACCAAATCGCTCGTCTGCAAGTCGTACAGAATACGGCCGCCAGACTGGTGACTGGGAAAAAAAAATGGGAATCAATCTCACCTTCACTGAGATCCCTTCACTGGTTGCCAGTAAAAGACAGAATTGTATTTAAAGCACTCTGCCTGACACATAAGTGCATCCATGGGAAGGCGCCGCAATATCTTTGCGACAAGATAGAACCTCACAATTCTAATCGCGTTCTGCGATCCACTGACCAAAATCTGGTCAAGCTTCCAAAAACCAAATACAAGTCCAAAGGAGAAAGAAGGTTTGCTTTTCAAGGTCCGAGATTATGGAACGCTTTACCAACCAGCATTCGGTTGGAGGAAAACCACCTGTCTTTCAGAAGACGGATTAAAACTCTGCTCTTTTGATGTCATGAGACATGAAACATCAAGCGCCCAGAGGCGATTCAGTTCGCATGTGCCGCGCTATATAAGTTTTTCATTCATTCATGTGCCCCATACCCTCATGTGCCCCGTGCCCCTGATGAAGTCCGGGGCCACATTTTTGTCCCAGTCCAGCCTTGTGAAAGAAACCTTTGGAGAGCAGCATTATTAATCTGTGGAGAGTGTAGTGTTAGATTCTCTAGCAGTTTTAGATGTGTATGTGTTCTAAAGATGACTCTGAAGAGGCATACAAGGTGGTAAGTACAATAAGGTGTATGTCACCTCCTGGACCTCTCACTTTTATTATTGGCTCCGACAGTATGGCTTTCACTATACTCCAGCACTCCAAAAGGAAAGATATGGCTTTCCTACACAGAAGCCATTATGCCCACCCCTCCTCTCTCCTTGTCCAATCACAGAAAGCTTTGAAATTTCTGAATAGATTCACAGAATGCAGAGCATTTTGTGATTGGATAAGGCGAAAGAAGGTGTGGGCAGAGCAGTTGCAAAAAAGCCACTATGACTTCTGTGTAGGAACACTTGTAGTCAGGGTGTTGGAACGCTTGAAGTATAGCAAAAGCTATAATATCAGGGTGTAAGAAGGGGTTAGTACCCCTTTTAGGGAGACTCCTCCCCTTGGGTGGAAATTGTGGGAGGAGATAGCTTAGCCCCATAATCTAGAGACGGAAGAGCCTGGGATAGAGGGTGATGGGAGAGGCTACCCATAGTATACTGTCATGTAAGCTTGTTAGGAAGTGAACCCTTAACAACCTCTGGAATGTTTTACCCCCCTTAATGACCAGGCCATTTTTTGCGATACGGCACTCTGTTATTTTAATTGACAATTGCGCGGTCGTGCGACGATGTACCCAAATACAATTTATGCCCTTTTTCCCCCACAAATAGAGCTTTCTTTTGGTGGTATTTGATTACCTCTGCAATTTTTATTTGTTGTGCTATAAACAAGAAAATCTGTAAATTTTGGGGAAAAAAAAGATTTTTGTTATAAAAATAAATAAAAAATAAAACTTTATTCATCAATTTAGGCCAATATGTATTCTGCTACATATTTTGGTTAAAAAAATCCCAATCAGTGTATATTGATTGGTTTGTGCAAAAGTTATAACATCTACAAACTATGGGATATATTTATGGACTTTTTAATTATTTTTTATGTTTTAATAGTAATAGAGGCAATTAGCATCTTATAGCAAGCCTGGGATATTGTGGCGGACAAATTGCACACTAAGTAACACTTTTGACACTTTTTTGGGGAACCAGTGACACAAATACAGTGATTAGTGCTAAAAATATACACGTCACTGTACTAATGACACTGGCAGGGAAAGAGTAACATATAGGGCTATCAAGGGGTTAACTGTGTGGCCAACATGTGTTACTGTGTACTGTATGCTGTTTTTACTGCTGTCAAAGGGGGCCCTGTGTTTGTTTACCTACACAGGGCTCTCTTCGTAATGTTCAGAGCCGATCGTCGGTGCTGGCGACCAATCAGTGACAAATCAGCCAATCGCAGCACAGCCGGGGTGGTGGGGGCATGCGGGTGCGCTCCCTACCCCGGCGTGCGGATCACATACTAGGTACGTGATCTGGCCCAGAGTGGCTGCCCTGCTGCAGTATATCTAGTGGTTTATTTTTACCTATAATAATAATAATAATAATATAATAAGCCTATAATAAGGCTTACCTATAGGTACAATGAATATCTCCTAAACGTGCACCGCGTCCCCGGCGCATGCACACTGGGCTCTGAATGGACTGTGCTATCCATTCAGAACTCTGTGCAGTGGCCGTGACGTATTGGTAACACAGCTTGGCCACTAGCGATGAGCCGAACCACCCTGGGTTCGGTTTGAGCAGGGTTTGGCCAGTGGCATCACTAGGGTTGGAGTCACCTGGTGCGGAAAAAATT
This sequence comes from Rana temporaria, assembly GCF_905171775.1. Lineage (NCBI taxonomy): Eukaryota > Metazoa > Chordata > Amphibia > Anura > Ranidae > Rana > Rana temporaria. Next base: position 50,675,154 of record NC_053489.1, read on the forward strand.
TGTGTCACCCCCTTTCACCAACTATAGTCCCCCCTCAGTACAGACCCCCCTCCACTAACTACAGACCCCCCTCTCTCAGTATAGACCCCCACTAAGTACAGTCCCCCCTCCCGCAGTATAGCACCCCCTACCTCAGTACAGACCCCCCTCACTAAGTACACCCCCCCTCATCAATAGAGCCCCCCTCAGTGCAGATCCCGCATCTATCAATATAGCTCCCCCTCTGAGTGCAGACCCCCATTCATCAGTATAGATCTCCCTCAGTGGAGACCCCCTCTATCAGTATAGACCCCCTTCAGTGCAGACCCCTACTATCAGTATAGACCCTCCATCAGTGTAGACCCCCCATCTATCAGTGTAGACCCCCATTCAGTGCAGACCCCCTCCCTCCTCCATCAGTGCACACCCCCCTCTTCCATCAGTGCAGGACCCCCTCTCCATCAGTGCAGGACCCCCTCTCCATCAGTGCAGGACCCCCTCTCCATCAGTGCAGGACCCCCCTCCATCAGTGCAGACCCCCCTCCATCAGTGCACACCCCTCTCCCTCCTTCATCAGTGCACATCCCCAGCCCCTCAGTGCAAACCCCCCTCTTCCAGCAGTTCACAGCCCCCTCCATAAGTGCAGACCCCCTCCATAAGTGCAGACCCCCCACTCCATCAGTGGAAACCCCCCTCCATCAGTGCACACCCCCCTTCCTCAGTGCAGACCCCTGCCTCCATCAGTTTAGACCCCCCCCATCAGTGCAGACCCCCCTCCATCAGTGCAGATCCATGCCTCCATCAGTGCACGCCCCTCTTCCTCCTCCATCAGTGCACACCCCCTCAGTGCAGACCCCCCCTCCATCAGTGCAGACCCCCTCTCACCTCCCATAGCGCCCCCCAGCATATCCATTTGGATTACATAAAAAACTTCACAGACCTCAGAACAGCGCGGAATAGGCACAGCAGCATGTGTTTCCTTTGGACTTTCTCCTCTGTAGATGTAAATAGAGAAGGGGGGGGGCGGCTTTGGTCTGCTCCACTGTGCACTGTGTAGGGGTGAGGACTGTGCGGCATGCAGGGTTAGTGAGCAGTGCCGCTGCCCACAGGTTTCAGCCCTCTGGCGGGTGTCACCCAGTGTGGCCCGCACCCCCGCCCCCCCCCCCCCAGCGATGCCACTGGGTATAGCAAACTTAAAAGGGGTTCGGACGCCGACCTTAAACCCCACTGAATCAGTGACAACTAAATCTGTAAAATTGCAAGTTCACATTTTCTGAGCCAATAGGCAATGGGGTGTAAAAAACTAGCATGGAGTGGGTGGGCACTGCCCTGGAGAACACATACCAATGCAAAAATATGTTTTTGAATACATTTGGACAGGAGCAGTGATTTTTTTTTTTTAAATGCTTAAAATTTAAATTTTCTTTAAATAAAATGCCTGGGGCTGTCTTAATCCTGCCTGTGAAGGAACAAATCTCTGTGATGTACAGAAAGTGCTGCAGCTTCACTGACAATTACAATTGCCAGCAAATTACTTTAAAAGCTTCTTTGTCAAAAAAAAAACCAAAACACCACACAGTCAGTCTTTTTTTGTTTGTAACGCAAAAAATAAAAACCGCAGAGGTGATCAAGTACCACCAAAATAAAGCTCTATTTGTGGGAAGAACTGACATCAATTTTGTTTAGATGCAGCGTTTTAGGACCGCACAATTGTCAGTTAAAGTAACACAGTGCCGTATTGCAAAAAATGGCTTGGTCATGAAGGAGGGTAAACGTTCCAGAGATGAAGGCCCAGATTTACATAGAATCGCGGCGGCGTAACGTATCATAGATACGTTACACCGCCGCAAGTTTTCATCGCAAGTGCCTGATTCACAAAGCACTTGCGAGAAAACTTCCGCCGGCGGCCTCCGGCGTAAGCCCGCGTAATTCAAAGGGGCATGTGCCATTTAAATTAGGCGCGCTCCCGCGCCGGACCTACTGCACATGCTCCCTTTTGAATTTCCCGCCGTGCTTTGCGCGAAGTGACGTCATTTTTTCGAATGGCGACTTGCGTAGCGTACTTCCGTATTACCGGACGTCTTACGCAAGAAGGAAAAATTTTCAAATTTCGACGCGGGAATGACGGCCATACTTTATACAGCACATACGTGTGCTGTGTAAAGTTAGGGCACCAAAAACGACGACTAACTTTGCGACGGGAAACTAGACTAGCGGCGACGTAGCGAACGCAAAAAAACGCTGTGGATCGCGTAACTACTAATTTGCATACCCAACGCTGGTTTACGACGCAAACTCCCCCCAGCGGCGGCCGCGGTATTGCATCCTAAGATCCGACAGTGTAAAACAATTACACCAGTTGGATCCAGGGGCTATCTATGCGTAACTGATTCTATGAGAGATACGACGGAGTATCTGAGATACTCCGTCGTATCTCGGCTGTGAATCTGGCCCGAAGTTTTTAAGGGAGACTACACAGAGAAAAAAAAATGTGTGAGGCCCCCCTAAAAATCCATACCAGACCTTAATCTAGGCATGTAGCCTTGCTGGCCAGGAAAGGTGGGGGGGAGTATATAATAAGCAGTGACGGGTGGTTCTCGATATTTTTTTTTGGAGGGGGGAAGCGGGAAACAGACGGGAATGCGATGATCGACCCCCATCAAGCCCCCCTTCTAAGTCTCCCTGGCCAATCAGGTCTCAGGACCCACTTCCTGATTGGCCGGGAGGAGAACCGGGAAGACAATAGCGAATATTAATTCGCTCTGCGCCCTGAGCCAGCCCTTTTTTGAAGCCAATTAGAGCCTCAAGCCTCGTGTGCAAAAAAGCCCCATTGAAATCCATGCATCCAGTGCCCTGCATGTAGATTAGGGGCCAGACGCATGGATTAGGGGGTGGCGCCCCTGCACCCCTTATGGATGGGCCACCACTGATAATAAGTTTGCCATTTCTAAAGAAATGCTTAAATAATACATTAAAATTTAACTAAAGCCATTTGATTTTAGTCGACTAAAATTTGCTGGAGATTTTAGTCAACTAAAATACGGCTAAACCTAAAACAATTCAGATTATTATTATTATACAGGATTTATATAGCGCCAACAGTTTGCGCAGCGCTTTACAATGTAGGGAGACACTACTTCAACAGTACAATTCAAAACAAGAGGGTTAGAGGAGTCCTGCACCTGTAAGCTTACAAGGGAGAGGGAGAGGCCGATGAAACAAAAGGTAGGGACTGTAAGGGATGAACTGATGAAGGGAGTAGAAGATTTGGTTGTTAGCTAGAGGCAGGATAGGCCACTCTGAAGAGTTGAGTTTTCAGGGATCGTCTAAAAGTGGACAGAGTAGGAGATACCCGGACAGAATGTGGTAGTGAGTTCAAGAGAATGGGAGAGGCTCTGGAGAAGTCCTGGAGACGAGCATGGTAGGAGGAGACAAGGGAGCTAGAAAGCAGAAGGTCTTAGGAGGAGCAGAGAGGATGGTTTGGGTTGTGCTTTGAATTTTATTCGTTGGGCAATGGGAAGCCAATGGAGGCATTGGCAGAGAGGAGTGGCAGACACTGAACGGTTGGTAAGGTGGATGAGTCTGGCAGCCGCATTCATGAAAGACTGAAGAGGGGATAACTTGCGGAGAGGTAGGCCAATGAGGAGGGAGTTACAATAGTCTAGGCTAGAGATAACAAGGGAGTAAACAAGTTGCTTAGTAGTTTCAACAGTTAGAAGGTGCGTATTTTGGAGAAGTTTTGGAGGTGAAGTCTGGACGATTTGGACAGTGATTGGATTTGGGGCTGAAAGGAGAGGTCAGAGTCTAGGATTACACCTAGTACCTTGGCATGAGGGGAGGAACTGATGGTTGTATTATTGATCTTCATGGAGAAGTCAGGGTGAGGGGCAGGGGCTGGAGGAAAAATTATGAGCTTAGTTTCAGGAAGATTGAGTTTGAGGAAGTGGTGTGACATGTTGATATGTCAGTTAGTAAGTTAGTAATGGGAGAGGAGACTGATGGAGTGAGGTGAGGAGTAGAGAGATAGATTTTTTTGTCCTGGCCCTGCACGTTATCAACCCCAACTCTAACACTAGCCAGTGATGGCTCCATGAGCTAAGTCCAAACCAAATTATGGGATTATCTCTATTGGTCACCAACCTGCTCCAGTTTGATTATTATTTATTGAAATATTGATTTATTTTACAATATACTCCTGTTATTATTTTTCAGGAAGGAATAAAGTTTGTGGTTGGGATATGTGTTCCTGATTCTTGCACTAGCCAAGACATCACCTTATTGACCTCTATAGGTAAATTCAATGACGTGGTTATTCAAAGCTGTATGTATGTGTGATGGGACTCAGTAGCAAAACTATTAAGGGACCCCCGTCTCTCTCCAATACGGCATTTGTTTATGATCTTAAAGTAGAACTAAAGCCAAAACGTTTTTTTTTTTTGGATCTGTGTCCTTTAGGGGAGATTTTTCTCACTTCCTGCCCCATGGCCACAACAGGAAGTAAAAGGAAATCCCTCCAATATGAAGGAAATCCCTGGTTGTCACTAGAATTAGCACCCCTCTATTCCTGTTTTGATAACAGTCAAAAGAATAAACAGAGAGAGAGAGAGAGAACCCCCCTAAAGTGTTCTAATACTTCTCCACTCAAAAACTATATTAAACTCAAAACTCAAAAATTATTTTATTGTAGCTTACCAATTCTTAGACGTGGCTGTATTAGTTTTTAGGTCCTCTTCTCCGTGACCGTCCCCGCGGGAACAGCGGACCCGATCTCCGCTGGTGTTCCGCGATCGGGTCACAGAGAGGAAGAACTGGGAGAGGTAAGTGTAAACAAACCTCTCCCCGTGCTTCCTAGTGAGCTTGTCACTGATCGTCTGTTCCCTGTTATAGGGAACGACGATCAGTGATGTCACATGCCCAGCCACGCCCCCCCACAGTAAGAATCACTCCCTTAGGGCACACTACAGCGCCCCCTCCTGGTTGACCCATTAACTGCCAGTGTCTTTTTTACAGTAACCAGTACATTTTTATAGCACTGTTCGCTGTAAAAATGACAATGGTCCCAAAATAGTATCAAAAGTGTCCGATGTGTCCGCCATAATGTTGCAGTCATGATAAAAATCGCTGATTACCGCCATTACTAGAAAAAAATATTAATAAAAATGCAATAAAACTATCCCCTATTTGGTAGACGCTATAAATTTTGCACAAACCAATCAATAAACGCTTATTGCGTTTTTTTTCTTACCAAATATATGTAGAAGAATACGTATCGGCCTAAACTGAGGAAAAAAAATGTTTTTTAGAACTTTTTTGGGGATATTTATTATAGCAAAAAGTTAAAAAATATTGCATTTTTTTCAAAATTGAGGCTCTATTTTTGTTTATAGCGCAAAAAAAAAAAAGCAGGGGTGATCAAATGCCACCAAAAGAAAGCTCTATTTGTGGGGAAAAAAGGACGTTAATTTTGTTTGGGAGCCACGTCTCACGACCGCGCAATTGTCAGTTAAAGTGACGCAGTGCCGAATCGCAAAAAGTGGCCGGGTCCTTTAGCTGCATAATGGTCCGGGCTTAAGTGGTTCAACAGTCCAAGCTGTTCAGCAAAAGTGGCAGTTAGAGGGTTGAGACAAACCATTTATGGTACAATATTTTTTTTATTGAGGTTTCAAGGTTACATGTAAGTCAAATATAAAGAAGATAATAATGGAATTCAATAAAAAGTATAAAAATGAAGAAGTAAGATGAATAACTAATAGTTTAGAAACCTGTGTTGAGTATAAGTGAATGAATACAAATATATAAATGTAAAAAAATAAAAGATAAAAAAAGAATATATATATATATATATATGTGTGTGTGTGTGTGTGTGTGTGTGTGTGTGTGTGTGTGTGTGTGTAGGGGTTGGGGTGAGCGTGGAATAACAAATACTCCTACAGAGGTATCATCCCCTATAAGTATGCAACTATGTTTAAAAAAAGTAGAACGGGGGTGTGACTTTGGTTGTGCCTCTCAGGAGTGTAAGGAATAGAATACAGATACATTGATTTATAGAAAAATAGATATATTTTATTTTTTTGCCATAAGGCAGTACAATCTAGAGATAAAAATCAAGTATGAATAAGTTACAGTCTTGAAGTTTGAGTTCGGGGTGTGCGAATCCCAAGCGATTGTAGCTATTCTGACTCCGATTGTTGTGAAGCGACTTATCCCTTGTGAGACCTCTATGCCTGGCCTGTATAAGCAGATATAATCACTGAGGACAATCCCTATCAGATAGCTTGAACTCACCAATACCGATTCTGTTCACAGAAGTTGCTTTAATCCAAACATCAGAATACATCAGATGACAGGTTACAGCAGATGAACAGGTTGTAGTATTGTGCGGTCAAAAGATGATGCTGCCTGTAGCGTACTATGCAGAATACATGTGCCCTTGTTACATGTGGCCTGTAAGCAGTCTCCATAGACAGGAAGAAGAAACTCAGAAAGAAGGGTGGAGCATTACACAGAAAGGAAGTGTGTAATTGATCAGACAAAAAAATACAGAACTGTGCATTACCAAAAAAGGTCACTAGATGGCAGCATGTAAATAAAACATAAGATACAGTTGCAATAAAAAGTATGTGAACCCTTTGGAATCATATGGATTTCTGCACAAATTGGTCATAAAATGTGATCTGATGTTCATCTAAGTCACAACAATAGACAATCACAGTCTGGTTAAACTAATAACACACAAAGAATTAAACATTACAATGTTTTTGTTGAACACACCATGTAAACAAAAAGTATGTGAACCCCTAGACTAATGACATCTCCAAGAGCTAATTGGAGTGAGGTGTCAGCCAACTGGAGTCCAATCAATGAGATGATATTAGAGGTGTTGGTTACAGCTGCCCTACCCTATAAAAAAACACACACCAGTTCTGGGTTTGTGTTTCACAAGAAGCATTTCCTGATGTAAATGATGCCTCGCACAAAAGAGCTCCCAGAAGACATACGATTAAGAATTGTTGACTTGCAAAAAACCTGGAAAGGGTTATAAAAGTATCTCTAAAAGCCTTGCTGTTCATCAGTCCACAGTAAGACAAATTAGTCTATAAATAGAGAAAGTTCAGCACTGCTGCTACTCTCCCTAGGAGTGGCCGTCCTGTAGAGATGACTGCAAGAGCACAGCGCAGACTGCTCAATGAGGTGAAGAAGAATCCTAGAGTGTCAGCTAAAGACTTACAAAAGTCTCTGACATATGCTAACATCCCTGTTAGCGAATCTACCAGTGGCACCACTAATTACAATAACATAGATTCATGCATTGCATGAATCTATGTTATTGTTGCCGCTGCCGCCAAATATTCAGATGGCCGGATGGTGAGCGCCGGCCACCTGAATATCGGCAGCTGGTTGGCTGTGTACTAAGCAGGGATCAAAAAATAGAAAAATAAATGAATATATATGGGGAGTGGTGATGTACAGCTCACTGGGAAACAAAGCATACCATTTAACACTGACAGGGGTCCTTACAATGGTCAGCTTTTATTTATTTATGTAAAATCTTTATCCAAAAAGAAAGAAAAACTGTAACTGCTTAAAAGTGTTAGCTGGAGTTTAGCTTACATTTGTCAAATCCATCTAAATCTGCTAGTGCAATAATACTACTGTCTTTCCAGATCGACAGTGCTGCTGTTCAAGGGTGTCTCTCTTGCTCTTCCAACCAGAGTTTGTACTGGATCTCCAAGTAAAAAAAAAAAGAAAAAAATGAAAATGAAATGCTTTAATAACCCTTGCCATAGGCTCCCACTACTGTCAATCACAGCCAGTGAGCCAATGAGGAGAGAGCAGGGGCGGGACCGAGTCATGCTCCATGTGTAAATAGACACAGAGCAGTGTCTCGGGAGCGAGTCTAGTGTAGTGTGTGTTGCAATGGTCAGTGTAGTGTAGTCTGTGTTGCAATGGTCAGTGTAGTGTAGTCTGTGTTGCAGTGGTCAGTGTAGTGTAGTCTGTGTTGCAGTGGTCAGTGTAGTCTGTGTTGCAGTGGTCAGTGTAGTGTAGTGTAGTGTGTGTTGCAGTGGTTAGTGTAGTCTGTGTTGCAGTGGTCAGTGTAGTGTAGTCTGTGTTGCAGTGGTCAGTATAGTGTGTGTTTTGCAGTGGTCAGTGTGTGTTGCAGTGGTCAGTGTAGTGCAGTGTGTGTTGCAGTGGTCAGTGTAGTGTAGTCTGTGTTGCAGTGGTCAGTGTTGTGCAGTCTGTGTTGCAGTTGTCAGTATAGTGTGTGTGTTGCAGTGGTCAGTATAGTGTGTGTGTTGCAGTGGTCAGTGTAGTGTAGTGTAGTCTGTGTTGCAGTGGTCAGTATAGTGTGTGTGTTGCAGTGGTCAGTATAGTGTGTGTGTTGCAGTGGTCAGTGTAGTGTAGTCTGTGTTGCAGTGGTCAGTGTAGTGTGTGTGTTGCAGTGGTCAGTGTAGTGTGTGTTGCAGTGGTCAGTGTAGTGTAGTGTGTGTTGCAGTGGCCGGTGTAGTGTAGTCTTTGTATTGCAGTGGTCAGTGTAGTGTGTGTGTTGCAGTGGTCAGTGTAGTGTGTGTGTTGCAGTGGTCAGTGTAGTGTAGCCTTTGTGTTGCAGTGGTCAGTGTAGTGTAGTCTTTGTGTTGCAGTGGTCAGTGTAGTGTAGTCTTTGTGTTGCAGTGGTCAGTGTAGTGTAGCCTTTGTGTTGCAGTGGTCAGTGTAGTGTGTGTGTTGCAGTGGTCAGTGTAGTGTAGCCTTTGTGTTGCAGTGGTCAGTGTAGTGTAGTCTTTGTGTTGCAGTGGTCAGTGTAGTGTAGCCTTTGTGTTGCAGTGGTCAGTGTAGTGTGTGGTGTAGTGTGTATTGTAGTGGACAGTGTAGTGATTAGTTTAGTGTAGTGTGGACAGTGTAGTGTCTATTGTAGTGGACAGTGTAGTGTAATAGTCAGTGTAGTGGTCAGTATAGAAATCAGGTCAGTCAGTGTAATGGTCAGCACTGGAATTGGGTAGTTCAGTGCGGTGGACAGTTAGGTAAGTGTAGTGATCAGTCTAGGAATCATGTAGGTCAGTGTAGAGGTTAGTGTAGTGGTCATTGTAGGAATTTGGCTGGTCAGTACTATTGTAGAAAGGGAAGGGACTCAGGTAGTGCTAAAAGTCCATATGTTAGAGGGGGGGGGGGCGCAAATTTCTTCCCTTGCCCCGAGCGCTGACAACCCACGCTAAGCCACTGCTAGAGAGTGACTTCTTTGCAAAATAGCTCAAGTTCTGTCAGATTGAATGGAGAGTGTCTGTGAACAGAAATCTTCAAGTCTTGCCACAGATTCTCAATTGGATTTAGATCTGGACTTTGGCTGGGCCATTCTAACACATGAATATGCTTCGATCTAAACCATTCCATTGTAGCTCTGGCTGTATGTTTAGGGTCGTTGTCCTGCTGGAAGGTGAACCTCTGCCCCAGTCTCAAATCTTTTGCAGACTTTACCAGGTTTTCTTCTAAGATTGCTCTGTATTTGGCTCCATCCATCTTCCCATCAACTCTGACCAGCTTCCCTGTCCCTGCTGAAGAAAAGCATCCCCACAACATGATGCTGCCACCACCGTGTTTCACGGTGGGAATGGTGTGTTCAGGGTGATGTGCAGTGTTCGTTTTCCGCCACACCTTGTGTTTTGCTTTTAGGCCAAAAAGTTAAATTTTGGTCTCATCTAACCAGAGCACCTTCTTCCACGTTTGCTGTGTCCCCCACATGACTTCCAGCAAACTGCAAACGGGACTTCTTATGGCTTTCTTTCAACAGTTGCTTTCTTCTTCCCACTCTTCCATAAAGGCCAGATTAGTGAAGCGCACGACTAATAGCTGTCCTGTGGACAGATTCTCCCTCCTGAGCTGTGGATCTCTGCAGCTCCTCCAGAGTTACCATGGACCTCTTTGCTGCTTCTCTGATTAATGCCAGTGGCGGTCATCCATTAGGGACGCCTGGGCACTGCCCCCTCTCTCCACGCCACCCCCTATATGTATAATGGATAGATTCATGCATAGCATGAATCTATCCATGGCCACCGCCGCCACCCCGCTATTCATGTGTCCGGCCCCTTTCTGGGTGACAGCGGCGGGGGTGTTTTTTGAAGCACCTGATTAGAGTCATGGGCTCCAATAGGCTTCAAAATAGGATGTGCTTGGAACACAGAGCATTGCGCAATGAGCCCACCCAGGTGTTACAACAGCGAATGAACATTCGCTGTTGTAACACTGATCCTCAATCCAACCAATCAGAAGCAGGTCTGAGACCCGTTTTTCCGATTGCCCGAAAAGAAAAGACTTCTGATTGTCTGCCGAGGAGGAGAGAGGAAAGGGAAGTCAGTTTAGGTGGACGGCCATGTCTTGGAGGGTTTGTAGTTGTGCCATACTCTTTTCATTTTTAGATGATGGATTGAACAGTGCTCTGTGAGATGTTCAAAGCTCGGGATATTTTTTTATAACCTAACCCTGCTTTAAACTTCTGCACAACTTTATCATTGACCTGTCTGGTGTGTTCCTTGGCCTTCATGATGTTTCCACATTAATATTCTCTGACAAACCTTCATAGGACTTCACAGAACATCTGTATTTATACTGAGATTAAATTACACACAGGTGGACTCTATTTACTAATTAGGTGACTTCTGAAGTCAATTGATTCCACTAGATTTTAGTTAGGGGTATCATAGTAAGGCCCCTTTCACACTGGGGCGGGAAGCGCGGTGGCGGTATAGCGCCGCTAAAAATAGCGGCGCTATACCGTCGGAATTGCTGTGGGATTCGGCCGCTAGTGGTGCGGTATTAACCCCTGCTAGCGGCCGATAAAGGGTTAATACCGTCCGGAATGCGCCTCTGCAGAGGCGCATTGCGGGTGGTATTACCGCGGTTTCCCATTGTTTTAAATGGGAAGAAGCGGTGAAGGAGCGGTATACACACGACTCCTCTCACCGCTCCAAAGATGCTGCTTGCAGGAGATTTTTTTCTCTCCCGCCAGCGCATCGCCTCAGTGTGAAAGCCCTCGGGCTTTCACACTGAGAAGGGGGCAGAAGTTTTTCAGGTGTTATTTAGGCGCTATTTTTAGCACTGTACCGCCTGAAAAACTCCTCAGTGTGAAAGGGGCCTAAAGGTGGCTGATTACAAATGCACTTCACACTTTTCACATATTTATTTGTAAACAATTTTGAAAACCATTTATCATTTTCCTTCCACTCAGGCCCGTCGCTACAGGACAGGCAAAACAAACAATTGCTTGGGGCCCCGAGCTGGCCTGGGGCCTCCAACTTCCCCTTCCCAGGCTGTAGCGTGGCCGAGCTCCTCTTCCTTCCTTCTGGAGTCCTGTCAGTGAGGCCGGGTACCGTGCGTGGTACAGGAGATTCAGGTTCCTGTTCCCGACCAGACTGACAGGAAGTGTACACTGAGTGCTCACTTCCTGTCAGTCCGGCCGGGAAAACGGGGAACTGAATCTTCTGTACCGCGCGGTACCCGGCCCGGCCCTGGCACTATCTGATAGGGGACTGGGGACCCATAATGATAGAACACCGGACTAAGAGGAGCTCGCCCACGTTACAGCGACAGCCTACAGGGAAAAAGGGGAGGTGAGAATAGAAAAACATAGGGACTAGGGAGGGGGGGAGTAAGAACATGGGAGTAAAAAATGAGTGTAGCGCTAACGTAGGCTTTGCGTGCGGGGGGGGTTGCTTGGGGGTCCCCATTTTGCTTGGGGCCCCCAAATTCCTTCAAGCAGCCCTGATTCCACTTTACAATTATGTGCCACTTTGTGTTGGTCTATCACATAAAATCCCAATAAAATACATTTACGTTTTTGTTTGTAACATGACAAAATGTGGAGAATTTTAAGGGGTATGAATACTTTTTCAAGGCACTGTATACTGTACGATGATATGACTATGGTGGCAGTTCTCTATAGGTTCTCTATAGGGTGTAACGTATTTTATCCTTTCGTATTGGTGATTGCACTCTGTGGCCCAGATTCACGTAGAATCGCCTATCTTTAGGCGGGCGTAGCGCACCTCAGATACACTACGCCGCCGTAACTTAGAGCGGCATGTCCCGTATTCTCAAAGAACTTGCGCTTTAAGTTACGCCGGCGTAGTGTGGAAGTGGTGGGCGTGTTTTATGGAAATTAATCGTGACCCCACGTAATTGACGCTTTTTTCGAACGGCGCATTCGCGCGCATGCTCAGTATCACGTGGAATTTTCAAATTAAATTGCGCCCGCTCAATGCCTAGTCGACGTGAACGTAACTTACGTCCAGCCCCATTCACGGACGACTTACGCAAATGACGTAAAACGTGAAAAATTTGACGCTGTTCCGACGTCCATACCTAACATTGGTACGCCTCATAGAGCAGGGGTAACTTTACGCCCAAAAAAGCATAATGTAAACGACGTAAAAAAATGCGCCGGGCGCACGTACATTTGAGAATCGGCGTATCTAGCTCATTACCATATTCAATGCGTAAATCGACAGAAGCGCCACCTAGCGGCCAGCGTAAATATGCAACTCAGATACGACGGCGTAAGAGACGTACGCCGGTCGGATCTAAGGCAAATCTATGCGTAACTGATTCTAAGAATCAGGCGCATAGATACGACGCCTCACACTCAGAGTTACGACGGCGTATCTGGAGATACGCCGTCGTAACTCCTATGAGAATCTGGGCCCGTATTGTCAGAAAACAGCCTGGTATAAGTTAGAATTCCTTAATCTGAACAATAATTATTTTTCCAGGCCTGTTCAGATATAAGAATGCGCCGTTCCTGGCCCCTCTGCCCTCCTTCATCATCCCGAATGAAACTGCTGTCACCGTGGCCAATACAGTCTGCTCCCGAGGCCTCTTCCCAACCAATCCATTCGCCATTATTTGCCTGTAAGTATGAGCTTAATGTCACATTAGTGTTCCGCAAGCCTCACAGAAGTATCAATAATTCTTCTCTGTGCTCCCGGCAGATTCCTCAGTGGACTGCTGATCATCTTGCCAATAATTGGATCCATTTACACTGCGGTTCTTCACTTCAGAGACTCGCCACCATTAGCCCAGTGTCAGAGCATCATTCTGCTCAGGAAACCGAGAGCTCCGGACCAAGATAATCCGGCCATCAAATCTCCTTCCCCCCCGGAGGAGGACTACAGCAATCACAAGACACCAAGTAATCTACAGTCATTCCATAAATACCATTTCACACTGAATTGCCCGGGTCATTCGGTAGATTGCTCAGTGCAATTACAAAGAAATATTGTCATTTATGTCTTTAATACGGCAGACAAAATATCTCCGATGGCGAGATTAAAGTGAACCTCTGCTTTGTTCAGACGGAGCAACGCAACAGGTTCACTTTAATGCCAGTCCAACCAGCAGCTTATACCCACCTTCCCTTTACTCCCCTGCTGTTGTGTTCAGTGGGAAAATAAAAACCTGGGGCTAGATTCAGATAGCCCGGCGTAATTATCTGCGGGCGTAACGTAACTTTGGGCGCAAGTTCCGTATTCAGAAAGAACTTGCGCCCTAAGTTACGGCGGCATAACGTATGTGGTCCGGTGTAAGCCCGCCTAATTCAGATGTGGATGATGTGGGCGTGTTTTATTTAAATTACATGTGACCCAGCGTATTTAACGTTTTTTACGAACAGCGCATGCTCCGTTCGTGAAAGAATCCCAGTGCGCATGCTCGAAATTCCACCGCAAATCGTCAATGCTTTAGACGTGAACGTAACTTACGTACAGCCTTATTCGCAAACGACGTAACATTTTCAAAATTCGACGCGGGAACGACGTCCATACTTAACATAGGATACGCCTTATATAGCAGGGGTAACTTTACGCCGGAAAAAGCCTAACGTAAACAAAGTAAAAAAATGCGCCGGGCGGACGTACGTTTCTGAATCGGCGTATCTACCTAATTTGCATATTCCTTGCGTAAATATACAGAAGCGCCACCTAGCGGCCAGCGTAAAATTGCAACTAAGATACAACGGCGTAAGAGACCTACGCCGGTCGGATCTTAGTCAAATCTATGCGTAACTGATTCTAAGAATCAGGCGCATAGATACGACGGCGTATCTGGAGATACGCCGTCGTAACTCATACCTGAATCTACAGCCTGGTACTTTTGAGTAGAGAGAACATTTGAGTTACTCCCCCCCTTCCTCCCACATAACACCCCTGCAAGTTGACATTTGGCCTCTAAAGCCCCAATGCTAGTGTATGGGGTTGGTGGGAGCAGGAGGAGTTTAGCTGTCGAATCACTGCAGGAGTGGGGAGCTGGATAAGCTGAGTTATTGTTGGGAGAGGGGAGCTTGGCTGTTGAGTCACTGTTGGAGTGGGGAGCTGGATAAGCCGAGCTGTTGAGTCACTTTTGGGGGAGAGGAGCAGAGGGAGCTAGGCTGTTGAGTCACTGTTGGAGTGGGGAGCTGGATAAGCTGAGCTGCTGAGCCACTGTTGGGAGAGGGGAGCAGAGGGAGCTAGGCTGTTGAGTCACTGTAGGAGTGGGGAGCTGGATAAGCTGAGCTGCTGAGTTATTGTTGGGAGGGGGGAAGTAGAGGGAGTTGAGCAACTGAGTCACCACGGGAAGTGGGGAGCTTGGTAAGCTAAGCTGCTGATTCACTATCGGGAGGGGAAGCAGATGGAGCTGATCTGCTGGGACGTAAGACCAGAATGAGCTGCCATATCACTGGGAGGGGGAGCAGGAAGAGCTGGGATGGGGGTGCGGGCTAAAGGCGGGCATACACGGTTCGAATTTCGAAAGAATTTTCTTTCGAAAATCGTATAAAAAAAATTTCGTACGAATTTCGCACCGTTAGTGGGCTGCAGCAACAGCCGATTTTCGTTATGAGAAATCCGACATGTTGTAAATTTTTTGAAAAACAAACGATTTTCTGATCAATGATGGGAGAATCGTGCGAGAAATGTAATAGAAAATAAAACGCGCATGTGCAAGAAACGAATATTCCTGGAGAGAAACGAATATTCCTGGAGAGAAACGAATATTCCCGGAGAGAAACGAATATTCCTGGAGAGAAACGAATATTCCCGGAGAGAAACGAATATTCCCGGAGAGAAACGAATATTCCCGGCAACATGAATATTTTGTCGGCCGAATTTCGAAAATCAATGGTGGCATCATCGGATCACAAAAAACGAACTTTCTGATTTTGAAAAGAAAATTAGTTCGAAATTCGACCGTGTATGGCCTGCTTAAGTTTCTAAGATAATAAATTACTGCTGGGATGAAGGAGAAAGGGTGAGCTGAATTACTGAGACAAGGGCTTGGACAACTTCAGTGCTAACATTGTGAAATTTGAGAATGAATTACTCTAGATCAGCTACAAAGGTTAATGTGAGCTTATTTTAAAGGCAATTGACTTCTTGTTGGGAATATGTAAATACTTGAATGTCCATAGGCTGGGCACAGGATCACTTTAAGGTGTAACTAAAGGTATTTTTTTTTTTTATTAAAATAATCAACATGTTATACTCACCTGCTTGAGGGTTCCCCGCCAGCGATCTTGGCTCCTCCTCTTCTCTGTGTGCCCCCATATCATGTCTTTTTCACATTACTTAATATTACCATACTCCTACCCAGTACACATAGTAACATAGCCGGAATATCGCAATACACTAACCATGCCGTTTCCTATCCCCTCATTTTTCATTACAAACAAAAAGAAGAAAAGGAAAAAATAAATGTGCGAAAATAATGAATACTTCAACCCTAAGTGTATCCTGTACCTTATATAGTCCCAACTGTGTGACATTATTCCATTGTTCCAAACATACATTAGTGATTACTTTATCTGACACATAACCCTTTTTAAAGTAGTAATGGTGGTGATCTGCAATTTTTATTGTGAATGCGACATTATGGCGGACACATCAGACACTTTTTTGTTACCATTGGCGTTTATACAGCGATCAGTGCTATAAAAATGCACTGATTACTGTGTAAATGACACTGGCAGGGAAGGGGTTAAACACTAGGGGGCGATCAAGGGGTTAAGTGTGTCCTAGTGAGTGATTCTAACTGTGGGGGGGATGGGCTACCACTAACATGATAGAGATCGCTGCTCCCGATGACAGGGAGCAGTAGATCAGTGTCCTGTCACTAGGCAGAACAGGAAAATGCCTTGTTTACATAGCATCTCCCTGTTCTGCAGCTCTGTGACACGATCACGGCACACCGGCAGACATCGAGTCTGCGGGTTCCTTGGGCACGGTCACGGAGCAAGCGGCAGGGGTGCGCATGCCAGCATAGCGGGAAATTCAAAGTGACGTAAATATACGTCACTTTGCCCAGCCGTGACATTCTGCTGACGTATATCGTCGTGCGCTGGTCGACAAAATCTAAAGATGGAAATTGGATTTTTAAAGATTAACAGAAGCTTCCATTTCATTGTTTCCATTAAATGTTTCCCAATTTACAAAAGCAAAAAAAAAAAAAACACTTTTGGGTAGATTCAGGTAGGGGCGCGCTAATTTGCGGCGGCGTAGCCTAGCGTGTTTACACTAAGCCGCCTTAAGTAAGAGAGGCAAGTACATGATTCTCAAGGCACTTACCTCTTAACTTAGGGCGGCGTAGTGCAAACGCGGCGGGCGTAAGTGCGCCTAATTCAAATGGGTTGGAGGGTGGTGTGTTTAATGGCAATGAGGCTTGACCTCACGTTTTTGACATTTTTTGGCTACTGCGCATGCGCCGGGCGCCTACACTTCCCAGTGCGCATTGCGGCTAAGCACGCCGTACGGTCCTATTGATTTCGACGTGGACGTAAACTACGTAAATCCCGATTCACGCAAACTACGTAAAAATTTCGAATTTTGCGGCGGGAACGGCGGCCATACTTGACATTACTATTCCACTAGAACCTAGCTCTAACTTTACGCGGCCTATCTCTTACGTAAACGGCGTAAAAGTACTGCGTCGGCCTGGCGTACGTTCGTGAATCGGCTTATCCCCTCATTTACATGTTCTACGCCGACCGCAATGGAAGCGCCACCTAGCGGCCATCCAAAATATTGCAATCTAAGATAGGACGGCGCAAGCCGTCGTATCTTAGATATATTTAAGCGTATCTCTGTTTGAGCATACGCTTAAACTTAGGTCGGCGTAGATTCTGAGTTAGGTCGGCTTATCTACTGATAAGCCGGACTAACTCTACCTGAATCTACCTTTTTAAAATTATATATATATATATATATATATATATATATATATATATATATATAATTTATATATATATATATATATATATATATTTATATATATATATATATTTATATATTTTTTTTTTTTTAAAGATTTACCATGACTGAAATGTCATTCTAATCCCATGTGTGTTCTCATGGGTTCCTAAAACAGCTGCATATTTATCAGTGAAAGTTAATAAAAAAGTTTTGTATATAAAGTAATCTAATGAATTTTTTGTGACCCTGATGAAAAACGGAGAACAAAGTTTAATGTGACACATTTTAGAACGGCCTCCGGGTAAGGAACACAATTCACCCAGGAAATAACAGGCCAAAGAGTAAGATAAATTAGTTGATAATCAGAAGATCTGTAAAGAGCCTTTGGAAATCATATAGATCATTTGTAATAGAATAAATAGATGTGAAATGACCTCTTTATTGACCAAGTAAAAGGCCGGAGGTCGTCATTTTAACCTTTTTCTTTTTCTTTATTAAAGTGGAGTTCCACCCATAAATATAACATTACATCAGTAGTTTTAAAAAAATGTCATTAGCCCTTTAAAAAAATGTTTTTTTTTTGTTTAGATGCCTTCAAAGTGTTGTTGCTAGGCAGAATAGTTAATCTTCCCTCTTCCTGCACCTAGGTGCTTAATGCTTCCTAACCTACACCGCACAGACTCCTGGGAATGTAGTGGGTGTAACTTTCCACGAGTCTGTGCACTCCCCAGTCTCGAAGAATCATGTGACTTGGACAGTACAGCTGCTGAAACCTGATCTGAAAACTATTACATTGCTTGTGCAGCACTGAGCATGTGCGAGATCTGCAAGGCTGAAATCCAGGAAGTCATACAGTCTGGCTTCATGATGCCCACACTTAAGATGGCCCCAGTCAATTTCTATTTTATAAAGTGTCTAAATGCTGTAACAACCAAACAAAACAGACCTTAGTTTACAGACTAACTTTACTAGAATACATTAAGCTTGTGTATTACAGGGGTATTTATATATAAAAAGTGAAATTGTGTCCGGAACTCCGCTTTAAATATAAAGTACTTACAATATTTTAATCACAATCGAAAAGCCTGTACATGCCCAATTCATACAAAAATACTTCATTTTCCAGTTTTAAGAAAAACCCGTCCCTAACCCTTCCCCCGCACCCCTTCCTACCCACCCTCTTCTCTCCGACCTACCATCTCGTGTCGTGTCTCCCTTTACCCATCGTCCTTCTTGCTCTATACCAGTGGTCTCAAAGTACCGGCCCGCGGGCCATTTGCGGCCCGCGGACCAGTTATAAATGGCCCGCAGGCAGGGTGGAAGTGAGGGGAGCAAAAAAAAAAAAAAATATATATATATTTTTTTTTTTAGCTGGCGCCATCTGGTGGTGAGCCGTTGGTATTACAAGTTATTACCACCAGATGTGAGCTGGCGCCATCTGGTGGTGGCCGTTGGTATTACAAGTTAAGCATTACAAGTTAAACAGCAATTCTAATGTCATTTTACACTATTTTCACTGCCATCTTCTTCCCTCTAATTAGAACCCCCAAACATTATATATATTTTTTATCCTAACACCCTAGAGAATAAAATGGCGATCGTTGCAATACTTTCTGTTACGCCGTATTTGCGCAGCGGTCTTAAAAGCGCACTTTTTTGGGAAAAAATTACACTTTTTTTAATTAAAAAATAAGACAACAGTAAAGTTATCCCCATTTTTTTTTATATAATGAAAGATAATGTTACGCCGAGTAAATTCATACCCAACATGTCACGCTTCAAAATTGTGTCCGCTTGTGGAATGCCGACAAACTTTTTTACCCTTTAAAATCTTCATAGGCGACGTTTAAAAAAATCTACAGGTTGCATGTTTTAAGTTACAGAGGAGCTAGAATTATTGCTCTCACTCTACCAATCGCAGGGATACCTCACATGTGTGGTTTGAACACCGTTTACATATGCGGGCGCTGCTCACGTATGTGTTCGCTTCTGCGCGCAAGCTCGTCGGGACGGGGTGCGTTTTCTGGCTCCTAACTTTTTTAGCTGGCTCCTAGATTCCAAGCAAATTTGTCTAACCCTGACTTACACCAGTGCTGGTGGTAATAATGCGCTCGCTGACACCAGAACTGTTGTTTTTGAAGTTTGAAAGTTTGCATGCGGCCCCCCATGGCATATGAAAACTTGTCTTGTGGCCCTCAGGTAATTTGAGTTTGAGACCCCTAATCTATACCATCCATTCTGCAAATCTCTGTGTCTGCTTATATTTTAAACAATCCTGCCATTTCAATTTGAACCCCCGTTCTCCTCCCTTCCCGATAAACCTTAGCTGTTCTGTGTAATAAATATTTTTTTTTTACATAACCAATTCCTCACCGTAGGGTCTTCCACTGTCTGGGAATCAAACTTTTAGGAAATGCCATTGGCGGCATGGGTGGCACTGTCTGCAGCACAATATAGCATTGGCGGCATTGCATGGGTGGCACTGTCTGCAGCACAATATGGCATTGGCTCCATGGGTGGCACTGTTTGCAGGTAGGACATGCGTTATGGCATTAGTGTCATGGGTCTGCAGCACATTATGGTATTGTCGGCATGGGTGGCACTGTCTCTGCAGGCAGCACATGCGTTTTTGCTGTCAATAGCATAATGTTCTGCAGACACTTCCACTGATGCTGCCAATAGCATTATTCAATTGGCGGCATGGGTAGCACTGTCTGCAACACAATATGGCATTGGCGGCATGGCATGGGTGGTACTGTCTGCAGTACATTAAAGAGGTCTGTTCTCATCTAAAAACAGGATTTCTGTTGGATAATCAAACTTATAACTGGCTGGAGAAAAATAAATTACCACTTGTAGACAAACCTGTACTGTGTTTCAAGGCGGAGTCTTAGGAGGTGCCAGGGGTGGAACTGAAGGAGGGACCAGGGGCGGGACCAAGGGGAGGAGCTGAAGGGGGCCCCATCAGGTCGGCTGTACAGGGCCCCTTGATTTCTATCAGCGGCCCTGCTTACCCCCCCCCTAACTACCCCCACACAGAAACCCCCAATAATGTGGCTCCCACATCAGTGGTACTCTTTTTTTTTTTTTTTTTTTCTTCCCTCCTTTCTCCCTCCTTTCCTCCTTCTTTCTACATTTCCCCCCCTCTGCCCTTCTCCACCCTTCCCTCTTTCTATTCGAATTTAGTTCTCGTTTCCATTTCATTTATTTATTTTCCCCTTTTGTTTCTTGAGATAAGGTGCCAAGTCTGTTGTTCAGTTGTGTAAGGCGTCTGCTCTTGTGGTTCACTCCGACCAGGGATCTCTATCAATGGAATATCCAATCTCTTGCAGAACTTTATCGTGTCTTCGGGGAATCTTAGGCCCCATACACACGGGAGGATTTATCCGCGGATACGGTCCAGCGGACCGTTTTCACGGATAAATCCTCTCGTGGATTTCCGCGGATTTCTATGCGATGGAGTGTACTCACCATCGCATTGAAATCCGCGCCGAAATCCTCTGGCGATGATGTGTCGCGCCGTCACTGCGATTATGACGCGGCGACGTGCGCGACGCTGTCATATAAGGAATTCCACGCATGCGTCGAATCATTACGACGCATGCGGGGGATCCCTTCGGACGGATGGATCCGGTGAGTCTATACAGACCAGCGGATCCATCTGTTGGGATGGATTCCAGCAGATGGATTTGTTCTGCATGTCAGCGAATATCCGATCTGCTGGAATCCATCCCAGGGGAGATATATCCGCGGAAAAAGATCCGCTGGAGTGTACACACCATAGGATCTATCCGCTGAAACCCATTTGCTGGGATTTATCTGCGGATGGATTCTATCGTGTGTATGGGGCCTTAAAGTTGCGGACCGTCCCTCCTTCCTCCCAATTAAACTAATCTACACCCGACTCATCTGGGTAATAAAAAGGGGACAAAAGTCATGAACTTAACAATTCAATACATTAATTAAACTTTGACCGTAAAATAGAACTGTGACCAAGCTATGTACAGTACATTAACCTGTTTACAAATTCATAACAAGCCGTAAATAAGCTGTAAATAAGCCCTCACTAACCTCTGTAGCCGCAGGCACTCAACAATTCATTCTTAAAGTACAGTGAAAGAAATCAAACCATTTAAAGAGACTGGCCCGGATTCTCAGAGGACTTACGACGGCGCAGCGCCATTTACGCCGTCGTAAGTCCTAATCCGAGCCGTCGTATCTATGCGCCTGATTCTTAGAATCAGTTGCGCATAGATATCCATTAGATCCGACAGGCGTAAGTCTCTTACGCCGTCGGATCTTAACTGCATTTTTTTTTGGACCGCTAGGTGGCGCTTCCGTCGAATTCTGCGCCGAGTATGCAAATTAGCTAGATACACGAATTCCCGAACGTACGCGCGGCCGACGCAGTACAGATACAACGTTTACTTTAGGCTTTTCCCGGCGTAAAGTTGCCCCTGCTATATGAGGCGCAGCCAATGTTAAGTATGGCCGTCGTTCCCGCGTCAAATTTTGAAAAAGTTACGTCGTTTGCGTAAGTCGTCCGTGAATGGGGCTGGACGTCATTTACGTTCACGTCGAAACCAATGACGTCCTTGGGGCGTACTTTGGAGCAATGCACACTGGGAAATTCCACGGACGGCGCATGCGCCATTTCGCAAAAACATCAGTCACGTCGGGTCACAGTAGTTTTACATAAAACACGCCCTCCTGATCCAAATTTGAATTAGGTGGGCTTACGCCGGCCGATTTACGCTACGCCGCCGCAACTTACGGAGCAAGTGCTTTGAGAATACAGCACTTGCCCGTGTAAGTTGCGGAGGCGTAACGTAAATCAGATACGTTACGCACGCACAATTTTACGCGGCTCTACGTGAATCTGCCCCACTGTTTATTACATCATTCTTACCATAAGATAACATGTGTGCATTTAAAGTGGTTGTAAACCTCTAAATCCTCTATCCAAAGCACCTAGTGTGACTTATGGCTGCTCTCTCATTCCTCTACTATATACATGAGCCACTTCTGACAATTTATGCAGATACCAAAGGGATCCTGAGGGCATTCCCCTCAGCACACAACAGATGATTGACTGACTCAGCTATGCATGTTTCCCTATGAGACTAAGTAGGAGGAGTGTGCCTTTTCTTTTCACTCAGCAAACTGCTTTATACTGTGCAGTGTGTGACATCAGATCCTCACCACCTGCCTTCTGAAACTCAGAATTGCTCTGTCAATTCTGGACTTTAAACAGATGTAGAAGAAGAGAGCCATGCAGATAAACAAGTACAACTTTGTTTCATCTCTGTGTATTATCTGAGGCGGGTCACTTTGGTATCTGTAAAGGTTTGCAACCACTTTAATGCATTAAATGCATGTTACCTTACCTATGAAAGCATATCTTCTGTAGACATCCAAAATCCCTGAGACTGCTGCTAAGTGCCGCTGACTTAAATGTGATGTACAGTGGAACCTTGGAGTACGAGGATAATCCGTTCCAGGAGAATGCTTGTAATCCAAAGCACTCACATATCAAAGCGAGTTTCCCCATAGACGTCAATGGAAACGAAGATAATTTGTTCCACATTGACTTCTATTGCATGCAATACTGCATGTTGCCAGAGGTGGGGGGCGCCGAAAAGACTTGGAAATATTCGGAGACTGCTCGACTGCACTCGGAAACCCTCGGAAAGGCTCAGAAAGTATTTCCGAGTGTTTAAAAGTATTTCCGAATGGCTCTGCGCGGCTTCGAACAGCTCCGAGTATCACTGGCGCCCCCGCACCTCTGGCCAAATGCAGTACTGCACACCCCAGAGGCTTGAATCCTTCTTGTTTTCGAGACAACACTCGCAAACCGAGTCAAGATTTAAAAACAATATTTGCTCGTATTGCGAAACGCTGCCAAATCCGGCCCTCCAGGCCATTTCACGTGGCCCTCGCACCTCTCCTGCAGCTGGAGGAGCTCCAGCCCTCTTCTGGTCCTCCTCCAGACCCTTACTTACTGCTTTTAAGAAATACATCCAGCTTCTTCCGAGCATCAGCATAAGGAAAGGGGGATGCACTGTGATGTAAGGGAGAGTGGGGGACTCAACTTCTGATGGTGGGGTGGCTCTTGACATCTAATGTAAGGGGAGGGGATGCGCTGGACATCTAATCTTACAGATACAACCGGCCCTTTTGAGGACAATCATAATACTGATGCGGCTTTTTTCGGCGTATAGTTAAAGCTGCTATTTGGTGGCGTACGCAATGTTAAGTATGGCCATCGTTCCCGCGTTGAATTTGAAAATATTTGATTTTGTTTGCGTAAGTCGTCCGTGAATGGGGCTGGACGTAATTTACGTCCACGTAAAAACAATGACGTCCTTGTGACGTCATTTAGCGCAATGCACGGCGGGAAATTTAGGGACGGCGCATGCGCAGTTCGTTCGGCGCGGGGGCACGCTTCATTTAAATGAAACACGCCCCCTACTTGCCGATTTGAATTACGCGCCGTTACGTCGCGAGAGATACACTACGCCGCTGTAACTTACGGCGCAAATTCTTTGTGGATTCAAAGATTAAAAAAGTAAGTTACAGCGCCGTAGCGTATCTCACATACGCTGCGCCCATGCAATTGTACGAGGATCTGCCCCAATATCTGCTGACTTTGCTAAAATACATTTATGTTCCCAGCCAGGCCAAAACTTGAAGATATATTGTTAGATGCATTCATCTCCTGCACATCATTTGAGAAGAATTTGTTGTATCTAGCTTGTTTAGGTCGTGTTCTGAAGAGCTTTTCAATACAAGAAAATATCCAGGCTGTGATGACTGTCAACACCCCAAGTCAAGAATATCCAACCCTCAACGGGATCCGAGTCCTCAGCTTGTTGTGGATCATTTCTGGGCACACCAGTCAGTTGGCCAGTGTCTTTAATATTGGTATGTATAATATTAGATCTATTTTTCATTTATAAAACAACAGGGCCGTCTTTATTGTTGATTGGACCCTGGGCAAAAAAATTGCGGAAAATCAGTTTAATCAGCTCAGACAGTGATTGCGATTGGTTGCCAATAGGGTTGTCCCGATACCGATACCAGTATCGGTATCGGAACCGATACTGAGCATTTGCGGGAGTACTTGTACTCCCGCGAATGCCCCCGATGCCAGATCCGATACTACCCCCCCCCCCGCCGCCGCCGCATACCGCAACACTCCCCCTTGCTCGGGATTGGACGGGTGATCTGCACTTTGATAGACAGATCACCCGTCCAATCCCGAGCAAGGGGGAGTGTTTATACGCGGCGCGGCGGGGAACAGACAGCTATTCAAATGAAAGCTGTAATGTTCCCCGCACGCTGATTAACTAGGCGGCGGCATCTAGGTAAGGGGGACATGGCTGCATATGTGGGGGGACATGGCTGCATATGTGGGGGGACATGGCTGCATATATGGGGGACATGGCTGCATATGTGGGGGACATGGCTGCATATGTGGGGGGACATGGCTGCATATGTGGGGGACATGGCTGCATCTGTGGGGGACATGGCTGCATCTGTGGGGGACATGGCTGCATTTGGGGACACATTTAAAAAAAAGTATCGGTAATCGGTATCGGCGAGTACTTGAAAAAAAGTATCGGTACTTGTACTCGGTCCTAAAAAAGTGGTATCGGGACAACCCTACTTGCCAGAGGTTACAGCATATCATTACCGCTTACTGACTGGTTTCTAGAGGTTACAGCACACATTACGGCTCACTGATTAGTTGCTAGAGGTTATAGCACATTATGTATTCTTGTTGATTGGTTGTTAGAGATTACTGTACAGTAATATTGCTCACTGGTTGGTTGCTAGAGGTTACAGCACATGATTTCTTCTTGTTGATTGGTTGTTCGAGATTACTGTACAGTAATACTGCTCACTGATTGGTTGCTAGAAGTTACTGCACATCATTTCTTCACTGCAGAGGGGCATGATATACATATAAATGCTGCCTTTATTTACATATAAATGCCGCCAGCCTCAGCTATTTACATATGAATGCCGCCTTTATTTACATATGAATGACGCCGGCCTCAGCTATTTACACATGACTGCCGCTGCTATTTACATATGAATACCCCTGTTATTTACATATGCATGGTGGTTATTTACATGTAAACACGGGGTCTGCAGGTGAATCATCTGTACAATACAATAGGGCAGAGTTGGGTAGCATTAGTAGCAGCACTTCACACAGTGATATCAGGACACAGCACATGACTAAAATTTCAAGGGACAAGGGAATTTAAACTGAGATAGTTGGCAAGTATGAAGCAGCTGCTTTGGGCCCTACAACAATGACAGGGGCCAGGGCAGCTGCCCCTTTTGCCCTGCCTTAAAAATTGTATTAGATTAATTAATTTCCTGACACAATTTCAGGATTAAACCCATTCTGCCGCTTGACCCAAATTAATATGGTGAAATGTGCAATCCAGACAAAAAGATTTACATCTCACCTTTCCAGCTTCTCAGCTCAACAGGAAGTGACTGGGCTTGCCCAGTTAATTTTAATTTTGGTAAAATGACATCACAAAACATTATGCATGCTGATTGGTTCACATCATACATTCACACCTATCTACCCTCCCCCTCCCTGTGACATCTGTAGCACATGGCTCATATTCCTAAGGTCCAGGAGCCATCTTGATTTCAGACAATTTTGGGGATTGTCTAGGAGCAAGGGACAAGAAATGAAAGTCCATGTTTTCCCACATCATCCACGTGTTAGTCTTTTGAGATCTGAGTGAAAAGGAGGGGGAGGGGTGGCTTTCCTGTTACAACTGAGGAATTTAGGAGGGAGGCTTGAGCACATTAGAGGCACAATGAAGGAGACAGAAGGAGGAGGGGGGAGGGGCGGTTGAAGTCCACTTTAGAATGCAGTAGAAAGGAGGGGCTGGAGAATGAGGAGTGATTTGGGGGGGGGGGGTGGAGCTGCTTTCAATAATCCTTTGTTTCTCCATTTCAAATGGTAACTTTTACAATTTAATATCTGTTTCTTCATATTTTCAATGCTGGGTTCATAAATTAAAAAAAATATCTGATATAAAATCCTCAAGGAAAATAAGCAGTATTGTGACATACCCATACATACATATGCATAATGCGTATAAAAACGAATTAACAGTATAAGGAATATAGGAAAGAGAAACATTTCAGTGATTCTAATAATAAAAAGAATTAGCCTAATTTGAAAATAGGAATTTTACCCTAATCCATCACAGCCCCCCCCTTAAAATGACTATTTTATCAGTACTGTCCATACATTCTTAATATGGCCCTTGTTCACTAGGGCCATATGTTTAGGGTCATGCAATTTTAACAAAGACGTTTGTGCAGTGGCCTCTAGGTGTTCAGTTAAACCTTGGATAATTAACGAACCTCTGTTGACCATAGCAAACATAATTAATCCAATCTACATTCCCATTACTAAGTTAAATTTCATAAAAACATCCATTTCACCTAATTACTATATTTTCCTTCATAAGTATTTTAATTTTGCAGAAAAGCATTCATTTTTATATTGGGCTCTTTCCTAAATATTTTATTTCCTAAAGGAACTTATTCATATTGAATTACACTAGTTTTCAGAACCGATCATACAGTATGAATACTCTTGTCGCATGAATGTTTAAACAAACGAATATACAGGAAGTTTCACTGTTCCTTTACATGGATCCAGGTATAAAGGCACATTGTCCCTTCCATCAATACACTCGTCAATCCGAAGCCTGGAAAGTGACATTTTGTTCCATAAATATGGCTCTATCATACTGCATCATCTGTTCATGTTGTATCTTTAATTTTCACTATTTTAACTGACCTTTTCTTTTTAACATCCAGTTGTTACTAGACAAAGCTTAAACAAAGCTGGGTATACTAGCACCTTCCATTCTTTTTGAACCAACACCCTTAAAGTAAGATGTTATCCGAAACAAATGTTGCAAAAACCCACATTTTTTGTAAAATACCAGAGAGAGAGAAAGTCACATGGTTTTTGGTTTCTGCAAACACACAGAAAGGTAATTCTGCTGCCGCGTGTCAGGCTGTGTAACCTGACCTCTAACAGCTAAGGTCACATTCCCTCAGTGCTTCTCTAAAGGAAACATCTGCCCCCCCCCCCTTTGCCCAGATTTTTTTTTAAAAAAATTAAACATATTTGGTTTGTACATCTGCCAAAAATCATGTACATTACATTATAATATGACATTTCCCAACTACAGCAGCGACAAAAGATCGTTTAGAGGACAAACTCGTGAAATTCACAGACTAGCTCCAACCTAATGAACTGTGAAGTGGCCATTTTCACGAGAACCTCCTTCAACCAATCCAAAATTCCTAGCTTGTCAGAAACATCACATTATAAAAACGTTTAACACTTGTTTGTTTTTATTTTATTTTTATTTTTATAAAAAAAAAAAAAAAATTATATTGAACCTAACTTTCATATTTTATTATTTTTCCTGAGGAACCTTAAGCAATTTAGAAGAATCTACTACCCCAATTTACCAACCAAACCCAATTTAGAATCTGTTGAAAACATTGCTCAATTCTCAACTTATTATTAATTCTTACAACCAGATCTGTAGGATTTCCTGTTAAATACTAAATACCATGTTGTTTACCATTATCTGAATGTTTATACAGTTCTTCACACAATCTCAATCAATAATTTTTTTCTTTAACCACTTAAGCCCCGGACCAATATGCAGCCTAAAGACCCAAGGTGTTTTTACAGTTCGGGACTGCGTCGCTTTAACAGACAATTGCGCGGTCGTGCGACGTGGCTCCCAAACAAAATTGGCGTCCTTTTTTCCCCACAAATAGAGCTTTCTTTTGGTGGTATTTGATCACATCTGCGGTTTTTAGTTTTTGCGCTATAAACAAAAATAGAGCGACAATTTTGAAAAAAAAGCAATATTTTTTACTTTTTGCTGTAATAAATATCCCCCAAAAACATATATAAAAACATTTTTTTTCCTCAGTTTAGGCCGATACGTATTCTTCTACCTATTTTTAGTAAAAAAAAATCGCAATAAGCGTTTATCGATTGGTTCGCGCAAAATTTATAGTGTTTACAAAATAGGGGATAGTTTTATTGCATTTTTATTATTTTTTTTTTTTTTTACTACTAATGGCGGCGATCAGCAATTTTTTTCGTGACTGCGACATTATGGCGGACACTTCGGACAATTTTGACACATTTTTGGGACCATTGTCATTTTCACAGCAAAAAATGCATTTAAATTGCATTCTTTATTGTGAAAATGACAGTTGCAGTTTGGGAGTTAACCACAGGTGGCGCTGTAGGAGTTAGGGTGCACCTAGTATGTGTTTACAACTGTTTGGGGGTGTGGCTGTAGGAATGACGTCATCGATCGTGTCTTCCCTATAAAGGGAATGACGCGATCGATGCGCCGCCATAGTGAAGGACGGGGAAGCCGTGTTTACACACGGCTCACCCCGTTCTTCAGCTCCGGGGAGCGATCGCGACGGAGCGGCTATAAACAAATAGCCGCGCCGTGGTCCCGGATCGCTCCCCGAGCGGACCCGACCTCCGCATGTAGCGGGGGGGGTCCCGATCGGACCCCCCACCCGCTAATAGGCGAGGACGTACGTGTACGCCCATGTGCCTGTACGTGCCATATTGTGGACGTACATGTACATGCGGGGGTCGGGAACTGGTTAAACCTTTGTTCTGATCCCATGTTTGTGCTTTGACATATCATAATACATTTTCAGTTGTTGAGGATAACATATTCATAAACATTTACAGACAGTATTAAACTTAATTTTCCCATTAAAGAAATTCTTATGACTGCGACATTATGGCGGACACTTCGTACAATTTTGACACATTTTTGGGACCATTGTCATTTTCACAGTAAAAAATGCATTTAAAATGCATTGTTTATTG
This sequence comes from Rana temporaria, assembly GCF_905171775.1. Classification (NCBI taxonomy): domain Eukaryota; kingdom Metazoa; phylum Chordata; class Amphibia; order Anura; family Ranidae; genus Rana; species Rana temporaria. Next base: position 50,704,275 of record NC_053489.1, read on the forward strand.
TGAAAATTACAGTTGCAGTTTGGGAGTTAACCACAAGGGGGCGCGGATGGGGTTATGTGTTCCCTGAAGTGTGTTTATAACTGTAGGGGGGTGTGGCTGTAGGTGTGACATCATTGATTGTGTTCCCCTATAAAAGGGATGACACGATCGATGCAGCCGCCACAGTGAAGAACGGGGAAGCCGTGTTTACACACGCTCTCCCCGTTCTTCAGCTCCGGGGCCCGATCGCGGGTCTCCAGCGACGATCGGGTCCGCTGGTCCCGCGGTCATGGAGCTTCGGACTGGGTCACGGGAGCGGGACCCACGGCTGGGTACTAGTACAGGACGTACCTGTACGTACATGTGCCCAGCCGTGCCATTCTGCCGACGTATATGTGCAGGAGGCAGTCCTTAAGTGGTTAAAGCAGAGTTCCACCTAAAAATGGAACTTCCGCTTTTTGGAATCCACCCCCCCCCCCCCCCCCGTGTCACATTTGGCACCTTTCAAGGGGGATGAGGGAGCAGATACCTGTGTAATACAGTTATTTGCTCCCACTTCCGGGCATAGATCACAAGGTGACCTATGCTACACCCTGTGCCAACTCTGTCCCTCCGCTGTCTTCTGGGAGACACACAGGTCCAGTGGGATCACGCAGCGCGACTCGGGCATGCACAGTAGGGAACCCTTATCGAAAATGGCGGCGGCAGTACCCGAGAGCCAAGGGATAAATCTGCTTCGGGACCCGGCATCGCGGGCGCCCTGGACAGGTAAGTGTCCATATATTAATATTTTTTAATAAAAAAAAATTGGCGCAACTCCGCTTTAAGGAAAATCCGATATAATATATATAATATGTATGGCCAGACTACAGCAGGGGTCTCCAAACTGTGGCCCGAGGTGCGGCCCGAGATGCGGCCCTTTGCTTGCTTTTATCCCACCCTTGGGGCACTATTCCTCCCACTGATACAAGACACTATTCTACCAACTGACACCAACAATGGGGCACCATTTCTCCTGAAGACATCAATAATGGGGCACTATTTATCCCTATGATACCAATGATGGAGCACTATTCCTCCCCCTAATACCCAATGATGACAGGAATATTTCCACTCGCTCTGGCCGAAATCTTGCCCCCCCTAAGGTCCGAAGAACAGTAAGCTGGTCATTTGCTTAGAAAGTTTGGAGACCTCCTTGACTACAGAGTCATTCTGTATTAAAAAGTATTATAACAGCTAAGTGAAAATAATGCCCCTATGTATTACATTTCTTTGGTTTTCCACTGCAGATAATTCCTTTGAATGGAAATCACGAGTGTTAGAAAAGCCAATATATTTCTACACACTGAGCGGTCCGGTGTACCTGGGTGTCGATTCCTTCTTCTTCTTAAGGTAAACACAAGAAATCTGTCTTAAAGTTTACAGCTCCAAATCTGTCTTAAAGTTTACAGATGATAGAACCAGTATTGGCTTGATTCATAATAACCGAATAATGAATCGGCAACGCAGCCATTCTCAACCAAGGTTCCTGGAACATTAAGGTTCCTCAAGAGGGTGCTATTAGTTCCTTGAGTTGTTGCTGACTGTCCTCTTATATGATGGTACCTGGATAGAGCAGGGTTTATGCCACTGTGTAAAGTCATGACAGCAATGATCTTTTTAGAAGTCTGGTAGGATGGCCTTCTGACAGTTACTATAAGGGGGTGGTATACTTTCATGACCACCAAGGTCAAAACAATGAAATAGAGGTTCTCCGGCCCAATTCCAGAGAATAAACCCATTCTGCCTCTGAGTCAAATCATAATAGTGAAACACGCAGACCAGAGGGAAAACAGTCTACATCCTGCACCCTCCCAACATTCAGCCAGAGAGAAAGGCCGAACCCATTTATCTGGCTTTTTAAAGACAACATGACATCATACACATGAACACAGCTGATAGGTCAGTCCATATATAGTGCCTTATTACACGCCCCTGTGACGTCTGTTCTTGGCATACTGCACACGTTTCAAAAGTCTTTAATTAGGACAAATGTCCTCGTGTCATACAGGGATCCCCATTGAATCTCACAGGGGCTTAATTCTTCAGTCGATGGGGTGGGCCGGAAGGAGGGAGTTTAGGAGTGCAGTAGAAGGGAGGGGTTTGGAGACATCTGTTTTCACTTAATTACTTCCTGAAGGGTTGGTTAACTCTATAATGTCTTTTAAGGAAAGTAACAGTATTGTAACATATACCCATACATACATACATATGTATTATAACTATATATATATCAATAAATAAAGAAGATACAACAAATTAAAGAAATAATAAATGAAAACCAACTTTTCAGTGGTTCTAATAAAAGAGATAGTATAACACAAAAATATTCATTTTAGTAACTTCCATCACAACAATTTTCCCACTGACCCCCAGTGGCTTAATTTTAGCAGGGCTCCCTGAGACCTAATATTTCTTTCAAGTGTTCCGAATCCTCAGGGGTCAAAAATGTTGAGAAAGGTTGTCCTAGAGTATAGCACAGATACAGCCAAATATCTTAGAGCCCTTTAATTTAGCCTTGTTGGCTATAATCAGCTAAAATCGATGCAATGCACAGAAAAAAATGGGGTATGGTTTAGAGACCATAATCAGTACAGTGAAAAGAAACAATGGGGTATGGTTTGGGGACCACAATCATTACAGTACATAGAAATAATGGGGTTTGGCTTGGGTACCATAATCATTAATGTGCATAGAAATAACGGGGTATGGCTTGGGAACCATAATCATCACTGTGCATAGAAATAATGACATATTGCTTGGAGACCATAATCATAACGGTTTATAGAAATAACGGGGTATGGCTTGGGTACATAATCATTACCATACATAGAAATAATGAGATATGGCTTGGAGACCATAATCATCACAGAGCTTTGAAATAAGGTGTTATGGCTTGGGGACCATAATCAATACAGTGCAGAGAAATAACAGGGTATGGCTTGGGGACCATAATCATTATAGTGCATAGAAACAATGGGGTATGGCTTGGGGACCATAATCATTACATTGCATAGAAATAACGGGATATGGCTCGGGGACCATAAGCATTACTGTGCATAGAAATAATGACGTATTGCTTGGAGACCATAATCATTACCATGCATAGAAATACTGGGGTATGGCTTGGGGACATAATCATTACAGTGCAAAGAAATAACGAGATATGGCTTGGGGACATGATAATTACAGTGCAAAGAAATAACGAGATATAGCTTGGGGACATGATCATTACAGTGCATAGAAATAACAGGGTATGGTTGGGGACATAATTATTACAGTGCATAGAAATAACGGGGTATGGCTTGGGGACCATAATCATTCCTGTGCATAGAAATAATGAGATATGCCTTGGGGACCATAATCATCACAGTGCTTTGAAACAATGGGTTATGGCTTGGGGACCATAATCATTACAGTGCAGAGAAATAACAGGGTAAGGCTTGGGGACCATAATCATTACTGTGCATAGAAACAATGGGGTATGGCTTGGGGACCATAATCATTACAGTGCATAGAAATAACGGGATATGGCTCGGGGACCATAAGCATTACTGTGCATAGAAATAATTACGTATTGCTTGGAGACCATAATCATTACCATGCATAGAAATACTGGGGTATGGCTTGGGGACATAATCATTACAGTGCAAAGAAATAACGAGATATGGCTTGGGGACATGATAATTACAGTGCAAAGAAATAACGAGATATAGCTTGGGGACATGATCATTACAGTGCATAGAAATAACAGGGTATGGTTGGGGACATAATTATTACAGTGCATAGAAATAACGGGGTATGGCTTGGGGACCATAATCATTCCTGTGCATAGAAATAATGAGATATGCCTTGGGGACCATAATCATCACAGTGCTTTGAAACAATGGGTTATGGCTTGGGGACCATAATCATTACAGTGCAGAGAAATAACAGGGTAAGGCTTGGGGACCATAATCATTACTGTGCATAGAAACAATGGGGTATGGCTTGGGGGACCATAATCATTATAGTGCATAGAAACAATGGGGTATGGCTTGGGGACCATAATCATTACATTGCATAGAAATAACGGGATATGGCTCAGGGACCATAATCATTACTGTGCATAGAAATAATGACATATTGCTTGGAGACCATAAACATTACAGTGCATAGAAATAACGGGGTATGGCTTGGGGACCATAATCATTACAGTGCATAGAAATAACGGGGTATGGCTTGGGGACATGATCATTACAGTGCATAGAAATAACGGGGTATGGTTTGGGGACCATAATCAATTACAGTGCATAGAAATAACAGTGTATGGCTTGGGGACCATACTCATTAAAGTGCATAGAAATAATGGGGCATGGCTCAGGGACCATAATCATTAACATGCATAGAAACAATGGGGTATGGCTTGGTGACCAACAAGAAAGTATAACCAGACAAGACCAAAAATCCCTCCACTGAACCAGCGCAAAGAACAGTAAAATAATAAAATCACTTTTTTGGTTTAGTTCTAATTTATTCGAAACACAGACTTATCTAATGACATACATGCATGGCCAATTGCCTTTTCTTTAATGACAAGTTCCCTTTTAACATTTAATTTCTTCCTTGTAACATTTGTTGGCTTCATAAATAGATTTTACTGGCCCTTTAATCTCTTGGCTGAGGAGATCTCTATCTGCCCTATTAGAACCTCAGTATCCGGTTTTAAAGTCTTTTTAATTACCGAGGTTAAGTTGAGGCAATGCGTCATTTCTCCGTAGATAACCAGATGAAATAAGAGCAGAATGTGTCCTGCTGTTACGGGGGGAAACGGTAATGTATAATATGATAATATCTAACCTGAAATGTCAACAAACTGTCAGTCTAATGGGGTCAAGGTAGCACCAAAAAATCACATACACAATCCTGATTACTGTTAAGGGGAATGACTTAATTGCAGCCCTCTCCCAAGTGACAACACTTGCAGGGATCAAGATGGCATTTTGATAAATTTCGCTCAGCTGCTGGGAAAGATAATGTGATTCTAGAGTACACTAATTAAAATCCCCATAAGGCAGTCTTGGAATGACATAAGTTAGGCATTACTACCACTGTCTTAGAGACACAAGCATTAGAAATCATAATGATTCTTTTTAATAAAATGTGCATGAATCTACAAAGGAATTTGCAAAACAAATGAGGGTCTTCTCCTTATTGTGAGGACATTTTAAATGTCAGCCAGCTGTAGGCCTCAGGCCCCCAGTGCCGGCCCAAGACATTGTGCTGCCTGGTACCAAGAATGAAATGCTGCCCCCCCCAAAAAAAAATTGCGCCCACCAAAATGCCCCCACATCCATTATTTTATATCATGATAACTAAAGTGGACCCATCATGGCTCTATACATGTATATAGGAGTATAAAAAGGACCTGTTATGGCTCTATTCATGCAAATAACCCCACAGTGGAGCGGAGAGCGGAACGGGAGGAGCGGTCGGGCGGCAATTAGCCCCACAGTGGAGTGGAGCTGGCGGAATGGGATGGTGTGCAAGCAGGAAATTTGCTGCCCCCCTGAAAGTGCTGCCTGGTACAATGGTACCATCGGGTCCCATGGTAGGGCCGGCCCTGCAGGCCCCGTACACACGTCCGAGAAACTCGATGAGCAAAACACATCGTTTTGCTCGTCGAGTTCCTTGTGAAGCCGCCGAGGATCTCGCGGAGCCAAGTTTCCCCGTTGACTAACGAGGAAATAGAGAACATGTTCTCTATTTGGCCCGACGAGATCCTCGTCGGTTTCCTCGGCCTGAAAGTGTACACACGGCCAGGTTTCTCGGCAGAATTCAGCTCCGATCGAGTTTCTGGCTGAATTCTGCCGAGAAACTCGGTCGTGTGTACGGGGCCTCATAGTCTGTCTGTATGGATGTGCTGCTGGAGTTTGTGATAAGTTTCTTCTTCTGTCCTTATGTTATTTTGTGTTCTTTTGTGAAGTTTGGGTTTTGGCATTACATGGTCTGAAGAGTTAGGCCTCGTACACACGATAGGTTAATCAGAGGACAACGGTCTGATGGACCGTTTTCATCGGTCAAAACCGATCGTGTGTGGGCCCCATAGGTTATTTAACCATAGGTTAAAAAAAAGCCAACTTGCTTTAAAATTAACCTATGGATTCCTAACCAATAGGTCAAAACCGATCGTTAGTAGGCACCACCATCGGTTAAAAATCCACGCATGCTTAAAATCAAGTCGACGCATGCTTGGAAGCATTGAACTTCGTTTTTTTCAGCACGTCGTCGTGTTTTACATCACCGCGTTCTGACACGATCGGTTATTTAATGGTGTGTAGGCGTGACGGACCATCAGTCAGCTTTCTCGGTTAACCTATGAGAACGGTCCTTCAGACCGTTCTGATCGGATGGACTGATTGTGTGTACGAGGCTTAAAAGTTCCCAAAGACATGAGATGTCATTTAGTCTATACAACTACTTTCGGCCAGATTGGTCAGTAGCAGTGGCAGTCGGTGCTTAATATATTGGGGAGGGCGGCAAACTAACACCAAACCCCCACAAGAGCCAGCCGGGAATCCAGCAATCACACCCCCCCCCCCAGAGAAGGGGAGTGAATGCAGTAGACCAGGCATGTCCAAAGTCCGGCCCGTGGGCCAATCGCGGCCTGCGTTCCGGTTTTGAGAGGCCCGCCTAGTTATCAGGACATATATACCTTTTGTGGTCCCCAACGAAAAGATATATATGCTGGCTGCCTTGGAGGGGACAGTGAGGAGGCGGGATGAGTGCCGTACACACAGGAGTATTTCCTGTTTACAGCCTCTGTAATAGGAAGTCCCATCTCCGGAGCTGCCATTGGACAACTGTTCTGTCCGTCAAAGGAGGCGGGACTTTCTATTAAAGAGGCCGCCGAGAAAACAGGAGTTTCTGTATGTAATCTTTTGGCGATCGTCCCGCCCCCTCCCTATCCCATCCAAGGCTGCTCATTAAATCTGGCCCTCTTAAAAAAAGTTTGAACACCACTACAGTAGACGGACGGAAATGCAGTGATTGACCCCCCCCCCCGTGCAGTAGACGGAGGGGATGACGGCGATCAGGGCATTACCCTTGGAGTCAGGGGAAATGAAGAGCTGGCTTGTTGATTCTCCTCCCGGGTGAACAGGAACTGTGTCCTGAGACATGATTGGCCAGGGAGTCACAGGAGCTGCTTCCTGATTGGTGGGGAGGAGAATTAGGAAGACAATGGCGAATATTAATTCGCTATTGTCACACAACTAAGTTTGCACTGTGCCTCAGGCTCTAATCATGTGCTTAAAAAAAAAAACCCATTGGAGTCCATGCGTCCGGCACCCTGCATGTAAATTAGGATCCAGGCACATAGATTAGGGGGGGGGGGCGCGGCACCCCTGTGCCCTGTATGGACAGGCTGCCACAGTAGTAGTCTCATTGCAGTCTCATTGCAGCAGATCTCATGGCAGCATGGCAGCTAGTTATGAGCGCTAGGGTCATCATTTTAATTCAAATCCCAACTACAACTTTTCTTGCATAGGGCTTGCATGTTCTCCCTGTGCTTGCACTCTCTGGGAAGGTTGGAAAAACTTGATACATTACAGTAGTTTTTAGTGGTGGTAATACTGTTTGGTGTTTAGCACAGATTTCCTATGTGCAAAGAGCAATGCTAAACTCTAAGGCCCCCCCTAAAACGCCCTGTAGCCCTCACTTGCTGTATAATTTTAACATTAACCGTTCCTGTAGCTCGGACCCCCACACTAACCCTTCCTGTAGCCCTTACCTCAACCCTAACACTCATCCTCCCATGGAGTTAAATCTTAACCCACTCTGTATCCTCGACCCCAACTTTAATTGAGTGTAACAGTCCCAGTACCCCTAGTTCCAACCTTAGGACAAGCCTTCTCTATAACCCTAACCCCAAAACCAACAGTAAACCTCTCTATGGCTCTTGCCCTAACATCCCTGTAGGTCTAACCCAGTGCCAGCGTATAGCCCTAACCTCAAATCTAATACTAACCATCCCTGTATTTCAAACTCAAACGCTAACTGTCCTGATATCTCTAACACGAATCCTTCCTTATACCGCTAACCCCAACCCTAACATAAATTGTCACTGCGACCCTAATTCCAACCCTTATACTAACCCTATCTGTAGCTCTATACAAATATATAAAGAAAGAAAAGGGTTCATATAGTCCTGAGATTGGGGAGTGGCCACATCCCTGGTAGTTTGAACAAAAAGAAAAAGATTACCCCCAGACGGGACTTTTAAGGCCAGACTCCAATAAGTATGTAAAATTTATTTTATTAGGTGTTATCACCAAAATTGGATAGACATTGATTTACAGAATAATTCTGGATGTTGAATTACAGAAATCTTCTGGAACAGTCAGCAAATATATAATAAGAATAAAAAACACATATAAGGAATAGTGATAGAGTGACACCTGGGGCACACGTCCCATGTGTGGACCCAGGAAAAATAAGAAACAAAAAAATAGAAAAATAGTCATAAAATAAAACCTTGTGACAATATAATACAAATAGAATTAAAAAACACTCTGTAGAGAGCAGTGGAGAAAAGCCCGACGCGTTTCTGGTCTATTGGTAGAACAACAGACCTTCATCAGGGGCCACAGGAGTGTATGGTTACAAACTTTTTTTCTCTCTAAAGGCAAAACACACATCATTATATTATGTCATATCATCAGGTATATATAGATCCATTATTTTACAACTATTGTTAGAGATGCCTCTAATATGATGTATATGATCAACATACCGTTTGTGGTGAGCACAGGTTTTGGAAGTTGGCCCTCAAGATTTCAGTCTAAGGTATCTCCAGAACCGACTTATGGGGTCCCATGAGTAAGAAAAGAAAGGGGAGGGATGGCTCCGACTTACCCCAAACCCACGGTGTCCTATTAGAGTTTAAGGATGCAAGAAACAGACAGAGAAGAGAAAGAAAAAGAAGAAGAATAAGAGGAAAAGAAGAAGAAAAAAGAAAAAAGAAAAAAGAAAGAAGAAGAAAAAGAAAGGGGAAAAGAAGGAAAAGAAAAAAGAAAAGAAAGCAAGAGGGGGAAAAAAGGAAAGAAAGAACGAAAAAGAAAAAGGAAAAAGAGAAAGAAAAAGAAAAGCATGATAACTGATTTAGTGCATAGGTGCCTGGTCATGCTGCTCATATTCATAATAGAAAAATAATAATTACCCAAGTATGGGGTTTATTAAGGCAAAAGTGCAGCAGGTCAGGGGGTTCACTGAGTCCAATGCGGACAGTCCTCTTATCGTTGCTCGGGGGAATCCCGAACTGGGTGTATGAAGAGGAACCTGGTGCCAAGTGCCTGGAGAGCAGACATATATAGGTTGAAGATGAGGTATGCATAGTGGATGAAAAAAACATGCTAGAGTAAAGTCAGGCTAGTTGCAAAAAATATCCTATAGATGTGAGGTGAAAATGACACTCACCGTACTTGAGGTATTGAAGTGTCAGCGTTACTCCCTTCAGCTCACAGGGTGCTGAGGGAGCTGGTAATAGAGTAGCTCTATTTATAGGGTGGACATGGACCTGGGAGGGTCGTGTAACTCGGCACCTCCCAGGGGCTTGGATCAGATAGGATGGCCATCAGCTGTGTGCATTCGTTATGCTAGGGGGGCGGGACAAAAGCTAGTGGGTGCGGCAATACGCCCCTGGATGGGGAGCAGTGCCTTCGTATCGGCATTCTCTTGTTGTTATGGTGATGACGCTGGCGTCACGGGCCACGTGACCCTGCGCCTCGCGTCACACCACAAACAACGGGGAAACCCTTTGGCGAGCCCGGACGCGTCACCATGGCGATGGCGCTGAAAACAAAGCCCCGTGACCCGGCGTAGCCGCGTCACATCGCAAGAAGCAGGGAAGCCCTCTGACGAGTGTGGCCACATCCCCCTGTTGGAGGCGTCACGCCCAGCGTGTCATAACGATTTAGGCACGGCAGGGAATATCGTGCAAGTGCCATTGCATAGGTACTCGCGTGGACAAAGTGTCCACCCTAATCATGGTGCACAAAAATGCCAAGTGGTAGAAAGAGCTCATGGCACCCCTTTTTTACAACGGGGGTGGGGAGTTAGATGTAAGCAGACAGGGGTAAGATGAAAATTCAAATGTAATAGGTGAAAAATAAAAATAGTAAAATAAAAATAAATATAAATAGAAAATAGAAAAAAATAAAAAAGAAAAAGAAGAAGAAAAGGAAAAAGGAAAGAAGAAGTATATAGAGGTGATAATAGAAATAAAAAATAAAAAATAGATAGGAAATGTATGGAAAGAAAGAAAAATAAGCAAGAAAGAAAAGAAAAGAAAGAAGAGTGGTGGATAGACAGAAAAAGAAGCAGAGGAAATCGGGGTGCAGGGTAAACAGGAGGAGCCACAGCACCCAAATCATAGCCACAATTAAAAATTAGCAAAAAAAGGGGTCTGTTGATCATAGAGTTTGTTTTAAAAAAAAAAAGAAAATTATGCAAGTAAGAAAGATTGCATTTTTCGGGTTTGTCGAGGTAGATCAACTAAGTAGTAGTTGTAATAATGGATCAGTGCAGGAAGTATCCTGATGGATCAGTATATATGAAAATATCCTTATCCACATTTATATCTATGTAATCAAAGAGCACAACATTGGTTAGATTCAGCAAAAGTCAGACATTTAGTACATCATGATAAATGGTTCGTACTAGAGTGAAATAAGATAGGGTAGTGGGAGCAGGGGAGGGAGACGGGGCAATTGACGTTTTTTTCTCCCCCCCTCCTCTCCTACACCCCGTGAGTTCGGGTGCAGGTAAAGATGTTAGTATGTTGGTTAGCCCTCCCCCTCCCATACACCCGATTTGTATCCCTCAAGGAAGGGTCTGTAGCTGATGTTGTTATTCAAACCCGGGGGAAAGGTGGCATTCAAGGCCACTATCCAGCGGGTTTCTCGCTGCAGTAATAGTTTGTCCCAATCCCCACCTCTTGGGTTCGGGTGAATTCTATCAAGTGCCAGAAAGGTGATTTTAGGGAAGATCCCCTGGTGCACATCTCTTGTATGTCTTCCGAGAGGGAGGTCAGGATTGGCAATTTTCATACTATGCACATGCCTGCTTATTCTTTTTTTCCATTCTAGTTTCGTTTTTCCCACATAGAAGCACCCGCATGAACAGGTCATAAGGTATACAATTCCAGCGGTACTACAATTTGCAAAATGTTTTGCTTTGTATGGTTGGCCGTTTGGGAGATGTATAGTCTTGCTGATATTTAAGTATTGGCATTGCGGGCATCCGCCGCAGGTGAAAGTACCCCAACGCTTGCAAGGATCCCCCCTAAAGGCCCCTGTATATTCACTGGTGACCAGTATGTCTTTTACAGACCTAGTTCTCCTATACGTGATGAGTGGACGATCAGAGACGAATTGGCCCATAATAGGGTCAATTTGAAGGACATGCCAATTTTTTTCAATTATTTTCTTAATTGATTTATGCTGTTTGTTATATGTTGTAATTATCCTTATTGGTGTCCTTAAGTTCTTTTGATCATTTGAGTTCTCTTTTTTGCGAAAGAGAATGTTCGCTCTGGATTGGTTTTTGGCTCTTTTAAATGCCTTCTTGAGGCATGTTAGAGAGTAACCTCGTTGCAGAAGCCTCTCTTTTAGTTTTTTCGCCTCCCCTAGGAAAGCTGTTTCTTCCGAGCAATTTCTCCTTAGGCGGAGGTATTGTGAATATGGTATCGATCGAATTAATGGTATTGGGTGGAAGCTGTCTGCTTGTAGTATGGTGTTTCCCGCAGTTTCTTTTCGGAAAAGGTTGCTCAATAGGCGTCCATCCTCTGTTTTTGAGATGGTGACATCTAAAAAGGTGATTGTGGTTTCACTACACACTTTTGTGAATTTTAGATTAAAATCATTCGCGCCCATGTCTTTCATACAGAGCTCGAGATCATCCTGTGTTCCATCCCAGACCATAAAGATATCGTCAATATACCTATGCCAAATTAAAATATTTGCTACATGCGGTCTAGCTTCATCAGGGGTTAAGAAGAGGTTCTCCCACTCCCCCAGATACAGGTTGGCGTACGATGGGGCACAACAAGTCCCCATCGCTACCCCCTGTATCTGGAGGAAGTGGGAGCCATCGAAGGTGAAGGCATTGTGATGAAGGATAAAGTCCAGAGCTTGAACAATGAATTTATGTAGTGGTTTGTCGTCACGATGGGATTGGCTAATAAAATGTTCTATCACCTGTAGCCCCTTCTGATGGGGTATAGAGCTATAAAGAGCTTCTACGTCTACGGTTACCAGGAGCACTTTGTCAGGGACCACCAGATTCTCAAGATTCTGTAACAGATGTGTGGTATCAAAAAAAAAAAAAAAGAGTGGTACTACTGCGCTACCCAATAAAACTAATATAAGAAAAAACCAACAAAAATAATTAAATGATTAAAAGCTGCGTATCAAAAAGGTGTACAAAACCAAAGAATTAGATATGTGTAATAGGTAAAGATAGCGCTAATATCAACTAGTGCCGATTAGTACAATATGGTGAGTGATAAGCATTCAATAAAGTGAATATTATAAATATAAATATATAGAAAACAACAACACTCATGAATAAATATTCTGTCTAATGATAACACAACAGTGAGTTCATAATGGGTTAATAAACTACTCCCATCTGCAGCACTCAAGCCACTCAGGTGATGTCTCCTTCCCACTGCTTTTCATTAGACAAAGACCTTCTTGAGCAATTCAGTCAGAAGCATTCCAATTGCGATATGTAAAAGAAAAAGAAAAGAGAGGACAAGCCTCATAGCACAATACTGTTTAAGCCAGAGGGGTGGACAAGATACTACACCGACGGTGTAACAACTCACACATCCGCCGATAAACACAGGCTCAGAGTTAGAAGCTGCCGCTCAGTGCGATGGTCTCCTCACAAGGATGTATTCCCGTCACATAGGCTCCTCCCCCACGCGTTACGCCACTCGTCACGTGGCTTAGTCATGGGTCTCCAAGTGACTATGAGAACGGCCGAGCTATTTAACAGAGCCGCTGCGTGTCAATTTCACAGGAAGTGAAACCAAGAAGGGGCTGACATCAACATCATTGCTGGCAAACAACTCAGGCACTGTGCACAAAAACTTTAACATGCCCATTGCATATACAATCATATACATAACAATATTTTAATAAGAGGATTAAAAACATCATATTTACTGTTTGCCTAGTTTGGTTATGACATATAGGCAAACATAATAGAAAAACATATTTTAAAACCACATTTTGCAAAATAATTTCACTTACAAAATATTTCTTTTAAAACCCGAGAAAAAAGAACTATTGACATTGTGGTTACTACTTTTTACTTATAATATCTCCCTCTTCATGTGATTTAGAGGTACTTCATTCACATTAAATGCATCTTCCACACATTGATACATCTTGAAGGGGTAAGCAAAATTGTAGCTATATGATAATAATAAAAATGTGTAGTGGATAAAATTATATGCACCACTAATTTAGGTGAATACCTTAATATATTGGTGTACCAAATATATCGATATTATATAAAAACAATTCACATGATTGTACATATATAATTATTCTGCATGCTAACCATATGGGCATGAATATTGGTACCTAAAAAGTCAAAAATTTATAAAAAATGTATATATAAAAATATAAGTATAACCCATTCAAGATGTATTATAAAAATATAAAAATATATATATACACCCAAGAATAAAAAACAGACTAGACCCATCAGATAATCTTTAAAAAATGATTTGAAATATCCCTAAAAAATTAGAAATCCGAAATAAAACAGTTCAAATCAAATTCTACATTGAGCCCATTGGGCACTAAGGAACCCATTTCAAATATCCACCTTGATTCACTTTTACTAAGTTCACGGACTTTGTGGCTACCTCTCCAATGAGGATTATACTTCTCAATAGCCCAAAACTTTAGATCCTTAGGGTCTTGATTATGACACAATGCAAAGTGACGCGAAACATTATGGTCGGGATACCCCTTTTCAATGTTTTGAACGTGTTCTCTTATTCGTTTCCACATTGGTCTTTTAGTACGTCCTATATATTGCAGTAGACAAGAACACTGCAACACATAAACCACGCCCTCTGTGCGGCATGTAATGAGATCCTTGATCTCGTACTCTTTATGGGTTACATTAGACACAAACTTGGAACACTTTTGACCATTGAAGTTCGTATTTTTGCAAGCGTAACATCGTTTGCACGGAAAAAATCCATTTGCCTGATAAAAGGTTAATTGATTTTGTTTTGTTGGGGGGTCAGGAACATTTTTTGCTATTAGGTCCCTTAAAGTAGGGGCTCTCCTGTATACTATCTTTGGGATATTTGGCAGAATCCCTTGTAACTGCCTATCGGCTTGTAGTATCGGCCAATGCGTTCTGAATATCTTTTCCAACTTTTTGTGCTGGACACTATAATTTAGAATAATAGGTAGCTCCATTCCTACTCCATTCTTTTTGATCTTGTCTTGTATCAAGGATTCCCTAGGGGTATCATATACTTTTGTGATTTGTGTCTGTATAAAATCTTTATCATACCCCTTGTTCACAAATCTCTTACCCAGCATATTGGCTTGTTCTATGAAGACATTCGCATCAGAGCAATTTCTCCGGATTCTTATCATTTGCCCTTTGGGGATGTTGATCAACCAGGGATCATGATGACAGCTGTCTGTGGGTATATAGCTGTTTCTTTCTACTGGTTTAAAGTATGTTTTGGTGGTTATTTTATGATGTTCCAAATTAATTTCTAAATCTGGAAATTGAATCGATTTGTCACTTATTTCATACGTAAGTTTGATGTTCTTCTGGTTCTCGTTCAATTTATCCAGGAATTGTATAAGGGAGGACTCATCGCCTTTCCAAATGATGATACAATCATCAATGTACCTTCTGTACAAAACTAGGTGATGCGGCATATTTGCATAAATAGCCGTCTCCTCCCATTCCGACATATATACATTTGCGACACTTGGCGCATATTTTGCGCCCATCCCTATTCCATTTAATTGCCGGTAAAAATCAGACTTATACCAGAAATAGTTATGCTGAAGGCCGTAGGCCAAGCACCTCAAAACAAACCGTTTCTGTTTCGAAATTAAAGAACCATACTTATTTAATGCCCATTTGGTTGCCCCAATTGCTTCTTCATGATTAATTATAGTGTAAAGTGATGCCACGTCAGCTGTGGCCAACAAATACTTCTCTTGTACATTTATCACTATATTATCAAGAATTTGAATAAGGTGCTTCGTGTCTCTTAGATACGCCCTTGTTAAAGGGACTAAAGGCTGGATAAACTTATCCACATACTCTCCCAGTCGGGAATTTATGGATTGAATCCCATTTATGATGGGTCTACCCGGTGGTCTGATGGGATTCTTGTGGATCTTTGGTATCGTGTATATGATCGGGACCCTACAGATTTCAGGAATCAGGTATTTTTCTTCTTTTTTATTTAGAATACCTCTTTCTCTACCTCGATAGATAAGTTCCCAAAGTTCTTCCTTATATTCCCTTGTAGGATTTCCCCTGAGCTTGATATAAGTATTGACGTCACTGAGCTGATTCTCCAGTTCTTCATAATAGTAATTTCTTGATAGTACTACAATGGCCCCCCCCTTATCTGCCGGCCTAATAATAATTTGTTTGTTCTCCTCAAGCTCTTTAATCCCCTTATGGATAGCTTTCGGATCCGGCATTTTTTTGATTTTCAGTTTATCCAAATCTCTAAGGACCATTTTGTTAAAAACCTCTATATGCTGGTTATTCTTTACTTGGGGATTAAATAGAGATTTATTTCTTAATTGACTATGTGTCACTCTTCCCAACAAATTTCTTGCATCCGGTTCAGGTTTTATAGGTTGATTTAGCATATATTTTTTAATATTCAGCCTCCTTGTGAATTTTTTAATGTCCACGTAAGCGTCAAATTTACTGAGGTTTCTTTTGGGGGCGAACTTGAGACCTTTATCAAGAGTCATGATCTCTGTTTGCGTTAGTTCAACCCCGCTAATGTTGTATATTCCTTGGCCTATTGAACCTTCCTTCGTTTTGGCCTTGTGTCCACCTCTACATCCCCTCTTTCGTTTGGACTTCTGGAGTGGGCTCCCTGTTCGTACCGAGGGGGTGTCCTTTCGTTCCTGCGTTGATCTAAAAAAGAGCGACTATCCTGTTCCTCTTTATAGTTCGCCAACGGCTCATAATAATTGTGAGTTGGTATCGGACTTCTTCTGGAATCTTGTTGATAGTAATCCCGATGAGGAGGACCGCCCGATGAATGGGTTTGATACTGTCCTCCTTGATATTGATGATACTGTGGAGGGTAATGATCTCTTGGATCCCTTCGATCCTGATTATAATAATTAGGGTCCTGATGGTAACCATATGTGTAATTCCCCTGGTTACTAGACTGATTTTGTGGTGGGTTCGATGGTTTCTGATTCGTTTTATTTTTCCAGCCAGGTTTCTTTGGGGACTTAGTACGAGGTTTTTGATTATTTTTATTATTATTCCTCCACCAGGGTTTAGGTGTTCTAGGTCCGTTTGGTTCCTCCCTAAAAGATCTAGGTGGGTCATTAACATATTCTCGTTGAGGTCTTGCATATTCATCACCCCCATATCTCGGTCGTTCAGGTGTTCTATACCTAAATTCCCTAGGAGGGGATATGACCCGAACCTCTCTATCAGGAGAGGAGGACACTGACCCCATTTTTCCATCTTTGAGATTAAGTTGCCACTTGAATATCTGATGGGATCGGTAATCATTTGTGTCCCTCATATATTTCCTCTTTTTGCGTTGTTTGATTTCAGCATCCTTCTGTTCTAAGACTTTATTAAGTTGATTGGTTAGTGTAGTAAATGAAGGAATATCTTTATATCCTTCTAAGGAGGTTTTGCAATCTGCTATCAATTTTGTAATGTGTGTAATTTTACGTTGTTTTCTTTTAATTAAAAACTGCAAAACTTCCAAACCTTTCTCATTGAAAAATTTAAACCATTCTTCAATGGAATCTTTATCCAATAATCCATCATTGATGGGAACATCCCATCTAAGCCTTCTGGGTACTATTCCTTCTTTGACATATTGTTCATGGGTAGTCAGATCCCACCACACACTGACTTTTTTCTCCATGAGATGACCAAATTTTCTAAAATTGGTGTCTAGGTCACATGATTCTGCAGAATTTTTTGTAGTAAATACATCTTTAAGGTCAACTGTACGATTTTCCATATAGTTAAATATATCCATGGTTGCTGCTAGTAGTGATAAAAATTGTACGTGCCAAGTATAAAAAGAGTGGTACTACTGCGCTACCCAATAAAACTAATATAAGAAAAAAACAACAAAAATAATTAAATGATTAAAAGCTGCGTATCAAAAAGGTGTACAAAACCAAAGAATTAGATATGTGTAATAGGTAAAGATAGCGCTAATATCAACTAGTGCCGATTAGTACAATATGGTGAGTGATAAGCATTCAATAAAGTGAATATTATAAATATAAATATATAGAAAACAACAACACTCATGAATAAATATTCTGTCTAATGATAACACAACAGTGAGTTCATAATGGGTTAATAAACTACTCCCATCTGCAGCACTCAAGCCACTCAGGTGATGTCTCCTTCCCACTGCTTTTCATTAGACAAAGACCTTCTTGAGCAATTCAGTCAGAAGCATTCCAATTGCGATATGTAAAAGAAAAAGAAAAGAGAGGACAAGCCTCATAGCACAATACTGTTTAAGCCAGAGGGGTGGACAAGATACTACACCGACGGTGTAACAACTCACACATCCGCCGATAAACACAGGCTCAGAGTTAGAAGCTGCCGCTCAGTGCGATGGTCTCCTCACAAGGATGTATTCCCGTCACATAGGCTCCTCCCCCACGCGTTACGCCACTCGTCACGTGGCTTAGTCATGGGTCTCCAAGTGACTATGAGAACGGCCGAGCTATTTAACAGAGCCGCTGCGTGTCAATTTCACAGGAAGTGAAACCAAGAAGGGGCTGACATCAACATCATTGCTGGCAAACAACTCAGGCACTGTGCACAAAAACTTTAACATGCCCATTGCATATACAATCATATACATAACAATATTTTAATAAGAGGATTAAAAACATCATATTTACTGTTTGCCTAGTTTGGTTATGACATATAGGCAAACATAATAGAAAAACATATTTTAAAACCACATTTTGCAAAATAATTTCACTTACAAAATATTTCTTTTAAAACCCGAGAAAAAAGAACTATTGACATTGTGGTTACTACTTTTTACTTATAATATCTCCCTCTTCATGTGATTTAGAGGTACTTCATTCACATTAAATGCATCTTCCACACATTGATACATCTTGAAGGGGTAAGCAAAATTGTAGCTATATGATAATAATAAAAATGTGTAGTGGATAAAATTATATGCACCACTAATTTAGGTGAATACCTTAATATATTGGTGTACCAAATATATCGATATTATATAAAAACAATTCACATGATTGTACATATATAATTATTCTGCATGCTAACCATATGGGCATGAATATTGGTACCTAAAAAGTCAAAAATTTATAAAAAATGTATATATAAAAATATAAGTATAACCCATTCAAGATGTATTATAAAAATATAAAAATATATATATACACCCAAGAATAAAAAACAGACTAGACCCATCAGATAATCTTTAAAAAATGATTTGAAATATCCCTAAAAAATTAGAAATCCGAAATAAAACAGTTCAAATCAAATTCTACATTGAGCCCATTGGGCACTAAGGAACCCATTTCAAATATCCACCTTGATTCACTTTTACTAAGTTCACGGACTTTGTGGCTACCTCTCCAATGAGGATTATACTTCTCAATAGCCCAAAACTTTAGATCCTTAGGGTCTTGATTATGACACAATGCAAAGTGACGCGAAACATTATGGTCGGGATACCCCTTTTCAATGTTTTGAACGTGTTCTCTTATTCGTTTCCACATTGGTCTTTTAGTACGTCCTATATATTGCAGTAGACAAGAACACTGCAACACATAAACCACGCCCTCTGTGCGGCATGTAATGAGATCCTTGATCTCGTACTCTTTATGGGTTACATTAGACACAAACTTGGAACACTTTTGACCATTGAAGTTCGTATTTTTGCAAGCGTAACATCGTTTGCACGGAAAAAATCCATTTGCCTGATAAAAGGTTAATTGATTTTGTTTTGTTGGGGGGTCAGGAACATTTTTTGCTATTAGGTCCCTTAAAGTAGGGGCTCTCCTGTATACTATCTTTGGGATATTTGGCAGAATCCCTTGTAACTGCCTATCGGCTTGTAGTATCGGCCAATGCGTTCTGAATATCTTTTCCAACTTTTTGTGCTGGACACTATAATTTAGAATAATAGGTAGCTCCATTCCTACTCCATTCTTTTTGATCTTGTCTTGTATCAAGGATTCCCTAGGGGTATCATATACTTTTGTGATTTGTGTCTGTATAAAATCTTTATCATACCCCTTGTTCACAAATCTCTTACCCAGCATATTGGCTTGTTCTATGAAGACATTCGCATCAGAGCAATTTCTCCGGATTCTTATCATTTGCCCTTTGGGGATGTTGATCAACCAGGGATCATGATGACAGCTGTCTGTGGGTATATAGCTGTTTCTTTCTACTGGTTTAAAGTATGTTTTGGTGGTTATTTTATGATGTTCCAAATTAATTTCTAAATCTAGAAATTGAATCGATTTGTCACTTATTTCATACGTAAGTTTGATGTTCTTCTGGTTCTCGTTCAATTTATCCAGGAATTGTATAAGGGAGGACTCATCGCCTTTCCAAATGATGATACAATCATCAATGTACCTTCTGTACAAAACTAGGTGATGCGGCATATTTGCATAAATAGCCGTCTCCTCCCATTCCGACATATATACATTTGCGACACTTGGCGCATATTTTGCGCCCATCCCTATTCCATTTAATTGCCGGTAAAAATCAGACTTATACCAGAAATAGTTATGCTGAAGGCCGTAGGCCAAGCACCTCAAAACAAACCGTTTCTGTTTCGAAATTAAAGAACCATACTTATTTAATGCCCATTTGGTTGCCCCAATTGCTTCTTCATGATTAATTATAGTGTAAAGTGATGCCACGTCAGCTGTGGCCAACAAATACTTCTCTTGTACATTTATCACTATATTATCAAGAATTTGAATAAGGTGCTTCGTGTCTCTTAGATACGCCCTTGTTAAAGGGACTAAAGGCTGGATAAACTTATCCACATACTCTCCCAGTCGGGAATTTATGGATTGAATCCCATTTATGATGGGTCTACCCGGTGGTCTGATGGGATTCTTGTGGATCTTTGGTATCGTGTATATGATCGGGACCCTACAGATTTCAGGAATCAGGTATTTTTCTTCTTTTTTATTTAGAATACCTCTTTCTCTACCTCGATAGATAAGTTCCCAAAGTTCTTCCTTATATTCCCTTGTAGGATTTCCCCTGAGCTTGATATAAGTATTGACGTCACTGAGCTGATTCTCCAGTTCTTCATAATAGTAATTTCTTGATAGTACTACAATGGCCCCCCCCTTATCTGCCGGCCTAATAATAATTTGTTTGTTCTCCTCAAGCTCTTTAATCCCCTTATGGATAGCTTTCGGATCCGGCATTTTTTTGATTTTCAGTTTATCCAAATCTCTAAGGACCATTTTGTTAAAAACCTCTATATGCTGGTTATTCTTTACTTGGGGATTAAATAGAGATTTATTTCTTAATTGACTATGTGTCACTCTTCCCAACAAATTTCTTGCATCCGGTTCAGGTTTTATAGGTTGATTTAGCATATATTTTTTAATATTCAGCCTCCTTGTGAATTTTTTAATGTCCACGTAAGCGTCAAATTTACTGAGGTTTCTTTTGGGGGCGAACTTGAGACCTTTATCAAGAGTCATGATCTCTGTTTGCGTTAGTTCAACCCCGCTAATGTTGTATATTCCTTGGCCTATTGAACCTTCCTTCGTTTTGGCCTTGTGTCCACCTCTACATCCCCTCTTTCGTTTGGACTTCTGGAGTGGGCTCCCTGTTCGTACCGAGGGGGTGTCCTTTCGTTCCTGCGTTGATCTAAAAAAGAGCGACTATCCTGTTCCTCTTTATAGTTCGCCAACGGCTCATAATAATTGTGAGTTGGTATCGGACTTCTTCTGGAATCTTGTTGATAGTAATCCCGATGAGGAGGACCGCCCGATGAATGGGTTTGATACTGTCCTCCTTGATATTGATGATACTGTGGAGGGTAATGATCTCTTGGATCCCTTCGATCCTGATTATAATAATTAGGGTCCTGATGGTAACCATATGTGTAATTCCCCTGGTTACTAGACTGATTTTGTGGTGGGTTCGATGGTTTCTGATTCGTTTTATTTTTCCAGCCAGGTTTCTTTGGGGACTTAGTACGAGGTTTTTGATTATTTTTATTATTATTCCTCCACCAGGGTTTAGGTGTTCTAGGTCCGTTTGGTTCCTCCCTAAAAGATCTAGGTGGGTCATTAACATATTCTCGTTGAGGTCTTGCATATTCATCACCCCCATATCTCGGTCGTTCAGGTGTTCTATACCTAAATTCCCTAGGAGGGGATATGACCCGAACCTCTCTATCAGGAGAGGAGGACACTGACCCCATTTTTCCATCTTTGAGATTAAGTTGCCACTTGAATATCTGATGGGATCGGTAATCATTTGTGTCCCTCATATATTTCCTCTTTTTGCGTTGTTTGATTTCAGCATCCTTCTGTTCTAAGACTTTATTAAGTTGATTGGTTAGTGTAGTAAATGAAGGAATATCTTTATATCCTTCTAAGGAGGTTTTGCAATCTGCTATCAATTTTGTAATGTGTGTAATTTTACGTTGTTTTCTTTTAATTAAAAACTGCAAAACTTCCAAACCTTTCTCATTGAAAAATTTAAACCATTCTTCAATGGAATCTTTATCCAATAATCCATCATTGATGGGAACATCCCATCTAAGCCTTCTGGGTACTATTCCTTCTTTGACATATTGTTCATGGGTAGTCAGATCCCACCACACACTGACTTTTTTCTCCATGAGATGACCAAATTTTCTAAAATTGGTGTCTAGGTCACATGATTCTGCAGAATTTTTTGTAGTAAATACATCTTTAAGGTCAACTGTACGATTTTCCATATAGTTAAATATATCCATGGTTGCTGCTAGTAGTGATAAAAATTGTACGTGCCAAGTATAAAAAGAGTGGTACTACTGCGCTACCCAATAAAACTAATATAAGAAAAAACCAACAAAAATAATTAAATGATTAAAAGCTGCGTATCAAAAAGGTGTACAAAACCAAAGAATTAGATATGTGTAATAGGTAAAGATAGCGCTAATATCAACTAGTGCCGATTAGTACAATATGGTGAGTGATAAGCATTCAATAAAGTGAATATTATAAATATAAATATATAGAAAACAACAACACTCATGAATAAATATTCTGTCTAATGATAACACAACAGTGAGTTCATAATGGGTTAATAAACTACTCCCATCTGCAGCACTCAAGCCACTCAGGTGATGTCTCCTTCCCACTGCTTTTCATTAGACAAAGACCTTCTTGAGCAATTCAGTCAGAAGCATTCCAATTGCGATATGTAAAAGAAAAAGAAAAGAGAGGACAAGCCTCATAGCACAATACTGTTTAAGCCAGAGGGGTGGACAAGATACTACACCGACGGTGTAACAACTCACACATCCGCCGATAAACACAGGCTCATAATCAAGACACATGTCATAATCAAGACCCTAAGGATCTAAAGTTTTGGGCTATTGAGAAGTATAATCCTCATTGGAGAGGTAGCCACAAAGTCCGTGAACTTAGTAAAAGTGAATCAAGGTGGATATTTGAAATGGGTTCCTTAGTGCCCAATGGGCTCAATGTAGAATTTGATTTGAACTGTTTTATTTCGGATTTCTAATTTTTTAGGGATATTTCAAATCATTTTTTAAAGATTATCTGATGGGTCTAGTCTGTTTTTTATTCTTGGGTGTATATATATATTTTTATATTTTTATAATACATCTTGAATGGGTTATACTTATATTTTTATATATACATTTTTTATAAATTTTTGACTTTTTAGGTACCAATATTCATGCCCATATGGTTAGCATGCAGAATAATTATATATGTACAATCATGTGAATTGTTTTTATATAATATCGATATATTTGGTACACCAATATATTAAGGTATTCACCTAAATTAGTGGTGCATATAATTTTATCCACTACACATTTTTATTATTATCATATAGCTACAATTTTGCTTACCCCTTCAAGATGTATCAATGTGTGGAAGATGCATTTAATGTGAATGAAGTACCTCTAAATCACATGAAGAGGGAGATATTATAAGTAAAAAGTAGTAACCACAATGTCAATAGTTCTTTTTTCTCGGGTTTTAAAAGAAATATTTTGTAAGTGAAATTATTTTGCAAAATGTGGTTTTAAAATATGTTTTTCTATTATGTTTGCCTATATGTCATAACCAAACTAGGCAAACAGTAAATATGATGTTTTTAATCCTCTTATTAAAATATTGTTATGTATATGATTGTATATGCAATGGGCATGTTAAAGTTTTTGTGCACAGTGCCTGAGTTGTTTGCCAGCAATGATGTTGATGTCAGCCCCTTCTTGGTTTCACTTCCTGTGAAATTGACACGCAGCGGCTCTGTTAAATAGCTCGGCCGTTCTCATAGTCACTTGGAGACCCATGACTAAGCCACGTGACGAGTGGCGTAACGCGTGGGGGAGGAGCCTATGTGACGGGAATACATCCTTGTGAGGAGACCATCGCACTGAGCGGCAGCTTCTAACTCTGAGCCTGTGTTTATCGGCGGATGTGTGAGTTGTTACACCGTCGGTGTAGTATCTTGTCCACCCCTCTGGCTTAAACAGTATTGTGCTATGAGGCTTGTCCTCTCTTTTCTTTTTCTTTTACATATCGCAATTGGAATGCTTCTGACTGAATTGCTCAAGAAGGTCTTTGTCTAATGAAAAGCAGTGGGAAGGAGACATCACCTGAGTGGCTTGAGTGCTGCAGATGGGAGTAGTTTATTAACCCATTATGAACTCACTGTTGTGTTATCATTAGACAGAATATTTATTCATGAGTGTTGTTGTTTTCTATATATTTATATTTATAATATTCACTTTATTGAATGCTTATCACTCACCATATTGTACTAATCGGCACTAGTTGATATTAGCGCTATCTTTACCTATTACACATATCTAATTCTTTGGTTTTGTACACCTTTTTGATACGCAGCTTTTAATCATTTAATTATTTTTGTTGGTTTTTTCTTATATTAGTTTTATTGGGTAGCGCAGTAGTACCACTCTTTTTATACTTGGCACGTACAATTTTTATCACTACTAGCAGCAACCATGGATATATTTAACTATATGGAAAATCGTACAGTTGACCTTAAAGATGTATTTACTACAAAAAATTCTGCAGAATCATGTGACCTAGATACCAATTTTAGAAAATTTGGTCATCTCATGGAGAAAAAAGTCAGTGTGTGGTGGGATCTGACTACCCATGAACAATATGTCAAAGAAGGAATAGTACCCAGAAGGCTTAGATGGGATGTTCCCATCAATGATGGATTATTGGATAAAGATTCCATTGAAGAATGGTTTAAATTTTTCAATGAGAAAGGTTTGGAAGTTTTGCAGTTTTTAATTAAAAGAAAACAACGTAAAATTACACACATTACAAAATTGATAGCAGATTGCAAAACCTCCTTAGAAGGATATAAAGATATTCCTTCATTTACTACACTAACCAATCAACTTAATAAAGTCTTAGAACAGAAGGATGCTGAAATCAAACAACGCAAAAAGAGGAAATATATGAGGGACACAAATGATTACCGATCCCATCAGATATTCAAGTGGCAACTTAATCTCAAAGATGGAAAAATGGGGTCAGTGTCTTCCTCTCCTGATAGAGAGGTTCGGGTCATATCCCCTCCTAGGGAATTTAGGTATAGAACACCTGAACGACCGAGATATGGGGGTGATGAATATGCAAGACCTCAACGAGAATATGTTAATGACCCACCTAGATCTTTTAGGGAGGAACCAAACGGACCTAGAACACCTAAACCCTGGTGGAGGAATAATAATAAAAATAATCAAAAACCTCGTACTAAGTCCCCAAAGAAACCTGGCTGGAAAAATAAAACGAATCAGAAACCATCGAACCCACCACAAAATCAGTCTAGTAACCAGGGGAATTACACATATGGTTACCATCAGGACCCTAATTATTATAATCAGGATCGAAGGGATCCAAGAGATCATTACCCTCCACAGTATCATCAATATCAAGGAGGACAGTATCAAACCCATTCATCGGGCGGTCCTCCTCATCGGGATTACTATCAACAAGATTCCAGAAGAAGTCCGATACCAACTCACAATTATTATGAGCCGTTGGCGAACTATAAAGAGGAACAGGATAGTCGCTCTTTTTTAGATCAACGCAGGAACGAAAGGACACCCCCTCGGTACGAACAGGGAGCCCACTCCAGAAGTCCAAACGAAAGAGGGGATGTAGAGGTGGACACAAGGCCAAAACGAAGGAAGGTTCAATAGGCCAAGGAATATACAACATTAGCGGGGTTGAACTAACGCAAACAGAGATCATGACTCTTGATAAAGGTCTCAAGTTCGCCCCCAAAAGAAACCTCAGTAAATTTGACGCTTACGTGGACATTAAAAAATTCACAAGGAGGCTGAATATTAAAAAATATATGCTAAATCAACCTATAAAACCTGAACCGGATGCAAGAAATTTGTTGGGAAGAGTGACACATAGTCAATTAAGAAATAAATCTCTATTTAATCCCCAAGTAAAGAATAACCAGCATATAGAGGTTTTTAACAAAATGGTCCTTAGAGATTTGGATAAACTGAAAATCAAAAAAATGCCGGATCCGAAAGCTATCCATAAGGGGATTAAAGAGCTTGAGGAGAACAAACAAATTATTATTAGGCCGGCAGATAAGGGGGGGGGCCATTGTAGTACTATCAAGAAATTACTATTATGAAGAACTGGAGAATCAGCTCAGTGACGTCAATACTTATATCAAGCTCAGGGGAAATCCTACAAGGGAATATAAGGAAGAACTTTGGGAACTTATCTATCGAGGTAGAGAAAGAGGTATTCTAAATAAAAAAGAAGAAAAATACCTGATTCCTGAAATCTGTAGGGTCCCGATCATATACACGATACCAAAGATCCACAAGAATCCCATCAGACCACCGGGTAGACCCATCATAAATGGGATTCAATCCATAAATTCCCGACTGGGAGAGTATGTGGATAAGTTTATCCAGCCTTTAGTCCCTTTAACAAGGGCGTATCTAAGAGACACGAAGCACCTTATTCAAATTCTTGATAATATAGTGATAAATGTACAAGAGAAGTATTTGTTGGCCACAGCTGACGTGGCATCACTTTACACTATAATTAATCATGAAGAAGCAATTGGGGCAACCAAATGGGCATTAAATAAGTATGGTTCTTTAATTTCGAAACAGAAACGGTTTGTTTTGAGGTGCTTGGCCTACGGCCTTCAGCATAACTATTTCTGGTATAAGTCTGATTTTTACCGGCAATTAAATGGAATAGGGATGGGCGCAAAATATGCGCCAAGTGTCGCAAATGTATATATGTCGGAATGGGAGGAGACGGCTATTTATGCAAATATGCCGCATCACCTAGTTTTGTACAGAAGGTACATTGATGATTGTATCATCATTTGGAAAGGCGATGAGTCCTCCCTTATACAATTCCTGGATAAATTGAACGAGAACCAGAAGAACATCAAACTTACGTATGAAATAAGTGACAAATCGATTCAATTTCTAGATTTAGAAATTAATTTGGAACATCATAAAATAACCACCAAAACATACTTTAAACCAGTAGAAAGAAACAGCTATATACCCACAGACAGCTGTCATCATGATCCCTGGTTGATCAACATCCCCAAAGGGCAAATGATAAGAATCCGGAGAAATTGCTCTGATGCGAATGTCTTCATAGAACAAGCCAATATGCTGGGTAAGAGATTTGTGAACAAGGGGTATGATAAAGATTTTATACAGACACAAATCACAAAAGTATATGATACCCCTAGGGAATCCTTGATACAAGACAAGATCAAAAAGAATGGAGTAGGAATGGAGCTACCTATTATTCTAAATTATAGTGTCCAGCACAAAAAGTTGGAAAAGATATTCAGAACGCATTGGCCGATACTACAAGCCGATAGGCAGTTACAAGGGATTCTGCCAAATATCCCAAAGATAGTATACAGGAGAGCCCCTACTTTAAGGGACCTAATAGCAAAAAATGTTCCTGACCCCCCAACAAAACAAAATCAATTAACCTTTTATCAGGCAAATGGATTTTTTCCGTGCAAACGATGTTACGCTTGCAAAAATACGAACTTCAATGGTCAAAAGTGTTCCAAGTTTGTGTCTAATGTAACCCATAAAGAGTACGAGATCAAGGATCTCATTACATGCCGCACAGAGGGCGTGGTTTATGTGTTGCAGTGTTCTTGTCTACTGCAATATATAGGACGTACTAAAAGACCAATGTGGAAACGAATAAGAGAACACGTTCAAAACATTGAAAAGGGGTATCCCGACCATAATGTTTCGCGTCACTTTGCATTGTGTCATAATCAAGACCCTAAGGATCTAAAGTTTTGGGCTATTGAGAAGTATAATCCTCATTGGAGAGGTAGCCACAAAGTCCGTGAACTTAGTAAAAGTGAATCAAGGTGGATATTTGAAATGGGTTCCTTAGTGCCCAATGGGCTCAATGTAGAATTTGATTTGAACTGTTTTATTTCGGATTTCTAATTTTTTAGGGATATTTCAAATCATTTTTTAAAGATTATCTGATGGGTCTAGTCTGTTTTTTATTCTTGGGTGTATATATATATTTTTATATTTTTATAATACATCTTGAATGGGTTATACTTATATTTTTATATATACATTTTTTATAAATTTTTGACTTTTTAGGTACCAATATTCATGCCCATATGGTTAGCATGCAGAATAATTATATATGTACAATCATGTGAATTGTTTTTATATAATATCGATATATTTGGTACACCAATATATTAAGGTATTCACCTAAATTAGTGGTGCATATAATTTTATCCACTACACATTTTTATTATTATCATATAGCTACAATTTTGCTTACCCCTTCAAGATGTATCAATGTGTGGAAGATGCATTTAATGTGAATGAAGTACCTCTAAATCACATGAAGAGGGAGATATTATAAGTAAAAAGTAGTAACCACAATGTCAATAGTTCTTTTTTCTCGGGTTTTAAAAGAAATATTTTGTAAGTGAAATTATTTTGCAAAATGTGGTTTTAAAATATGTTTTTCTATTATGTTTGCCTATATGTCATAACCAAACTAGGCAAACAGTAAATATGATGTTTTTAATCCTCTTATTAAAATATTGTTATGTATATGATTGTATATGCAATGGGCATGTTAAAGTTTTTGTGCACAGTGCCTGAGTTGTTTGCCAGCAATGATGTTGATGTCAGCCCCTTCTTGGTTTCACTTCCTGTGAAATTGACACGCAGCGGCTCTGTTAAATAGCTCGGCCGTTCTCATAGTCACTTGGAGACCCATGACTAAGCCACGTGACGAGTGGCGTAACGCGTGGGGGAGGAGCCTATGTGACGGGAATACATCCTTGTGAGGAGACCATCGCACTGAGCGGCAGCTTCTAACTCCGGGCCTGTGTTTATCGGCGGATGTGTGAGTTGTTACACCGTCGGTGTAGTATCTTGTCCACCCCTCTGGCTTAAACAGTATTGTGCTATGAGGCTTGTCCTCTCTTTTCTTTTTCTTTTACATATCGCAATTGGAATGCTTCTGACTGAATTGCTCAAGAAGGTCTTTGTCTAATGAAAAGCAGTGGGAAGGAGACATCACCTGAGTGGCTTGAGTGCTGCAGATGGGAGTAGTTTATTAACCCATTATGAACTCACTGTTGTGTTATCATTAGACAGAATATTTATTCATGAGTGTTGTTGTTTTCTATATATTTATATTTATAATATTCACTTTATTGAATGCTTATCACTCACCATATTGTACTAATCGGCACTAGTTGATATTAGCGCTATCTTTACCTATTACACATATCTAATTCTTTGGTTTTGTACACCTTTTTGATACGCAGCTTTTAATCATTTAATTATTTTTGTTGGTTTTTTCTTATATTAGTTTTATTGGGTAGCGCAGTAGTACCACTCTTTTTATACTTGGCACGTACAATTTTTATCACTACTAGCAGCAACCATGGATATATTTAACTATATGGAAAATCGTACAGTTGACCTTAAAGATGTATTTACTACAAAAAATTCTGCAGAATCATGTGACCTAGATACCAATTTTAGAAAATTTGGTCATCTCATGGAGAAAAAAGTCAGTGTGTGGTGGGATCTGACTACCCATGAACAATATGTCAAAGAAGGAATAGTACCCAGAAGGCTTAGATGGGATGTTCCCATCAATGATGGATTATTGGATAAAGATTCCATTGAAGAATGGTTTAAATTTTTCAATGAGAAAGGTTTGGAAGTTTTGCAGTTTTTAATTAAAAGAAAACAACGTAAAATTACACACATTACAAAATTGATAGCAGATTGCAAAACCTCCTTAGAAGGATATAAAGATATTCCTTCATTTACTACACTAACCAATCAACTTAATAAAGTCTTAGAACAGAAGGATGCTGAAATCAAACAACGCAAAAAGAGGAAATATATGAGGGACACAAATGATTACCGATCCCATCAGATATTCAAGTGGCAACTTAATCTCAAAGATGGAAAAATGGGGTCAGTGTCCTCCTCTCCTGATAGAGAGGTTCGGGTCATATCCCCTCCTAGGGAATTTAGGTATAGAACACCTGAACGACCGAGATATGGGGGTGATGAATATGCAAGACCTCAACGAGAATATGTTAATGACCCACCTAGATCTTTTAGGGAGGAACCAAACGGACCTAGAACACCTAAACCCTGGTGGAGGAATAATAATAAAAATAATCAAAAACCTCGTACTAAGTCCCCAAAGAAACCTGGCTGGAAAAATAAAACGAATCAGAAACCATCGAACCCACCACAAAATCAGTCTAGTAACCAGGGGAATTACACATATGGTTACCATCAGGACCCTAATTATTATAATCAGGATCGAAGGGATCCAAGAGATCATTACCCTCCACA
The DNA here is from genome assembly GCF_905171775.1 of Rana temporaria. Taxonomy (NCBI): domain Eukaryota; kingdom Metazoa; phylum Chordata; class Amphibia; order Anura; family Ranidae; genus Rana; species Rana temporaria. Next base: position 50,734,732 of record NC_053489.1, read on the forward strand.
GTATCATCAATATCAAGGAGGACAGTATCAAACCCATTCATCGGGCGGTCCTCCTCATCGGGATTACTATCAACAAGATTCCAGAAGAAGTCCGATACCAACTCACAATTATTATGAGCCGTTGGCGAACTATAAAGAGGAACAGGATAGTCGCTCTTTTTTAGATCAACGCAGGAACGAAAGGACACCCCCTCGGTACGAACAGGGAGCCCACTCCAGAAGTCCAAACGAAAGAGGGGATGTAGAGGTGGACACAAGGCCAAAACGAAGGAAGGTTCAATAGGCCAAGGAATATACAACATTAGCGGGGTTGAACTAACGCAAACAGAGATCATGACTCTTGATAAAGGTCTCAAGTTCGCCCCCAAAAGAAACCTCAGTAAATTTGACGCTTACGTGGACATTAAAAAATTCACAAGGAGGCTGAATATTAAAAAATATATGCTAAATCAACCTATAAAACCTGAACCGGATGCAAGAAATTTGTTGGGAAGAGTGACACATAGTCAATTAAGAAATAAATCTCTATTTAATCCCCAAGTAAAGAATAACCAGCATATAGAGGTTTTTAACAAAATGGTCCTTAGAGATTTGGATAAACTGAAAATCAAAAAAATGCCGGATCCGAAAGCTATCCATAAGGGGATTAAAGAGCTTGAGGAGAACAAACAAATTATTATTAGGCCGGCAGATAAGGGGGGGGCCATTGTAGTACTATCAAGAAATTACTATTATGAAGAACTGGAGAATCAGCTCAGTGACGTCAATACTTATATCAAGCTCAGGGGAAATCCTACAAGGGAATATAAGGAAGAACTTTGGGAACTTATCTATCGAGGTAGAGAAAGAGGTATTCTAAATAAAAAAGAAGAAAAATACCTGATTCCTGAAATCTGTAGGGTCCCGATCATATACACGATACCAAAGATCCACAAGAATCCCATCAGACCACCGGGTAGACCCATCATAAATGGGATTCAATCCATAAATTCCCGACTGGGAGAGTATGTGGATAAGTTTATCCAGCCTTTAGTCCCTTTAACAAGGGCGTATCTAAGAGACACGAAGCACCTTATTCAAATTCTTGATAATATAGTGATAAATGTACAAGAGAAGTATTTGTTGGCCACAGCTGACGTGGCATCACTTTACACTATAATTAATCATGAAGAAGCAATTGGGGCAACCAAATGGGCATTAAATAAGTATGGTTCTTTAATTTCGAAACAGAAACGGTTTGTTTTGAGGTGCTTGGCCTACGGCCTTCAGCATAACTATTTCTGGTATAAGTCTGATTTTTACCGGCAATTAAATGGAATAGGGATGGGCGCAAAATATGCGCCAAGTGTCGCAAATGTATATATGTCGGAATGGGAGGAGACGGCTATTTATGCAAATATGCCGCATCACCTAGTTTTGTACAGAAGGTACATTGATGATTGTATCATCATTTGGAAAGGCGATGAGTCCTCCCTTATACAATTCCTGGATAAATTGAACGAGAACCAGAAGAACATCAAACTTACGTATGAAATAAGTGACAAATCGATTCAATTTCTAGATTTAGAAATTAATTTGGAACATCATAAAATAACCACCAAAACATACTTTAAACCAGTAGAAAGAAACAGCTATATACCCACAGACAGCTGTCATCATGATCCCTGGTTGATCAACATCCCCAAAGGGCAAATGATAAGAATCCGGAGAAATTGCTCTGATGCGAATGTCTTCATAGAACAAGCCAATATGCTGGGTAAGAGATTTGTGAACAAGGGGTATGATAAAGATTTTATACAGACACAAATCACAAAAGTATATGATACCCCTAGGGAATCCTTGATACAAGACAAGATCAAAAAGAATGGAGTAGGAATGGAGCTACCTATTATTCTAAATTATAGTGTCCAGCACAAAAAGTTGGAAAAGATATTCAGAACGCATTGGCCGATACTACAAGCCGATAGGCAGTTACAAGGGATTCTGCCAAATATCCCAAAGATAGTATACAGGAGAGCCCCTACTTTAAGGGACCTAATAGCAAAAAATGTTCCTGACCCCCCAACAAAACAAAATCAATTAACCTTTTATCAGGCAAATGGATTTTTTCCGTGCAAACGATGTTACGCTTGCAAAAATACGAACTTCAATGGTCAAAAGTGTTCCAAGTTTGTGTCTAATGTAACCCATAAAGAGTACGAGATCAAGGATCTCATTACATGCCGCACAGAGGGCGTGGTTTATGTGTTGCAGTGTTCTTGTCTACTGCAATATATAGGACGTACTAAAAGACCAATGTGGAAACGAATAAGAGAACACGTTCAAAACATTGAAAAGGGGTATCCCGACCATAATGTTTCGCGTCACTTTGCATTGTGTCATAATCAAGACCCTAAGGATCTAAAGTTTTGGGCTATTGAGAAGTATAATCCTCATTGGAGAGGTAGCCACAAAGTCCGTGAACTTAGTAAAAGTGAATCAAGGTGGATATTTGAAATGGGTTCCTTAGTGCCCAATGGGCTCAATGTAGAATTTGATTTGAACTGTTTTATTTCGGATTTCTAATTTTTTAGGGATATTTCAAATCATTTTTTAAAGATTATCTGATGGGTCTAGTCTGTTTTTTATTCTTGGGTGTATATATATATTTTTATATTTTTATAATACATCTTGAATGGGTTATACTTATATTTTTATATATACATTTTTTATAAATTTTTGACTTTTTAGGTACCAATATTCATGCCCATATGGTTAGCATGCAGAATAATTATATATGTACAATCATGTGAATTGTTTTTATATAATATCGATATATTTGGTACACCAATATATTAAGGTATTCACCTAAATTAGTGGTGCATATAATTTTATCCACTACACATTTTTATTATTATCATATAGCTACAATTTTGCTTACCCCTTCAAGATGTATCAATGTGTGGAAGATGCATTTAATGTGAATGAAGTACCTCTAAATCACATGAAGAGGGAGATATTATAAGTAAAAAGTAGTAACCACAATGTCAATAGTTCTTTTTTCTCGGGTTTTAAAAGAAATATTTTGTAAGTGAAATTATTTTGCAAAATGTGGTTTTAAAATATGTTTTTCTATTATGTTTGCCTATATGTCATAACCAAACTAGGCAAACAGTAAATATGATGTTTTTAATCCTCTTATTAAAATATTGTTATGTATATGATTGTATATGCAATGGGCATGTTAAAGTTTTTGTGCACAGTGCCTGAGTTGTTTGCCAGCAATGATGTTGATGTCAGCCCCTTCTTGGTTTCACTTCCTGTGAAATTGACACGCAGCGGCTCTGTTAAATAGCTCGGCCGTTCTCATAGTCACTTGGAGACCCATGACTAAGCCACGTGACGAGTGGCGTAACGCGTGGGGGAGGAGCCTATGTGACGGGAATACATCCTTGTGAGGAGACCATCGCACTGAGCGGCAGCTTCTAACTCTGAGCCTGTGTTTATCGGCGGATGTGTGAGTTGTTACACCGTCGGTGTAGTATCTTGTCCACCCCTCTGGCTTAAACAGTATTGTGCTATGAGGCTTGTCCTCTCTTTTCTTTTTCTTTTACATATCGCAATTGGAATGCTTCTGACTGAATTGCTCAAGAAGGTTTTTGTCTAATGAAAAGCAGTGGGAAGGAGACATCACCTGAGTGGCTTGAGTGCTGCAGATGGGAGTAGTTTATTAACCCATTATGAACTCACTGTTGTGTTATCATTAGACAGAATATTTATTCATGAGTGTTGTTGTTTTCTATATATTTATATTTATAATATTCACTTTATTGAATGCTTATCACTCACCATATTGTACTAATCGGCACTAGTTGATATTAGCGCTATCTTTACCTATTACACATATCTAATTCTTTGGTTTTGTACACCTTTTTGATACGCAGCTTTTAATCATTTAATTATTTTTGTTGGTTTTTTCTTATATTAGTTTTATTGGGTAGCGCAGTAGTACCACTCTTTTTATACTTGGCACGTACAATTTTTATCACTACTAGCAGCAACCATGGATATATTTAACTATATGGAAAATCGTACAGTTGACCTTAAAGATGTATTTACTACAAAAAATTCTGCAGAATCATGTGACCTAGACACCAATTTTAGAAAATTTGGTCATCTCATGGAGAAAAAAGTCAGTGTGTGGTGGGATCTGACTACCCATGAACAATATGTCAAAGAAGGAATAGTACCCAGAAGGCTTAGATGGGATGTTCCCATCAATGATGGATTATTGGATAAAGATTCCATTGAAGAATGGTTTAAATTTTTCAATGAGAAAGGTTTGGAAGTTTTGCAGTTTTTAATTAAAAGAAAACAACGTATTGTGCTATGAGGCTTGTCCTCTCTTTTCTTTTTCTTTTACATATCGCAATTGGAATGCTTCTGACTGAATTGCTCAAGAAGGTCTTTGTCTAATGAAAAGCAGTGGGAAGGAGACATCACCTGAGTGGCTTGAGTGCTGCAGATGGGAGTAGTTTATTAACCCATTATGAACTCACTGTTGTGTTATCATTAGACAGAATATTTATTCATGAGTGTTGTTGTTTTCTATATATTTATATTTATAATATTCACTTTATTGAATGCTTATCACTCACCATATTGTACTAATCGGCACTAGTTGATATTAGCGCTATCTTTACCTATTACAGATGTGTGGTATCCCTGATGTAGGAGGGTAGATTCATCACCAAAGGCCGGAGCTGTTCGTCCAGGAATTGGCTTAAGCGTTCTGTAATGCATCCACGTCCCGATATGATGGGTCTTCCAGGGGGATTTGACTGGTCTTTGTGTACTTTTGGCAGGCTATAGAAAGTTGGAATTTTGGCATGGTCCGTTCTTATGAATTCCCACGTCTGTTGTGTGATCACATTTTCCACATATGCTTCGTCCACTAGTTTGAAAAATTCCGAGTCATATCTTTCGATAATGGATCTGGGTATGAGTCTATACCACTCAGCATTGGATAGTATATTTCGACACATTGTCTGGTAAAACTCATTACTCATTATCACGATATTCCCCCCTTTATCCGAGGGTTTTATCGTCAGTTGTTTTTGATTGGCTAAGAGTGTTAGAGCCTTTTGTTCCTGTTGTGATATATTATTGGGGCTATGGCCTTTCTTCAAGTTCATTAGATCCCTTGTTGTCATTGCTATGAAAGCATTGAGATTTGAGTTCAAAGTTAAAGGTGGAAATTTGTTGGATTTCTTCTTCAACAAGGATTTCTTAGAGAGGCCTCCTTCAGTTGGTGTCACCTGTTCTTCCAGAAATGTTTTTAGATCTATTCTATCTATAAGATCTCTATTTGTCTGTTCATCCAACAGGGCGATCAAATCGTTCATGGCCTGTTCCTCTCTAGCAGTTGGTCCATTGGTCGGAACTGGTTTTTCATAGAGGCTTTTGAGGATAAGTTTTCTCGCAAATAAATGCAGATCCTTTATTAGATCAAAAGTGTCCACATCTTTTGAAGGGCAAAAGCTTAGGCCCTTCTGTAGAATGTTAGTTTCATCTTGGGATAGTGAGTATTGGGACAGGTTTATGATGCTGAAGGAATCATTATTCCTTTCGCATATTTCCTTAAGTCATTTTGTATCATTAGTATTGCCCCCTTGGTGGGTATCTTCAATAGTTGTGGAATGTTTTCCTCTCCCCAAAGGAGGTCCTTTAGTTTCCGTTGGTGTGGGTTGTGCTGTTGGGCCATTGTCACTGATGTATCTCTTGTTGTCATTTCCCCTCTCAGGGGATGTCCATTTTTGTTTTCTACTACCCTGAGTTGTCGATTGTGAACGGGCAGATGATAAGGAATTTAGTGAGGAATTTGACCCTAGGTCGTTTTTCCAACCCTTTGTTTTCTTCAGGTTGGTTCTCCTTTGAGGGCGATTTTGATTTTTCCGTGTTAGCCACCGATAGGCCTTGCCCTCTTTGAACGCCATTTTATCTCTCCAGAAATTTTGTTCTTTTTTGGTAATGAGATCCTTGACAGTGGTGTCTATGTGTCCCTTTATCTTTTGTTCCTGATCTTTATAGGTATCCATTTCTTTGAACGGTTCTAATTGACTGTATAACTCGTCAATCTCTTTTTCCGAGGATAGTATTCTTTTTTGGTATTCCTCAATGAGGAGCTTCATCATTATTTTTGTGCACTGTTGCAAATTATTCTCCCACCGTTTTTTAAACATATTGTCCATATCCTCAAAAGTGGGGAATATTTGCACCCTCAGTCCTAATGGGTTGATTTCTTCTCTGATGTAATGCTCGAAGTTTTCAACCTGCCAGAACATGGCTACCTTCTTCTCCACTAGTATTTTTAGTTGGGAGAAGAGTGCAGTCATTTCTGATCCTTTGGCCTCTTTGGCACCATGATCTCTGTATTGGCTCATTAAGGTATCAAATTCTTTTCCTCTGAACATAGTTGCCCTCCTAGTTTCGTTTGTTAAATAATATCAATCAAATGTGGTGCTTAATGGTGTGTGCAGTGTTATAGACAGAAGAGAAGTAAGAAGAAAAAATTCTAAAACACAAGGTTATTGGAGTGTATCAGAATCGTGCTTATTCCAAATGTTTTATATAGATTATTCATCAAATGTTTAATCCAATATTGGGTTGCCCAATAGTCAAACAGAAAGAAGTTTCTGTGCAGTCACCTGCAGAGTATATTCAGTTTATCTGCACAGACAGGTCTTCTTGAGGGGCAAAGAAACAGGTGCTATGAACCCTAGAAATGAGGCAGGGGTTGGGTATTTGCTACCCGATATATATACAAATATATAAAGAAAGAAAAGGGTTCATATAGTCCTGAGATTGGGGAGTGGCCACATCCCTGGTAGTTTGAACAAAAAGAAAAAGATTACCCCCAGACGGGACTTTTAAGGCCAGACTCCAATAAGTATGTAAAATTTATTTTATTAGGTGTTATCACCAAAATTGGATAGACATTGATTTACAGAATAATTCTGGATGTTGAATTACAGAAATCTTCTGGAACAGTCAGCAAATATATAATAAGAATAAAAAACACATATAAGGAATAGTGATAGAGTGACACCTGGGGCACACGTCCCATGTGTGGACCCAGGAAAAATAAGAAACAAAAAAATAGAAAAATAGTCATAAAATAAAACCTCGTGACAATATAATACAAATAGAATTAAAAAACACTCTGTAGAGAGCAGTGGAGAAAAGCCTGACGCGTTTCTGGTCTATTGGTAGAACAACAGACCTTCATCAGGGGCCACAGGAGTGTATGGTTACAAACTTTTTTTCTCTCTAAAGGCAAAACACACATCATTATATTATGTCATATCATCAGGTATATATAGATCCATTATTTTACAACTATTGTTAGAGATGCCTCTAATATGATGTATATGATCAACATACCGTTTGTGGTGAGCACAGGTTTTGGAAGTTGGCCCTCAAGATTTCAGTCTAAGGTATCTCCAGAACCGACTTATGGGGTCCCATGAGTAAGAAAAGAAAGGGGAGGGATGGCTCCGACTTACCCCAAACCCACGGTGTCCTATTAGAGTTTAAGGATGCAAGAAACAGACAGAGAAGAGAAAGAAAAAGAAGAAGAATAAGAGGAAAAGAAGAAGAAAAAAGAAAAAAGAAAAAAGAAAGAAGAAGAAAAAGAAAGGGGAAAAGAAGGAAAAGAAAAAAGAAAAGAAAGCAAGAGGGGGAAAAAAGGAAAGAAAGAACGAAAAAGAAAAAGGAAAAAGAGAAAGAAAAAGAAAAGCATGATAACTGATTTAGTGCATAGGTGCCTGGTCATGCTGCTCATATTCATAATAGAAAAATAATAATTACCCAAGTATGGGGTTTATTAAGGCAAAAGTGCAGCAGGTCAGGGGGTTCACTGAGTCCAATGCGGACAGTCCTCTTATCGTTGCTCGGGGGAATCCCGAACTGGGTGTATGAAGAGGAACCTGGTGCCAAGTGCCTGGAGAGCAGACATATATAGGTTGAAGATGAGGTATGCATAGTGGATGAAAAAAACATGCTAGAGTAAAGTCAGGCTAGTTGCAAAAAATATCCTATAGATGTGAGGTGAAAATGACACTCACCGTACTTGAGGTATTGAAGTGTCAGCGTTACTCCCTTCAGCTCACAGGGTGCTGAGGGAGCTGGTAATAGAGTAGCTCTATTTATAGGGTGGACATGGACCTGGGAGGGTCGTGTAACTCGGCACCTCCCAGGGGCTTGGATCAGATAGGATGGCCATCAGCTGTGTGCATTCGTTATGCTAGGGGGGCGGGACAAAAGCTAGTGGGTGCGGCAATACGCCCCTGGATGGGGAGCAGTGCCTTCGTATCGGCATTCTCTTGTTGTTATGGTGATGACGCTGGCGTCACGGGCCACGTGACCCTGCGCCTCGCGTCACACCACAAACAACGGGGAAACCCTTTGGCGAGCCCGGACGCGTCACCATGGCGATGGCGCTGAAAACAAAGCCCCGTGACCCGGCGTAGCCGCGTCACATCGCAAGAAGCAGGGAAGCCCTCTGACGAGTGTGGCCACATCCCCCTGTTGGAGGCGTCACGCCCAGCGTGTCATAACGATTTAGGCACGGCAGGGAATATCGTGCAAGTGCCATTGCATAGGTACTCGCGTGGACAAAGTGTCCACCCTAATCATGGTGCACAAAAATGCCAAGTGGTAGAAAGAGCTCATGGCACCCCTTTTTTTTACAACGGGGGTGGGGAGTTAGATGTAAGCAGACAGGGGTAAGATGAAAATTCAAATGTAATAGGTGAAAAATAAAAATAGTAAAATAAAAATAAATATAAATATAAAATAGAAAAAAATAAAAAAGAAAAAGAAGAAGAAAAGGAAAAAGGAAAGAAGAAGTATATAGAGGTGATAATAGAAATAAAAAATAAAAAATAGATAGGAAATGTATGGAAAGAAAGAAAAATAAGCAAGAAAGAAAAGAAAAGAAAGAAGAGTGGTGGATAGACAGAAAAAGAAGCAGAGGAAATCGGGGTGCAGGGTAAACAGGAGGAGCCACAGCACCCAAATCATAGCCACAATTAAAAATTAGCAAAAAAAGGGGTCTGTTGATCATAGAGTTTGTTTTAAAAAAAAAAAGAAAATTATGCAAGTAAGAAAGATTGCATTTTTCGGGTTTGTCGAGGTAGATCAACTAAGTAGTAGTTGTAATAATGGATCAGTGCAGGAAGTATCCTGATGGATCAGTATATATGAAAATATCCTTATCCACATTTATATCTATGTAATCAAAGAGCACAACATTGGTTAGATTCAGCAAAAGTCAGACATTTAGTACATCATGATAAATGGTTCGTACTAGAGTGAAATAAGATAGGGTAGTGGGAGCAGGGGAGGGAGACGGGGCAATTGACGTTTTTTTCTCCCCCCCTCCTCTCCTACACCCCGTGAGTTCGGGTGCAGGTAAAGATGTTAGTATGTTGGTTAGCCCTTAATTTTTTCTTCTTACTTCTCTTCTGTCTATAACACTGCACACACCATTAAGCACCACATTTGATTGATATTATTTAACAAACGAAACTAGGAGGGCAACTATGTTCAGAGGAAAAGAATTTGATACCTTAATGAGCCAATACAGAGATCATGGTGCCAAAGAGGCCAAAGGATCAGAAATGACTGCACTCTTCTCCCAACTAAAAATACTAGTGGAGAAGAAGGTAGCCATGTTCTGGCAGGTTGAAAACTTCGAGCATTACATCAGAGAAGAAATCAACCCATTAGGACTGAGGGTGCAAATATTCCCCACTTTTGAGGATATGGACAATATGTTTAAAAAACGGTGGGAGAATAATTTGCAACAGTGCACAAAAATAATGATGAAGCTCCTCATTGAGGAATACCAAAAAAGAATACTATCCTCGGAAAAAGAGATTGACGAGTTATACAGTCAATTAGAACCGTTCAAAGAAATGGATACCTATAAAGATCAGGAACAAAAGATAAAGGGACACATAGACACCACTGTCAAGGATCTCATTACCAAAAAAGAACAAAATTTCTGGAGAGATAAAATGGCGTTCAAAGAGGGCAAGGCCTATCGGTGGCTAACACGGAAAAATCAAAATCGCCCTCAAAGGAGAACCAACCTGAAGAAAACAAAGGGTTGGAAAAACGACCTAGGGTCAAATTCCTCACTAAATTCCTTATCATCTGCCCGTTCACAATCGACAACTCAGGGTAGTAGAAAACAAAAATGGACATCCCCTGAGAGGGGAAATGACAACAAGAGATACATCAGTGACAATGGCCCAACAGCACAACCCACACCAACGGAAACTAAAGGACCTCCTTTGGGGAGAGGAAAACATTCCACAACTATTGAAGATACCCACCAAGGGGGCAATACTAATGATACAAAATGACTTAAGGAAATATGCGAAAGGAATAATGATTCCTTCAGCATCATAAACCTGTCCCAATACTCACTATCCCAAGATGAAACTAACATTCTACAGAAGGGCCTAAGCTTTTGCCCTTCAAAAGATGTGGACACTTTTGATCTAATAAAGGATCTGCATTTATTTGCGAGAAAACTTATCCTCAAAAGCCTCTATGAAAAACCAGTTCCGACCAATGGACCAACTGCTAGAGAGGAACAGGCCATGAACGATTTGATCGCCCTGTTGGATGAACAGACAAATAGAGATCTTATAGATAGAATAGATCTAAAAACATTTCTGGAAGAACAGGTGACACCAACTGAAGGAGGCCTCTCTAAGAAATCCTTGTTGAAGAAGAAATCCAACAAATTTCCACCTTTAACTTTGAACTCAAATCTCAATGCTTTCATAGCAATGACAACAAGGGATCTAATGAACTTGAAGAAAGGCCATAGCCCCAATAATATATCACAACAGGAACAAAAGGCTCTAACACTCTTAGCCAATCAAAAACAACTGACGATAAAACCCTCGGATAAAGGGGGGAATATCGTGATAATGAGTAATGAGTTTTACCAGACAATGTGTCGAAATATACTATCCAATGCTGAGTGGTATAGACTCATACCCAGATCCATTATCGAAAGATATGACTCGGAATTTTTCAAACTAGTGGACGAAGCATATGTGGAAAATGTGATCACACAACAGACGTGGGAATTCATAAGAACGGACCATGCCAAAATTCCAACTTTCTATAGCCTGCCAAAAGTACACAAAGACCAGTCAAATCCCCCTGGAAGACCCATCATATCGGGACGTGGATGCATTACAGAACGCTTAAGCCAATTCCTGGACGAACAGCTCCGGCCTTTGGTGATGAATCTACCCTCCTACATCAGGGATACCACACATCTGTTACAGAATCTTGAGAATCTGGTGGTCCCTGACAAAGTGCTCCTGGTAACCGTAGACGTAGAAGCTCTTTATAGCTCTATACCCCATCAGAAGGGGCTACAGGTGATAGAACATTTTATTAGCCAATCCCATCGTGACGACAAACCACTACATAAATTCATTGTTCAAGCTCTGGACTTTATCCTTCATCACAATGCCTTCACCTTCGATGGCTCCCACTTCCTCCAGATACAGGGGGTAGCGATGGGGACTTGTTGTGCCCCATCGTACGCCAACCTGTATCTGGGGGAGTGGGAGAACCTCTTCTTAACCCCTGATGAAGCTAGACCGCATGTAGCAAATATTTTAATTTGGCATAGGTATATTGACGATATCTTTATGGTCTGGGATGGAACACAGGATGATCTCGAGCTCTGTATGAAAGACATGGGCGCGAATGATTTTAATCTAAAATTCACAAAAGTGTGTAGTGAAACCACAATCACCTTTTTAGATGTCACCATCTCAAAAACAGAGGATGGACGCCTATTGAGCAACCTTTTCCGAAAAGAAACTGTGGGAAACACCATACTACAAGCAGACAGCTTCCACCCAATACCATTAATTCGATCGATACCATATTCACAATACCTCCGCCTAAGGAGAAATTGCTCGGAAGAAACAGCTTTCCTAGGGGAGGCGAAAAAACTAAAAGAGAGGCTTCTGCAACGAGGTTACTCTCTAACATGCCTCAAGAAGGCATTTAAAAGAGCCAAAAACCAATCCAGAGCGAACATTCTCTTTCGCAAAAAAGAGAACTCAAATGATCAAAAGAACTTAAGGACACCAATAAGGATAATTACAACATATAACAAACAGCATAAATCAATTAAGAAAATAATTGAAAAAAATTGGCATGTCCTTCACCCTATTATGGGCCAATTCGTCTCTGATCGTCCACTCATCACGTATAGGAGAACTAGGTCTGTAAAAGACATACTGGTCACCAGTGAATATACAGGGGCCTTTAGGGGGGATCCTTGCAAGCGTTGGGGTACTTTCACCTGCGGCGGATGCCCGCAATGCCAATACTTAAATATCAGCAAGACTATACATCTCCCAAACGGCCAACCATACAAAGCAAAACATTTTGCAAATTGTAGTACCGCTGGAATTGTATACCTTATGACCTGTTCATGCGGGTGCTTCTATGTGGGAAAAACGAAACTAGAATGGAAAAAAAGAATAAGCAGGCATGTGCATAGTATGAAAATTGCCAATCCTGACCTCCCTCTCGGAAGACATACAAGAGATGTGCACCAGGGGATCTTCCCTAAAATCACCTTTCTGGCACTTGATAGAATTCACCCGAACCCAAGAGGTGGGGATTGGGACAAACTATTACTGCAGCGAGAAACCCGCTGGATAGTGGCCTTGAATGCCACCTTTCCCCCGGGTTTGAATAACAACATCAGCTACAGACCCTTCCTTGAGGGATACAAATCGGGTGTATGGGAGGGGGAGGGCTAACCAACATACTAACATCTTTACCTGCACCCGAACTCACGGGGTGTAGGAGAGGAGGGGGGGAGAAAAAAACGTCAATTGCCCCGTCTCCCTCCCCTGCTCCCACTACCCTATCTTATTTCACTCTAGTACGAACCATTTATCATGATGTACTAAATGTCTGACTTTTGCTGAATCTAACCAATGTTGTGCTCTTTGATTACATAGATATAAATGTGGATAAGGATATTTTCATATATACTGATCCATCAGGATACTTCCTGCACTGATCCATTATTACAACTACTACTTAGTTGATCTACCTCGACAAACCCGAAAAATGCAATCTTTCTTACTTGCATAATTTTCTTTTTTTTTTTTAAAACAAACTCTATGATCAACAGACCCCTTTTTTTGCTAATTTTTAATTGTGGCTATGATTTGGGTGCTGTGGCTCCTCCTGTTTACCCTGCACCCCGATTTCCTCTGCTTCTTTTTCTGTCTATCCACCACTCTTCTTTCTTTTCTTTTCTTTCTTGCTTATTTTTCTTTCTTTCCATACATTTCCTATCTATTTTTTATTTTTTATTTCTATTATCACCTCTATATACTTCTTCTTTCCTTTTTCCTTTTCTTCTTCTTTTTCTTTTTTCTTTTTTTCTATTTTATATTTATATTTATTTTTATTTTACTATTTTTATTTTTCACCTATTACATTTGAATTTTCATCTTACCCCTGTCTGCTTACATCTAACTCCCCACCCCCGTTGTAAAAAAAAGGGGTGCCATGAGCTCTTTCTACCACTTGGCATTTTTGTGCACCATGATTAGGGTGGACACTTTGTCCACGCGAGTACCTATGCAATGGCACTTGCACGATATTCCCTGCCGTGCCTAAATCGTTATGACACGCTGGGCGTGACGCCTCCAACAGGGGGATGTGGCCACACTCGTCAGAGGGCTTCCCTGCTTCTTGCGATGTGACGCGGCTACGCCGGGTCACGGGGCTTTGTTTTCAGCGCCATCGCCATGGTGACGCGTCCGGGCTCGCCAAAGGGTTTCCCCGTTGTTTGTGGTGTGACGCGAGGCGCAGGGTCACGTGGCCCGTGACGCCAGCGTCATCACCATAACAACAAGAGAATGCCGATACGAAGGCACTGCTCCCCATCCAGGGGCGTATTGCCGCACCCACTAGCTTTTGTCCCGCCCCCCTAGCATAACGAATGCACACAGCTGATGGCCATCCTATCTGATCCAAGCCCCTGGGAGGTGCCGAGTTACACGACCCTCCCAGGTCCATGTCCACCCTATAAATAGAGCTACTCTATTACCAGCTCCCTCAGCACCCTGTGAGCTGAAGGGAGTAACGCTGACACTTCAATACCTCAAGTACGGTGAGTGTCATTTTCACCTCACATCTATAGGATATTTTTTGCAACTAGCCTGACTTTACTCTAGCATGTTTTTTTCATCCACTATGCATACCTCATCTTCAACCTATATATGTCTGCTCTCCAGGCACTTGGCACCAGGTTCCTCTTCATACACCCAGTTCGGGATTCCCCCGAGCAACGATAAGAGGACTGTCCGCATTGGACTCAGTGAACCCCCTGACCTGCTGCACTTTTGCCTTAATAAACCCCATACTTGGGTAATTATTATTTTTCTATTATGAATATGAGCAGCATGACCAGGCACCTATGCACTAAATCAGTTATCATGCTTTTCTTTTTCTTTCTCTTTTTCCTTTTTCTTTTTCGTTCTTTCTTTCCTTTTTTCCCCCTCTTGCTTTCTTTTCTTTTTTCTTTTCCTTCTTTTCCCCTTTCTTTTTCTTCTTCTTTCTTTTTTCTTTTTTCTTTTTTCTTCTTCTTTTCCTCTTATTCTTCTTCTTTTTCTTTCTCTTCTCTGTCTGTTTCTTGCATCCTTAAACTCTAATAGGACACCGTGGGTTTGGGGTAAGTCGGAGCCATCCCTCCCCTTTCTTTTCTTACTCATGGGACCCCATAAGTCGGTTCTGGAGATACCTTAGACTGAAATCTTGAGGGCCAACTTCCAAAACCTGTGCTCACCACAAACGGTATGTTGATCATATACATCATATTAGAGGCATCTCTAACAATAGTTGTAAAATAATGGATCTATATATACCTGATGATATGACATAATATAATGATGTGTGTTTTGCCTTTAGAGAGAAAAAAAGTTTGTAACCATACACTCCTGTGGCCCCTGATGAAGGTCTGTTGTTCTACCAATAGACCAGAAACGCGTCGGGCTTTTCTCCACTGCTCTCTACAGAGTGTTTTTTAATTCTATTTGTATTATATTGTCACGAGGTTTTATTTTATGACTATTTTTCTATTTTTTTGTTTCTTATTTTTCCTGGGTCCACACATGGGACGTGTGCCCCAGGTGTCACTCTATCACTATTCCTTATATGTGTTTTTTATTCTTATTATATATTTGCTGACTGTTCCAGAAGATTTCTGTAATTCAACATCCAGAATTATTCTGTAAATCAATGTCTATCCAATTTTGGTGATAACACCTAATAAAATAAATTTTACATACTTATTGGAGTCTGGCCTTAAAAGTCCCGTCTGGGGGTAATCTTTTTCTTTTTATCTGTAGCTCTAATGCTAACCCTAACAGTAACCCTTGTAATATTGCTGTTGTCTGTGCCCTTGCTGGTGACATTTAGGGTACCCAAAGATGGGTTGCTTTTTTTGGGGTGATTGAAAAAAAAAACACATGTGTGACAGGAGTCACTTTGGACGGGGGCCTGTGGAACCCAAGATACCTTATAGAAGCTGGGAAACCCTTGTCTCGGCTCCCCATGCCCCTCTTATGTGTAAGGTACCCTGTGTCTGGTAGGGGCACAGGGTGACCGAGCAAATAATAGACAACTATTTCATGGACCCTAAGAATGTGGTTTAGATTAATTCAAATGAGACAGTAATATTTACCAACAATATCTCTCAAGAACTATATGAAGACTATTCCTGTTTTTTTTAATTCTGAACTATACATGTTAATTGAAAAAGCTGGTCCCATTGGCCTCTGTTACATGTACTCCAATGTATGAGCCGGGCAGTCTGCTGCTGGGATCTCCTGCTATTGTCTAAAGGTGTTCTGTGTTTATATTTAGGATAATGTGTGATGTACTTTGTGAGCTTGGTGCCGGTGACTTGTCCTCAATGTTCCACTGTGGGGAAAGTTCCTTCACTGACTGCGCAGGCGCAAACTTCCCGACGGAAATTCCCGAACCTCGCCCGGCATCCAGGCTCATTCTTTAACATCCCCGTGGATTGGAGGATGTTAAAAAAAGAGCCAGGAGGCCGAGCGAGCGAAGCGAGCCGTCGGAGCGCAGCGAGGACGTGAGGCCGACTGGCCACTTACCTCAAAATCCACTTCGCCATGGATGCTGGCCGCCGTTCGGGGATTTCCATCAGCAAATTTGCACCTGCGCAGTGCTTGAAGGAACTTTCCCGCATCAGTTCGCGCATGCGCTGAAACTTCCAGGACACCTGGAACCAGCACGGCAGATCACCGGCAAGTCTGACCTGAAGTGGGGATATCTGATTAATCACAACATTTCTTGGGTGGGCATTGACTTGCCTAGGCTGGTTTAAGTGACTTATTAGCTCATGTTAATTATGTTTCTGGTTACAGCTTGTATTGTTAGGGTGATTTGATCGGGGGGGGACTGTTCTCCCGTGGGGTATATATTCTGTGTGAGTTTGTTCAATAAAAGTTCCAGTGTTGCAGCTGAGCTAGTCTCGCCTAGTTCTTGGTTGCAATATGCGGCTATAATATCTGATATCTATGCTTACACTGGATGAAGGAGTATACTGATCGAAGCACTCAAGCAGAGTGCGGGACAGGTCCATTACAAAATGGATTCCCCCATCCACAAGTAAGGGGACTCCCTCACTGTCAGAATACACTGATTAGCCTGGTGATGTGTGCATTTTTACGCTGGCCGCTAGGGGCGCTTCCGTTGTTTTCGGCGTAGAGTATGCAAATTACCTAGTTACGCCGATTCACAAACGTACGTGCGCCCGGCGGTAGTTTTTTACGTCGTTCGCGTAAGGCTTTTTCGGCGTAACTTTGCTCCTGCTTCTATGAGGCGCACGCAATGTTAAGTATGGACGTCGTTTCCGCTTCGATTTTTGAATTTTTTACGTTGTTTGCGTAAGTCGTTCGCAAATAGGGCTGGACGTAATTTACGTTCACGTCGAAACCAATGACGTCGTTGCGGCGTACTTGGGAGCAATGTACACTGGGATATGTACACGGACGGTGCATGCGCCGTTCGTAAAAAAAACGTCAATCACGTCAGGTCATCACACATTAACATTAAACACGCCCCGTTCCCACATTTATATTACGCGCGCTTACGCCGGCCCCATTTACGCTACGCCGCCGCATCTTACGGAGCAAGTGCTTTGTGAATACTGCACTTGCTCCTGTAAGTTGCGGCGGTGTAGCGTAAATACGATACGCTGCACCGCCGTTAAAATGCGCGCCCCTACCTGAATCTAGCCCACTGTATTTTTTTTTTAATTTACGCTTTTTTTTGTTTATAGCACAAAAAAAAAAAAATGTAGAGGTTATCAAATACCACCAAAAGAAAGCTCTCTTGTGGGGAAGAATGACATACATTTTGTTTGGGTACAGCATCGCACGACCGCGCAATTGTCAGTTAAAGTAACGCAAAAAAATGGCCTGTTGAGGAAAGGGGATTAAATCTTCCCGGAGGTGAAGTGGTTAAATTAAATATAGTCCACTGTGCCAAACAACAGTTCCTCTGTGCCAGTCCCAGATTTCTTTCTTTATGTTCAACTGATATCCAAAGCTGTGAATGATCTTTCAAAACTTCATTTATTAAAATCAATTAAAAGCTTAAAACAAAATGTACTCACATGTAGTTGTGCTTTCCCAGCACTCTGTATATACAACAGATTGTCAGTCCAGCGTGGGTTCCACCAGCTCTGTGCTTGTTTTAAATAAATGGAATTGCGACCTTCATGTTGGCCCCTTGTGATTATTGCATGGATGAGCGGATGGTGAAAAAGCCATTTAAAAAAAGGTCTAAGAATCTGGTGAGTGTCCTGACTATCTGGTGGAGGAGAGGCTTTGAATGTTTATGAATGTTATGGTTTATGAATTTGTATAATAAAGGGAATGTTTTATATCATTTAAAGGGAAGTCATATAGCTGAGGAGCGCTGTAAATTATTAAGAGCTTGTATAAAATACGTTTTAGGCCCGTTTCACATAAGGCGGACCCCACCAAGAGTCCGCCTGCTCAGTGGGGAATCTGAGAGGGTTTACATCCACTTTAAATAGAAAAAATAAAAGTCCCATATACAAGATGGGCGAGCGACGAAAGGGGGTATGTTTTTTGATCGGCCGGGTGAGGGGAGTGGGAGATGATTTTGACTGACGGACCAACCGAGTGGGGGGAGGGGTTGGCGGGTGGTTTGTTTGCCGCCCCCCCAAAAATGGAAAACCAGCCACCACAGGTCTCTTCCAATGCGTTCGGTGCCCACCATCTTCACTTAAAGTGCCTGCTCACCTCAAAAATCTGACCCCTCTAAGCTTAGTGGATTCCACAATAGATGGTACTGGAGTACTCTTTCTGCTATTGTGCTACTCCACTTCTTGGTTCCCGATCATCAGTAATCATCAGATCATCAGTAAAACATGTTATAGGATACAAACAGAGAAACCATAGTGCTCTCTGCTTCCAAATATTTATTATAAATGAACAAAGGAAAAACACACAGGGATATACAAAAACCAAGCATGTATTCAGCTCACCAATAGGGATGGGCTATCCGTTCGACACGAACATTGGCTGTTTAGCCAATTTGGGGTGTTCGGGGCAAATTCGAAAAGCCGCGGAACACCCTTTAAAAGCCTATGGGAGAAATCAAAAGTGCTAATTTTAAAGGTTAATATGCAAGTTATTATCATAAAAAATTTTGGGGACCTGGGTCCTGCCCCAGGGGATATGTATCAATGCAAAAAATTGTTTTAAAAACGTCAGTTTTTTTGGGAGCAGTGATTTTAATAATACTTAAAGTGAAACAATAAAAGTGAAATATTCCTTTAAATTTTGTACCTGGGGGGTTTCTATAGTATGCCTGTAAAGTAGCACATGTTTCCCGTGCTTAGAAAAGTCCTTTTTTCTAACTTTTTTTTGCATTGATACATATCCCCTGGGGCAGGACCCGGGTCCCCAAACACTTTTTATGACAATAACTTGCATATTTGCCTTTAAAATGAGCACTTTTGATTTTTCATGTTCGCGTCCCATAGACTTTACTGGTGTTCGAACAAATTTTTTGCCTGTACGCATGTTCTGCTGCGAACCGAACCGGGGGGTGTTCGGCTCATCCCTACTCACCACGCTGACTCATATAGCAAAGCAAAAAAAGTTACATCATAGGCTCCCTTCACCTGAATATTTATGGAATTTTTTTTTATTTTTTTTGTAGTAATGGTGGTGATCAGCGGCTTATAGCAGGACTGCGATATTGTGGTGGACAAATTCGGATCACCTAACTGACACTTTTGACACTGTTTTGGGAACCAGTAACATTATGTAGCACCAAAAGTTAATGAACAGCAATGAAATGTGAATACTGTGTTATAAATGAACAGCACATTGAAATAAAGTCCAAAAAAGTGCTATAGTGAAAAAAAAATTATGGGCCAGATTCTCAGAAGAGATACGACGGCGTATCTCCAGATACGCTGTCGTATTTATGTGCCTGATTCTTAGAATCAGTTATGCATAGATTTTCCTTAGATCCGACAGGCGTAAGTCTCTTACGCCGCCGGATCGTAACTGCATATTTACGCTGGCCGTTAGGGGCGTGTACGCTGATTTACGCGTTGAAATATGTAAATCAGCTAGATATGCAAATTCACGAACGTACGCCCGGCCGACGCAGTACAGTTACGCCGTTTACGTTAGGCTTTTCCCGGCGTAAAGTTACCCCTGCTATATGGTGGCATAAGTGCGGCGTACCAATGTTAAGTATGGCCGTCGTTCCCGCGACGAAATTTGAAAATGTTACGTCGTTTGCGTAACTCGTCCGTGAATGGGGCTGGACGTAATTTACGTTCACGTCAAAACCAATACGTCCTTGCGGCGTATTAGGAGCAATGCACACTGGGAGATTTCCACGGACGGCGAACGCGCCGTTCGTGAAAAACGTCAATCATGTCGGGTCACAGAACATTAACATAAAACACGCCCCCCCTGTCCCACATTTGAATTAGGCGGGCTTACGCCGGCCGATTTACGCTACGCCACCGCAACTTACGGAGCAAGTGCTTTGAGAATACAGCACTTGCCCGTCTAAGTTGCGGAGGCGTAACGTAAATCGGATACGTTACGCCGCCGCAAAGATACACTGCTGTACGAGAATCTGGCCCTCTATATATAAATCCAATCCTGAATGAAAATGAACACAAAAATCAATATGATGAAAAAAAAAACTGAAATGCACAGTCCCATGATAGGATCAGCAATAAAAAAACTTATTGGTGGAAGCACAAAGTTCAGTGCAAAGATGTGCCCAAACAAACTGGTAGTATCTTAAAAAGTAAAGTGCTCCAGAATCATCCACCGCACCCCTGTGAAATGGACACTCACCGGAAAAGATGGCTGCCTTTACAGCAGCAAACACACACTGGCCCAGATTCAAGAAGCTATTGCGCCCGCGCAACCATAGGTTGCGCGGCGCAATAGCTGTTTTGCTCCCGCGTAGCGAATGCCCCTGATTCAGGAACATCGCTACGGATATGAGCCTAGGATATGACAGACATAAGCCTCCTTATGCCTTCATATCTCAGGCTGCATTCTTGCGTTGGCCGCTAGGGGGCGCGGCCATTGTGATCGGCGTATAGTATGCAAATTGCATACTACCACCGATTCACAAAAGTTGCGCGGGCCCTGCGAACGCAAGGTACGGAGTTTCCGTACGGCGACTTTAGCGCAAGGCTGCTCCTGCTAATAGTAGGAGCAGCCAATGCTAAAGTATAGCCGCCCTTCCCGCTCGTGAAATTTAAATTTCACGTCGTTTACGTAAGTGATTCGTGAATGGCGCTGGACGCCATTCACGTTCACTTAGAAGCAAATGACGTCCTTGCGACGTCATTTGCTGCAATGCACGTCGGGAAAGTTTCCCGACGGAGCATGCGCTGTTCGCTCGGCGCGGGAGCGCGCCTAATTTAAATGATTCCCGCCCCCGGCGGGATCATTTACATTAGGCGCCCTTACGCCGGGCTAATTAGCATAGTGCCCGCGCAATTTACGGAGCTACTGCTCCGTGAATCGCGGGCAAATCGAAATATTTGCGTGGGCGCAGAGCAAAAATCGTTGCCCTTTGCCCACGCAAATATTGTGCGGATCTACCTGAATCTGGGCCACTCAGTGTAGATCCGCCATCTGTTGTGGGGAAGGCTGTTCAGCAACTCGCACCATCCAGATGTAGCTGTAGTAAAAAAAAAGCTCACCAGGAGCCAGATGAAGTCTCCATAGTGTAGTATTTATTGGATAAGAGTAAAAATAAAATAAATCTTAAAAACAAATGACAATGGGTGCCACTGCCAACCTGGTATTGGACAGTGGCCTGACGTCAGCACTAGTGTCTCCCCCCCTGACACGTTTTGAAATGCGTTGGGTGACGTCGGACATTGGTGTTGCGCACCCCCTACCCGGAAGTGCAGTTATTGCACTATTTGCATTGTTTGAACTATTAGCAGTGTTTTGCACAGGGTTGTTGTTACATATTATTGCACAAGTTATGGTTTATGAATTTGTATAACGTGTTATGTTTTATGTAGTTTAAAGGGGAGATGTATGGCTGTATATTGGACATGTATATTCTGGAGTATCAGGATACCTAAGAATACAGCTGCTGGGTGTTAGGAGAATAGAGGCGCGGACATACAGTGGAACCTTGGTTTACGAGTAACGCGGTTTACGAGCGTTTTGAAAGACGAGCAATTTTTTTTTTTAAATCCTGACTTGGTTTGCGAGTGTTGACTTGCAAAACAAGCAGAATTCAAGCCTCTGCGGTGTGCAGTACTGCATTTGGCCAGAGGTGCGGGGGCGCCGATAAAACTTGGAGCGGTTTGGAGCCATTCGTAAATACTCGGAATCACTCAGAAACACTCTGGCCCAGATTCTCGTATGATTTACGCCGGCGTATCTCCATATACGCTGTCGTAACTCTGAGTTTGAGGCGTCGTATCTATGCGCCTGATTCTTAGAATCAGTTACGCATAGATTTGTATTAGATCCGACCGGAGTAAGTCTCTTACGCAGTCGTATCTAAGTTGCATATTTACGCTGGCCGATAGGTGGCGCTTCCGTAGATTTACGTGTCGAATATGGTAATGAGCTAAATACGCTGATTCTCAAACGTACGTGCGGCCGGCGCATTTTTTTACGTCGGTTGCGTAAGGCTTTTTTCAGCGTTTAGTTACCCCTGCTCTATGAGGCGTAGATGAGGCGTACTAATGTTAGGTATGGACGTCGGAACAGTGTATAATTTTTCACGTTTTACGTCGTTTGCGTAAGTCGTCCGTGAATGGGGCTGGACGTAAGTTACTTTCACGTCGACTAGGCATTGAGCGGGCGCAATTTAATTTGAAAAATCTACGTCATACTGAGCATTCGTGCGCATGCGCTGTTCGTTAAAAACGTCAATCACGTCTGGTCACGATACATTAACATAAAACACGCCCACACTAGCCTAGTTTGAATTACGTGGGCTTACGCCGTATCAGATACACTACGCCGCTGTAACTTAGAGCGGAAAATGTTTCTGAATACGGGACCTGCCGCTCTAAGTTACGGCGGCGTAGTGTATCTGAGATACGATACGCCCGCCTAAAGATAGGCGTTTTTTTTGTGAATCTGGGCCTCTGTTCCCAAGCCTTTCCGGGGGTTTCTGAGTTCAGCCAAGCTGTCTCTGATTATTTCTGAGTCTCTCCGGCGCCCCCCCACCTCTGGCCACATGCGGTATCGCATGCAATAGAAGTCAATGTGGAAAAAATTATCTTCGTTTCCATTAACTTATATGGGAAAACTCTCTTTGATATGCAAGTGCTTTGGATTACAATCATTCGTAATCCAAGGTTTCACTGTATATAGATATTTATACATGTTCTGGTTTTTAACAAGCTCTTCCACTTCCACTTCCACTTCTAGTGCCTCAAGAACTGGCCCACAAGAGCTTTATGGTAATTGCTTCTGCTGCCTTCTGTAATTTGCTTTTATTGCAGCGGATTTCTGGGTGCCAAAACATTCCTAAAGATGATTGAAGATTCTGAAAAAAAGGTGACTCTGACTATGGTTATGCAGTATATCTTCAAAAGGTTAAAGAGGTAGGTGTCCTAAACTGTCAGGTAAAAATAGGTCATTTTGTTATAACAATATTAAAGCGGAACTCTCCTATTGTTTTCAGCCAATGAAGCTGCCACCTTGGCCTTTGCTAGACCTTCAAGTGTTATGATGCTGCACATGTGATCAGTTATGACACCAGCCATTGGATGGTTTGACAGTTCGGTTGAGAGCACAACCAATGCGGCAGTTACATTCCTAGCACGTGTCGGGAATGTAACTGTTTTTTTAAACTGTTAAATCCATGGGTTTACTTCCGCTTTAACCTCCCTGGCGGTATGATTATTTCAGAAAAAAGGTGCTGAAAGCGGTACCATTATTTGCAAGGAAATTTGGCGTTTTATACTGTAGGCCTGTAATTTTTAGGAATAACTCACCTAAATCTGACCAAACAAGAGTCTAGTATGACATTTTTTTAAAAACAAAATTATAAATTATAATATAATAAATAATTATAAATAATTATAACAAGTAATAATATAATTATAATAAAAATTATTCAATAATTTAATCAACTCAAAAACACTGAAATTTGCTCAGTTGCAGAATTGTCGCTGTCATTACTTTTATTTTTTTATGACGAATTTCCCCACAAATCGCTATCGCACAATTCTGCAAGTGATTATAATTTATTATCGCTGTTTTCTAGCTGCTCTAAAACCATTTTTGACATAAAGGGACACTTTTGGTTGCTATGGACAATCTACAGTTTGCAGGCAGAAAGAACAGTTTTTATTTTATAAAAGTACATGCAGGGCACTGGGCAGACCACTAGGGACAAGGGGGGTGTGTATTTTTTACATACAGTACTGTAATCTATAAGATTACAGTATACTGTATGTAAGGTGTTTGTTTTACCTTTTTGAATTTGACGCCGCTCTCCGCTCCCGTGCGTCGTAACGTCGCAGGGAACAGAGATCGGCGGCACACAGAGGCACTGTGTGAATCGAGCGAGGTCCCGCTCGGGGTTACCGATCGCAGCACAAAAATGTAACCCCGAGTCAGACTCGGGAATACCGCCAGGGGGGTTAATAGTTCCACACTTTTCTCATTTATTTTCCCCAATCCAGATTAGGTGTACTATGTTAACAGCTACGTGCACACCTTTTGAGTCCAATTGATTTTTTTGTTCTGTGTAGGGATAGTCTTCAAATTTTTGAAAACTTTATTTAGTTTACTTTATTAGGTAATCCATAAAAAAGGGGAATAGAAAAAGCATAGCTTTTTATATCTTATTTTACTTTAGTTGACGCATTTTAGCGGCTAAATGGTGAATAATTTGTACAGTTGCAATAAAAAGTATGTGAACCCTTTTGGAATGATATGGATTTCTGCACAAATTGGTCATAAAATGTGATCTGATCTTCATCTAAGTCACAACAATCACAGTCTGCTTAAACTAATAACACACAAAAAATGTAATGTTACCATGTTTTTATTTTACACACCATGTAAACATTCACAGTGCAGGTGGAAAAAGTATATGAACCCCTAGACTAATGACATCTCCAAGAGCTAATTGGACTCCTGTTGGCTGACACCTCACTCCAATCAATGAGATGAGATGTCCTAAATCCAATTGAGAATCTGTGACAAGACTTGAAAATTGCTGTTAACAGATACTCTCCATCCAATCTGACAGAGCTTGAGCTATTGTGCACTCCCCAGACCCGGGAGTGTTAGATCACGTACTAGGTATGTGATTTGGCACTGAGCGGCCGCCCTGCCACAGTAAATTTATAGTGGGCGGTCTGCAAGTGGTTATTAATAAAAGCTGCACAGTTTTGGGTAGATTCAGGTAGGGGCGCCTAAACTTAAAGCCGACGTAGCCTAGCGTGTTTACACTACGCCGCCTTAAGTAACAGAGGAAAGTACATGATTCTCAAAGCACTTACCTCCTTACTTAGGGCGGCGTAGTGTAAACACGGCGGGCGTAAGGGCGCCTAATTCAAATGGGTTGGGGGGGGGTGTGTTTAATGCTAATGAGGCTTGACCTCACGTTTTTTGACGTGTTATCGAACTGCGCATGCGCCGGGCGCCTACATTTCCCAGGGCGCATTGCGACTAAGTACGCCGTACGGGCCTATTGATTTCGACGCGGATGTAAACGGCGTAACTCCCGATTCATGGACGACTTACGCAAACAACGTAAAAAATTCGAACCTTGCGGCGGGAACAGCGACCATACTTTAACATTGTTATTCCACCTCATAGGTGGAATAACTTTAGGCCGCCTAAGGCCTTACGTGAACGAAGTTAATCGACTGCGGCGGGCTCACGTACGTTCGGGAATCGGCGTAAAAGCTCATTTACATAATCTACGCCGGCCGCAATGGAAGCGCCACCTAGCGGCCATCCAAAAAATTGCAAGCTAGGATAGAACGGCGCAAGCCGTCCTATCTTAGCTTTGTTTAAGCGTATCTCTGTTTGAGCATACGCTTTAACAAACGCCGGCGTAGATTCAGAGTTAGGCCGGCTTATCTACTGATAAGCCGGCCTAACTCTTTCTGAATCTACCTATTTGTTTTTATCTGTAGGCATCCCTTACCTGCATTGGCAGTTTTTTGGTAAAGTTGAACTAACTCCTCAAAATCTAAACTCACACTGAAAAAAAGAATAGAATTTCCCTTTATCTGTACTCTACATAGTTTATTAAAAGTTTAATTCTGTAATTAATGTTTTTTTCTTTTTTTGTATATCAGGATACAGCCTCTCCACCTTGCTTCCATCCCACTCTCTATTGCTCTTATCTCGTTGGTTCAGTGGGGCGTATTCTGGGAACTACCCAAGCATCAGTGGGACAGCTGTAACCGCGTGTGGTGGGCGAACGTTTTACTGATTACCAATTTTGTGTCCGTTTCAGATTCTGTAAGTTTGTCTCACTCTTTTTTTTAAATGCTTTTCTTTAAGGGCTCATGCACATGCTTGTAAGTACACGGGTGTTCAGAAACTATACAAAGTACCCTGGAACTCACATCTGCCTGGTACAGCCACCCATTTACAGCAATTACAAGATGCGGCTGTGCACAAGTATATGTCAGGAGAGTAGAATTGTGTTTATAGCGCAAAAGTAAAAAACAATATTTTTTACTTTCTGCTATAATACATATCCAATAAAAAATAAAAAAAATCGAATTTCTTCATCAATTTAGGCCACTATGTATTCTCCTACATATTTTTGGTAAAAAAAAATCCCAATCAGCGTATATTGATTAGCTCGTGCAAAAGTTGTATAGGCAGATTCAGTTATAGTTACGCCGGCGTATCAGTAGATACGCCGTCGTAACTCTGAATCCGCGCCGTCCTACATTAAAGCGTATGCTCAAACTGAAATACGCTTAAATGTTGCTAAGATACGAGCGGCGTAAGTCTTCCTACGCCGTCGTATCTTAGCTGTCCATTTACGCTGGCCGCTAGGGGCGTGTACGCTGATTTAGGCCTAGAATATGTAAATCAGCGAATTATTATAAAAGAATTATCAAGAATTATAATAAAATTGATTAAAAAAGATCTCTCTCTCCCTTCCTCTTCCATTACCTCCCTCTTTTATTTATTCTTTCTTTGCCTTCTATTTTATTCCTACCCTTTCTCAATCATATAATCGCACAAAAAGAACTTCCATACATGGGTCTGAATGAGTGTCTATTAAATTAAGACTTTTTGAAACAAAGGAGCAGATATTAACCCAATCAATAATGTGACGGCAGCAGTGCTGACCTTATATATATGTACAGCTGGGGCCAATCAATACAACCCGCCAACATGAATTGTACATGAGAGAGCGATACAATCCCAAACTTTTATTTTGCGCAGAGTAGTAACACTTTATAAAAAATTATTGCTGTGTCTCTCTGCCATTTATTTCAGTGCACCGGCTGGGCCTGGTACCTCTCAAATGATTTCCAGTTCCATCTCACAACCCCTCTTCTCATTTTTCTGTATGTCAAGTAAGTATATCTTCAGGCATATGTTATTATGGGGGTCTGGGTCGGGAGGTCCCCAGTGATAATAGAAATGAATGACATAGATCACTTGGTGCGCTAAAACATTTATTTGAGAGCATCAGCTTAGCTCTGGCTCAATGTCTGTGAACCATTTCATGACTTAACCCCCCCCCCCCCCCCAGCAAATGTTGATTGCTGAGTATGTATATTTATTCTTATTTTTACAATACAGGATTTATATAGCTGCAACAGTATGGGCAGCGCCATACAATATGAAGACAAATAGTAGTTATGCCGCGTACACACGATCATTTTTCTGCATGAAATAACCATAGTTTTTCAAAAACGTCATTTAAAATGATCGTGTGTGGGCTACACATAATTTTTCAGGTTCTGAAAAACGACAAAAAAAAAATTCGAACATGCTGCATTTTTTAACGTTGTTTTAAACTATGTTGTTTTTCGGGTTGTAAAAAATGGTCGTGTGTGGGCTAAAACAACGTTTTAAACCCGCGCATGCTCAGAAGCAAGTTATGAGACGGGAGCGCTCGTTCTGGTAAAACTACCGTTCATAATGGAGTAAGCACATTCATCACGCTGTAACAGACAGAAAAGCGCGAATCGTCTTTTACTAACACGGAATCAGCTAAAGCAGCCCAAAGGCGAATAGAACTTCCCCTTTAGAGTGCCGTGGTGTGTGGGCAACGTCGTTTTTAACCACTTCCTTACTGGGCACTTAAACCCCCTTCCTGCCCAGAGGACTTTTTGCGATTCGGCACTGCGTCGCTTTAACTGACAATTGCGCGGTCGTGCGACGTGGCTCCCAAACAAAATTGACGTCCTATTATTTTGAAAAAAATAATAATATTTTTTACTTGTTGCTATAATAAATAGCTAAAAAAAAAATTCTCAGACTAGGCCGATACGTATTCTACATATTTTTAGTAAAAAAAAAAAAATCGCAATAAGCGACTGGCTTGCGCAAAAGTTATAGCGCCTACAAAATAGGGGACAGAATTATTATTTTTTATTATTTTTATTTTTTTACTAGTAATGGCGGCGATCTGAGATTTTTATTGGGATGGCGGACACATCGGACACTTTTGACACATTTTTGGCACCATTCACATTTATACTGCGATCAGTGCTATAAATATGCACTAATTACTGTATAAATGTGACTGGCATTGAAGGGGTTAACACTAGGGGGTGAGGGAGGGGTTAAATGTGTACCCTGCCTAGTGTTACTAACTGTGGGGGAAGGGGACTGACTGGGGGAGGTGACCGATCTGTGTCCCTATGTACAAGGGACACAGATCGGTCTCCTCTCTTCCTGACAGGACGTGGATCTGTGTGTTTACACACACAGATCCACGTCCTTGTCTCTGTAACCGCCGATCGCGGGTGCGTGGCGGACATCGCGGCCGCCAGGCGCCCCCAGTGGCCAGGAGGAGCGGAGGCCGTAAAAACACGGCGAGTCAGAGAATTAGAGCCGTATAAAGTCGTACGGCCGTCGGGAAGTGGTTAATGATGAAGTTGGGAAAACGTTTTGAACATTTTTTTTTATGCCGAAAAATGATGGTGTGTACGCGGCATCAGAATACAAATCAAGGCAAAAGTGTTAGGAGGGTCCTGCTCAAATGTAAACTTGGTCAATGGGTAATTTGGGAGAACGGAAGGTGGATTTTTAAAAATGACAAATATAAACTGGTTGTAGCCGGGTAGTTTGAGAATTACGCACATTATCACACCTAGTGAATTCCCCTGGAAGCCATGTGTTGGCGTTCATCTTTGAGAAGACAGGGAGGTGAAGCATTTGTTCTGTCTGATAAAATTTGGATCTGTCTTTGTGTTTTGCAGAGCTAAATATGTTATGTTTGCTGGAGTGGTGCTGATATTTATCGCATCTACTGTTATCACCACCTTGATTTCCTTCTTTTTAAAACTTTCCATCCGTTATCCAAGAGGTGAAAGGTAACTATAAAACGTAACATTTTTGCCTCTTTGGTATGTCTTCAGGCATTTGGATCTAAACCTACGTTCACTGAAAAGGGAAAGCCACCACATTCCAAAAATAAAATAGAATGCAAGGAAAGAAGAAAGAAAGGAGGGAGGTAGTGGAAGAGGACTTTTTTTTTAAATCAATTTAATTATAATTCTTGATTTGGTTTAAAAATTCTTAAGCTGACACTAATTTAAATTTTAAATTTTATTTAGAGAGAGGGAAATATTTTTTTATAAATTTATATTTATAATTCTTTATTTAGTTTACAAGTTCTCAAGCTAACCCTAATTTAAAATGTTCTATTTTCTTTAGAGAGAGAATTTTTTTTTAAATCAATTTTATTATAATTCTTGATTTGATTTACAAGTTCTTAAGCTGACACTAATTTAAATTTTTATTTAGAGAGAGGGAAATATTTTGTTATTCTTTATTATTATCACATTATTGATTGGGTTAATATCTGCGCCTTTGTTTCAAAAAGTATTAATGTAATAGACACTCATTCAGACCCATGCATGGAAGTTCTTTATTGTGCGATTAAATGATTGAGAAAGGGCAGGAATAAAATAGAAGGCAAGCAAGAAGACAGAAAAGAGGAAAGGGGAGAGAGAATCTTTTAAAAAAATAAGGTAAAGTCTAAACAAAGAAGTTTGAAATAGATAGAAAACTGTCTAAAAGACCGAATTCAGAGAGTAGTGGTTAATGATTCTTACTCTGAATGGTCTAAAGTTTTCAGTGGTGTACCCAACCCTGTATCTTGGCCTAGGCCAACAAGACCCAGGCCTAGGGCAGCACTTTGCAGAGGGGGGCAGGGATGGACTGGCCATAGGGACTACAGGGAGTTTCCCGGTGGGCCGATGGCTCAGTGGGCCGTTTTTTAAACAGAGATGCTGCTTGGAGGACATTTTTTAACGCCCTGGCAGCGCCCCAGTGTGAAAGCACTCAGACTTTCACACTGGGACTGCAGCGGAAGCGTTTTTTCAGTTGCTTTACAGGCGCCCAAAAGCGCCTAAAAAATGCCCTTAGTGTAAAAAGGGGTCCTACACTCACCCCCTCTCTTTTACACTCTCTCTCTTTTTCTTACACTCACCCCCCCTCTCACCCCCTTTCCCTCCTCCCTCTCTCTCTCTCTCATTCCCCTCTCTCTCACCCTCTCATGATATACAATAATGGATGTAGGGGCCTTTTGGTGGGCGTAATTTTTCGGGGGGGGGGGGGGGGGCAGCGTTTTATTGAATTAAAGTGGGCCGGTCTGGATGAAGTCCAGGGCCAAATTTTTGTCCCAGTCCAGCCCTGGAGGGGGGGGACTCAGGGCAGCATGAAAAGAGTCCCTGCCGGCTTGCGCTACACTTTTAGTGCAGCACCAGTCTTATGCGGTGGACTGAGCCGCAAGACAAATCGGTCTGGCAACCCCATGAAGATCGCCGCCCAAGATCCCTGCTGAAACAGGGCAAAATTACACACGTGCCATGCATGGCACACGTCCTGACCTTGGTCGTGCAGCGATTCGTTGCCAAATACCCTGGGGTCCAGGACGTCTTGCGGCAGGCCAGGAAAATCTCGGCCCATTTCAGAAGATCTTACAAGGCCATGGCTCGCCTTGCTGACATTCAGCGGCGACACAACCTGCCCGTCAGACGTCTTATTTGTGACTGCCCGACGCGATGGAACTCAACATTGTATATGCTTGATAGGCTGCTCCAGCAGAAACATGCAGTTAACGACTACCTGTACAAACTCTACGGCAGGACAGGTTCTGGGAGCTTGTTTTTTTTGCACCGCGCCAGTGGCTGCTCATGCGCGACTCATGCAGATTTCTGCGGCCATTTGATGAGATCACCAAACTGGTCAGTCACAGCCAGGGCGCCATCAGTGACATCATACCTTGCGCCTTCTTTCTGGAGCGTGCATTGCGTTGTGTCATTGATCAAGCCGTCGAGGAGCAGGAGCAGGAAGATGAGGAAGTCGCAATGCTGGATGAATTCCCAGGGGGGCTACTCCACCTGAGACAAGTCAACAACGGACTGAAGAGGAGTCAGAGGAGGATGGTGCCGGGGCGGAGGAGAAGGAGCAAGAAGAGCATGCTTTAAACCTTTCTGGGATCCCTGGTCTTGTCCGTGAATGGGGGGAGGAGAATGAGGATGACATTATCCTGGATGATGAGCAGGAGCCAGGCCAGTACAGCGCTTCCAGTTTAGTGCAAATAGGGGCCTTCATGCTCCAGTGTTTTAAGAGGGACCCCGTATAAAAAGCATAAAGGGCAAGGACCAGTACTGGGTGGCAACGTACTTAGACCCCCGGTACAAATAAAACATGGCGGAAATGTTACCACCATCACAGAGGGCTATCAGAATGCAACACTTCCAGGCCTTGCTTCCACTCACAGAGAAACAGTTTCGGGTACCAATTCAACAGCACTTGCAAGAAGAGGGCGGTTTGAAGATTTCTTGGTCACTAATGATATGAAATCATTCTTTCAGCCGACCCATCGATGGCTGTCCTCCGGATCCAGCATCAGGGAACGCCGAGACCGACAGGTGTCCGACTACAACGGTTAACGGCCGATGTGGACGCACTGAGAAGTGATGAACCCCTGGACTACTGGGTGGGCAGGCTTGACCTTTGGCCAGAGTTTGCACAATTTGCAATGGAACTGTTGGCTTGCCCCTCGGCCAGTGTCCTGTCCGAAAGGACGTTCAGCGCAGCGGGGGGGTCGTGACCGATAAGCGCACTCGCCTAGCTCACAACAGTGTTGACTACCTGAAATTTATAAAAATGAACGTTTTATTCAAATTCCGGTGAACGCCTGTGGGATATTTTTTCGGGTCTGTATTGGCCGGCACTTACTTCTGTATCCGGTGAATGCCTAATGTACTACCAGCCACAGAATAGAAAGTTGTTTGCTGTCAGGTGAACGCCTGTGGCCGTGGGCTAATTTTTGGGGATTGTAATGGCCGACACTTACTTCTGTGTACGGTGAATGCCTAATGTACCACCAGCCACAGAAAACAAAGTTGTTTGCTGTCAGGTCAACACCTGTGGCTGTGGGCTAATTTTTGGGGGCCTGTGATGGCCGACACTTTATTCTGTATCCGGTGAATGCCTAATGTACCACCAGCCACGGAATACAAAGTTGTTTGCTGTCAGGTGAATGCCTGCGGCAGTGGGCTAATTTTTGGGGCACTTACTTCTGTATCCGGTGAATGCCTATTGTACCACCAGCCACAGAATACAAAGTTGTTTGCTGTCAGGTGAACGCTTGTGGCCGTGGGCTAATTTTTGGGGCATGTAATGGGCGGCACTTACTTCTGTATCCGGTGAAGGCCTATTGTACCACCAGCCACGGAATACAAAGTTGTTTGCTGTCAGGTGAACGCCTGTGGTCGTGGGCAAATTTTTGGGGCATGTAATGGGCGGCACTTACTTTTGTATCCGGTGAATACCTATTGTACCACCAGCCATGGAATACAAAGTTGTTTGCTGTCAGGTGAACGCATGTGGGCTAATTTTTGGGGCCTTTACTAGCCGGCACTTCTGTATCCGGTGAATAGCGTAATGTACCTCCAGCCACAGAATACAAAGTTGTTTGCTGTCAGGTGAACACCTGTCGGCAAATTTTTGGGGCCTGTAATGACCGGCACTTACCATATATATCGGCGTATACCGCGCACTATTTTGCCCTGAAAATCAGGGCAAAATCGTGGGTGCGCGATATACGCCGATACCCGCTTTCCCGCCACGAGTTTTGAATACTGCGCCTGCATATACCGAGCGCAGTACACTCGTGTAACTTCGGGCAGTCTCGGCGCCTCTCGCACTGACGTCCTGTGCATACAGGACGTCAGCGCGACAGTTGCCGAGCCTGCCCGACGTTACACGAGTGTACTGCGCTCGGTATATGCCGGCGCAGTATTCAAAACTCGTGGCAGGAAACGAGCGGGGAGGACGCCGGACCCGCCGAAGAGGACGCCGGACCCGCCGAAGATGGACGCCCGACCCGCCAAAGACGGACGCCCGACCCGCCGAAGAGGACACCTGATGAACGCCGCGCAAGACACCAAAACTGTAAGTACAAAAAAACAAACAAACTTTTTTCCACAGGAATTCCGGCCACCTTGGGGGTGCGCGGTATACGCAGAAGTGCTTTATACCGCGATAAATACGGTACTTATGTATCCGGTTTTTCGCTTAATACTTCTGGTAGGTCAGTGTCCATGTTGTGGGACTATTTGTGCACAGCTAGTTAGTATTGTGGCTGCAAATATGACCTGCAGGTTTTTAATATTTGCCTGCAATTAAAGTCAATGGAGCCCGCCGCGAGCCTGCGGACATTTGCGAAAGTTCATGGTTATCGTTTGCGAACCGTCCCATCAGATGTTCGTCCATCACTATTCTTCACAGTAAGAGATGTAAAAACGTGAAAAAGACTCTCTCAAGAGCTCGTTCTGGCCAGCTCAATAGATTGTTTTAAAAAAAAAAGTTCTGTATTCTTTCCTAAATGCACAAAATATAATTGCATAATAATATTTATAGGTAATATCGAATTCCCTCCCTGAGAATCAGGAAGGATTTTCCCCCCCCCCACTGGAACTTCATGCTTTATCAGGGTTTTTTTCCTCTAGATCAACTGTGGGTATAGAATTGTGTATATGGAGGTTTTCTATTTTTTTTATTTTCTCTGTTGGCTGAACTAGATGGACTAGTATCTTTTTTGACTTTTGGATATGTGCATAACATGGGTGTATTTAGCTATGTGCCTAGAGATCTGATCTATTATAAAAATCCTTCTTTTCTACAGCCAGTCCCGCATGAATTACTGGGTGGAGTATTACACCAAACCTTACTGTCGATATGGCCCCTTTTTGGTTGGTGTAGTGACTGGCATTATGATTGCCAAAAAGCAGTACATTACAAACAAGGTAAGTGCTTGTGACTATAAAATACAGGAGGCAAGGTCTTTTATCCAAGATATCTGAAAAAACAGGTATATGTAATAGGGATTGACATTGACTGTTGTATTATTTATATCTGTTGTACTTCAGCCTTTCACATTATTCCAGCACAGAAAATTCCAAACATTCAAACAGGACAGTGTTCCTACAGCTCTATTACATATTAAAAAATACCTGTCATGAGAGCTATACTGTACAGTATGTGGGATCCTATGTCCGCTTACTCCCTGCATACTGTGACGATCAGCCTGCAGCCTCTGCCACCTGCTGGATGATGGTAGCACTGCAGTTTGGTCTCATCAGGAGTGCCTAAATCAGGGGTGGCCAATTTTTTGAAGAGTGAGGGCCACTTAAGCAACTTGGTAACCAGTCGCGGGCCACAGTGACATCAATGTAAATTCTTTGTGAAAAAAAAAAAAAGTTAACTAATCGCGGCAAAATACGCCACGTACGCAGCGTTACAATGTGAGTCAACTTTTTGTGTGCACCCCTATGTGTCACGTATTGCACTGCTGGTTCTTTTATCCTGGAACACAATATCTGATAATAAAATCTATTGGGCTATAATTTTAGGGAATGGCTTTTTGTTCTCAGGTTTGTACACTGTTTACTGTTCTGACAGTTCTGATGATGATGAATGATTCACCAGGAGTTTGCAGTCTGACAAGTACTGTAACTGTATTCAGCTTGAAGAGTACATTGAGAACATTCGTCAAGCCATCTGTTTTTTTTACTCTGTAACGGGAAGGATTTCTGTCTCTGTACAGGCTCAGGCGGTTGTCGGATGGATATCTGCATTGCTCATCATGCTCCTGGTGATATGTCTTGCTTTCATTCTGGATGATACTCCTACATCTTACTCCATCCTGGCCGCCCTTTACCAAGGCATCCATAGGACTTTGTGGGCAGTCGCTATTGCCATGATCCTTGTTCTGTGTCATGAAGGATATGGAGGTACCAAGGAATACATTATATTTATGTTGAACAATGTGCTTGGAGACTTGTCACAAATGTGGGCAATTGAGATTGCGTATATGAAGAAAAAAACGTATACGCAGAGGTTACCTTCATGCCAAAACCATCCATAGAGCAGCTTAGGTTATGGTTATGTTCACCACTCAACCTTTCATTTGAAAGCTGAACTTGGTCTAGATCAGTGGTTCTCAACCCTTGCCTCAGGACCTACTAACAGGCCAGGTTTGCAAGATAACTGAAATACATCACAGGTGATATACAGTATTTTTCGGACCATAAGACGCACTTTTTTCACCCAAATATATGGGGAAAAAAGTCTCTGCGTCTTATAGTCCGAATATGGAAAATACAGCCCCCCCCCGTCACCGCCGTTTAACATACCGTATAGCAGGCAGGCAGCTGAGCCATCAGCGGGCTCACGGCGGATTGCGGCGGCATAGACGGACTGTGTACGGTAATGGCGGCATGTCTGCATAGGAAGCGGGCTACGGAGAAGAAGCCCCAGGAAGCATTGCGCCATGTTCAGTGCACGGAGCTACGCCCACACGGCGTCACCACCAGGGCTTAAGTCCTGCGGGAACAGAGTTCCTGCAATTTTTTCACAGCAGGAACTCAGTTCCCTTTGCAGGACTAGAGCAACCGAGCCAATCCTTCACTAAGCGGCGATGCCCAGCTCGAGTCACTGTCAGGGGCAGGCGAACCTTAGTAATCCTTTGTTACTGGCCGCTTCCTGTATATGGATTCATCGGGTAGTGTGCGGGTTTTCCTTCACTTCCTCGATGCCGCAATGTCTCCTGGGAGCTTTTGTCATTGTTCCCAGGAGACATTGCGGAGATCTGACGTGAGTTGTCGTGGGATTTAGAAAGAACTTGTTTAGTAATTATACACATGAATGTATAATTTTTTTTTTTTTGGTGGTGGGGGAGTGGATCTTGGGTGGGAGTTCCCACACTTTTTTCCCCAGGACTTGATCCCTGGTCACCATGTATTGCTCAGTGCGCTCAGTGATCTCCTGAGTCAGCTGACCCCTGAGTCATCTGACCATAATGGTGTAATATCATTGGTTGCTTCCTCATGCATCTGGACAGCATCTGTAACCCATACGGAATACAGCAAAGAAATACAGTACAGTGGCATTTATAAAAAAACGGATTTTACAGTAATAAGGAATTTACAGTAACTGGTAACACTGACCAGTAGTTTATTGAATATTTCAGTACATATTTGGGTCAGAATCTTTTTCTTTTTCAAAAAAAATTCCTCTAAAATCTAGGTGCGTCTTATGGTCAGGTGCATCTTATAGTCCGAAAAATATGGTAATTTGCTAATTGCAGTATTCTAGTCTGCATCTCCCCAAGGTAATACTTATGCTGCGTACACGCGATCATTTTTCGTCATGAAAAAAACGCTGTTTTTAAAAAATGTCATTTCAAATGATCGTGTGTGGGCTACACATCATTTTTCGGGTTCTGAAAAAACACAATTTTTTTTTTCAAACATGCTGCATTTTTTTCCGTTTTTCGGGTTGTAAAAAATGATCGTGTGTGGACTAAAACGACGTAAAAAACCAACGCATGCTCAGAAGCAAGTTATGAGACGGCAGCGCTCGTTCTGGTAAAACTACCATTCGTAATGGAGTAAGCACATTCATCACGCTGTAACAGACAGAAAAGCGCGAATCGTCTTTTACTAACACGGAATCAGCTAAAGCAGCCCCAAGGGTGGAGTCATCCGAATGGAACTTCCCCTTGATAGTGCCGTCGTACGTGTTGTACGTCACCGCGCTTTGCTAGAGCATTTTTTTAAAATTATGGTGTGTGGGCAACGTCGTTTTAATGATGAAGTTGGAAAAACTTTGTTTTTTCTACATCCAGAAAAACATTTTTTTTTTTCATGCCGAAAAAATTATCGTGTGTACGCGGCATAAAAATCTGGCCTGTTAGTGGGTCCTGAGAACAGGAGTTGAGAACCACTGGTCTAGACAGTTTCTTGCCTCCTTAGAGCCGGTTCACACTGGGGCGGCACGACTTTGGGGATGACTCGGTAAGGCGTCCTGAAGAAGACTTCAGAGGCGACTTGCAAAATGACTTCTGTATAGAAGTCAATGCAAGTCACCCCGAGTTGCCCCCGAAGTCGTACAAGAACCTTTTTCTAAGTCGGAGCGACTTGCGTCGCTCCTATTAGAACGGTTCTATTGAATAGAATGGGACGCGACTTGTCAGGCGGCTGAGTCGCCTGACGAGTCGCGCCAGTGTGAACCGGCTCTAAGTGTCCTTATAGGAAAAGGGGTCCACGGCCTTTGTCTAAGAGACAAAACAACTTCATCAAAATAACTTTTCTATATAATAAAAAAAATAATATACTGCTGCTGGTTTATTGCTTTGTTTTATCCATTTTAGGTAGCTTTCTGTTAGCTTCGTATTCCCTTTTTTTTAATCTATCAAGTGAAAGTGTATCACTTGTAAGTTATATTAACTTAGACATGTTTATCAAAGATCATAAGACAATGAGATCACTATTCAATTTTTTTTAAAGGTGTTAGTCAAATAGTAAAGCAATGAGATAATTGTCATGAGATGTGACACATCAAAATAAATATGTAAGTGATTTGAAATAAATGTGCTGGGTGGGAAAGATCCTCCAACCCTGATTTCAAGGACTCTGGTCCCGAAAGGGTTAACCCTATCTCTAAATTGGAGTTTGTGGCAGGTCATAGCTGTGAGGAAGTGTGGACAGTCTGGCGACTAAGGCCAGTCATAGTCGGTTCAGCAGGAACCGGCCGAGATCCGAACCATGTGTGGGCATGCTGAATGTATTAAGTTGATTGATCGATCGACTTGGGTACAACCAGCCTGACGGATTGTGCTTGCGATTATCATTAGTGGCTTCTCCCAGCTGGGGTGGCTTTCCCCGCCCAGTGAATACAATGGCTTGGTGGGAGGGATTCCCCTGCCACAGCCTGTGACTGCAGGAAGGAAATTCGCTCCATGTATGCGCTGCTTAGAAATTAGATCTGTGTATGGGCTGCTTAGAAATTAGATCTGTGTATGGGCTTCTTAGTGTTTGCTGAGCTCCCACGGCCTTTACGTTACTCTGAAACAAATGGGAGCCCTAAACACTGGTGTAGGACTTGTATACTGGTGGTGAGCTATTGTGGTGTTTTACATCATTGTTGCCAACCGTCAGAATCTTTACTGCCAGCCAGTAAAAAATTGGCAATTTTCTCCTGCCAGTAATTGCCAGTGACAGAAAAAGCTTGCCAGTACAACATTTTTATGTGATGCTCTGCTCTGAACTGCGCGTGTGCAGTTCCATTTCAGAGCCGGCTAAGATCATCCGAGTGCCTGCTACAGTGTGTTTGGGTGGCGCCAGAAGGGGGGGGAAGCCTGAACACGTTGTGTGATGTCATAGTGTAAGGGAGCCGAGTGGAGCGGGCGGAGCCGAGCGTGTGGGTCTGCGGGATGGGAGCAAGGAAAGCCGGGAGCAGGACTGCCAGTGCTGTTTGGACTGGAGTGGGCGGAAGAGACCACCTGGCATGGAGAGTGACTATCTCTGTGACTCAGGAGGGGAAATACAAAGTATGGCAGATACGCCATATACAACTCAAAGAAGTAAAACTTGTGGTCCAACATCTAAGTAACAAAGTACTGTAAAAGGGACCACGTAGCTAGCGCCGACGAAGGGAACCAAGTGTGTGTCCCCCAGGCCCGCTCACCCCTACAGGGAACATACTGTGAGTGGGGGGGGGGTACCTAAAGAGCATATCCAAATATCCAAACCCAAGAATAATCGAGGTTCCATAAGGAAACCAACCCAACGGTCCCCAAAACAAGCAAAGCTTACCCCAGTGTAATTAAATACACAGGTCCTATGGTCAGTCATCTAAGGGGCTGGTCGTGCATAGGGTTGAGAAGCGGTGTATGAAGCTTATATAATTCTTATGCCTTGTACACACGATCGGAACTTCCGATGGAAAAAATCAGATGCAATTTTTTCATCGGATATTCAGACCGTGTGTATGCCCTATCTGAGTTTTTCCATCAGCAATTCCGACGGACTTAGAAAGAGAACATGTTCAGAAATGCCGTTTGTCTGTATGGAACTCCGGCGGAGAAAAAAACATGCATTCTCAGAATTAAGTCGACGCATGCTCGGAAGCATTGAACTTCTTTTTTCTCGGCTCGTCGTAGTGTTGTACATCACCGCGTTTT
Source organism: Rana temporaria (assembly GCF_905171775.1). Taxonomy (NCBI): domain Eukaryota; kingdom Metazoa; phylum Chordata; class Amphibia; order Anura; family Ranidae; genus Rana; species Rana temporaria. Next base: position 50,774,080 of record NC_053489.1, read on the forward strand.
GGACGGTCGGAATTTGGTGTGACAGTGTGTATGCAAGACAGCTTGAGCGGAATTCCGTCAGAAAAATCAGTCAGAGTTTATCCCGACGAAAATTCCTATCGTGTGTATGGGGCATAACACTTACTGTAAGCTTAACGAGATTGTAAAGGATACATTTTTTTTAATGGTTTTGCATAGAGCAGCCCCGATTCTCCTTTTTCTGGGGTCTCACGCCAGCACTCCTGGCTCCTCCCCCCGACGTCAGGGGTGTCAGCACAAGTCAGATCTTTGGTACAGATTCAGAACCGACCACGATGTGTTCTGCTTAGTGTGGTCAGATTTTAATGGTAAAGCAGAGGGATTGGCAGGAACACCAGGGATTTCACACAAAGGAAGCAATACAAAAAGAACAGGATACTTTTTCATACAAGTACATGGTACAGCAGGCACAAATCAGGAATATGAAATGCTGGGGTAACGTAATATTGTACGTTTAGAACCACTTTAAAACTAACCCTCTCTGTAACCTTAACATTCACTGGAATACTAAACGTAAAGTAGAACTATGGGCAAAACTTTTTTTTTTCATTTTGGATAGAGTAAGGGATGGTTATAACCCCTGTCAGATATTTTTTTCGCCATCTCTGTCCCATTGCAGAGATTTCACTTCACTTCCTGTCTCATAGCCAAACAGGAAGTGAGAGGAAATCTCTGCAAATTAAAGGCATTTTTTGGGGACCCCCAGCTCACCAGAACTATAGTCTCCATTGGAAATTTTCATCTATTACTTTTCTGGGGACAACCCAAAATTTTGAGTTTTCTTTTTACTTTCACTTTCAATGATAATGGTAAACAGGACAAATAGAGGGGGAATCTCCTTAAAGCGGAGTTGTGCAGAATTTTTTTTAAAGTCAGCAGCTACAAATACTGCAGCTGCTGACTTTTAAAATAAGGACACTCACCTGTCCAGGGCGTCCACGATGTCGGCATCCAAAGCCGATCTATGCCTCGACTCTCGGATGCTGCCGCCGCCATCTTCGGTAAGGGAATCAGATAGTGAAGCCTTGCGGCTTCACAGCCTGGTTCCCTACTGCGCATGTGCGACTCGTGCTAAACGATCCCACTGGTCCCTGCTGTCTTCTGGGACCTGTGTGTCTCCCAGAAGACAGCGGGATGGACGGAGGAGGCACCGGACGTGGCATAGATAGCAGCAGGTGGCTCGGCTATCTATGCCCAGAAGTGGGAGCAAAATACCTGTATTAGACAGGTATCTGCTCCCTCCTCCCCCCTGATAGGTGCCAAATGTGACACTGGAGTGGAGAGAGGATTCTGAAAACCGGAAGTTCCATTTTTGGGTGGAACTCTGCTTTAACCTCCCTGGCTGTATGATTATTTCAGATTTTAGGTGCTGAAATCGTTACCATTATTTTGCAAGGAAATTTGGCGTTTTATACTGTAGGCCTGCAATTCTTAGGAATAACTCACTTAAATCTGACCAAACAAGAGTCTAGTAGGCATCCCGGGTATGAAAAAGTTTGAAAAACAAAATTATAAATTATAATATAATAAATAATTATAAATAATTATAACAAATAATAATATAATTATAATAAAAATTATTCAATAATATAATCAACTCAAAATCACTGAAATTTGCTCAGTTGCAGAATTGTGGCTGTCATTATTTTTATTTTTTTATGACGAATTTCCCCACAAATCGCTATCACTCAATTCTGCAAGTGATTATAATTTATTATCGCTGTTTTCTAGCTGATCTAAAACCATTTTTGACATAAAGGGACACTTTTGGTTGCTATGGACAATCTACAGTTTGCAGGGAGAAAGAACAGTTTTTATTATATAAAAGTACATGCAGGGCACTGGGCAGACCACTAGGGACAAGGGGATGTGTATTTTTTACATACAGTACTGTAATCTATAAGATTACAGTATACTGTATGTAATGTGTTTGTTTACTTTTTTGAATTTGGCGCCGTTCTCCGCCCCCGTGCGTCATAACGTCGCAGGGAACGGAGATCGGCGGCACACAGAGGCACTGTGGCCCGGATTCAAGAAGCAATTGCGCCTGTGTAACCATAGGTTATACAGCGCAATTGCTTACTTGCCCCGGCGTTACGAATGCTCCTGATTCAGGAACATCGTAACGCCGACTGCAGCCTAAAATCTGTGTGGCATAAGGCTCTTATGCCACGCATATCTTAGGCTGCATTCTTGCGATGGCCGCTAGAGGCGCTCCCATTGTGCTCAGTGTATAGTATGCAAATTGCATACTAACAGCGATTCACAATGTTGCGCGAGCCCTGCGTACGCAATTTACGTCGTTTCCGTACGGCGTGTTTAGCGTAAGGCTGCCCCTTCTAATAGCAGGGGCAGCCAATGCTAAAGTATACCCGTCGTTCCCGCGTTGCGACGTTCGATTTTTACGTAATTTGCGTAAGTGATTCGTGAATGGCGCTGGACGCCATTCACGTTCACTTTGAAGCAAATGACGTCCTTGCGACGTCATTTGCCGCAATGCACATCGGGAAAGTTTCCCGACGGAGCATGCGCTCTACGCTCGGCGCAGGAGCGTGCCTAATTTAAATGATTCCCGCCCCCTACGGGATCATTTACATTAGGCGCCCTTACGCAGGGCAAGTTTACACAGCGCACACGCAATTTACGGAGCTACTGCTCCATGAATCGCGGGTAGCGCAGGAAATTTGCGGGGGCGCAGGGCAAAAACGCTGCCCTTCGCCTCCGTAACAAAGGGGCAAATCTACCTGAATCCGGGCGAGGTCCCGCTCGCTCACACAGCGCGGCGGCATCGCAGGATCCAGGGACAAGGTAAGTAACTTTGTCTCTGGCTGCAGCGAGGCGAGCCCGAGTCTGGCTCGGGGATACCGCTCTTGGTAGAAAAATCTTACCCCGAGCCACACTCAGGAATACCGCCAGGAGGGTTAATGGGGGCACAGCAATGCAAATTGACAGGGGCTCCAATTCCTCTCCACTCTATCCAAAACTATAAAAAAAAAGTAGCAAATAAGAGAAGCTCGTTGTTCGGATTTACATACACTTTAAATAAACCACTGTTGACATAATTACTTTTTCTGTGCTAGGATTGTCTGAGCAAAACGATATCTGTGTTGAAGTCTCTGCACTGCAATCTTCTTCTCTGCCTGGAATCACTAAATATAACTCATCAACACTTTAACTAGCTCCTGTGTAATGGCAGCACAAATTAACAGATTCTGAGCGTGCCCAACAGAAAATCCAGCTGAGGTGATATGACGGCGGTGTAATGAAAATGTCTGCACGAGTGCCTTATACAGAGAGGGGGGTGTTTGTAGCTTTTCTGCAAATTGGAGTTTTCTGATGCAGCTTTATTAGATAGTATCAGGACACGTACTTACCGAGACCGAGATGCTGCGGACGGCTCACCTTTGCGGACTGGCGCTAACCTTCCTCCGAGGGTGGAAACAGAGAGAGGGAAGCACCAGAAGGCACCGGCACCGGAGGGTAGCTGGGTAGTAGCCGAGGTGAAGATCACAAGTGTGGGATCCGGAACCACAGGATAAGTTAGAAGCCGGAAGCCAATGCGAAGTCAATCAGGAGCAGTCCAAGTCCAAGTCCAAGAAGCAAGCCAGGTTCAGGGAATGGAGACAGCAGCAAGTCCGAGATTCAAGCCGGGATCAGGGTTCACAGAGAGAAGCGAGTCCAAAGTCCAGAGCCGGGGTCAGGGGTAAGAGAAGGCAGCAATCCGATAAACGAGCCGAGGTCAGGTATCTAGTCAAGCAATCAGGTAATCCAGGTCAAGAGGTTAGTTCAAGGGATAAAGCACATACAGGAACTGATGACAAACCAGCAATTAGCAAAGGGGAAGGGGCTGGCTTAAATAGGCCGCACTGGCCACTGATTGGTTCACAGAAGTACAGGTTCAGGACCAGGTTCCAACGGACAGCACACAGAACAGCACTGAACAGTGGCTCAGAGACAAAAGAGCTGGACCTGCAATGGAGAGATCCTGGGTTCGATTCCACCCAGGACCAACTGGGGAAAGAGACAGTGGAAGGTCTGCGCCCTGACAGATAGGCAGGAATTCCACTTTTAAAACTTCCTAACAATAACTATTCTAAAAAAATTACCCCCTCCCAGCACCTGTTACCTATCCTGCCTACCCTTTTGTAAAAAACAAAAAACTTCTACTTACCAATTTTGCGCGAGTCTGGTCACATGATCCCACAGCTTTGACTCCCCTGCGTGAGTAAGCAACCAGCTGCAGGCGAGAAGAGGGAGCATGGACAATGGCTGCTCTATGGGTGATATCACCCCTACTGAAATTCCCAGCCATCGCTGAGCACTCTCTGACACAGGGGAGTCAAATCTGCAGGATCATGTGACTGGACCGCTGTGGGCTGAAAAAGTATTTATTGTGACAGCGCAAGACCCTGCCGCTGCGCAAATGTAGGTGTAAATGACACAGGATTCACATTAAAGGGGTTGTAAAGGTACATGTTTTTTGACCTTAATGCATTCTATGCATTAAGGTGAAAAAACATACGTGATTAGCACCCCCCCCCCCCCCCCCGTTTACTTTCCAGAGACATGAAAAGACCCGATTTGCGAACGCGCTTGACTCTTCGCTGGATAGTTTGATAGCAGCACAGCCATTGGCTCGCGCTGCTGTCAATCAAATCCAATGACGTGGTGCGTCGGGGGTCGGGGCCGAGTAATACACTCGGCAGCTATGGCCGCCGACTGTATCACACGGGAGCGCGCCCGCAAGCTAATCCCCCCAGGAAAGAGCTTCCCAGAGGGGGTTAGCTGCGGGGAGGAGCCGCTGTGGGACACCAGAAGAGGATGTTCGGGGCCACTCTGTGCAAAACGAACTGCACAGTGGAGGTAAGTATCACATGTTTGTTTAAAAAAAATAAAAACATAAAACCCCTTTAAGGCTTGATGTAAGGTTCCAGACTAATAGGTAGATTCAGGTAGAGTTAGGCCGACTTATCAGTAGATAAGTTGACCTAACTTGCGCCGTCCTATCTTAGATTGCAATTTTTCGGATGGTGGCGCTTCCATTGCGGTCGGCGTAGAATATGTAAATGAGTTGATACGCCGATTCACGAACGTATGGCCGGCCGCCGCAGTCGATTTACGCCGTTTCCGTAAGGCATTAGCAGGCCTAAAGTTATTCCACCTATTAGGTGGAATAACAATGTTAAAGTATGGCCGGCGTTCCCGCCGCGAGATTCAAATTTTTTACGTTGTTTGCGTAAGTCGTCCGCGAATCGGGATTTACTTTGTTTACGTCCACGTCGAAATTAATAGGCCCGTGCGGCGTACGTAGCCGCAATGCACACTGGGAAATGTAGGCGCCCGGCGCATGCGCAGTTAAAAAAAAACGTAAAAAAAACGTGAGGTCAAGCCTCATTACCATCAAACACGCTCCCCTCCAACACATTTGAATTTGGCGCCCTTACGCCCGCCCGCTTTAGGCTACGCCGCCGTATATTAGCAGGCACGTATATTGAGAATCATTACTAGCCTAGCTAATTTACGGCGGCGTAGCCTAAACAGGCTAAGCTACGCCGCCGTAACTTTAATCCAATGTACCTGAATCTACTTATAACTTTTTTGAGCAGATAAATGTTGTAGTCCCAGATTGGGATCTGGAGCTTGAAGGTTCCAAAACATCTTGAAGGTTCCAAGCAGCCTGTGTGAGTACATAGGTGTGCAGGGTCGTTATATGCTCAAGCCTTAAGATAGCTCAGAGCTCCCAGTTTGGAGATAGGAGGTCTCATCTAGGGATCAGAGGAGCCCATGCCAAAAATCAAGAGACAGGAGGTCTCACCCAAGGGTCAAAGGAGCCCTAGCTAAAAGTCAAGAGACAGGAGGTCTCATCCAGGGGTCAGAGGAGCCCCATCCAGAATTTAAGAGACAGGAGGTCTCACCAAGGGGTTAGAGGTGCTCCAGCCAGTGGTCAAGAGACAGGAGGTCTCACCCAGGGGTCAGAGGAGCCCCAGCTAGAAGTCAAGAGGTCTTGTCTTAGGAGTCAGGTGGGCTCCTATTGGGGTGTCAGGAAAACACCTATACAGAGGCCAAGAGTGGGCCATGTAACAGGGTGCTGCGAAAAAAGGCTAGGTGAACCAGGAGAGCTGGACAACACAGTCGGGAGGGACTAATAAGAAGAGAACCGGTGCTGCTGACAAGGGAGCCAGGTGCCTCGATATTTTCAGTTGACCGATGTAAACTTATAGCTGGATTCACAAAGAGTTACGCCGGCGTATCAGTAGATACGCCGCGTAACTCGGAATCTAAGCCGTCGTATGTTTAAGTGTATGCTCAAACTGAGATACACTTAAACCTAGCTAAGATACGACGGCCTGCACCGTCCTATCTTAGGGTGCAATATTTCCGCTGGCCGCTAGGTGGCGCTTCTGTTGAGTTCGGCGTAGAATATGCAAATGACTAGATAGCCGATTCACGAACGTACGCTTGCCCGTCGCAGTAAAGATACGCCGTTTCCGTAAGAGGTACGCCGGCGTAAAGATAAAGCTGCCCCCTAGGTGGCCTAGCCAATGTTAAGTATGGCCATCGTTCCCGCGTCGAAATTTCAAAATTTTACGTCGTTTGCGTAAATGGGGCTGGATGTAATTTACGTTCATGTCGAAACCAATACGTCCTTGGGGCGTACTTTGGAGCAATGCACACTGGGATATGTACACGGACGGCGCATGAGCCATTCGTAAAAAACGTCAATCACGTCGGGTCACTAGTCATTTACATAAAACACGCCCCCCCTGTTCCTAATTTGAATTAGGCGCGCTTACGCCGGCCCATTTACGCTACGCCGCCGTAACTTAGGCTTTGTGAATACAGCACTTGCCTCTCTGACTTAAGGCGGCGTAGCGTAAATACGATACGCTACGCCGCCTGAAAGTTACGCTGAACTACCTGAATCCAGCTATTACATTTTTTTTTTTTTTTTTTATTCTTTAAAAAGCACCTACCACATAAGTATATAATACCACAGTATACGGATCTTTTTTACATAGGGTAGGCAGGATATGTATCAGGAGGGGGAGGGGACATTTTTAGGAATAGTTAGTTTTAGGCAGAAATTCCACTTTAAATTATTTGTAGTGTTCACAGGTCTTACTAAATGTATTCTTTCCTTTTCACAGGCCTCCTAAATACAATCCTGTCATGTAAAATATGGAACATATTATCGAAGGTCAGTTACGCATGTTACCTGGCACATCCAATTATTATAATCTTCTACTGTGGACTGCAGGAGACGCTATTCCACTACCAGGACATCAACATGGTGAGGGTTACTGTGGTCTATCTCTGACTGGTAGAGTAGAAATGCATTAACTATGAAGTCATGGAGGGGGGAATATTGAAAGAACGGCGAATGCATAACTCCCACCTTTCTAACTTTACCGACAATGGGCTTTCAGGTAAAAGTGATCCTCTAGACTGAGCCGCCCGATCACTTTACATGACTCTGAAGGTGCACCTCCCCCTCAGACAGGGTCTGTGGTGGGGCAGTTGAAACAGTGAGAACAGAAGGAGATCAGGAAACACCCGTCCCCCAATCCCCCCATGGCTAATGAACTTGGAAGTGACGGGAGTTACATTACTTCCAGAATTAACACTGTTTTTTCTGGCTTCTGTACCCAGAGTAACAGTTAATCAAGCACAATCAGCATGGCCTATGGATCATTTTGAGTATTATGCCGCGTACACACGGTCGTTTTTCAACATGAAAAAAACGGCATTTAAAATCATCGTGTGTGGGCTTCACATAGTTTTTCGGCTTCTGAAACAAAAAACATGCTGCATTTAAAAAAATAATAATTTTGGGTTGTAAAAAATGATCGTGTGTGGGCTAAAACAATGTTTTAAACCCGCGCATGCCCAGAAGTGAGTTATGAGACGGGAGTAAGCACATTCATCACGCTGTAACAGACAAAAAAGCGCAAATCGTCTTTTACTAACACGGAATCAGCTAAAAGCAGCCCAAAGGCGAATAGAACTTCCCCTTCAGAGTGCCGACGTGCGTGTTGTACGTCACCGCGCTTTGTTCATAATTTTTCAAAAATTATGGTGTGTGGGCAACGTTGTTTTTAATAATGAAGTTGGAAAAACTTTGTTTTTTGGACATGCTGAAGAATGTCATTTTTTTTCATGCCGAAAAACGACCGTGTGTACGCGGCATTATAGTATATTTCCGAATTCACAGGCACACGCAGTTTTAAGGCTTGACATGTTTTGTATTCGGGGAGCGATCCGGGACGACGGCGCGGCTATTCGTTTATAGCCGCTCCGTCGCGATCGCTCCCCGGAGCTGAAGAACGGGGAGAGCCGTATGTAAACACGGCTTCACCGTGCTTCACTGTGGCGGCGCATCGATCGTGTCATCCCTTTTATAGGGGAGATACAATCGATGACATCAGACCTACAGCCACACCCCCCTACTGTTGTAAACACACACTAGGTGAACACTAACTCCTACAGCGCCACCTGTGGTTAACTCCCAAACTGCAACTGTCATTTTCACAATAAAGAATGCAATTTAAATGCATTTTTTGCTGTGAAAATGACAATGGCAAAATGACAAAAATGTGTGAAAATTGTCCGAAGTGTCCGCCATAATGTCGCAGTCACGAAAAAAATCACTGATCGCCGCCATTAGTAGTAAAAAAAAAATAATTAATAAAAATGCAATAAAAATATCCCCTATTTTATAAACGCTATAAATTTTGCGCAAACCAATCGATAAACGCTTATTGCGATTTTTTTTTACCAAAAATAAGTAGAAGAATACGTATCGGCCTAAACTGAGGAAAACAAAATGTATACATGTTTTTGGGGGATATTTATTACAGCAAAAAGTAAAAAATATTGATTTTTTTTCAAAATTGTTGCTCTATTTTTGTTTATAGCGCAACAAATAAAAACTGCAGAGGTGATCAAATACCACCAAAAGAAAGCTCTATTTGTGGGGAAAAAAGGACGCCAATTTTGTTTGAAAGCCACGTCGCACGACCGCGCAATTGTCTGTTAAAGCGACGCAGTGCCGAATCGCAAAACCTGGCCTGGGCATTTAGCTGCCTGAAGGTCCGGGGCTTAAGTGGTTAATCAACGCAACCCCAACTTCATTTTAACAAAAATTGGATATAATATTGGATTTGTTTGCACCAAAGTTTATTTTAGTGCATTTTTTCTTGAAATTAATATCATGCGATATTTAAAAAAAATATCTGAAAATTTCTGAAAATATATCATTCTATTGGTTCACAAATAGAATAATATAATTTCAGAAAAAAAGAGACACGGTGGAATAAAATAGTGACAGTTGTCTTTTTTTTCGTTTTTTTTAATTTTGCATGATATTAATTTCAAGAAAAAATTCACTAAAATAAACATTAGTGCAAACAAATCCAATATTATATCCAATTTTTGCTAAAATGTAGTTAAAAAAAATCGGCTAGGGATGCCGACACTGTAGGCTCCCTGGACAGGTAAGTGTCCTTATATTAAAAGTCAGCAGCTATAGCATTTGTAGTTGCCGACTTTAAATAAATATTTTTTTTTTTTACAGGCTGAAATTTCGCTTTAAGCTGAAAAAATGTTGTGCTAAAAAGTCCCCCCCCCCAGCCCCTCTTATACTTACCTGAGCCCAATCCAATCCAGCAATGTGCATAAGAGCTATGGCTCTCGCCGTTGTCTCCCACCTACCTGGGAAAATTGATAGCCATTTGTTCCATCTTCTGTCGATCAAATGCTGTGCCAAGCGAGTGGGGGGCGTTAATTGTGTCAATAGACGCAGACAGAGCGTCTCGGGAGTAAGCATGCATGGAAAGCCGCTTTCCATGGGGGCACTTGCTGAAAAGGAGGAGTCTGGAGTGCCGGCATAGGGGCCCCAGAAGAAGAGGGTCAGAGCTGCATTGTGCAAAACCATTGCACAGAGCAGGTAAGTATACCATGGGGGTTATTTACAAAAGGCAAATCCACTTTGCACTACAAGTGCAAAGTGCACTTGAAATTGCACTGAAATTGCACTCGCTGTAGATCCGAGGGAGACATGCAAGGGGATAAAAAACAGTATTTTAGCTTGCACATGATTGGATTGGATGCACTTAGCACTTGTAGGCCTGGATTCACATACATCGGCGCATATTTATGCCGCCGTAGCGTATCTCATATACGCTATGCCGACGTAGCGCAGAGAGGCAAGCACTGGATTCACAAAGCCAGTGCTGCCAAATCTGCGCTGGGTTTCCTATGCGTAAGTCGTCGTAAGTGGAAGTGGGCGTGAGCCATGCAAATGAGGCGTGACCCCATGCAAATGATGGGCCGAGCGCCATAAAGATCCAAATAACGAACGGCGCATGCGCCGTCCCGTGGACGCATCCCACTGCGCATGCTCAGAATCACGTCGGAAATACTCCCTAAGATACGACGGATCACTGCCTACGACGTGAACGTAACCTACGCCTAGTCATATTCACGTACAACGTAAACGACATAAGATATGACGGCTTGTGTTCCCTGGTCCATACCTTTGCATGGGTTGCGCCTCCTATATGGGGAATAACTTTACGCCGGACGTACGACTTACGCAAACTGCGTATATTATGCGCCGGTCGCAAGTACGTTCATGAATCGACGTATCTCCCTCATTTCCATATTTGAATAGGAAATCAATGGGAGCGTGTATATGTGCCCACGATACGCCGGCATAGGCAAGTTACGTCGGTCGGATGAAGCCTATTTTTAGGCGTATCTCGGTTTGTGAGCACGGCGCATAGATACGACGGCGCATATTTGCACTTACGCGGCGTATCTCGAGATACGTCAGCGTAAGTGCTTTGTGAATCCGGGCCGTTGTTTGCACTTGTAGTGCAAAGTAGATTTGCCTTTCGTAAATAACCCCCAGGTTTGTTATTTACATTTTTTTAAAAATGTAACCTTAGTGTCGCTTTTAAAGGGTTTGTAAAGGTTTGTTTTTTATTTTCTAAATAGGTTCCTTTAAACTAGTGCATTGTTGGTTCACTTACCTTTTCCGTCGATTTCCCTTCTAAATGTATTTTTTTCTTTGTCTGAATTTCTCACTTCCTGTAAACTTGCCCCCATCATCTGAGCCGTTCTGGCTGGGGGTTAGTCAGCCAGAGCAGCTTACTGAGGAGGAACAGGAAGTGAGAAATTCAGACAAAGAAAACAAAGAAAAACAACATTTAGAAGGGAAATCGAAGGAAACGGTACGTGAATCAACAATGCACTAGCTTAAAGGAACCTATTTAGAAAATAAAAAATAAACCTTTACAACCCCTTTAACTATGGCTGCCCATACCATTTTTTGTACAAATAGGGAGTACATTCAGAAGAAGTAGGAGGATGAGTGTTGACCAAGCTTGAGATTGTTTTGATGAAGAAAGCAGTCTGTTTCTTTTACCTCCCCTCCATTCCAGCACTGCAGCATCCATCCATCCTCTGACCTCACTGCAGCATCCTTGTGATGTAGGGGTCAGAGGAATGAGCCACAGTGCAAGTTAGGGGCATAGGAATACAATGTGATGGAGTTAATAAAATGATTATTTTGTGTTTATGTTATTTTTCTCCTAAACCACTCAAATATTGGTTTCCTTTCTTATATTGTTTTATTTCTTGATCTATATATATATATGTGTGTGTGGGTGAATACAAGTATTATTATCCTTAAAAGAAGTCGTCTCCCTCTCACTCCTTCCTTTAAGTTGCCATAGGATCTCTAATTATGTTACCCAACTAATAACACTAATTGCTTTCACTTTCCTCAGTAGTAGTCAACTGTGTTTTTTCTTCCACCAGTTCTACCTGTTCATCGGACACTCCTTATTGACGATCGCCATTGGCCTGGCTCTTACAATACTGCTTGAAAGGCCATTTCAAAGATTGCTCTGTACTTAGCACTGATTATTTTCCCAATTTAACAAAGAACACCATGACTCAATGACTCAACTCCGACTTCGTGGACCTGAAGCAAAGCGTGGACATACATAACCTGAAATGCTTTACCTGCAGGGATCATACTTTGATAAAGACTCATACCAAGCCCTCAAGGATTTCAGGAGACCAAGCACTGAAGACTTTATGTGGGATATTCAAACCTCAGCTATCAAGTACAGAAGAATGGTTTATGGAATATACAGTATCAATGTTATTTGTATTTTAAAGAGACCCTGTTGTTGGACTTAGAAAAGACAAAATCTCAATTTTTATTTGGAAAAAAAGTAGAAAATTGAGTACGGTTACAATCACGTCAAGTTGGAAAAAAAGAAAAGACAAAATCACCTTTAGCTGTGACTAATAATTACTTGTTATGATTTCCTTTATTCTTGCAGTTATCTGATTTTAGTAGTTTGGAGTTTGAACACACATCGCTACCAGGGATGAAGCTTGGCATCCATTCATTAAAGCAGAGATCCTGGCTCTCTGGTGCTTTGCCCAAAAAACGGACACAGTGAGGCTCTTATTGTGGTTCTTTTTGAGATCAATTCTAGTATTTTTATCAACTATTTGTGTTCTTCTCTGTCAATGTAATTAAACAAAGGTGCAATTGTTCGCTATGTGTATACCAGGACATCTGCAGACCTCACTACACACGGTCATGCCAATGACCAACCCTTACCTGGATATTACAAATAATTGCCTATTCATCATTGTCTCCAATGGCTGCTCACGCTCACAGATTCACTTTAATGTAGCTGTATCACCCTGATGTTTAGGCAGGGATGCTGTTAAATTTAGTTGCCAGGTGGTAGTTGCCTCGGCTAATTGTTAAGAGGTCATTTGACTTCGCCCTAATTTTGGAATTGTTGCACTTCTCTCTTCTCTTGCACATGGGCCCACTGATCTTGCACACGGGCCCGCTGATTTCATACGCCCCTGCCCTAAAAATTGGCAAAATAATATGTCAAAAATCATCTTTTGGAGGGGGGGGGGGTCCCTGAATGGAAGTTTGGAAATGTGGTCACCCTAATCCAGTGGGAGAGAGCCAGGAGGAAGCTGTGGGAGAGACTCCAAGTTGTCCAGAGGCGGTGTGAGTCTACATCCCCATCACTAGGAAGAGCCCGGAAGTACAGTATATTGCAACTGAGTCAACAAGACCCCAGTGTTACAAGGGTGACAATGAAAGGTTCCCACCCTCCTCCAGTCGCGCTCTGGTCATCTCTGCCGCTTGCCAGACCCGCCAGTAGCGGCAGAGACGATCGCGTCCTGTCACCTCACTGCCTGGATGCCGAGTGATGGAAAGATGGCCCCCACTCGGCTCCATAGCATTGGGGGGGCGGAAGCGACATAAAAAGTCACTTCCGCCCAATGCTCTTAAAGGAGAATGTATTATTATTATTTTTTTCAAATTACATTTTTTTTATTGCGTTTTAGTGTAAATATGAATTCTGAGATCGTTTTGACCCCAGATCTCATATTCAAGAGGTCCTGCCATGCTTTTTTCCTATTACAAGGTATGTTTACATTCCTTGTAATAGGAATAAAAGTGACCCAATTTTCTTTTAAAAGGGCAGTGTAAAAAAAAAAAGTAAAACTAAAATAAATAATAATAAAAAAATTTAAAGCGCCCTTTACCGTTAAATTAACCACTTGGCAACCGTCTCACACCGATATACATCGGCAGAATGGCACGGCTGCGCAAAGCAACGTACCCGTACGTTGCTCCGTGACCGTGCCCGCAGGACCCTGGACTCGATGTCCGGCGGTGTCTCGTGATCGTGTCACAGAGCTGCAGAACGGGGAGATGTTTACACAACAAGGCATTTCCCTGTTCTGCCTAGTGACAGGACACTTATCTAGTGCTCCCTGTGATCGGGAGCAGTGATCGCTGTCATGTCACTTGTAGCTTGTAGCCCCCCCCCCACAGTTAGAATAACTCCCTAGGACACAGTAAACCACCTTCATCACCCCCTAGTGTTTAACCCCTTCCCTGCCAGTGTCATTTACACAGTAATCAGTGCATTTTTATAGCTCTGCTCGCTGTATAAATGACAATGGTCCCAAAATAGTGTCCAAAGTGTCTCATGTGTCCACCATAATGTCGCAGTCACGATAAAAAACACAGATCGCCGCCATTGCTAATAAAAAAATAATATTAATAAAAATGCCATAAAACTATCCCCTATTTTGTAGATGCTACAACTTTTGCGCAAACTAATCAATATACACTTATTGCGATTTTTTTTACCAAAAATATGTAGAAAAATAGGTATCGGCCTAAACTGAGAAAAATTTTTTTTTTATATATTTTTGGGGGATATTTATTATAGTAAAAAATATAGGGCTAGATTCAGCATTGATTTACGCCGGCGTATCTATAGATATGCCGCGTAAATTCAAAGCTGCGCCGGTGTATCTTCTTTCTGTATTCAGAAAGCAAGATATGCCGAAATTATCCTAAGATCCGACTGGCGTAAGTCTCTTACGCCGTCGTATCTTAGGGTGCATATTTACGCTGGCCGCTAGGTGGCGCTTCCGTAGTTTTCGGCGTAGAATATGCAAATGACCTAGATATGCCGATTTACAAAACGTATGTGTGCCCGGCAGAATTTTTTACGTTGTTTGCGTTCCGGCGTAACGTTGCTCCTGCTTCTATGAGGAGTACGCAATGTTAAGTATGGACATCATTCCCGCATTGAATTTTGAATTGTTTACGTCGCTTGCGTAAGTCGTTCGCGAATAGGGTTGGACGTAATTTACGTTCACGTCGAAAGCAATGACGTTTTGCGGCGGGGTCAACAATAATTTAAATAAAACTCGCCCACATCATCTCCATTTGAATTAGGCGGGCTTACGCCGGCCCAGATACGTTACGCCGCCGTAACTTAGGGCGCAAGTTCTTTCTGAATACGGAACTTGCGCCCTAATTCACGGCGGCGTAACGTTACGCCCGCACAAAAGTACGCTGGGCTACGTGAATCTAGCCCATAGCTTTTTTTTTAAAAATTGTCGCTCTATTTTTGTTTATAGCGCAAAAAATAAAATCCGCAGAGGTGATCAAATACCATCAAAAGAAAGCTCTATTTGTGGGTAAAAAAGGACGCCAACTTTGTTTGGGTGCAACGTCGCACGACCGCGCAATTGTCAGTTAAAGCGACGCAGTGCCGAATCGCAAAAGGTGCTCTGGTCATTTGGCAGCCAAATCCTCCTGGGCTGAAGTGGTTAAAAAACACTTAAAAAATAAATAAAAAATCAAGTGCAAAAGTAAAAAGTCTAAAGTTCGAGGAAAAACATCCATTACAAAAAATAAGAACATTTTTGAACAGTTTATTTAAAAAAAAAAAAAAAAAAAGTTTGCGTTAAAGTTATTTCAATTTCATTATCAGCGTATGATCTGTAAACCTCCCGAATGTTATCCCCCCGTCTCTGGGGAGTGCGTAAATCAGGATTACTTATAAAAAAAAATCATCTCATATGTGTCTGACCTTTTACTTTCTCTTTTTAATACTAACAACCGCGAGGTCTCACCGCCATTCCTGTAGTCCAGCGCTAAAACCTTTTCAAACATACTTGGAATTCTATTAAACTGAATATTGGAGACATTGTAACCTTTCCGTATGAACAGAAGATTTTCTCCTTATCATTCCCGGTGTAATATTGGCTCCAATATGACACTATGACACGTATTGTAAACTGACGTCAGAGCAGAATGTTCTTTGCTTATTTCCTTGTCGATACTTCGCGGTGATTGCTGTACACTTGATAAATGGCCTATGGAGAGGATCCCTGTGAGGGATGATTGTGCCAACAGCGCTGTGTAAATCAATAATAATAAAAATAATTACAACGATATAGAAGTCAACATTTGTAAAAAAAAAGAGAAAAGACCAGCAAAGGAAATGTAAAGGTTATGTAATTAGTTGAACGGTAACTTTTTTGGTTCGGTTTGTAGATGTCGGCATCAATAGAACTCTGGAAAACAAAAAATGAATGTTTTTACATGAACCGCTATTGTGGAATTAACCACTTGTCTACTGGGCACTTTTACCCTTCTTGCCCAGGCCAATTTTCAGCTTTCAGCGTTGTCGTACTTTGAATGACAGTTGCGTGGTCATGCAACACTGTACTCATATGACATTTTTATCATGTTTTTCACACAAATAGAGGTTTCTTTTGGTGGTATATAATCACCACTGGGTGCACCGAAAAAACAACATTTATAATAGTTTGTTATAGAATTTTGCAAGCAGGTAATTTTTCTCCCTCACTAATGTGCACTGATGAGGCTGTCATGATAGACCACAATGGGCAATGATGAGGCGGTACTGATCAGGCGGCACTGATGGGCACTGATAGACACTAATGAGGCTGCACTGATGGACACTGATATGTGGCACTGATGGGCTCTGATAGGCGGCACTGATGGGCACTGATATGTGGCACTGATAGGCTCTGATAGGTGGCACTGAAGGGCAATGATAGGTGGCACTTATAAGCAGCACTTATAGGTGGCACTGATAGGCACTGGTAGGTGGCATTGATAGGCGATGCTGATGAGGAGGCACTGGTGGTCACTGATTGGCAGCACTGATGGGCACTGATTGGCAGCACTAGTGAGCATGAAAACAGAGCACTGATGGGCTCTGATAGGTGGCACTGTTAAGTGGCACTGATAGGCACTGATATGTGGCACTGAAGGGCATTGATAGGTGGCACTTATAGGCAGTACTGATAGGTGCAATGATAGGTGATGCTGATGAGGAGGCACTAGTGGTCACTGATTGGCAGCACTGATGGGCACTGATTGGCAGCACTAGTGAGCATGAAAACAGAGCACTGATGGGCTCTGATAGGTGGCACTGTTAAGTGGCACTGATAGGCACTGATATGTGGCACTGAAGGGCATTGATAGGTGGCACTTATAGGCAGTACTGATAGGTGCAATGATAGGTGATGCTGATGAGGAGGCACTAGTGGTCACTGATTGGCAGCACTGATGGGCACTGATTTGCAGCACTGGTGGGCACTGATATGTGGCAATTATGGGCTCTGATAGGTGGCACTGTTAAGTGACACTGATAGGCACTGATAGGTGGCACTTATAGAAGGCACTGATGAGGAGGCACTGATAGGTGGCAATGATAGGCACTGGTAGGTGGCATTGATAGGTGGCACTGTTGTTCACTGATTGGCAGCACTGGTGGGCACTGATTGGCAGCACTAATAATCAGGACACTGTTAATCAGTGCCCTGATTATCAATGCTGATGTCCAGTAGTGTATTTAGGTTTTGTGCTGCCCTAGGCCTGACTCAACTCGTGCACCCCCTAATTTAAATACGACCCACCCCTTCCTGTCAAGATCACACCCCTTTCTGTTTAAGACCTGCCCTGAAATTTTTGAGTGAGGACACTAGTTCTTAGGACCTTAGGGGGGGGGCATTGGATTCCCCTAATTTGCATAGATTTCCTCTCAGTTCCTGTTTGTCTATGGGGCAGGAAGTGATTGGCAGCACTAGTGAAAACAGAGCACTGATGGGCTCTGATAGGTGGCACTGATAGACGGCACTGAAGGGCATTGATAGGTGGCACTTATAGGCAGTACTGATAGGTGCAATGATAGGTGATGCTGATGAGGAGGCACTAGTGGTCACTGATTGGCAGCACTGATGGGCACTGATTGGCAGCATTGGTGGGCACTGATATGTGGCAATGATGAGCTCTGATAGGTGGCACTGTTAAGTGACACTGATGGGCACTGATAAGTGGCACTGATAGGCGGCACTGAAGGGCATTGATAGGTGGCACTTATAGAAGGCACTGATAGGTGCAATGATGAGGCAGCACTGATAGGCAGCACTGATAGGTGGCACTGATAGGTGGCAATGATAGGCACTGGTAGGTGGCATTGATAGGTGACGCTGATGAGGAGGCACTGGTGGTTACTGATTGGCAGCACTGATGGGCAGCACTGGTGGGCACTGATTGGCAGCACTAATAATCAGGACACTGTTAATCAGTGCCCTGATTATCAGTGCTGATGTCCAGTAGTGTATTTAGGTTTTGTGCTTCCCTAGGCCTGACTAAACTAGTGCACCCCCTAATTTAAATATAACCCACCCCTTCCTGTCAAGACCACACCCCTTTCTTTTTAAGACCCGCCCTGAAATGTTTAAGTGAGGACACTAGTTCTTAGGGCCTTAGGGGGGGGCATTGCATTCCCTTAATTTGCATAGATTTCCTCTCACTTCCTGTTTGGCTATGGGGCAGGAAGTGAAGGGGAATCTCTGCAATAGGACAGGGATGGTAAAAAATAAACTGACAGGGGCTATAACCTTCCCTTACTCTATCCAAAATGAAAAAAAAGTGTTGCCTATAGTTCTACTTTAAGCACAAATTTCTGAAAATTTTATGGAGAGGACTAAGAAGATATAACCATGCCAATGGTACAGCAAAAAACATATAGCACAGTGAGGAAGGTTTTCTGGTCCAGGAAGCAATGCGGCCACTTTATGGGGGCGCTAGACTAATTTGCCCCTCAGCCCAGACCGCCCCATAAAGTGTAGCGCAAGCTGGCGGGGACTCTTTCTGTGCTGCCCCCCTGCAAAGTGCTTCCCTAGGCCTGGGCCTTGTTGGCCTAGACCAGGATACAGAGTTGCTGATGTCTCTTTAACACCAGCCAGTTATCGGCTCTCTTCTTTTCTCCTGTCACCACTCTAGCTGGTCTTGGGCTTCTCCATATTCTTTTGGTCTTTCTTCTGGGTTCACTCCCTCTGCCCGGCTGAATGGCCAGGCCATGATGACAACACCCCTCCTCACATGTACACAGGAGTCACTTCATGACAGCAAAGAGTGGGTGCCGGAAATGTGGTCTGAGTTGTGCATGTGCAGCTCAGATTACATTAACACTCAGGCCTTGTACTCACGGCAGGACATGTCCGATGAAAACGGTCTGCAGACCGTTTCCATCGGACATGTCTGGCCGGGGACTGCCCGGGGACTTCTGTTCGATGGCTATACACACCATCGAACAGAAGCCCGCGCGTAAACATTACGCGGGGCGTGTCCGCGGTGTCGCCGCGTCGATGACGCGGTGTCGCCGCGACAATGACGCGGCGACGTGGGCGGGCCGCCTTAAATATGCTTCCACGCATGCGTCGAAGTCATTCGACGCATGCGAGGGATGCGGGCGGCAGGACATGTACGGTAGGTCTGTACAGACGACCGTACATGTCCGGGCGGACAGGTTTCCAGCGGACTGTTTTAAAACAAGTCCGGGAAACAGTTGTCCGCTGGAAACCTGTCCGATCCGTCCCAAAATGGTCCGCTCGGGCCAACACACGGCCAAACATGTCTGCTGAAACTGGTCTGCGGACCAGTTTCAGCAGACATGTTTGGTCGTGAGTACGGGGCCTGACAGGCCAAGAGAGGCATTTATGTCAGAAGAGACCACAAGGGGCTCTTCTGTTTTAACCACTTAACCCCCGAACCATATTGCTGGTCAAAGACCAGAGCACTTTTTGCGATTCGGCACTGCGCCGCTTTAACTGACAATTGCGCGGTCGTGCGACATGGCTCCCAAACAAAATTGGCGTCCTTTTTTCCCCACAAATAGAGCTTTCTTTTGGTGGAATTTGATCACCTCTGCGGTTTTTAGTTTTTGCGCTATAAACAAAAATAGAGCGACAATTTTGAAAAAAATGAATATTTTTTACTTTTTGCTATAATAAATATCCCCCAAAAATATATATATAAAAAAAAAATTCCTTAGTTTAGGCCGATACGTATTCTTCTACATATTTTTCGTAAAAAAATCGCAATAAGCATTTATTGATTGGTTTGCGCAAAAGTTATAGCGTTTACAAAATAGGCGGTATTTTTATGGCATTTTTATTAATATATTTTTTTTACTAGTAATGGCGGCGATCAGCGATTTTTTTCCGGTACTGCGACATTATGGCGGACACTTCGGACACTTTTGACACATTTTTGGGACCATTGGCATTTTTATAGCGATCAGTGCTATAAAAATGCATTGGATTACTATAAAAATGCCACTGGCAGTGAAGGGGTTAAGAGTAAATGGGAGAGAGGTAGTAGGTATTGGCGCCTCTTAATTTGTGTAGAACCAAAAAATAATGAATAAAAATACAACTTAACCACTTCCCTACCGGCCCATAGTAAAATGACGTCCACAAAGAACCTCTGCCGTTCAGAGTGGACGTCATATGACGTCCTGGGCTTTGTGGGGGGATATCTGAATGATGCCTGCAGCTAGAGGCATCATTCAGATATCCTTCTAAACTGCCGGCGATTCTGCACAACGTAAGAACGATCATAGCGGCGGTTCCGCCGCTAGATCGTTCTTACAGGCGGCGGGAGGGGACATCCCCCCCCTCCCGCCGCCATCCGGTGCTTCTCCGGGCTCTCCCGTGCCATCGGGGGCCCGGAGAACGAATCGTCCGGCGCGCGCAGGAAGCATAGAGATGACTGGTGACCAGATGGTCACCAGTCATCTCTATGACCGTCGGAGGACCCGGGCGCGATGTGATGACGTCACGCCCGGGTCCCCGTAAGTAAACAAAGCCGCGATTGCGGCTGCTAAGCAACAGCAAGCATGAGATCGGTGAATTATTTTCACCGATTTCATGCTTTCCAGCCTGGAGGAGAGATGTGGGGTCTTATTGACCCCGCATCTCTCCATAAAGAGTACCTGTCACACACATTCCTATTACAAGGGATGTTTACATTCCTTGTAATAGGAATAAAAGTGATCAAAAAAAAAAAAAAATGAAAAAAAAAAGTGTAAAAAAAGAAATAAATATAAAAAAAAAAAAAAGAAATAAAATTTATTTTTTTAACGCCTCTGTCCCCGGTAGCTTGCGCGCAGAAGCGAACGCACACGCAAGTCCCGCCGACATATGTAAACGCCGTTTAAACCACACATGTGAGGTATCGCCGCGTGCGTTAGAGTGCCAGCAACAATTCTAACACTAGATCTCCTCTGTAAATCTAAACTGGTAACCTGTAAAAATTTTCAAATCGTTGCCTATGGAGATTTTTAAGTACCGAAGTTTGGCGCCATTCCATGAGTGTGCGCAATTTTAAAGCGTGACATGTTAGGTATCTATTTACTCGGTGTAACATCATCTTTCCTATTTTACAAAAAAATTGGGCTAACTTTACTGTTTTTTAATTTTTTTAATTCATGAAACAATTTTTTTCCAAAAAAAAGGCGTTTGAAAAATTATTGCGCAAATACCGTGCAAGATAAAAGGTTTCAATGACCGTCGTTTTATTCCCTAGGGTGTCTGCTAAAAAAACATATATAATGTTTGGGGGTTCTGCGTAATTTTCTAGCAAAAAAATTATGATTTGTACATGTAGGAGAGAAGTGCCAGAATAGGCCTGGTATGGATGGGTGTATAACTGCCCTGTATGGAAGAGGTTAAGATGAGGAATAGATCAGTAACCTCCTATGAATCCGTGCGTATATAGTTATTTGTGGTGTGTGGGTATATATGGATATATATCAAACCCTTTCTAGATCATAGGCAAAGACTATAGTGCTCAAAATCAACCACTAAACATTTGAAAAAAAAAAAAAGGCCATACAGTTATAAAAAAATATGAAAAAATATAAATAAAAAATATGTTATTAATGGATGAATTGAATTAACGTGCTCTGTGCTGTGAATATCCACTGATATTAAATAAACAGTCCATGCAAAAAAAGTGCTTTGTGCTTCATATAATATGCAGATGACAATGTGCTCAGTGCTCCCTCTTCACATGCTCTGGTGGGTCCCTCACTCACCAGATCCAGGTACCCACAAGGGGTAAGACGCCTTCACAGAATTAGCCCTGTGTCGCTCTCTGGCAAGTATCCACTTGTTTGGACCCCTTCACTTAGATGTATATCTCAGAGGAGAGAGAGTACTCACATAGTACAGTATCGTTTTGATAAAAAAAAAAAATTATATAAAAGTCAGGTACTCACAATTGGCAAGAAGTAATCAAGCGTTTGTGTCAGATATCCTTGGAGTGTTTGCGAATGGGTGCTCGACCGGTTTCGTCTAGTGACATCATCTGGAGCACTTTTTTTGCATGGACTGTTTATTTAATATCAGTGGATATTCACAGCACAGAGCACTTTAATTCAATTCATCCATTAATAATAATATTTTTTAATTAATATTTTTTCATATTTTTTTATAACTGTATGGCCTTTTTTTTTTTTTTTCAAATGTTTAGTTGTTGATTTTGAGCACTATAGTCTTTGCCTATGATCTAGAAAGGGTTTGATATATATCCATATATACCCACACACCACGAATAACTATATACGCACGGATTCATAGGAGGTTACTGATCTATTCCTCATCTTAAGTTGTATTTTTATTCATTATTTTTTGGTTCTACACAAATTAAGAGGCGCCAATACCTACTACCTCACTCCCATTTACTCTTTACGTTCCATTTCGGTGGAATTTCACGTAGGGGCAGCCACTTAACAAGCAATACACATTCTATACTAGCACCACTGTAGCACTTGAAAATAATTGGTTCGTAGCGCGGGTTCTACCTACCCCCCTCTTTCAGTGAAGGGGTTAACACTAGGGGCGGGAAGAGGTTAAGTATGTTCCCTGGGTGTGTTCTAACTGTAGGGGGGGTTGCCTCACTAGGAGAAATTACTGATCTTCTGTTCATACATTGTATGAACAGAAGATCAGCATTTCTCTCCCTGACAGGACCGGGAGCTGTGTGTTTACACACACAGCTCCCGGTCCTCGCTCTTTAACGAGCGATGGCGTGTGCCCGGCGGCTATCGCACCCGCCTGGCCTGCGTGAGAGCTGACGTTATACTACGTGTAGGGGAGCTGACCTGCCGCCGTATAACGACGGAGGTTGGTCGGCAACCAGTTAAAAAACCCTACATGTCTACATGATACTATTTTTATTTTTCTGTAATCTTTTATTGTCAATTGTATCTACTGTTTTCTCTTTACTTTAAACCCAGTAAACAAATTTGACAACAAAAAACCCTACATGTCAGTGATTTTTTTAAATTTTGACTTGAACCACCAGAAGATTTACCCCCATTCATGACCAGGTCACTTTTTGTGATATGGCACTGTGTTACTTTCACTGACAAGTGCGTGGTCATGCAACAATGTACCCTAATAAAAAAAAATCCCCACAAATAGAGCTTTCTTTTGTTGGTATTTGATAACCTCTGGGTTTTTTTCTTTTTTGTGCTATGAACAAAAAAACACTGCCAATTTTGAAAAAACAAAACAAAAAAAAAACAATATTTTTTTTACATTCTGCTATAAAACATATCCAATTTAAAAAAATATATATTTTTTAACTTCTTCAAAAATGTAGGCCAATATGTATTCCGCTATATATTTTTTGTTAGAAAAAAAACCAAATTAGCGCATATTGATTAGTTTATGCGAACGTTATAGCTTCCTCAAACTATGGGATATATAGTGAAATTTTTATTTATTTACTTTTATACTAGTAATGGCGGCGATCAGTGACTTATAAAGGGACTTCGATATTGTATCGGGCAATCAGACACTAGCTGACATTTGTGACACTTTGCAGGAACCAATGACACTAATGCAGTGATCAGTGCTAAAAATATGCACTGTCACCGTACGAATGACACTGGCTGGGAAGGAGTTAAACATCTAGGGCGATCAAAGTGCCTAGCCAGTGTTTCTGTTTACTATGTGTACTGTGTGAGGTGCTTTTACTAGGGATTTTAGTCCCTGCTTTGTAGGAACACAAAATCGATCCCTTTCCCCCCTCTGCCTTGTTTACATAGGCAGATCTCTGCTCTGGGCTTTGCCCGACATTTGGCTGGTGCGGGTGGGCAACGAGCTCCTGTTGATCGGCTTCTTGTGAATAATCACAAAAGAAGTGCCCCGCCCGGTGTGAGTGCAGGATCACGTGTATATATATATATATATATATATATATATATATATATATATATATATATATATATATATATATACACACGTATGACCTGGTGCACAGCTGCTGCCCTGTAGCAGTAAAACTGCTATAGGGGCAGTCAGCAAGTGGTAAACTGGCAACTGCTTGGTCATGCAACACTGTACACAAATGAGATTTATATAATAAAAATATTATATATTATATATAAATAATAATAAAAAAAGTTTCTGTTATAACATTGTGCAAACAAATAATCTTTCTTCATAAATTTAGCCCAAAATCGATTGTGCTGCATTTCTTTGGTAAAAATAACCCAAATCTGTGTTTATTATTTAGTCTGTAGGAAAGTTGTTGGGCCCGATCCATGTAGATAGGCGTAAAATTAAGCAGGCGTAGCGTATCGTAGTTAGGCTACGCCGCCGCAACTTTGAGAGGCAAGTGCTGTATTCACAAAGCACTTGCGTCTAAAGTTACGGCGGCGTAGTGTAAATGTGCCGGCGTAAGCGCGCCTAAATCAAATGAGGAACAGGGGGGCGTGTTTTATGTAAACTAAGCATGACCCCACGTAAATGACGCTTTTTTCGAACGGCGCATGCACGCGCATGCTCAGTATCACGTTGAATTTTCAAATTAAATTACGCCCGCTCAATGCCTAGACAACGTGAATGTAATTTATGCAAAGCCCTATTCGCGAACGTTTTACGTAAACGACGGAAAATTCGACGCTGCCCCGACGTCCATACTTAACATTGCGTACGCCTCATAGAGCAGGGCTAACTATACGCCGGAAAAAGCCTTACGCAAACTACGTAAAAAAATTCGCCGGGCGGACGTACGTTCTGAGAATCGGCGTATCTAGCTAATTTGCATACTCTACGCGGAAATCAACGGAAGCGTCACCTAGCGGCCAGCGTAAATATGCACCTATAATCCGACGGTGTAATAAGACGTATGTCAGTCGGATCTAGCCCACATTCAGGCGTATCTTGTTTTGTGAATACAAAACAAAGATACGCCGGCGCATCGTAGAACTTACGCGGCGTATCAATAGATACGCCGCCGTAAGTTCTTCGTGGATCTGGGCCATAGAGTCCACAAACTATAAAATATATATTTGAAAATGGATCAAAATCTAATTTCTTGAGGCCCCTAAAATGCCAGGACAGTACAAATATCCTCCAAATTACCTATTTTTTTTGGAAAGTGGACAGTCCAGGGTATTTAGTAAGAGGCATGGGGATTTTTTTGAAGTTGTAATTTTTTTGTCACAGCAGCGTCACCATATGATCATATTAGGAAGACTATAGGAGAGGTAACTGTCAGCGCAGATACAAAGTACATATATGGGTAGGAGTATGGTGATTAGTCCATTGGAAATAGTAGTAACAGGCAGTTCAATGGTTAAAAATGCAGGTGATGTGGCTGTTCAATGGCGGCTGCTGTCCTCAGAGAGCTGACTCTGTGGTAAACAAAAAAGGGGTAGAGAAAGGAAGCGCCACCTAAGTGCAGTATTAAAGAGGTTCTTTTAATGACACATTGTAAAAAACACACTTACAAGAAGGTAAGGAAAGAAGGCTCATCTGTAACATCCTGTAGTCCTCGTCCCGGATCCTTCTAGAGGCCAATAGAAGGAGCAGTGGCTCCGAGCGCGTAGCCCAATCAGCCTTTGTTCTCCCTGTTTGACCCTCCTCCCGGAAGTGTTCCTGGGAAGTAATCACGTGACCTGTCACGTGACCTGTGAGGCTGGAACAGACTACATCCTGAAGGCCACAGGACAGGCCTGAAGACTCCACACAATCTGCTTTCTTCACTTCTAAAGCAGCCCATGGATCCGGGACTAGGACTATAGGATGTTACAGATGAGCCTTCTTTCCTTACCTTCTTGTAAGTGTGTTTTTTACAATGTGTCATTAAAAGAACCTCTTTAATACTGCACTTAGGTGGCGCTTCCTTTCTCTACCCCTTTTTTATATTAGGAAGACTGACTGTCGCCATTATGTAAAAAAATAAAACAAACGTCATTACATTTCTGATTTTTTTTTTCTTTTTTAAGATTCTTGTTTACATACTCTAATCAGAGTAGTTCAACTTTTTACACTGGTATTGCTTATAACAGTGATGATCACTGTTATGTTATAAGAAATAGTTTTATCTGTCATGAATGACTTTTATTCATGACAGCTTGCCTAGTATTGTGATCTTGTCACTGGCTGCATCTAATGGATTACCATGTGATTGATGTAGACCAATGACAGTATCACAATAGTAAGCAAGCAGTCATGCTTGCTATAACATAACAGTGATCACAGGGAAACAGCTGTCCCCTTGTGGCTTTGGTAGTCATCTTGGGTCAGGCAGAGTCTATTTAAGTCTCCAGCTCACCGGTTTGGCATGCTTTATTTGAGTGGCTAGTGTAGAGACAGGTTTCCTGTGTGGCAGGGACAGTGCCTAGAGATAGGGAAAGGTGCAGGGACTACATCTACCTTGCTTCAGGAAGCCTCCCCTTTGGGCGTGGACATGCCCAGGCTGCATTTCCTTCCTTGTTACAGATGCTCTCGACATCTCTCGAGGCTACAGACCGCTGTTACAGTTTGTAAGTGGCTCCGGATGGTAGTGCCTACCCGCCGGGCATAATTGCATTGTGTTGAACCCTTCTACAATACAATATATCATCATCAATATATCAAAACTAGAGGGTGCAAAATCTGGTGCAACTGTGCACGGTAGCCAATCAGCTTCTAACTTCAGCTTGTTCAATTAAAGGGGTTGTAAAGACAAAAATATTTTCCTCTTAAATTAAAGTCTGACAGTAGCTGATAAAGTAAAAAGTCATGTTTTGCATTATAACTAGTTTGATACCTGTTGAAATTGAGCTGTTTTATTCACCTCCGTCACTCCTGAATCATTATTCTCACTGACTTCCTGGTTTGCGGTGCACATTCATTCTTGCTACATCACGACCTAATGGGAACTACAGTTCCCATTATGCTTAGCCTCCATGCCTGTGAGGGATAAGAGCATCTTCACGCAGGGCTGTAGTCATAGGGAGGGGGTGAGCACATTCTGCTTTCCACCATGCAAAACGGCTCAGATGCTGGTGGAAAGCAAGAAGAGGAGAGACAGGAAATGGCATTTTCAAACCTGGATTACTGTATTTTGGAGATCAAAAGGAAAAACGAGGTAAGTGATATTTAAATGCTCTAGCTTACAGCAATCAATTGATCTAATAAAAAACGAACCTTTAGTGTTCCTTAAGGCTAGGTTCACACCTATGCGAATTGAGTGCGGTTTAAACCGCATCTAATTCGCAGGACATTTCAAAATACATTGTTTTCAATGAGGCTGGTTCACATATGTGCGATGCATTCGCACTGCGTATTGCCTCCAAACCGCATGCGGTTTTTATGTCTTGCGGTGCGGCTCAGGTGCGAATTCAGTCCCATTATCTTCTATGGGTACGCATCTAATTCGCACATGTGTTCAGTTCTCTGCAGGAGTTTCTCTCATTCAGCTCAATACAATTCTCCCCCACTCTCCTCTCACCCGGAAGTTCTCCCAGGTCTCCAAATTCGCACCTGATCTGCAGCTAAACCGCAGTTGATCTGCAGAACACCCTCTAGAGAAATCTGCAACGACAACGCAGCTCAAAAAAGCAACGCACTAGTGTGATTCCGGCCTTAAGGTTTGACAATACAACCTGGAAGCTGATTGGTCTGTATGCAGAGCTGCACCAGATTTTGCACTCTCCAGTATTAGTAAATGAACCCTTATGTGTTACTGCAGAAACAGTTGGCTTTGGTATTATTTTTCAATGGGTTTGTTATTTTTTATTTTTTTTCGCTTTAAGTTTAATGGTTTGTATCTGAATTATATTCTTCTCTCATTTTTATACTGTAACATCCCCATAAGTGGGCTGCTGACATAGTAAGAGCTCTGTATATTCCCTCATTACACTAATCAGAGTCAGTGTCTGTGATAATAATTACAGGATAATTATAATGAATCTAATGAATGCCGAGCATTTGTGCATAAGAATTAGTTATGGAACAGTGGCGCTCAGTTACAGCGATGTCCAAGTTATAAATTAAAGTCAAGTGAAGCATCCTTACTTTAAAGTGGAGGTTCACCCAAAAAATACATTTTTAACATTGGATTGAGGCTATTTAAGGGGAGCAGAGAAGGGTATTTTTATTAAAATCAATGCCGTACTTACCGTTTTCAAGATAGATGTTCTCCCGCCGCTTCCCGGTATGGGCTGCGGGACTGGGCGTTCCTATTTGATTGACAGCCTTCCGACCGTCGCATACAGCGCGTCACGATTTTCCGAAAGTAGCCGAACGTCGGTGCGCAGGCGCCGTATAGAGCCGCACCGACGTTCGGCTTCTTTCGGCAACTGGTGACGCGCTGTATGCGACCGGCGGAAGGCTGTCAATCAAATAGGAACGCCCAGTCCCGAAGATCATACCCGGAAGCGGCGGGAGAACATCTATCTTGAAAACGGTAAGTACGGCATTGATTTTAAAAAAAATACCCGTTTCTGCTCCCCTTAATTAGGCTCAATCTAATGTTAAAAAAAAAAAATCGGGTGAACTCCCGCTTTAATAAAGTGCCTGTTTTTGCTTAATTTTTTTTTTTTTTTACATTGAAATGGTGGGGTAATAAGAAAGTATCCTAGCCTTGGTATGCATCATCACAGGGTCAGTGATGTCATAAAGGAACTCTGAAATTTTATTTTAGGGCTCGTTGACACCATTTCCGTTGATCTGTGTTGATCAATAAAGGATCAAAGCAAGGACGCCTATGGGTGTATTTATAAAGAATTGCATCGTAATTTGCCTAGTGAAAGGGCATGTACATTCGTTCTGTTGTGAATGGGATAAAAAACAAATGTTATTCGACTATTTCCTGTGCAGATCCAATGATTTTCATCAATTTAGCCAGGTGGAAAGTTCCCAGCCAAACAGGGTTGCATCCAATCAGATGCAGCCACTGTCCAGGTATTCCAACAGACGCCGGCTGAGGCGATACAGAATACAATAGCCGCAGAGGGAGCTTTCTCCATCCATGCTTTATACCAAGTTTAACCTCTTGCCGACCATATAATTTACATATACGATGGCATGGTAGCTCTACTGCGCAGGATCATGTACCTAGTACGTGATCCTGCACTTCTGGGTCTGCGGCGTGCATGGTGTCACTGTAGGGTGACCACGTGTCCCGGATTGCCCGGGACAGTCCCTGAATGGTAGTTTGGAAATGTGGTCACCCTACGTGTCACTGGTGACCCACTCCCGCTGTGATTATACACATTTTTTATACTGTGAAGAACCCTCGTCCTCAACAGGACTATGTCCGCCGTCAATGCTTCCTCTGTCCAGTACCAGCACTATCCAAGACTATTTAGCCCACCCAGTCACCAGCTGCAACACAGTGTAGAGTGGCAAACAACATACTGATTTATTATCACACATGGACACAACAGATATCCCACTCGGGACCATCACCCCCCCCCTTTTGGAATTCAGGGTGGGGTAAATTGTCCAATCAGCAAGGAGAGCTATTGGAGGAATCCCCTCCCCCCACAGCCAGGGCAGACAGAGACAATTAAACAATGGAATACAACCACACCCCAAACGATCTCAGCAACGGAGTCCAACAGCATGAGTCAACACACAATACAGTGGGGATCGAAAGTTTGGGCACATCAGGTAAAAATTTGTATTAATGTGCATAACGAAGCCAAGGAAAGATGGAAAAATCTCCAAAAGTCATCACATTACAGATCAGACATTCTTATAATATGTCAAAAAAAGTTAGATTTGGGGGAGTGGCCTGAGCATGGAGGAGTGAGGAAGCGTGTGAGGAGCTCCTAGCGGGATCACCGCATGCACCCGACAGAGGATCGACATTGAGCATTGGAAATAAGCAGAGCGGGCACTTCAGAGCGCCTATCCCAGTGTCAGTGACGAGCGGCTATATATGCTGTTTCGCCGCGCTGCGGCTGCCGACGAACGAAGTGTACAAGCCAGCTGAGTTGAGTGGCAGGGAGCGGAGCAAAACAGAGCGCTCACTGCAGAGTGCCTGTTCCAGTACTTACCCTGGTGAGCGTGCCCTGTAGCTGTGTACGGGGGGCCGGTGCTGTAGAGCGGAGCTTCCGCACCAGAGAGCGGGTCAGCACTGGCACATGTCGCGCCGTGGAAGAAGACCCGGAAGGAGTTCCCGTGTATCAAGCACCCAAGCACACTCCTACATTACCCGCTATCTCAGGGCTCAGACGGACGCGACGCTGCAGTCGCTGGAGGACACCAGGGAGAGAAGCAGCAGCACGAAAGACCCCTCAGAGATGGCAGCAGCAGGAAATGCTGTGAAGGGTAGACGGGACTCTCTACTAGAGGTAATATCTGCAGCACCAGCGGTGACATCTATGCTGAATAAAGGTATGCCTAAGGGGGGAGACCCCTCCACCGAAGTTGTGGCAAACAGGATGGGGGAGGGAATGATATGTCTGGAGAATAGTAACAAGGTCCCACAGACCCAGGAGAATAAGGGACAAGAGACTATATCAGATATGGAGCAGCTTAGAGCACTTATTCAGGCGCTCCCCACAAAGGAGGACATTCAGACTCTAACTAAAACTATTATGAATACACTAAAAGAGGAGATAGAAGAAGTGCGTGCTGGAGTGGAAAGGGGTGAACATAAAATAACAAACTTAGAGGTGCAAAACAGCAAATTGGAGCACAGACTGTTGAATATGGAAGGAGAGCTCATGAGACAGCACCAACAGATGGCTGCGTTACAGCTACACAGTGAGGAGGCTGAGGATAGAAGCAGACAAAATAATATCCGCATTAAGGGGGTCCCTGAAAATTTGGAAGGCCCCGCCCTGAGAGAGGCGGCCGTGACCATATTTAATTTAATCTTGAATAGACCTGCTGATACGTCAATCGAACTGGATCGGGTCCATAAAGTCCCTACTTTTCGCCATCCTGCTCAAGGGGGCCCTAGAGATGTGGTCTGTAGAGTACACTTCTTTAGGGTAAAGGAAGACATTATGCGGGCAGCCTGGAAGGAGGGAGTGATAAAATGGGAGGGTGGGGACATACAGGTCTATCCAGATCTTTGCAGGCTCACAAAATGGAGAAGACGTTTGTTAAAACCTCTCTTGGAGTATATTCGCCTTAAAGAAGCCACGTATCGATGGGGATATCCTCTGGCAGTAATCATAAAAAAAGAAGGACAGAACTTTAACTTAAGGTCCCCTGCCCAACTAATAGAACTATTTCAGTTTCTGGGGGCTGAGCCCATAGAAGTGCCGAACTGGTTAGATTCACCCATAATAATGGACAGATATTAATCCAATGTGATAAAGGGGACTATCGTCATGTAGGAAATACAGGAGCAGAGCCCCCATAGAGTAAGAAGAGGAAAACGGACAGTCTTTTTTTTTGACAAATCTTTGATATCTCATCCCTATATGGTTTTCGTATAGGTTTGTGGGGAGAGGGCCCGGACCAGAATTCCTCTTGTCTCGGGGTTTTTTTTTTTTTTTTTTCCTTTTTTTTTTTTTTTTTGTTTGTTTTTTTTTTTTTTTTTTTGGGGGGGGGGGTGGAGTGGTGGGTTAAATATTTAAATATACACTGAAAGATATATAAAATAAGGGGGCTGTGTTAGAAGTGTATATGTAAAGAATATATATAAGCTACGCAAAGGAAGGCACAACGAATGGTGCATATTTTTTTTTTTTTTTTTTGGTATGAGCTATCTGATATATGGAGGTTATATATATCACGTACCGATATAAGGAGGCTATTCATATCATGTACCATATATATAAAGGAGTGACAGAGGTGAAGGATCAAATGCCTGCATGAGAGAGATAGGACTGCTCCACCCCCCCACCCCTTTTTTTTTTTTTTATGGGGGAGTTAAGTAGTTAAGTAGAGGGGAAGGGAGGGGGTAGAGGGAAGGAGAAAGGAAGGGAAAGGGAGAGGGAGAATAAAGTTGCAGATACATTTCCCCATTGGGGAGAATAGGCAGAAGAATAAAACGCCCTCTCTGAGGCCCAATAGAAGGGAGGGGGGAAGGGGGGGGCACGAGGTGTCTCTTTTTTGTAGTGGGGTGGGTGTTTTGGGGGGCATGTGTGTAGTATCTTTTTATAGGGGGGATGGATCCCTGATATTTTAGGGAGGTTAAAAAGGGGGGGCATAAGTGCCATTAAGGAGGGGGGGGTAAATAGTAAAGATGGGGTCACAAATAATGGGCACACATAGTAAAGTCACCACAGACATTAAAACTGACTGCAATTGCGGTCACAATGATAAGTGGGGTATACTCCCACCTTTTGTTTTTTGGTTTTTCTCTTTTTTCTCTGTGTCCTTTTCCTTTCTTTTTTTTTGGTTCAAAGGGGCATGAGAATAATATCACAATATACACGAATACACGAATATGGAAGAGTGGGCACGGGGGAAATAGAAGTACTAGGTGGGGAATAGGGGGGGAGGGTAAGGGCCAAGGAGGGCAAGAGTAGGGTGGGAAATGGAAATAAAAATTTAAAAGATTAGCTATCAGGTGCTGGTAAACAAGACTCCCCTTCTGTCTTTTTTCTTTTTCAAGCATACCCCCGATACCTGTCTAGGAGGTTCAAGAAAGAAAATAGGGCTTGTATATTGAATGATTGAAT
Source organism: Rana temporaria (assembly GCF_905171775.1). Classification (NCBI taxonomy): domain Eukaryota; kingdom Metazoa; phylum Chordata; class Amphibia; order Anura; family Ranidae; genus Rana; species Rana temporaria. The sequence goes on from NC_053489.1 coordinate 50,806,713, forward strand.
GGATTATTGAATAATTGTATATTGTATATAGATGTTAAGGGGATGCGTATAGAAGTTTGTATGCATAAGATGGAGGATGCAAATATGCTAAATGTCCTCCCTTACCCTAAATATGCTAAAGAAAGAAGTCTGATTTTTTTTTTTTTTTTTGCTGTTTTTTTTTTTTTTTTTTTGCTTTAATGATATGTAGAAGTGTAGTGGGTTGCTATTGGGGTCTGGTTACGGTGGGGAGGGGTGAGGTACAAATTGTGAGGGGATGAGGGGAGGGGAGAAGGGGAGGAGAGATAGTATTTTATTTTTCTCCAGGGATCTCCTTCCTTCCCTCCCTTCTCTCATCCTCTTCTTTTTTTTTTTTTTTTCTTCTTCTTTTTGTCTTTTTTTTTGTCCAAAAGATTTGGAGATACCTCCCAGTGGAGTTATCTCCAAGGGAGAACGCTTGGAATAAGGGGGTGATTCTGAAGCAGAGGTGAAGGGATATAGGATAAAGTTAACATTAGGGCAATGCGAAACGACTAACGGGGTGCATGTGGGATAACGCAGGGGAGCTCTGGATTCGCTACCCTCGCTCTCTTCTGCACATACATTCTCCCCACTAAAAACGCTTCTCCTCCAATTGGAGGTAAACCGGAAGCGTTATATAAAGGGATAGGGACTTTTTCTCTGGTCCCTTTTTTTTTTTTTTTTTTTTTAGCGTGGTTTTGTTTTTATCCCTTCCGCGCCTGCGGTGGTTGGCCCCCAATATCAGGGGGGACACGAGAGGGGGGCGGAAGGGTAATTACTCGGGCACTTGGACGAGTGACTAGTTCTCGAGGTACGGGGGAAAGGGAGGGGGGTTTTTTTTTTTGTTTTTTTTTTTGTCTGTCTCTCTCCCCTTTTTCTCCCCCTCGCACCGTAGTTTCTATTTTGTACTATTGGTTCCCTTTGTGAGGTATACCAGATTAGAAAGGCGATAAAATGGACATAATAAATTTCACATCGTACAACGTCAAGGGCCTGAATAGCCCAGAAAAACGTACTAAATTAATGGCAGAACTCAATAGAATCAAAGCTCAAGTAATCTTTTTACAAGAGACACATTTCAGAAGAGATAAAATTCCAAGACTGGGCAATCAAAGATATCCGACAGTGTACCATGGTGCCTCCCAAACATCCAAAGCGAACGGGGTGGCAATTATGCTCTCAAAACAAATGATTTGGAAAGAATCAAATGTAATTACGGACGACGTAGGAAGGATGTTAATAGTGAAAGGAGAATTAGGGAATCAAAAAGTTACTCTGGCGAATCTGTATTTACCCAATGAGGATCCTATATCTACACTGGAAAAATACTTGGAAGTGGTACAACAAAACAAGGAAGGGTTTCTAATTTTGGGGGGCGATTTAAATATAGCTCTGGACCCAGCAATAGACGTGTCAAGGGGAGTATCTCATATATCTAATACAAAATTACGTAAAGCAAGGCGTCTACTGAAAGATACACAGTTAATAGATAGCTGGAGGATAATGCATGCGTACGACAAGGATTATAGGTTTTTTTCCGCAAAGCATAAGACATACACAAGGTTAGACTATATTTTTTTAGACCAAAACATTCTCTCTAGGTTACGAGATGCAAAAATAGGATCTTTCACAATATCTGATCACGCGCCAACCAATTGCAGCATAGAATGGGGTGAGAGAGGCCCACGAGAATGGAACTGGAGAGTTAATGAGACACTCCTAAAAGATCCGGAATATGAGAAACAGATAGCCCAGGAACTGGATAATTTCTTCTCTACTAACGATCTGGATGAAACGCTGCCTATGAGTATATGGGAAACACATAAATGCTATCTGAGAGGAGTGCTTATATCATTGGGGGCACACAGAAAACGTACTCAGAGTGCTAAACTCGATAGTCTGCTCGGGGAAATCCAATCGCTGGAAACGGCACATAAGAAACTACAGTCGCACCAGATAGGAGAGAAATTGGCGGGATTGCTGGAAAAATTAAATCTTATGTTAACGGATAAAGCAAAAGCTACACTGAATAGGTGTAAAAGAACTTATTATGAATATGGGAATAAACCCAGCAGACTATTGGCAAATGCACTCAGAGACACGAGAGCCCGTAATCAGATCGAGAAAATTAAAACACAGGGGAACGGGATGGTGAGCTCTACACAACAAATAGCGGAAGCATTTAGAGATTATTACTCAAACCTATATAATCTAGAAAAGCAGTGTTTAAGACCAAACCTCGTGGAAAGAGAAGAAATTATCAAGGATTACTTAGTGTCCTCAGAAATGCCAAGGATACCCAAAGAAAGCGCAGAGAAGATAGACGGCCCGATTACTGTAGAAGAATTTGTGGGAGCACTGGGCGCCTTAAAAGCGGGAAAGGCGCCAGGTCCCGACGGATATACATTGCGATATTATAAAATCTTCGCGGAAAAACTGGCGCCTAGGTACGTAGCGGCATTTAACTCGATTCGCGATGGACAGAGGATGCCGGCGGAAACCTTGCTGGCTGAGATTGTAGTGATCCCCAAGGAAGGGAAAGACCCTGCCCAGTGCTCCAGCTATCGGCCAATATCTTTGCTGGATGTTGATTTAAAGATTCTAGCGAAGATTTTGGCCGATAGAATACTGACATATATTCCGTTATTGATACATCCTGACCAAGTGGGGTTTACCCCGGGCAGAGAGGGTAGAGAGAACACTCAAAGGGTAATAAGTACAATATACCTTGCCCAACAACGCCACAAGCCTGCAGTTCTGATATCCGCGGATGCAGAAAAAGCGTTCGATAGGGTGGAATGGGGGTATTTAAAAGCGATGTTATCACATATTGGTTTGGGGAAGGGTGTACAGAACTGGGTCACAAGCTTATACTCCTGCCCATCGGCAAGAGTTAGGGTAAATGGGAAAAAATCAGACCCCTTCCCTATTTATAATGGTACCCGGCAGGGATGCCCGCTATCCCCAATTATATTTGTTCTCTCGCTGGAGCCTTTCTTAAGAATTATAAGAGCAAATAATGATATACGGGGTATCCGGGTAGGGGAGGTGGATTATAAGGTGGCAGCATATGGTGATGATCTACTGTTCACATTAACATCCCCGATAACATCGCTTCCATGCTTATTAGCAGAAATAAAAAGATACGGAAAAATTTCCAATTTCAAAGTAAATTATAACAAATCAGAAGCAATGGGAGTGGAGGTGGACAGTAGATTGCGGCAACAACTAGCCAGTAATTTTCCTTTTAGATGGACGGAATCCCATGTAGAATATTTAGGGACAAAAATACCAAAGAACTTGGGTAGGCTTTATGAACTAAATTTTCTACCCTTATTGAAACAAATAAAACTAGATCTACTAAGGTGGGACAAAGAAATCTTTTCATGGTTTGGCCGAATAAACATAGTTAAAATGAATACTATGCCTAGACTACTCTATTTATTTCAGACTCTTCCCATAACACTCCCGAGGGGATTCTTGAAAGACTTAAGCTCTAAATTTACGAAGTTCATATGGGCAGGAAAACCAGCCAGAGTCCGGAGGAACATATTGATCTTACCCAAAGAAAAAGGAGGAGTGGGCCTACCAGACCCTATGGGGTATTACGAGGCTTCTCATCTTGCACGAGTTGTGGACTGGTGTTCACATCAGGCAAACAAACCCTGGGTGAACCTGGAACAAGAAGTAAGCAATATCCCCATAGAAGGAATGGCGTGGCTGGATATGAATAAGATATCCCAGTCTGCAAAGAAACATCCCATGATAAAGGCCACACTTAGAGTTATCAGAAGGATAGGTATGAAATCGAATCTGGTGAAGTGTATTGGCCCTATGACACCTATTCTGGGAAACCCGAGCTTTGAGCCAGGTATAAGAGACCGACAGTTCAAAAACATAAGACGGAAGGGAGCCAGTAGGCTGATACACTTCACGAGGGAAAACCATGTAATGCAGAGTGAAGATTTAGAGATGGCATATGGAGAAGATATAGACAGTTGGAGACAAAATCAACTAAGAACGTTTCTAGGCTCTCTGAAGATCCATGAGGCAGAAATAGGAAGCCCCTCCAAATTTGAGGAAATATGTTTAAAAAAAGAACCAATGAGACATATGTTGTCCTATATGTATAATATATTGACTGAAGTTAACGCCCCACAAGAGCTCGTCTTTATGCAGGCATGGGAAAAGGATCTGGGTATCAAGTTTACTGAAACACAAAAAAACAAGATTTTTGCATTTACACATAAGGCCTCAATTGCATCTAGGTACCAGGAGGGGGGATACAAAGTCCTGACAAGGTGGTATAGGACACCATCAATACTAAACCGGCTCTTCCCTAATACGTCCAAAGTCTGCTGGAGATGTCAGAAGGAAGAGGGCACTATGGTGCACATATTCTGGGACTGTCGGGTGATAAGAGAATTCTGGGAGATGGTCTCGGAGACGGTCCTGGAAATCACCGGGATTGACCTGGGACACAGACCCGCGGCGTTCTTGTTACTCGACATTCCCATATCAATGGAAAAATATAAACAATCCCTAATACGTCATCTGATAACAGCTGCGAAGGCGTGTATACCAATCTTATGGAAGAACACCTCGTCCCCAACCAAATCGCAATGGCTAAGTAGAATAAACGAGATACAGATGATGGAGAACCTCACAATGGGAATACAGGAACGAGAGGAGACCTACTGGAGGGTATGGACTCCATATAGGGAATACAGGGAGCGGAGCAGGTAGGGGGGGAAGAGGGGAGAGACTACGGCCGACTTTTTTTTTTTTTTTTGTGGGAAGGGGGGGGGGGAGGTTAGGGAGGGTGATTAATAATTGCGGAGGCACAGGACACCTCTCTGAGGATGGTATAAGAAGACCGTGGCTATATACAAGAGAGGAGACCGGGGCTGTAGAAGGGGGACCAGAAGGGGTACAGGAGGTCGCAATATAAAGCATAAGAAATGTTAAGATAAGGATTACAATGTCTGACTTGTATGTAGAAAATAGATATAAAATAAAGAATTATAAAAAAAAAAAAAAAGTTCGATTTTATTTCCATCATTTACACTTTCAAAATTACAGAAAACAAAAAAATGGTGTCTGCAAAAGTTTGGGCACCCTGCAGTACTTGTACTTGTACTGCCCCTTTGGCAAGTATCACAGCTTGTAAACCAGGGGTCTCAAACTCAAATTACCTGAGGGCCACAAGACAAGTTTTCATATGCCATGGGGGGCCGCATGCAAACTTTCAAACTTCAAAAACAACAGTACTGGTGTCAGCGAACACATTATTAACCCCCAGCACTGGTGTCAGCGAGCGCATTATTACCACCAGCACTGGTGTAAGTCAGGGTTTGACAAATTTGCTGGAATCTCGGAGCCAGCTAAAAAAGTTAGGAGCCAGAAAACGCACCCCGTCCCGACGAGCTTGCGCGCAGAAGCGAACACATACGTGAGCAGTGCCCGCATATGTAAACGGTGTTCAAACCACACATGTGAGGTATCGCCGCGATTGGTAGAGTGAGAGCAATAATTCTAGCTCCTCTGTAACTTAAAACATGCAACATGTAGATTTTTTTAAACGTCGCCTATGAAGATTTTAAAGGGTAAAAAAGTTTGTCGGCATTCCACAAGCGGACACAATTTTGAAGCGTGACATGTTGGGTATGAATTTACTCGGCGTAACATTATCTTTCATAATATTAAACAAAATGGGGATAACTTTACTGTTGTCTTATTTTTTAATTAAAAAAAGTGTAATTTTTTCCCAAAAAAGTGCGCTTGTAAGACCGCTGCGCAAATACGGTGTAACAGAAAGTATTGCAATGATCGCTATTTTATTCTCTAGGGTGTTAGGATAAAAAATATATATAATGTTTGGGGGTTCTAATTAGAGGGAAGAATATGGCAGTGAAAATAGTGTAAAATGACATTAGAATTGCTGTTTAACTTGTAATGCTTAACTTGTAATACCAACGGCCACCACCAGATGGCGCCAGCTCACATCTGGTGGTAATAACTTGTAATACCAACGGCTCACCACCAGATGGCACCAGCTAAAAAAAAAAAAAAAAAAAATTTTTTTTTTTTTTTTTTTTTTGCTCCCCTCACTTCCACCCTGCCTGAGGGCCATTTATAACTGGTCCGCGGGCCGCAAATGGCCCGCGGGCCGGTACTTTGAGACCACTGTTGTAAACGCTTTTTGTAGCCAGCCAAGAGTCTTTCAATTCTTGTTTGAGGTATCTTTGCCCATTCTTCCTTACAAAAGTCTTCCAGCTCTTTGATATCTCTGGGCTGTCTGTCACGCACTGCTCTTTTAAGGTCTATTCATAGATTTTCAATTATGTTGAGGTCAGGAGATTGTGAAGGCCATGGCAAAACCTTCAGTTAACGCGTCTTGATATAATCCTCCGTGGATTTTGAGGTGTGTTTAGGATCATTATCCATTTGTAGAAGCCATCCTCTTTAACATCAGCTTTTTCACAGATGGCATCAAGTTACCATCCAAAATTTGCTGAAATTGTATTGAATCCATTTTTCCTTCTACTCATGAAATGTTCCCTGTGCCACTGGCTGCAATACAACCCCAAAGCATGATTGATCCACCTCCATGCTTAACAGTTGGACAGAGGTTCTTTTCATTAAATTCTGTGCCCTTTCTTCTCCAAATGTACCTTTGCTTATTCCGGCCAAAAAGTTCTATTTTAACCTCATCGCTCCACAGAACTTGTTTCCAAAATGCATCAGGCTTGTCTATATGTTCATTTGCAAAGTTCAAACGCTGATTTTTGTGGTGAGGATGTAGAAGAGGTTTTCTTCTGATGACTCTTCCATGAAGACCATATTTGTACAAGTATCTCTTTATAGTGGAATAGTGTACCACAACTCCAGTGTCTGCCAGATCTTTCTGGAGGGATCGTGCAGTCAAACGTGGGTTTTGAATTGCTTTTCTCACAATCCTGCGAGCTGTTCTGTCTGATATTTTTCTTCATATGATGTGATCAGGATAACAAGCCATCGCGCTCCCCCGGGGGCGCGCATATCGGCGATCGTTGTTGCGGCGTGTCAGTCTGACACACTGCAACTCCGATCTCGGTAAAGAGCCTCTGATGGAGACTCTTTACTACGTGATCAGCCGTGTCCAATCACGGTTGATCACGATGTAAACAAGAAGAGCAGTTTATCGGATTTTCCTCACTCGCGTCTGACAGACGCGAGTAGAGGAGAGCAGATCGGCTGTTCCTTTGACAGGGGGGTCTGTGCTGATTGTTTATAAGCGCAGCCCCCCGTGGATACCCGCCCAGGACCACCAGGGATGCCACCAATGACCACCAGGTATGCCATCTCTGGTGGCCGTGGGTGGCAATGTGTGCCCGCACATGATACCAATGTGTGCCCACACATGATGCCAATTAGTGCCCACCAGCAATAACTGCCAGTGCCTCAACAGCAATGATGCCCATCAGTGCCATCTATCAGTGTAAATCAGTGCTACTCATTAGTGTCCACCAGTGCCACCTATTAGTGCCCATCTGAGCCCATCAGTGCTGCCTATCAGTGCCCATCAGTGCCACCCATAAGTACCCATCAGTACAGCCTTTCAGTGCCCATCAGTCCCATCTGTGCCACCTATGAGAGCCCATCAGTGTGCATGCATTCAGGTCCGATTGGGACATCGAGACAATTCTAATCTTTTTGGCTCTATACACCACCACAATGGATTTGAAATGAAACTAACAAGATGTGCTTTAACTGCAGACGTTCAGCTTTAATTTGAGGGTATTTATGTATCAGTGCCACCTATCAGTGCCGCATATCAGTGTCCATCAGTGCCACATCATCAGTGCCACCTCATTGGTGCCACCTCATCCATGCTCATCAGTGCCACCTTATCAGTGCCTATCAGTGAAGGAGAAAACTTTACAAACTTTTATAACAGAAACAAAGAAAAACTTTTTTTTTTCCCCAGATTTTTTTGTCTTTTTTTATTTGTTTAGCAAAATATAAAAACCCCAGAGGCGATCAATACCACCAAAAGAAAGCTCTATTGGTTTGGGTACAGTGTAGCGTGACCGTACAATTGTCATTTAACCACTTAACGACCGCCTCCTGCATATATACGTCAGCAGAATGGCACGGCTGGGCAGATGTACGTACAGGTACGTCCTGTACATCTACCCAGCCGTGGGTCGCGGGCGCGCTCCCGCGACCCGGTCCGAAGCTCCGGGACCCGCGGACCCAATCGCCGCTGGGGTCCCGCGATCCCCGGAGCTGAAGAACGGGGAGAGCCACGTGTAAACACGGCTTCCCCGTGCTTCACTGTGGCAACTGCATCGATCGTGTCATCCCCTTTATAGGGAGACACAATCGATGACATCACACCTACAGCCACACCCCCCTACAGTTGTAAACACACACTGGGTGAAACATAACTCCTTCAGCGCCCCCTGTGGTTAACTCCCAAACTGCAACTGTCATTTTCACAATAAACAATGCAATTTAAATGCATTTTTTGCTGTGAAAATGACAATGGTCCCAAAAATGTGTCAAAATTGTCCGAAGTGTCCGCCATAATGTCGCAGTCACGAAAAAAAAAACGCTGATCGCCGCCATTAGTAGTAAAAAAAAAAAAAAAGAATAAAAAATGCAATGAAACTATCCCCTATTTTGTAAACGCTATACATTTTGCGCAAACCAACCGATAAACGCTTATTGCAATTTTTTTTACCAAAAATATGTAGAAGAATACGTATCGGCCTAAACTGAGGAAAAAAACATTTTTTGTTATATATTTTTGGGGATATTTATTATAGCAAAAAGTAAAAAATATAGATTTTTTTTCAAAATTGTCGCTTTATTTTTGTTTATAGCGCAAAAAATAAAAACCGCAGAGGTGATCAAATACCACCAAAAGAAAGCTCTATTTGTAGGGAAAAAAATACGCTAATTTTGTTTGCGAGCCACGTCGCACAACCGCGCAATTGTCAGTTAAAGCGACGCCGTGCCTGAATCGCAAAAAGGGGCCTGGTCCTTTACCTGCATTTTGGTCCGGGGCTTAAGTGGTTAAACAGCGACAGCGATGAAAGCTGGAAATTGGTTCAGGAAGGGGGGGAAAGTGCCTGGTATTGAAGTGGTTACATTTCCATGAAATCAATTGAACAACTATACTACATTTTAAAACAGTCTTTTATTTTTTATTTTTACAGATTTGCTAGAAAAAATAATAACAGCACATATACAGTATATATTGCATTTGCATACACATCCCCACATACAGCAGATATCCTGCTTAACACTGTTCTGCAATTCCATATACCCTGAAAGGGTCCCTCAGATTATTCTAATAACAGCTAATATTGCACAGTGGGGCCAAGTCATTCTCAACGCATTTCCCAGATTTCTGATTGCTTCTTTGGGAGAAATACGGGAACTAGTATGCAGCAACTCATGTTATACTGGCTAATTGGCCTCTGGGGGGAAAGATCACAGGGGACAGCAGGAAGGAGAATCCACACTATCAAAGGACAGTATTTGATTATCATATTCCAGTATTCCAATAATGACTCCACTTCATTATACCAAATTAATAACTCACAATAAACAGAATCAGATGGAAACACTATTAAAGTAACACTGAACTGTGGTTTAAAATACATGTACAGTATTAAAATGGACCTGAACTCAAAAAGTAAAGATCTGTAATCTTATTAACAATACAAGATAAATGCTAATTTGCTTAGAGGCTAAGTTCACTTTAACCGGACCAATATGCTGCTGAATGACCCAAGGTTTTTTTACAATTCGGCACTGTGTCGATTTAACAGACAATTGCGCGGTCGAGCGACGTGGCTCCCAAACAAAATTGGCGTCCTTTTTTCCCCACAAATAGAGCTTTCTTTTGGTGGTATTTGATCACCTCTGCGTTTTTTTTTTTTTTTGCGCTATAAACAAAATTAGAGCGACAATTTTGAAAAAAATTCAATATTTTTTACTTTTTGCTATAATAAATATCCCCCAAAAACATATATATAAAAAAAAAATTTCCTCAGTTTAGGCCGATACGTATTCGTCTACCTATTTTTGGTAAAAAAAATCGCAATAAGCGTTTATCGATTGGTTTGCACAAAATTTATAGCGTTTACAAAATAGGGGATAGTTTTATTATTTTTTTATTTTTTTTACTACTAATGGCGGCGAACAGTGATTTTTTTCATGACTGCGACATTATGGCGGACACTTCAGACAATTTTGACACATTTTTGGGACCATTGTCATTTTCACAGCAAAAAATGCATTTAAATTGCATTGTTTATTGTGAAAATGACAGTTGCAGTTTACCACAGGGGGCGCTGTAGGAGTTAGGGTTCACCTAGTGTGTGTTTACAACTGTAGGAGGGTGTGGCTGTAGGACTGACGTCATCGATCGAGTCTCCCTATAAAAGGGATCACTCGATCAATGCAGCCGCCACAGTGAAGCACGGGGAAGCCGTGTTTACATGCGGCTCTCCCTGTTCTTCAGCTCCGGGGAGCGATCGCAAGGTGGCGGCTATAAACGAATAGCCACGCCGTCGTCCCGGATCGCTCCCCACGGGAATCCGACCTCCGCATGTAGCGGGGGGGTCCCGATCGGACCCCCGACCCACGTCTAGGCAGGGACATACAGGTACGCCAATGTGCCTATACGTGTCATTCTGCCGACGTTCATATACATACGGCGGTCTGGAAGTGGTTAAAAAAAAAAAAAAGATAAATGCACATTTTTGCAGGTAAGGATGTCTGGAGCTCGGTGGGTGGAGTCGTGATGTCAGTAGACTCCCCGCCCACCTCTACACTCCCCTTGTCAACGTGCATTTTCTCCTGTGTATGCTGTGTATGCCTTACACTAAATTCTGCTATGATCTCTAACATCCAGTCAAAATTATTCTACTCTAACTGTGTGCCTAGCCAGTGATTTTGTGTACTGTGGGAGGTGCTTTTACTAGGGAAAGGCATAGATTAGTGTCCCTGCTGCGCAGGAACACAGGATCCATGCCTTCCCTACTGACAGAATGGCGATCTGCTTTGTTTACAAAGGTATCATTCTCCTCCTGTACTAAAGTTCAGCAGGAGTGGGCTGCCAGCGGCGAGCATGCACGCCTCAGACTTGAAAGTGTTGGATCGCGTACTAGGTACGTGATCCGGTGCAGCAGTGCCACTTTCCTCCCATTGACACCAACAATGGGGCTAAAAGACACCAATGTTGGGGCACAGTTCCTCCCATTGACACCAACAATGGGGCTCAAAGACACCAATGTTGGGGCACAGTTCCTCCCATTGACACCAACAATGGGGCTCAAAGACACCAATGTTGGGGCACAGTTCTTCCCAATGACACCAACAATGGGGACCAAAGACACCAATGTTGGGGCACAGTTCCTCCCATTGACACCAACAATGGGGCTAAAAGACACCAATGTTGGGGCACAGTTCCTCCCATTGACACCAACAATGGGGCTCAAAGACACCAATGTTGGGGCACAGTTCCTCCCATTGACACCAACAATGGGGCTAAAAGACACCAATGTTGGGGCACAGTTCCTCCCATTGAAACCAACAATGGGGCTCAAAGACACCAATGCTGGGGCACAGTTCTTCCCAATGACACCAACAATGGGGACCAAAGACAACCAATGTTGGTGCACAGTTCCTCCCAATGACACCAACAATGGGGCCCAAAGACACCAATGTTGGGGCACAGTTCCTCCCATTGACACCAACAATGGGGCTCAAAGACACCAATGTTGGGGCACAGTTCCTCCCATTGACACCAACAATGGGGCTCAAAGACACCAATGTTGGGGCACAGTTCTTCCCAATGACACCAACAATGGGGACCAAAGACACCAATGTTGGGGCACAGTTCCTCCCATTGACACCAACAATGGGGCTAAAAGACACCAATGTTGGGGCACAGTTCCTCCCATTGACACCAACAATGGGGCTCAAAGACACCAATGTTGGGGCACAGTTCCTCCCATTGACACCAACAATGGGGCTAAAAGACAACAATGTTGGGGCACAGTTCCTCCCATTGAAACCAACAATGGGGCTCAAAGACACCAATGCTGGGGCACAGTTCTTCCCAATGACACCAACAATGGGGACCAAAGACAACCAATGTTGGTGCACAGTTCCTCCCAATGACACCAACAATGGGGCCCAAAGACACCAATGTTGGGGCACAGTTCTTCCCAATGACACCAACAATGGGGACCAAAGACAACCAATGTTGGTGCACAGTTCCTCCCAATGACACCAACAATGGGGCCCAAAGACACCAATGTTGGTGCACAATTCCTCCCAATGACACCAAAGATGGGGCATTGTTCACATTGATTCTGGGACATTTTCTACTCCCACCGCCCCCCACCCCCATAAACTGCCCCTTTGTTTAGACATTTTAGAGACTTGTGCGCTATACCATGGGTAAACATGCTCGCTGAAGAGCCTGTGCTGCTGTCAGGGGCAAGGGGGGTATATCCACTGGGTGCAGGGGGGCTGCATACGGTTCATCTTGTCAGGACAGTGGAGGAACTTTGGGCCAGATCCACAAAAGGGATACACCGGCGTATCTACTGATACGCCGTCATATCCCTGTTTCTATCTATGGAACTGATCCACAGAATCAGTTTCCAAGAGATAGGCAGAAGATCCGACATGTGTTAGGCCCCGTACACACCATAGAATCCATCCGCAGATAAATCCCAGCAAATGGGTTTCAGCGGATAGATCCTATGGTGTGTACACGCCAGCGGATCTGTTTCCGCGGATATATCTCCCCTGGGATGGATTCCAGCAGATCGAATATTTGCTGACATGCCAAGCAAATCCATCTGCTGGAATCCATCCCAACGGATGGATCCGCTGGTCTGTACAGACTCACCGGATCCATCCGTCCTATGGGATCCCACGCATGCGTCGTAATGATTTGACGCATGCGTGGAATTCCTTATATGACAGCGTCGCGCACGTCGCCGCGTCATAATCGCGGCAACGGCGCGACACGTCATCGCCAGAGGATTTCGGCGCGGATTTCAATGCGATGGTGTGTACACGCCATCGCATAGAAATCCGCGGAAATCCTCGAGAGGATTTATCCGCGGAAACGGTCCGCTGGACCGTATTCGCGGATAAATTCTCCCGTGTGTATGGGGCCTCAGGGACTTACACTGTCGGATCTTAGGATGCAGTACCGCAGCCGCCGCTGGGGGCATTTCTTGTCGAAATCCAGCGTTGGGTATGCAAATTAGCACTTACGGAGATCCAGGAAGCTTTTAAGCTTCGTTTTTTCTCCGTAAGTATTAGTTTGCCGTCGCAAAATTAGGGCTGCTTTTACAAAGTGTAAAGTTAGTACACCATGTAAAAGTAGACCCTTCTTTCCCGCGACGCTGTCAATTTATTTATTTTTTTCCCGCCGCATCTCTTTTTTTTCCCGACGCACTTTTTTTACCCGGCGCGATTCACAAAACTCGGCGTAACGTAATTTCGCGCAATGCACGTCGGGAAAATCATGTCGGGAGCATGCGCAGTACGTCCGGCGCGGGAGCGCGCCTAATTTAAATGGGACTCGCCCCATTAGATTAGGAACGCCTTGCGCCGGACGGATTACAGTTACACCGCTCAAAATTTCTAGGTAAGTGCTTTGTGGATCGGGCACTTAGGTAGAGATTTTGCGGCGGTGTAACTTAAATGCCAAAAGTTACGGCCGGTTTTTGTGGATCAGGCCCTTTGCTTCTATTTCTGGTCAATTGGGACTCTATGAAGAGGGGTAAGAATTTAAATGAAGCACTCCCTTATTCAAATTAAAATCCTTATGAGTACATATTCTGTAGTTATACATGCATATACATAAATAAGGCTATAATATTACATTAAACACATTAATACATTAATTGTTGGGCAATTAATTAATGGGAAGGTTAACTTACAGTAATCAATCCAAAGGTACTATTAAAGAGAATGTAACTAATTTGATGTCTATACCTGTATATTGTTTATCACGCTCAGAAGAAAAACATTTTCTTTTATATTTTTATGAAATACTAGCTGAATACCCGGCGTTGCCCGGTCTTCCTATCTTTTTTTTTTATAATTCTTTATTTTTATGTCTTTTCTCTTTTCACATACAAGAAAGATAACATGTACAATTCTTTCAATATCTTCAGTATTGTAGCCTTCATTTATATCACCACCTAAACATCTCACAATCTCTGTGTTACTACCTCCTGTTCCATTTCTGATCTTCCATATACTGGCCAGGGTGCTATCTCCTTCGTGGCCCCAAGGCCTTCATCTACCACCTTCGGAGCAGCACCTTGGTCTCGAGGGAGTGTTGGTCACTCACCCTGCGTCCCCCCTCCCCACCCCCAGGAAAAAAAACAAAAAAAAACAAGAACAAATAAATAAATAAATAAATCCCGCACCGCGTCTTCCCCAGTCTCTCCCCCTCACCCCCCCTAAGGGTTTCGTTCCCTATATTCTATGTATGGAGTCCAGGTCCTCCAATAAGTCTCCTCTCGTTCCTGCATTCCCATTGTAAGGTTTTCCATCATCTGTATCTCGTTTATTCTGCTAAGCCATTGTAATTTTGTTGGGGGGGCAGTATTTTTCCATAGAATTGGAATGCATGCCTTTGCAGCTGTTATTAAATGACGTAGTAGGGATTGCTTATAGTTTTCCAGTGATATGGGAATGTCAAATAATAAGAAAGCCGCCGGTCTGTCACCAAGATTCACCCCGGTAATTTCCAGGGTTGTCTCCGAGACCATCTTCCAAAATTCTCTTATCACCTGACATTCCCAGAAAATATGTAACATGGTGCCCTCTTCTTTCTGACATCTCCAGCAAACTTTAGACGTATTAGGGAAAAACCGGTTCAGTATTGTTGGTGTCCTATACCATCTTGTCAGTACTTTGTATCCCCCCTCCTGATACCTGGATGCGATTGAGGCTTTGTGGGTGAATGAGAAGATCTTATCTTTCTGTGTCTCTGAGAACTTAGTTCCCAGCTCCCTTTCCCACGCCTGTATAAAAACAAGCTCCTGTGGCGCATTTGATTCGATCAATAGATTATACATGTATGATAACGTGTGTCTCAGTGGTTCTTTTTTTAAACAGATTTCTTCAAATTTGGACGGGATCCCTATGTCTACCTCCTGGATTTTCAGGGAGCCTAGGAACGTTCTCAACTGATTTCTTCTCCATATATCTATATCTTCTCCATAAACCTGTTCTAATTCCTCGTTCTGCATCACATGATTTCCTCTCATGAAGTGTATCAGCCTACTAACTCCTCTCCGTCTTAATCTGCTAAAACATCGGTCTGTTAGACCTGGCTCAAAGCTCGGATTTCCCAAAATAGGTGTCATAGGGCCGATACACTTCACCAACTTCGTTTTCTTACAAACCCTTCTTATTACTTTAAGTGTGGCCTTAATCATTGGGTGATTTTTTTATACTCTGGGATATCTTCTTCTCCCCTAACCACGCCAACCCCTCTATAGGGATATTACTTACTTCACGTTCCAAGTTAACCCATGGTTTATCTGCCTGATGTGTGCACCAGTCCACTATTCGTGTTAAGTGGGATGCCTCATAATACCCCATAGGATCTGGGAGTCCGACTCCTCCTTTTTCTTTCGGTAGAATCAATATGTTTCTCCGGACTCTGGCCGATTTACCAGCCCATATGAATTTCATAAGCCTAGTTCTCAGATCTCTCAGAAATCCTATCGATAGTGTTATGGGAAGAGTCTGAAATAGGTATAGTAGTCTTGGTATCACATTCATTTTTACTATATTTATTCGGCCAAACCATGAAAAAATTTCTTTGTCCCATTTTTGTAGATCTAATTTTATTTGTTTTATCAGGGGTACGAAGTTTAATTCAAAGATCCTGCCCAGTTTCTTTGGTATCTTAGTCCCTAGATATCCTACATGGGAATCTGTCCATCTGAAAGAGAAGTTGCCGGCTAATTGCTGCTGCAGCCCGCTGTCCACCTCAACTCCCATTGCCTCCGATTTGTTGTAGTTTACTTTGAAATTAGAGATTTTTCCATATCTTTTTATTTCTGCTAATAAACATGGAAGCGATGTTACTGGGGATGTTAACGTAAACAGTAGGTCATCAGCATAAGCTGCCACCTTGTAATCATCTTCCCTCACCCGGATACCCCGTATGTCGCTGTTTGCTCTTATAGTTCTTAAAAAGGGTTCCAAAGTGAGGATAAATATGATTGGGGATAAAGGGCATCCCTGCCGGGTTCCATTATGGATAGGGAAAGGGTCTGATTTTTTCTCATTTATCTTCACTCTTGCCGATGGGCAGGAGTATAAGCTCGTAATCCAGTTCTGTAGGCCCTTCCCCAAGCCAATATGATGTAATATAGCTTTTAGATACCCCCATTCTACCCTATCAAATGCTTTTTCCGCATCGGCGGATATCAGGACTACTGGTTGGCGACATTGTTGGGCTAGGTGTATTGTACTAATTATCCTTTGAGTGTTTTCTCTGCCTTCTCTACCCGGGGTGAATCCCACCTGATCTGGGTGTATCAATGCCGGGATATACGTCAGCAGTCTATCGGCCAGAATCTTCGCCAGAATCTTTAGGTCTACATCTAGCAAAGATATCGGCCGATAGCTTGAACACTGGGCAGGATCCTTCCCTTCCTTAGGGATCACTACTATCTCGGCCATTAAGGTTTCCGCCGGCATCCTGTGTCCGTCGCGGATCGAGTTGAAGGCCGCGACGAACCTAGGCGCCAGTTTTTCCGCAAAGTTTTTATAGTAACGCAATGTATATCCATCGGGACCCGGCGCTTTTCCCGATTTTAATGCTCCCAAGGCTCCCAGAAATTCTTCTACAGTGATCGGGCCATCTATCTTTTCTGCGTTTTCTATAGATATCTTTGGCATTTCTGAGGACTCTAGGTATTCTTTAATCCTTTCTTCTCTTCCTGAGGTACTTGCTCTTGCTTGCTGCTTATCCAAATTATATAAATTTGAATAGTAGTCTCTAAATGCTTCTACTATTTTTTGCGTGGATCTAACCATCACATCTCCCTGTGTTTTAATTTTTTCGATCTGATTCCGGGC
Source organism: Rana temporaria (assembly GCF_905171775.1). Lineage (NCBI taxonomy): Eukaryota > Metazoa > Chordata > Amphibia > Anura > Ranidae > Rana > Rana temporaria. Next base: position 50,823,849 of record NC_053489.1, read on the forward strand.
TCTCGTCTCTCTGAGTGCATTCGCCAGCAACCTGCTGGGTTTGTTTCCAAACTCATAGTAGGTTCTTTTACACCGGCTCAGTTTGGCTTTTGCTTTGTCCGTTAGCATGAGATTCAATTTTTCCCGCAAACCCGCCAACTTCTCTTCAGTCCGGCGCGTCTGCGATTTCTTATGCGCTGTTTCCAGCAATTGAATTTCTCCCAGCAGATTGTCAAGTTTAGCACTCAGAGTACGTTTTCTATGTGCTCCCATTGCTATGAGCACCCCTCTCAGATAACATTTGTGTGCCTCCCAGATGTTCATTGGCAATGTTTCGTCCGTGTCGTTAATGGAAAAAAAGTTATCTAGTTCCTGAGCTATCTGCTTCTCATAATCCGGGTCTTTTAAAAGCGTCTCGTTTATTCTCCAATTCCATTCTCGTGGCCCCCTCTCCCCCCATTCTATACTACAATTCATAGGTGCATGATCGGATATTGTAAACGATCCTATTACCGCATCTCGCAGTCGTGAAAGAATGCTTTGATCTAAGAAAACGTAATCTATTCTTGTGTATGTCTTATGTTTTGCAGAAAAAAAACTATAATCTTTTTCTTGTACATGCATCATCCTCCAGCTGTCTATTAGCTGTGCTTCTTGCAGTAGGCACCTTGCTTTGCGTAGCTTTGTTTTAGAAATGTGAGATATTCCCTTTGACACGTCTAATGATGGCTCTAGTGCTATATTCAAATCTCCCCCCATGATTAATATCCCCTCTTTATTTAGTTGCACCACTTCTAGGTATCTTTCCAATGCAGCTGTGGGGTCATCATTGGGTAAATAAAGGTTCACCAGGGTGATCTTTTGGTCCCCTAGCTCCCCTTTTACTATTAGCAGCCGTCCTTCATCGTCCGTAATTACATTAGATTCTTTCCATACCATTTGTTTTGAGAACATAATTGCCACCCCATTCGCCTTAGATGTTTGTGAGGCACCATGGTACACAATCGGAAATCTTAGATTGCCCAATCTTGGAATCTTATCTCTTCTAAAATGCGTCTCTTGCAGAAAAATTACCTGAGCTTTAATTCTGCCAAGTTCTGCCATTAGTTTAGTACGTTTTTCTGGGCTATTTAAGCCCTTCACATTATATGATGTAAATTTAATTATGTCCATTTTATCTCCTTTCAGAACTAATGTGGAGAGTTCCCCTTATCCTTACAACGGGCTTCAGTAACGTCACGGAGGGGTGGCTATATAGGGGGATGATGGAGAGAGAGAGAGAGTTAATAGCCCAGATCTGGGCAAGAAGAAAAAAAAAAAAAAAAAAAAAAATTAATCCCCCCCCCCCCGTTCCTCGGGAACTGGTCACTCGTCCGAGTACCCGAGTAATTCCCTTTCCTTTCCTCTCCCTCACAGCCCCATCCAGTGAGCTCCCAACACTCTGGAGGCAAACCACTGTCGGAGATGGGAGGGCGGGAAGGAAGGAAGGAAAAAAAAAAAAAAAAAAAACGCCTCCGGTTTACCTCCACCTGGAGGAGAGGCGTTTAAGTGGGGAGAGTGTATGTGCAGAGTAGAGCGAGTGGGGCGTATCGGGAGCACCCCTGCGTTTGCCCGCATGCACCCCTTCATCATTTCACATTAACTTTATATTAATCTTATATCCATTGGCCCCTCTCAAACATCCGTCCCCTTCTGCTTTTTTCCCTTCTTTTTTTACGCCTTTTCCTCTTTCACTATCGGGGTGGTGTGAGCTTTCATCCTTAAAGACCTCCCCGTATTCAGGAGACCCCCCATAGAGGCCTTCAAGCAAAGCTTCCATAAGGACACATCCTGAGCCCAAGAAAAAGGAGGAAAAAATAAATAAATAAATAAAATAAAAGTATATAAATAAATATTTTCTTCCACCTCTCAAAGTCTATATCTTAACTTGTCTCCTCCTCTGTATCTGCGGAGGGAGATACAATCTATATATTGAAAACATCATAGCTTTTACGACTCATCTTGTTGACATGTTACATCCTAAGCAAACAACAATAAGCTTTCTAGTATCAGCCTCTGTTACAACTAAAAAATTCAAATACATATTTATATCTTAAACCTTGTTAAGAGATATAGATTCAGATACTCGAAGTACACAATACTTAAAGAAAACATGCCATCTCGGCCACAGCAAAAAAAAAAAAAAAAGATATAATAATAATAATATGATATACTATGATAATAATGATAATAGTAGTAATAATAATAATATATATATATATATATATACATATATATATAAAGAATATCTTAGCTATAATCTGAGAACCTAGCCCTTATGCCTTTGATCCTTCCCCTACCCAAGGCCCCTTTAACCCTTTTCCCCTATACCCTGACTCACCCTTCTAAACTCTGTTCTTCCTCTGTGATCCCTCAATTACAATCGTATATTCGTGATGGTGTTGTGTACAATCTATATGTATGCTTTTCCTACTTACTCGACATTTCTATGGTGAAAAAAAAAAATAAAAAAAAAATAAAGGAGGGGCAAGTGCCCCATATCATAGTGTTCGTGTTATATGTATTTTTTTTTGTGTGCCTTATCTGTGTATGCCGTTTAATTATGGCCCTTTAATACCCCCCTACCCCCTCCCCTCCCTACCCCTTACCCTACCACCCCCCCAAAAAAAAAAAAAAAAAAAAAAAAAGGAAGGGAAAAAAGCCCTTCCCCCTACCCCAAAAAAAAAAAAAAAAAAACACAGCAACAACCCCCCCCTAAAAAAAAAAAAAATGCACACCACATTGTCCCCTCCCCCTCCCCTCCCCCTCCCATTTATTGGGCCTCGGATATGATCTTTATCCTCTGCCTATTTATAGTGACCTCTACATAATAATTTTGGCGCCAATGCGCCCAGTTCTCACAAATCCAGCTTCTAGCATATAGATTTTGGCTTTCCAAAAAAAAAAAAAAAAAAATTCTGGTTCATCCCCAGGCAGCAGCAGGGGCCAAAAAAAAAAAAAAAGAAAAAAAAAAAAAAAAAAAAAAAGAAAAAAACCTTAAAACTAGAAACCCAAAAAGACAAAAAAAAAAAATTTTTTTTAAGTAAATAAAGTCTCCATATACTGTCCTTCTGTACTTCTTCTCTTCTTTTCCATATGGATTTTCCTCCTATCTCCTCTGAATTCCACTGTCAGTCCATAGTTCCCTTTTATCTCCTTATAACTAATATCTATCCATTTGTACGGGCAATTCTAACCAGTTTGGGACTTCAATGGGGTCCGCTCCCAAAAACTGGAAAAGTTCCGTTAGTTGTGCGGGAGACCTTAAATTAAAGTTCTGACCTCCTTTTTTTACAATCAATGCCAGAGGATAGCCCCACCGATATGTAGCCTCTTTACAACGTACGTACTCCAGAAGGGGCTTTAACAGTCGTCGTCTCCATTTTGTAAATCTACACAAATCTGGGTAGATCTGGATGTCTACCCCCTCCCATTTTATTACTCCTACTTTCCAGGCTGCTCGCATTATATCCTCCTTGATCCTATAAAAGTGTACTCTGCAAACAATATCCCTGGGGCCCAGCTGGGTCGGGTGACGGAAGGTAGGGACTTTGTGGACCCGGTCCAATTCAATTAATGTGTCAGCGGGGTTGTTCAGAATTTGATTGAGTATGATCATAACTGCCTCACTCAAAGCGGGACCCTCCAAATTTTCTGGTACCCCCTTTATTCGAATATTGTTCCTCCTACTTCTGTCCTCAGCTTCCTCAGTGTGTAGTTGTATCATAGCCATCTGTTGACGCTGTCTCTTAAACTCTTCCTCCATATGCTCCACTCTGTGTTCCAATCTGCTATTTTGTTCTTCCAGATTATTAATTTTACATTCACCCTTCGCTACCCCCGCGCGCACCTCTTCTATTTCCTCCTTCAGTGCTCCCATAATGCTCTTAGCCAATGTCTGTATGTCCTCCTTTGTGGGGAGTGCCTGTATGAGTGCACTAAGCTGCTTCATGTCAGGTATGGTCTCTTGAACCTGTTTCACCTGAGTCTGTGTAACCTTGCTCTTATTAACCAGGCATACCTTTTTCTCCCCCTCCTTGTTAACAACCGCTTCAGTAGGGAGATCCAGCAATCCTGAATCTCTCCCCCTTGACATACCTCCGAGCTGTGTAGGAGTCACTGCCGCTGCTATAGAGGATACCTCTGGTAGCGAATCCCTCCTCCCAGCCATGACGTGTACAGCTGCTGTCTCCGGGCTGTCTCTCTCGCTGGCGTTGGTCCCCGCGTCTGCTTCAGTCTGCAGTACAGCGTCCGTCTTTGCCCTGAGGTAGCGGGTGATGTACGAGTGGGTTAGTGTACTTGGAGCACTGGAACTCCTTCCTGGTCTCCTTCCACGGCGCGACATGTGCCGACAAACGCCGCTCTTGCTGGGGTATCTTGCTCCGCTTTGCCGGTCTGCTGTCGGGTGCATACGGTGCTCTCGCTAAGGGCTCCTCACTCGCCTCCTCACTCCTCCATGCCTAAACCACTCCCCCCGGAAACGGAACCGACGGCCCGGTCTTCCTATCTTAACCTTTTGGGGAGGAAAATCATAGTAATATAAATATACCCATCTTTTATATAAGGGTGTAGGTAAGGGTTAATGTAACTGTCATATATTTTTATTTGGCATATAAGTAATATGTGTACCAGGTATTATTGAAATATCTCCAGGCGTACAGAAGTTATGTGGGAACATACATTTCCCATTGATTTGCATGGGACTTTAAACAAAAACCCCGACCCTCACAAATGGGGGTAGTTAAGGGATAAATTAACTATCCTATAGTTTAAGTGGACATATAAGTAACATGAGACCAAGTGTTATCGAAATATGTACAGCCGTTTGGAAGTTATGAAGTAACATGTATTTCCCATAGAGTTGAATGGGACTTTAAAGGAAAACCCCGACCATGGCAAATGGGGGTGGGTAAGGGTTAAACCACCTATCCTATGTTTGTTGCTGACATATAAGTAACATGTGTGCCAAGTTTCATGTTAATATCTTTAGCCGTTTGGACGTGATGCTGGAACATACATACATACATACATACATACACACACACGTTGAGTTTTATATATATAGATTGCACAAAACGTATCTCATATTTACCACTTGATGCCACAAGGTGCGACCTTTTCAAAGCTCTTGCCTTTCTGAAGGGTTTTTGCTTCCAGCTATATTGCTAAAAATTGACATACTGTATGACTTGCAAAATATACAGTCCTTCCCGTCTCCTCCCTTCAGCCCTGGTTCACACTGGGTACGATTTGGAATGATTTGAGATGTGATTTGACATGTCAAATCACATCTCAAATCGGCGGCAATTGTCGGCAATGGCACTGTCCTAATCAGTGCGACGCCGCATCTGCGATTTAAAAAAGTAGTTCCTGTACTACTTTTTGCGATTTCGGGCCGCGATTTACATTAAATTGCGGCCGAAATCGCGGCAAATCGCGGCAAAATCGCGGCCGCGAAATCGTGGTAAAATCGCGCATTTTACCGCGATTTTTATTTCGCAGCAGTGTGAACCTAGGCTTAATCAGAGATAAAACTATTTGGATTGATTAGTCTGCAGAGGCTGTCACAAAGCATATATGAATTGCTGGGCCATCCTATTAGAGAACCGAGCATGCTCGGCAATTTAGGCACATTGTGCCTCCCTTTAATACATTTAACTGATTATTCTATATACGGTGCCTTGAAAAAGTATTCATACCCCTTGAAATTTTCCATATTTTGTCATGTTACAACCAAAAACATAAATGTATTTTATTGGGATTTTATGTGATAGACCAACACAAAGTGGCTCATAATTGTGAAGTGGAAGGAAAATGATAAATGGTTTTAATTTTTTTTACAAATAAATATCTGAAAAATCTGGTGTGCATTTGTATTCAGCGCCCTTTACTCTGATACCCCTAAATAAAATCTAGTGAAACAAATTGCCTTCAGAGGTCCCCTAAATAGTAAATAGAGTCCACCTGTGTGTAATTTAATCTCAGTATAAATACAGCTGTTCTGTGAAGCCCTCAGAGGTTTGATAGAGAATCTTAGTGAACAAACAGCATCAAGAAGGGCAAAGAACACACCAGACAGGTCAGGGGTAAAGTTGTGGAGAAGTTTAAAGCAGGGTTAGGTTATAAAAAAATATCCCAAGCTTTGAACATCGCATGAAGCACTGTTCAATCCATCATCTGAAAATGGAAAGAGTATGGCACAACCGCAAACCTACCAAGACATGGCCGTCCACCTAAATTGACAGGCCGGGCAAGGAGAGCATTCATCAGAGAAGCAGCCAAGAGGTCCATGGTAACTCTGGAGGAGCTCCAGAGATCCACAGCTCAGGTGGGAGAATCTGTCCACAAGACAACTATTAACCGTGCACTCCACAAATCTGCCCTTTATGGAAGAGTGGCAAGAAGAAAGCCATTGTTGAAAGAAAGTCATAAGAGGTCCCGTTTGCAGTTTGTGAGAAGCCATGTGGGGGACACAGAAAACATGTGGAAGAAGGTGCTCTGGTCAGATGAGACCAAAATTTGACTTTTAGGCCTAAAAGCAAAACGCTCAAAACTAAACACACCACCCCCACTGTGAAACATGGTGGTGGCAGCATCATGTTGTGGGGATGCTTTTATTCAGCAGCGACAGGGAAACTGTTCAGAGTTGATGGGAAGATGGATGGAGCCAAATACAGGGTAATATTAGAAAAAAAACTGTTATGCCACGTACACACGATCGGTTCATCTGATGAAAACGGACCGATGGATTTTTTCATCAGATATCCGATGAAGCTGACTTTCATCAGTCTTGCCTACACACCATCAGTTAAAAATCCGATCGCGTCCAACGCGGTGACGTAAAACACGACGACGTGCAGAGAAAAATGAAGTTCAATGCTTCCGAGCATGCGTCGACTTGATTCTGAGCATGCGTGGATTTCTGACCGATGGATTTCCCCACAGAGGATAGTTTTTTTCTATTGTTTTTTTAACCATCAGATCATTTTAAAACAGGTTCTATTTTTTTTCACCGATGGGAAAAAAAAAACGATGGGGCCCACATACAATCGATTCGTCCAGCTGACAGTTTTCATCAGACGAACCGATCGTGTGTACATGGCATAATTCCGTGTACACACGATCATTTTTCAGCATGAAAAAAAAATTTGTTTTTCAGCATGTCGAAAAAACGACGTTTTCCCAACTTCATCATTAAAACGATGTTGCCCACACACCATCGTTTTAAAAAAATGCTCTAGCAAAGCGCGGTGACGTACAACACGTACGACGGCACTATAAAGGGGAAGTTCCATTCGCCTTCGGGCTGCTTTAGCTGATTCCTTGTTAGTAAAAGACAATTTGCGCTTTTTTGTCTGTTACAGCGTGATGAATGTGCTTACTCCATTATGAACGGTAGTTTTACCAGAACGAGCGCTCCCGTCTCATAACTTGCTTCTGAGCATGCACGGGTTTTTTTTACGTAGTTTTAGCCCACACACGATCATTTTTTACAACCCGAAAAACGACATCGTTTAAAACGACGTTAAAAAATGCAGCATGTTCGAATTTTTTTGTTGTTGTCGTTTTTTAGAACCTGAAAAATGATGTGAAGCCCACACACGATCATTTTAAATGACGTTTTTGAAAATTACATTTTTTCATACAGAAAAATGATCGTGGGGCAGATTCAGATAGAGATACGACGGCGTATCTCCTGATACGCCGTCGTATCTCTGAGATCCGACGGTCGGATCTATGCACCTGATTCATAGAATCAGGTTCCGCATAGATCTCCCTAAGATCCGACAGGTGTAAGTGACTTACACCGTCGGATCTTAGGCTGCAATCTCCCACTGGCCGCTAGGTGGCGATTCCGTTTGTATACGCAACAAATATGCAAATGAGGAGATCCGATTCAGAAACGAACGCCCGCCCGTCGCTTTTTTTTTACGTCGCTTGAGTTCGGCTTTTTCCGACGTATAGTTACCCCTGCTATGTGAAGGGTATCCTATGTTAAGTATGGCCGTCGTTCCCGTGCCGAGTTTTGAATTTTTACGTCGTTTGCGTAAGTCGATTCAGAATACGGCCGGATGCAATTTACGCTCACGCCGAAACCAATGACGTCCTAGCGACGTCATTTGGAGCAATGCACGCTGGGAAATTTACCCGGCGGCGCATGCGCAGTACGATCAGCGCGGGGACGCGCCTGATTTAAATAGTGAACTCCCCCTAGCGGAATTTGAATTCCGCCGGGAGATTTACAATCCGCCGGCGCAACTTTAGAGGCAAGTTCTTTCTGAATACAGCACTTTCCTCAAAAACTTGCGCTGGCGGATCGTAAATAAGATAGATTACGCGGATCTATAGATCCGCTGATCTATCTGAATCTACCCCCGTGTGTACACTGCATAAGAGTGTGCTAAAGACTTGAGACTTCCAGCAGGACAACGACCCTAAACATACAGCCAGAGCTAAAATTAAATGGTTTCGATCAAAGCATATTCATGAGTTAGAATGGCCCAGTCAGTCCAGACCTAAATCCAATTGAGAATCTGTGGCAAGACTTGAAAATTGCTGATCACAAACGCTCTCCATCCAATCTGACAGAACTTGATCTATTTTGCAAAAGAAGAATGGGCAAAAAATGTCCCTCTCTAGATGTGCAAAGCTGGTAGAGACGTCCCCAAAAGACTTTTAGCTGTAATTGCAGTGAAAGGCGGTTCTACAAAGTATTGACTCAGGGGGCGCCATACAAATGTACCCCCCACACTTCTCACTTATTTATTTGTAAAAACAATTGAAAATCATTAATCATTTTCCTTCCACTTCACAATTATGTGCCACTTTGTGTTGGTCTATCACATAAAATCCCAATAAAATACATTTACATTTTTGGTTGTAACTTGACAAAATGTGGAAAATTTCAAGGGGTATGAATACTTTTTCAAGGCACTACGTAAGTAAAAGTCAAAGTGCAATAAGAAGGTGTAGAAAGCGCCCATATCAGTCAGCGCATCTACTACCAATGCTTTGAGGTAATGTCAATCTATTCTCCAGGCAGCATTCAAGACAGTTTAAAAAAACATACGTTATTACTCGTGTTTGATTTTCCTACTGTGCTGGCAGATTGCTATTACTATCGCTATTAAATAATAATAATGTCTGTGACTCATGCTTCTGAAAAACACAATTCCAGACCTAGAGACAGAAAAAGTAGAGCAGACTGAAGAGAATATACAACACCTGGAGAAAAGAAGAGTACAGCGGGGAGCTGGCACAATCATAAACAATATGGGCACAGAGAATGGACAGATCCCTGCAGTCACATAACCAAAGGACCTCTGAACAGCAGGGGAGGAAGGGCCAAATAATAAAAAGAATACAAAAAGGAACAGGCTAACGCAACCAAAACCCATGGGGTATTTAGTGCACCCTTAGGAGACTGAACGATTATATACTTTAACCATGTTAAGTCCCATATCACCAGAAACATTGGGGCAGATTCAGGTCCTTGCTCGCCGAGTTACGGCGGCGCAGCGTATTGTATTTACGCTACGCCGACGCAACTTACAGGAGCAAGTGCAGTATTCACAAAGCACTTGCTCCGTAAGTTGCGGCGGCGTAGCGTAAATGGGGCCGGCGTAAGCCCGCGTAATTCAAATGTGGAAGGGGGGCGTGTTTTATGCTAATGTGTGATGACCTGACGTGATTGACGTGTTTTACGAACGGAGCATGCGCCGTCCGTGTACATATCCCAGTGTGCATTGCTCTCAAGTACGCCGCAACGAGGTATTGGTTTCGACGTGAATGTAAATTACGTCCAGCCCTATTCGCGAACGACTTACGCAAACAACGTAAAAAATTCAAATTTTGAAGCGGGAACGACGTCCATACTTAACATTGGCTGCGCCTCCTAATAGCAGGAGCAACGTTACGCCGAAAAAGCCTTACGCAAACGACGTAAAAAACTACCGCCGGGCGCACGTACGTTCGTGAATCGACGTAACTAGGCAATTTGCATATTCTACGCCGAAAACAACAGAAGCGCCCCTAGCGGTCAACGTAATATTGCACACAATTATACGCCGCCGCATTCAAGTTACGTCAGCGGAGGAAGCCTATTTTTTAAGTGTACCTGCCTTTGAGAATCGGCGTAACGATACGCCGGCGCAGATTTCAAATTACGGCGGTGTATCTGGAGATACGCCGCCGTAAAAGCTACCTGAATCTGCCCCAATGTAAATTCAGGTCTATTAATGAGAGTATTTGTGACCAATAGTGAGGCCCTTACTGACCCATACAAAAACCATCGTTAACCTATACCAAGGCCATCAGTGTCCCATAGGGAGACCATCAAGGATCATGGTAAGGCTATTACTGACCAATAGTGAGTGTGTCACTGACCAATAGTGAGATCAGCACTGACCCATAGTGAAGCCATTACTGACCAAAAGTGAGGCCTTCACTGACCTACAGTGAAGTCATTACTGACCAATAATGTGACAATTTTTGACCAAAAGTGAGGCCATACTGGCCCATACCAAAGCATCATTGACCTATAGTAAAGTCATTGCTGACCAATAGTGAGTTCATCATTGAATGAATGAATGAATAAATGAAGAATTTATATAGCGCGACGCATGCAAACTAAATCGCCTCTGGGCGCTGGTTGTTCCTGTCTCCTTTGATATCAAAAGAGATGAGTTTTGATCTTTCTCCTGAATGCTAAGTGATTTTCCTCCAACCGAATGTTAGTTGGTAAAGCGTTCCATAGTCTGGGACCTTGGACCGCAAATCTTCTTTCTCCTTTGGACTTGTAGTTGGCTTTCGGTATTTGGAGCAGGTTTTGATTGGTGGATCGCAGAATGCGATTGGAGTTGTGAGCCTTTATTTTGTCGCATTGATAATGGGGAGCATTCCCATGGATACATCTATGCGTTAGACAGAGTGCTTTAACCACTTAACCACCAGCCGCCGTCTACAAACGGCGGCAAGGTGGTTGCTTAACTGGGGGTCGCCGTTCTGAAACGGCGCCCACCAGAAGCAGTAATGCGCGCCGCCTCGGGCGCGCACACAGAAAATTCTGTGCGCGCCGGGTCTATGAGACCCGGCGCTACACAGATCACGGTAACTGACCGGCAACGCCGGTGTTTTACCATGTGATCGCGCCGTCCAATGACGGCGCGACCACAGGTAAACAAACCGGCGTCATCTGATGACGCCGGTTCCTCCCTCCTCTCGCTGTACCGATCGGTACAGTGTGAGAGGAGAGCGCGGATGGCAGCAGCAGTGTGGGATGGATCTGTGACTATTGCAGTCACAGATCCATCCATCCCTGCTCAGCCATCCCTGCATTAACCCCTGCAATACTCTGCCTTCCCTGCGCAATACTCTGCAATGCTCTGCCTTCCCTGCAATACCCCCGCGCAATACTCTGCAAAACACCCGCGCAATACTCTGCAAAACACCCGCGCAATACTCTGCAAAACACCCGCGCAATACTCTGCAAAACACCCGCGCAATACTCTGCAAAACACCCGCGCAATACTCTGCAATACCCCCGCGCAATACTCTGCAAAACACCCGCGCAATACTCTGCAAAACACCCGCGCATTACTCTGCAATACCCCCGCGCAATACTCTGCAAAACACCCGCGCAATACTCTGCAAAACACCCGCGCAATACTCTGCAAAACACCCGCGCAATACTCTGCAAAACACCCGCGCAATACTCTGCAAAACACCCGCGCAATACTCTGCAATACCCCCGCGCAATACTCTGCAATACCCCCGCGCAATACTCTGCAGTACCCCTTGCGCAATACTCTGCAATACCCCCGCGCAATACTCTGCAATACCCCCGCGCAATACTCTGCAATACCCCCGCGCAATACTCTGCAATACCTCCGCGCAATACTCTGCAATACCCCCGCGCAATACTCTGCAATACCCCCGCGCAATACTCTGCAGTACCCCTTGCGCAATACTCTGCAATACCCCCCGCGCAATACTCTGCAATACCCCCGCGCAATACTCTGCAATACCCCCCGCGCAATACTCTGCAGTACCCCCCGCGCAATACTCTGCAGTACCCCCCGCGCAATACTCTGCAATACCCCACTCGCAATACTCTGCAATACCCCACGCACAATACTCTGCAATACCCCACGCACAATACTCTGCAATACCCCACGCACAATACTCTGCAATACCCCACGCACAATACTCTGCAATACCCCACGCACAATACTCTGCAATACCCCACGCACAATACTCTGCAATACCCCCGCACCAATACTCTGCAATACCCCCGCACCAATACTCTGCAATACCCCCGCACCAATACTCTGCAATACCCCCGCACCAATACTCTGCAATACCCCCGCACCAATACTCTGCAATACCCCCGCACCATACTCTGCAATACCCCCCACACAATACTCTGCAATACCCCACGCACAATACTCTGCAATACCCCCGCACCATACTCTGCAATACCCCCCACACAATACTCTGCAATACCCCCGCACCAATACTCTGCAATACCCCCGCACCAATACTCTGCAATACCCCCGCACCATACTCTGCAATACCCCCGCACCATACTCTGCAATACCCCCGCACCAATACTCTGCAATACCCCCGCACCATACTCTGCAATACCCCCGCACCATACTCTGCAATACCCCCACACCAATACTTTGCAATACCCCGGCCAATACTTTGCAATACCCAGAAAATACTCTGGGGAAAAAAATGTGTTTTAACCACTTCCCGCCCACGTCATATGAGGTCCTTGACTTTGTGCAGGGATATCTAAATGATGCCTGCAGCTACAGGCATCATTCAGATATCATTTTTTTCAGCCGGCGATTCTCTACACCATAAGAACGATCATGGCGGCTGTTCCGCCTCTTGATCGTTCTTACGGGAGGCAAAAAGGGACGTCCCCACTCCCTTCGCCCTCCGGTGCTTCTTCTGACTCACCGCTGCGATCGAAGCCAGGATCGTTTTTTTTCTTGTTTTTTTTCTTGTTTTTTTCCAAGCTTCCCAGCCTAGAGGTGAGATGTGGGGTCTTATTGACCCCATATCTCACTGTAAAGAGGACCTGTCATGCTATATTCCTATTACAAGGGATGTTTACATTCCTTGTAATTGGAATAAAAGTGATCAAAACATTTATTTTTGGGGAAAAACGTGTCAAACTAAAATAAATTAAGTAAAATGAACAATAAAAATAAAAAATAAATATTTAAAGCGCCCCTGTTCCCGCGTGCTCGTATACAGAAGCGAATGTGTACGTAAGTCCCGCCCACATATGAAAACTGAGTTCAAACCACACATGTGGGGTATCGCTGCGAACGTTAGAGCGAGAGCAATCATTTTGGCCCCAGACCTCCTCTGTAACTAAAAACATGTAACCAGTAAAAACATTTAAAACGTCACCTATGGGGATTTTTAAGTAGCGAAGTTTGGCGCCATTCCACAAGCGTGTGCAATATTGAAGGGTGACATGTTGGGTATCTATTGACTCGGCGTAACTTCGTCTTTCATATTATGCAAAAACATTGGGCTAACTTTAATGTTTTTTTTTTTAAAAAGCACAAAACTGTTTTATTTCCCAAAAAAATGCGTTCGAAAAATTGCTGTGCAAATACCATGCGCGATAAAAAGTTGCAACGACCGCCATTGTATTCTCTAGGGTCTTTGCTAAAAAAGCATATATAATGTTTTGGGGTTCTATGTAATTTTCGAGCAAATAAATGATGATTTTTACATGTAGGAGAGAAATTGGTCTGGGTGCTCCAGAACGCCTGATGGTGCTCCCTGCATGTCGGGCCTCTGTATGTGGCCACGCTGTGTAAAAGTCTCACACATGTGGTATCGCCATACTCGGGAGGAATAGCAGAATGTGTTTTGGGGTGTAATTTGTGGTATGCATATGCTGTGTGTGAGAAATAACCTGCTAATATGAAACTTTTGTGGAAAAAAAACAAAAAAAAAAAAAACCTTGATTTTGCAAAGAATTGTGGGAAAAAATGACAACTTCAAAAAACTCACCATGCCTCTTTCTAAATACCTTGGAATGTCTTCTTTCCAAAAAGGGGTCATTTAGGGAGTATTTGTACTTTTCTGGCATGTTAGGGTCTCAAGAAATGAGATAGGCCGTCAGTACTTCAGATGTGATCAAATTGATCAATTTTCAGTAATTGGTACCATAGCTTGTAGACCCTATAACTTTCACCCAGACTAAATAATATCCAATTTTTTTTTTTTTTTTTTACCAAAGATATGTAGCAGTATACATTTTAGGCCAAATTTATGAAGAAAAATTCATTTTTTGCAAAATCTTATAATAGAAATGAAGAAAAATTCATTTTTTTACAAAATTTTCGTTCTTTTTTCATTTATAGCGAAAAAAATAAAAACCGCAGAGGTGATCAAATACCACCAAAAGAAAGCTCTATTTGTGGGAAAAAAAGGACAAAAATTTCATTTGGTTACAGTGTTGTATGACTGAGTTATTGTCATTCAAAATGTGAGAGCACCGAAAGCTGAAAATTGGTCTGGTTATTAAGGGTGTTTAAGTGCCCAGTTGTCAAGTGGTTAAAGACAATTCTGTCTTTTATTGGCAACCAGTGTAGAGTTCTCAGTGAAGGTGAGATTGATTCACAGGGTTTTTTCCCAGTCACAAGTCTGGCGGCCGTATTTTGAACGACTTGCAGACGAGTGATTTGGTACTTTAGGAGTCCGAGGTAGAGGGCGTTTGCATAATCCAATCTGGCGTTTACAATTGCTCCCACCCCGGCCGCTATGTCTTCTTTGGGAATAAAAGGAGTGAGTTTGCGTAGTAGGCGCAGCAGATGGTGAGATCCGCTGACTACTGACCCTATTTGTGCGTCCATTGTCATGTAGGAGTCAAAGATGACCCCGAGACTTTTGACTTTGGCGCTAGGGGTGATGATTTTGCCCAGAATGCGCGGGGGTATCCATGTTGTTGCAGGTTGATTCATGCGCTTGGCGTGAAACAGGAGAAGTTCTGTTTTTGCTCCGTTGAGTTTAAGATAACTCTTTGTCATTGACCAATAACAAGACCACCACTGACCCATAGTGAAGCCATTACTGGCCAAAAGTGAGGCCTTCACTGACCTACAGTGAAGTCATTACTGACCAATAATGTGACCATTTTTGGCCAATAGTGAGGCCATACTGACCCATACCAAAGCATTATTGACCTATAGTGAGGTCATTGCTGACCAATAGTTAGTTCATCACTGACCAATAGTGAGTGCGTCACTGACCAATAGTGAAGCCAGCCCTGACCCATAGTGAAGCCATTACTGATCAAAAGTGAGGCTTTCACTGACCTACAGTGAAGTCACTGCTGACCAATAATGTGACCATTTTTGACCAATAGTGAGGCCATACCGACTCATACTATAGCATCATTCACCTATAGTAAGTCATTTCTGACCAATAGTGAGTTCATCATTGGCCAATAGCGAGACCACCACCAGGGATGGACTGGCCATTGGGACTACAGGGAGTTTCCTGGTGGGCCAATGGCTCAGTGGGCCGGCTTCAGTGACAGCGACCTGGGAGTTTCTCACTTCTGCCTAATCTTGTCCCATAAGGGGGGGGGGCACCAAACTGATTCTTTGCCCCAGGAGAAATAATGTCTAGCTTCCCAACTGGTACTGCCTATAAGAGTACCAGTACCAGCCATTCTACTCTAATAAAGTAAAACGGCTAGTGGCTAGTGAAGGGGGAGAGAAGGTGCGGGTGACCGGGGGGGGGGGGGGTGCGGGAGTTGTCCGGCCGCTGTGGGAGAGACCTGTCAAAAGTTGGCCAAATGGAGTCCAGGGCCAAATTTTTGTCCCAGTCCAGCCCTGACCACCACTCCCCCATAGTGAAGCCATTACTGACCAAAAGTGAGGCTTTCACTGACCTACAGTGAAGTCATTGCTGACCAATAATGTGACCATTTTTGACCAATAGTGAGGCCATACCGACTCATACCATAGCTTCATTCACCTATAGTAAGTCATTGCTGACCAATAGTGAGTTCATAATTGGCCAATAGCGAGACCACCACTCCCCCATAATGAAGCCATTACTGACCAAAAGTGAGGCCTTCACTGAGCTACAGTGAAATCATTACTGACCAATAATGTGACCATGTTTGACCAATAGTGAGGCCATACTGACCCATACCAAAGCATCATTGACCTATAGTGAATTCATTGCTGACCAATAGTGAGTTCATCATTGACCAACAGCGAGACCAACACTGACTCATAGTGAAGCCATTGCTGAGAGGGATTCACTGACCTTTAGGCTGGGTTCACACATGTGTGGTGAAAATGAAAGCTTCGTTTTCACAGCTAATTGACAAAGTATTACATCAAAAAGGACTGTGCCCTGCAAAACCACCTTCTATTCAAATCTATTAGCCACTATAATACTGCATATATACTGTACATATCAATCCTTATGTGCAAAACAACGTGTCCCACTCCCCATACACAGTGCAAGTGTGTGCTCCAATATCTTATATACAACCATACACACTAAAAATAAAAAATATATGTATAAAATAAAATACAATTGCCACACTAACCACTAAAGCAAAAATTTACTGTGAAAAATGTTATCACTGTATAAACATTTTAACATTTTTCACAGTCAATTATTGCTTTAGTAGTTAGTTAGAGGTATAGTGGATATTAGATTTGAAGGAGGTTTTACGCGCCACAGTTCTTTTTTTATTTGAAATAGCCATAAAAGTTACAGGTGTGAATAATTGTTTTGTGTCAGCAGCAGAACACTCATTACACCTGTAGCGCCTGTGTACTTATCAGTACAGGTGCTATGTTAAATTTAGTGGGATGAGAGACTTATTTGCTCTCATTCATGTTGATTTATTAAAATTTGGCTGACACCAGCCCTGGACTGTCCTGTGGGTCATTCTGTGCTCCAGAGATGCCGTCTCATTTCTGGATGGCAGGTGGCGCCAGAGGGGTCCAGGCGGAGCCGCTTCTCCCCAGCAGCCAATTAGAGGAGTTTTCCCTCGCGGAGCATACTGGGGAGGGGTATTTCTGTGGCGGAGGCCTTTGCTCGGGGTTCTTTGCGGGTTCCTGGTTCCAGGTGCGGCACCCACCTTTAAGGTGTGCGCACATCAGGGGCCCCGGCGATATGGCCTACCAGGCCGGGGCGCACGTGCTACGCGGAGTTCCTGACTCTGGGCCCTCATGGCCTGGAGTATCTGATGCTGTAAAGGGGCCCAAGTGACTTACTGGGTCCCCCACCTCTATTGAGAAGATCCCAAGCGAGTTGTGCTGTTCAGTGGGGAGTCGGTCTGAGGTGAACCTGGAGGCATGTGATCCAATAGGGCTTGAACAAACCATTGGGGATCTGGGTACCGGACACTGACAGGTTGTATGTGGCAAACTGTCAGTCGGCTACACACCTTTATCTAGGGGTACAACGGTTCAAAAAACTCACAGTTCGGATCGTTCCTCGGATCAGGAGTCACTGATCGGATCATTTTTCGGATCGGCAAAAAAAATAAAAAAATCTCCCCCACTGTAATATGTAAAAATCTCCCCCCCCACCAACTATAGTACCCCCTCGGTGCAGACACCCCCCCCCTTCTCTCAGTACAGTGACCCCCCATCTCAGGACAGTGACCCCCCCTTTCTCAGGACAGTGACCCCCCCTTCTCAGGACAGTGACCCCCCCTGCTCAGGACAGTGACCCCCCCTGCTCAGGACAGTGACCCCCCCCGGCTCAGGACAGTGACCCCCCCCCCCCCCCGGCTCAGGACAGTGACCCCCCCCTGCTCAGGACAGTGACCCCCCCAGCTCAGGACAGTGACCACCCCCCCAAGCTCAAGACAGTGACCCCCGGCTCAGGACAGTGACCCCCCCCCCAGCTAGTACCGACAGACGAGCGGCGTGTCCCACGAGTGCAGGCTCCTCCTCTGTGGGTGTAAACAGAGGAGGGCCGCCGCCGGGTGTACCAAGATGGCAGACACCCCCCCTTCTCTCAGTACAGTGACCCCCCTTCTCAGGACAGTGACCCCCCCTTTCTCAGGACAGTGACCCCCCCTTCTCAGGACAGTGACCCCCCCTGCTCAGGACAGTGACCCCCCCTGCTCAGGACAGTGACCCCCCCCCGGCTCAGGACAGTGCCCCCCCCCCCCGGCTCAGGACAGTGACCCCCCCCCCCCCCCCCCCCCCCCCGGCTCAGGACAGTGACCCCCCCTGCTCAGGACAGTGACCCCCCCTGCTCAGGACAGTGACCCCCCCAGCTCAGGACAGTGACCACCCCCCCAAGCTCAAGACAGTGACCCCCCCCCCCCCCCGGCTCAGGACAGTGACCCCCCCCAGCTAGTACCGACAGACGAGCGGCGTGTCCCACGAGTGCAGGCTCCTCCTCTGTGGGTGTAAACAGAGGAGGGCCGCCGCCGGGTGTACCAAGATGGCCGCAGCTCTGGAGCTAGGCCGAAGCCGCGGTCTTTCCTAATGTTACGGCGGCAGCTCCGGAGCTAGGCCGAAGCCGCGGCCATAACATTAGGAAAGGCTGCGGCTTCGGCCTAGCTCCGGAGCCGCCACCGTAACATTAGGAAAGACCGCGGCTTCGGCCTAGCTCCGGAGCCGTGGCAATCCGCGGATCACAGTGTGTTCCGATCCGAAGGGGGCGACCCGTTCAGGATCACGGATCAACTGTGATCCGTTGCACCCCTACCTTTATCTGTTTGCGCTGGGGTATTACACAAATGCAGCATATAATTGACAAAGCACCGTATATACTCGGGTATAAGCCGAGTTTTTCAGCACATTTTTTGGTGCTGAAAATGCCCCCCCTCGGCTTATACTCGAGTCATCTTTTTGCGCCTGATCTCCCAAAATTTGGGGACCCGGTACCGGACGGCCGTAGGTCCCCGGGACTCCAAGTTTGGCACACATATAGCCCAACACTTCCTCTACAAGTGTGCAAAGTTTGTTGTCTAGGGGACCTATGGCCGGGAAGCACAGATTTTTCAAAGCTGGGCACCCCTTTTATCTAATCCCATGTTAAACGTAAGTCTAGTCATGGACACAGTGAGGCATAGGGACAGTGAGGCATTGACACAGTGAGGCACAGTGAGGCATGGGCACAGTGAGGCATGCACATGGACACAGTGGGCCGGATTCAGATACATTGGTGTATCTATCCGCCTGGTGTAACGTATCTCAGGGCGCAAGTTCCGTATTCAGAAACAACTTGCGCCCTATGTGTGTCGGCGTAAGCCCGCCTAATTCAAATGTGGATGATGTGGGCGTGTTTTATGTATATTAACTGTGACCCCGCGTATTTGACGTTGAAAAAATCCCACTGCGCATGCTCGAAATTCCGCCGCAAATCGTCATTGCTTTACGTGAACGTAAATTACGTCCAGCCCTATTCGCGAACGACTTACGCAAACAACGTAAAATTTTCAAAACTCGACGCGGGAACGACGGCCATACTTAACATAGGATACGCAGGGGTAACTATACACCGAAAAAAGCCTAACGTAAACGACGTAAAAAAATGCGCCGCCCGGACGTACGTTTCTGAATCGGCGTAAATACCTAATTAGCATATTCCTTGCGTTAATATACGGAAGTGCCACCTACTGGCCATCGTAAATATGCAGCCTAAGATACGACAGTGTAAGACACTTACGCCAGTCGGATCTTAGGGAAATCTATGCGTAACTGATTCTATGAATCAGGCGCATAGATACGACCCTGCACACTCAGAGATACGATGGCGTATCCGGAGATACGCCGTCGTATCTCCTTTCTGAATCTGGCCCAGAGAAGCAAAGTGAGGCACAGTGAGGCATGCAGATGGACACCCTAGGCTTATACTTGAGTCAATACGTTTTCCAAGTTTTTTGTGGTAAAATTAGGTGCCTTGGCTTATATTCGGATCGGCTTATACTCGAGTATATACGGTAGTTCAATATTTCAGGTCAGTTTTTGATCAGGTCAGGTTTACATCAGTTATCAGGTCAGGATTTTTTTTCTGTTCACAACTGAATGGCATGTGCGATTCAGAAGCGTTCCCATAGAAGTCAAAGGGTTTGAATTTGCACCTGAGCCGGTCTGAACTGCGCAGAACACTGACAGGACTATTTTTCATTTCGCACAACAACGTGAACAGGCACAATAGAAAGCAATGTTTTTTCTCACATGTCATGCAAATTGGATGTGGTTTAAAAAGCATCCAATTCACATGTGTGTGGCCATTACTGACCAATAATGTGATAATTTTTACCAATAGTGAGGCCATTACTGACCCACGCCAAAGCCATCATGGACTCATAGTGAGGTCATTACTTACCAATAGTGAGACCAGCACTGACCCATACTGAGGCCGTAACTGACCAATAATAAGGCCATTACTGACTCGTAGTAAGAGGGTGCAACCCTGAGCTTGACTTCAAAAACTGATATTTATAAAATAGGTTGCTGGTTTGAGGCTCCTGATAAATTTTGCGAGCATCTAAATGCCCTCAACACTTACTTCCTCCTGGCAGTTTATTTGCAATAAGGTGAGTACAGGAACACTTTAGGATTTAGTTAAAAGAGTTAAGATGTTTAGAAATCACCATAAAAATTAATATGCCACTTGGGTAAGATTTTCAACATTACAGGAGAACATAAAAGCAGGCGTGTGGAGGTGCTTACATAAATCACTTTATATTATAAGCGATAATAAAATAAAAAATCTACTATATAGCACACTCTGGTGACACATTAAAAACAACGAAAAGTTTTCCAGCCTCTCTGAACTTTTGTACATATAATTACATTATTGCAACAATCAGAATACAGATGGGCACCAAAAACTGGGATCTTCCTAACAAGTGGGGTGAGAACAAGAACAACCTTTTCTTTCTTTTCTTCTCCTTCCTTGTCCATTTCATAGAAGGGGGAGTAAAGAAGTGACCAAGGAAGCATAACCTTTAGAGCCGGTTCACACAGGGGTGGCACGACTTCGGGGGCGACTCGGCCAGGCGACCTGAAGACGACTTCTTAGGCGACTTGCAAAATGACTTCTGTATAGAAGTCAATGCAAGTCGCCCCCAAAGTCGTACAAGAACCTTTTTCTAAGTCGGAGCGACTTGTGTCGCTCCTATTAGAACGGTTCTATTCACTAGAATGGGACGCGACTTGTCAGGCGGCTGCGTCACCTGACGAGTCGCCCCAGTGTGAACCGGGTCTTATAAACTAAGGAGGATTGAACTGTGCAAAGTTAGAGCCTAATCCTGACCAGAGAATGTGACAACAATCTCATCTCTCCGATGGTGGGCAGATGGCTGGTGGAAGAAATTACCTTGCAAGCTCATGCAGCTCTCTACAGCACATTTGTTGCCCTGAAGTTGGCTTACTAGGGATGAGCCAAACACATATATTGGACATCTGACCATACAGATTGAGAGGTGTTCATTTTCAGTCAGGCTTTGTACAGACGGTCGGACAAAACCGATGTGACTGGTCCGTCGGACCGGTTTCATCGGTTCACCTCTGAAGTGGCCTGATGGTCTGATATGTGTACACACCGTCAGTCCAAAATCCGATCGGGTCAGAACGTGGTGACGTCAAACACACGACGTGCTGAATAAAACGAAGTTCAATGCTTCCAAGCATGCGTCGACTTGATTCTGAGCATGCGCGGGTTTTGAACCGATGCTTTTCTGTACTAACCATCGGTTTGGTCCGATCGGGCAGCGGTCCATCGGTTCGGTTTTGAAGCATTTTTTAAAATTTTGGACCGAAGGAAAACAGACCGATGGCCTATACACATGGTCGGTTTGGTCCGATGAAACTGAACTTCGGTTCATTCTTATCGGTTTGGTCCGAACGTGTGTACGGGGCTTAGAAGCGGTTGGTCTGTCTCATAGCAATTTTTAATTATACAACATTGTTATTTTGTATTGGACTTCTTAATATTGAATTGTGTATGTATTCATCAATAAAGCTTTTTTCATTATTCCATTCGACCCTGTTGTTGATTCTCCCTAAAAGACATTGGGCTAGATTCAGCAACGATTTACGCCGGCGTATCCATAGATACGCCGCGTAAATTCAAAGCTGCGCCGGCGTATCTTCTTTCTGTATTCAGAAAGCAAGATACGTCGACATTAGCCTAAGATACGACTGGCATAAGGCCCCGTACACACGACCGGATCTATCCGCTGGGATTGATCCGCGGATCAGTTCCAGCAGATAGATCCGGTCGTGTGTACGGCCTAGCGGACATTTCCCAGCGGATAAAAATCCAGCCGACGGGTTCCCAGCGGATAAAAATTTCTTAGCATGCTAAGAAATCTATCCGCTGGAATCCAGTCATCGTCGCGGCGACGGCGCGGCCACGTCACCACGGAATACAATGTATTCCGCTGGGATTTCGATCTGATGGTGTGTACAGCCATCAGATCCAAATCCGCCAGAGGATTTATCCGCTGGAAACGGTCCGGCGGACCGTTTCCAGCGGATATCCTCTCGTCTGTACGAGGCCTAAGTCTCTTACACCGTCGTATCTTAGGGTGCATTCTCACGCTGGCCGCTAGGTGGCGCTTCCGTTGTTTTCGGTATAGAGTATGCAAATTACCTAGTTAAGGTGATTCACAAACGTACGTGCGCCCGGCGGTAGTTTTTTACGTTGTTTGCTTAAGGCTTTTTCGGCATAACGTTGCTCCTGCTATTAGGTGGCGCAGCCAATGTTAAGTACTAGTCAGTTAAAGTTACAGAGTGTAGAGGATATATATACATCCCAGGTGTTGTACATATATTTATACACTGTATAGTTTAGCTAGATCAGCTATTCCTAATTTACTGGCAGGCAGGTGATTGTGCTAGATGCAGTATTCTCACGTGGTGTATTGCCTGTGTCCTCTGCAGTGTGCACCATAAAGCTATGTGGTGTGTACTGCCCGTGTCCTCTGTAGTTTGCACCTAAAGCTACTTGGTGTGTACTGCCCGTGTCCTCTGCAGTTTGCACCTAAAGCTACGTAGTGTGTACTGCCTGTGTTCTCTGCAGTGTGCACCATAAAGCTACGTGGTGTGTACTGCCTTTGTTCTCTGCAGTTTGCACCTAAAGCTACTTGGTGTGTACTGCCCCTTTTTTTTAAAGCATCGCCTCTGGAGATTTTTAGGTACTGTAGTTTGTCGCCATTCCACGAGTGCGTGCAATTATAAAGCGTGACATGTTTGGTATCTATTTACTCGGTGTAACATCATCTTTCACATTATACAAAAAACTTGGGCTAACTTTACTGTTTTTCATTTTTTTTATATTTATGAAAGTGACCTTTTTCCAAAAAAGGTGCTTTTAAAACACCTCTGCGCAAATACTGTGTGACTTAAAATATTGCAACAATCGCCATTTTATTCTCTAGATTCTCTGCTAAAAAAATACATATAATATTTGGGGGTTCTACGTAATTTTCTAGCAAAAAATACAGATTTTAACTTGTAAACACCAAATGTCAGAAATAGGCTAAAGCTTTGTACACACGCACAATTTTCTCGGCCAGAAACAGCAAGAAAACAGCTGGCAGAGCTTTCTTGCTGAGTATACCGAGCGTGTGTACGAGGCTTTGAGGTTTCTCGCCGGGAAAACTGCCCAGAATCTCGACGAAAAAAATAGAGAACCTTCTCTCTATTTTCTCGTTGTGATTCTCGGCGGTGTTTTCCTGCCGAAAAACCCGAGGGTGTGTATACTTACCTGCCTCCATGGAAACCCACGTTTGCTCGAAATTACTTTGACGCATGCGCGGTAGCTTCCAAGGCATAGGTAGGATGAATTAAGATGGCAGCGACAGCATCGAATGTGAAGAGCGCATGCTCATCGTAGTCAATGACATCACCGCGTTCATGCCATTCAAAAGAACGGTGGTTCTTTTGAATCGTACGTGTGTGCACTCGGCCGGCAAGAGGATCTTGCCAGGAATCTCGTCAGGAAAAACAATGTCTTTTTCCTGACGAGAATCCCGGCCGTGTGTACAGGGCTTTAGTCTTGAAAGGGATAATGGATCCCCTCCACCCTGGGGCCCATGTGCACTGCACATACTAGGGGTACATCAGTGGTGCTATGAGGCCTGTATCAGTTTGAGGCGCTTCTGGCCTGCTTCTACCTTTCATCCACCCTGGACACGGTCCTTTAGCACCCAAGGTGAAAAGGCCAAATTGCGCCCCACATCTAATGAGCTGTTAATCACATGGCCCGGATTCAGCTAGATTTGCGCATTTATTTAGGAGGGGGCGCAGGGCAAAATCGTTGCCCTGCGCCCCCGCAATTTTTTTGCGCTGCCCTCGATTCACGGAGCAGAAGCTCCGTAAATTGCGCGGGCGCGCCGGCAAAATGCAAATGCAAGCGCGCGCAATTTAAATGATCCCGTAGGGGGCGGGAATCATTTAAATTAGGCGCGTTCCTGCGCCGATCGTAGAGCGCATGCTCCGTCGGAAAACTTTCCCGACGTGCATTGCGCCAAATGACGTCCCAAGGACGTCATTTGCTTCAAAGTGAACGTGAATGGCGTCCAGCGCCATTCACGAATCACTTACGCAAAGTACGTAAAATTCAAATTTCGTGACGCGGGAACGACGGGTATACGTAACATTGGCTGCCCCTGCTAATAGCAGGGGCAGCCTTACGCAAAAACCGCCGTACGGAAACGACGTAAATTGCGTACGCAGGGCACGCGCAACGTTGTGAATCGGTGTTAGTATGCAATTTGCATACTATACACTGAGCACAACGGGAACGCCACCTAGCGGCCAGCGCAAGAATGCAGCCTAAGATATGCGGGCATAAGAGCCTTATGCCGCGCAGATCTTAGGCTGCAGTCGGCGTAACGAGGTTCCTGAATCAGGAGCATTCGTTACGCCGGGGCAAGTAAGCAATTGCGCTGTGTAACCTATGGTTACACAGGCGCAATTGCTTCTTGAATCCACCCCATTGATTGCACATCCTGTCCTTTTATTTTATCACCCCTCAGCCCGCTTTGTGTCAGGCTGATTTTTTTTAACAATAGAAAGTGTCAGGCTGATTTTACATTCCCGTTGACTTGTATGAGGGGAGAAGCAGTCCCAAAACGAAGAAAAAACATAAATTCACAAGCCAAGTTCATCATTACCTAAAAGCTTTTGAATTTGAATTCATATATAAATGATTTATCTTTATTATTACTACATTCATACAAGGTGCATTGGTACGGTAGACTTTCTATCACCTCATGCTAAGGGTGACAGCTTGCCTTGGCAATGCACCTGTCCACTTCCCCCCGCCGCCTCTAGTGAAAGCCGCAGTGCATCGCGGGACTTGTAGTGTGGGCGGGGCCCAGGAAGAGAGCAAGCCTACGGCGAGAAGGGACAGCGCGGACTACAACTCCCGGGATGCTTTGCGAGTGGCCTATGAGCGAGTACCACATGGAGCAGGGGGAGCGGGGTGGTATCCTCTCCTCCTCCTCCCGCTGCCAGCCTGTGTATTGTGGCAGCTCAGCCCCGGCTCCAAACCCATGCTCTCCTCACCCCTCTCCCCGGCCGGCACCCTAGACATGGATCTGTTCGGGGACCTGCGGAGGATGAACAAGAGGCAGGTGGGTGACTGCCAGGGGCCACACTGATAACCAGTAACTTTTATCCTCGGCTGTAGCAGGGGGCAGGAGACTCTCCTCTGCACTGAGCCTGTGCCATCTGTATTCTTATCATACACCGGGCTTCTATATCAGAGGGGGGCACCGGCAACCCAGCGCATGGACCCGCTCCACCGTCCGTCATTATTATCTCCATTCTATCAGACTTCATACAAGTATTCTACAATACACGTGGGCTCCTCTATTACAGGGGGGCACATTGATCATCCAATCTGGGGGGCATTGTATGTTTATTAATGAATGGGAAATGTACATGTCACACTAAAACCATCACATTGTATACAACATTCATACCATGTATTGTGAGGTCTGAGGGAACAGCTGGCAGCAGAGGACTGATTACTATGTGATTGTTGTGTGATCTCCTGGAGGTGCCAGTAGTTGTCATTCCTAGGAGTGATCTACTGTACTATATATATACACTATATTTATTACACTACACTATATATACACTACAATATAGTGTGTGTGTAGGGGAGATGATATGGTCGGGGAATGGACTGTTTATATGGGAGATGACATCAGACACCGATCACCCCTCCATACTGTGCAGGAAGGGGATGTGTGATTATTATTATTATTATACAAGATTTATATAGCGCCAACAGTTTACAAATACAATACACTTTAATACAGGAGGAATCAGAGGGCTCTGCTCCTTTGAGTTTACAATCTAATTTAATATTCATTGCTGATAAATCTAATATACACTCCTCCCCAACCAACACACACTTCTCTCTTCCCCCCTTCCCCCCCATCTCCTTCCCTCCCCCATCTCCTTCCTTCCCTCCTCCCTCCTCTCCTTCCCTCCTCCCTCCTCTCTTCCACCATCTCCTTCCCTCCTCCCTCCTCTCTTCCCCCATCTCCTTCCCTCCTCCCTCCTCTCTTCCCCCATCTCCTTCCCTCCTCCCTCCTCTCTTCCCCCATCTCCTTCCCTCCTCCCTCCTCTCTTCCCCCATCTCCTTCCCCCCTCCCTCCTCCCTCCTCTCTTCCCCCATCTCCTTCCCTCCTCCCTCCTCTCTTCCCCCATCTCCTTCCCTCCTCTCTTCCCCCATCTCCTTCCCTCCTCCCTCCTCTCTTCCCCCATCTCCTTCCCTCCTCTCTTCCCCCATCTCCTTCCCTCCTCTCTTCCCCCATCTCCTTCCCTCCTCCCTTCCCCCATCTCCTTCCCTCCTCCCTTCCCCCATCTCCTTCCCTCCTCTCTTCCCCCATCTCCTTCCCTCCTCTCTTCCCCCATCTCCTTCCCTCCTCTCTTCCCCCATCTCCTTCCCTCCTCCCTTCCCCCATCTCCTTCCCTCCTCCCTTCCCCCATCTCCTTCCCTCCTCTCTTCCCCCATCTCCTTCCCTCCTCTCTTCCCCCATCTCCTTCCCTCCTCCCTTCCCCCATCTCCTTCCCTCCTCCCTTCCCCCATCTCCTTCCCTCCTCCCTTCCCCCATCTCCCTCCCTTCCTCCTCCCATCTCACTCCCTCCTCCTTCCTCTCTCCCCCCATCTCCCTCTCTCCTCTCTTCCCCCATCTCCCTCCCTCCTCTCTCCTCCCTCCTCCCATCTCCCGCCCTCCTCCCTTTCCCCATCCCCCTCCCCCTCCCTCCTCTCTTCCCCCATCATCATCATCCTCCTCCTCCTTTCTCTTCTTCTTCTCCTCCTCCTTTTCCTTTCTCTCCTCCTCCTCCTCCTTTCTCTTCTCCTCCCCCTCCCCTCTCTCTTCTTCTCCTCCTCCTCTCTTTTCTTCTCCTCTTTCCCCCCATCTCTCTCTTTTTCTCTTCTTCTCTTAAATTCTCTTCTCTATCATTCTCTTTCTTCTCTCTCCTTCTTTTTCTTCTCTTCTCTCTCCTTCTTTTTCTTTCCTTCTCTCTCCTTCTTTTTCTTTCCTTCTCTCTCCTTCTTTTTCTTTCCTTCTCTCTCCTTCTTTTTCTTTCCTTTTCTCTCCTTTTTCTTTCACTCTCTCCTCCTTTTTTTCTCCTTCTCTCTCCTTTTTCTTCTCCTTCTCTCTCCTTTTTCTTCTCCTTCTCTCTCCTTCTTTTTCTTTCCTTCTCTCTCCTTCTTTTTCTTTCCTTCTCTCTCCTTTTTCTTTCCTTCTCTCTCCTTCTTTTTCTTTCCTTCTCTCTCCTTTTTCTTCTCCTTCTCTCTCCTTCTTTTTCTTCTCCTTCTCTCTCCTTTTTCTTCTCCTTCTCTCTCCTTCTTTTCTTTATCGTACATCACGGGACACAGAGCAGCATAGCCATTACATATGGGTTATATAGTGTACCTTCAGGTGATGGACACTGGCACTCTCCGACAGGAAGTTCCCTCCCTATATAACCCCCACCCATAGTGGGAGTACCTCAGTTTTTTCGCCAGTGTCTTAGGTGTTGGTGCACGTTGAAGGTTGTGCCTGCAGTTTGTCCTTGGGACCAGGGCCAGCCGACCGGATCCGTCCAAGGTGCTTCATAGCCAAAGTGGACGGTACCCGGGCCCCAATTCGTGGATGGGGTTTTGCCTATAATGCCTCTCCTTGGAGGGCTGGACTCTGGGTTCCAGGACTGGGTTTTTTTTTTAACCTATGAATACCTGCTGCCAGTAGTGCTGTATAGGTCCAGGTGTGTGGTGTTCCTGACTTGGACCCCGGTCCCTGAAGGTCTATGACCATACCCACGGTGAAGGGGGAAGATTGGGCCTCTTGCATGAGCAATACCCTGCGGCGTGGAAAGGTAAGCGGGGGGCCTACGGAACTTGGTTTGTCAGTGGGCTCCCCACAGGGGACTCTGGGGAAAAGCCTTTTTTATGCCTCTGTGCATGGGCTAAAAGAGAAACCACAAAGTCTGCATGACTGGATGGCTCAAACACCCAGGTATACTGTTCCTCTGGCTGGGCTAATAGACTGCTGCTACAAGGTGTTTTGCTCCATGAAATGTAAAAGGGAGCATGTCAGGTTTAAATTACTTACTTCCTGATGTCTGTGTGTCTCCAGCAGCTCCCGGGCTCCTCTCCCCACATGGATTCTGCTTCCTGCTTCCTGAGAGCGGCGTCGGGAGCGCGCGCGCGTGCGCGCGCACTGTTATAGGCGCCGACGCTGCGTGGAGGGGCGGGGGACGCCCAGGGAGTTCCCTCCCCTCTGTACATCAGAGGGAAAAACTCTATTTAGCCTGTCAGTTTGCTGAAGGCTGTGAAGGGACACGGAGCAGCGATGCTGAGCTGAGCAGGATAGGTTTGCCTATGTTATGCTGACACGGTGACACCTAGTGGCCGTTTTTTTGTACACACCTTGCTAAAGAGCTGTTTAAGCTCATATTTTCTCTGAAAAGCCGGTGTACTAAGTAGCAGTCAGAGTACTTAGTATTTGGTACTCTCTTAGCCCAGCATTAAGGGAAGCAATATTAGGATATGATTAAGCCCTTGGGGCTCAATATTGCTATCTCTTGTTAGGTTTTGGGAAGTTTAGTTTCTGTCTAACATTACCCTAGCCTAAATTTTTTTCCTCATTTATTTAAATGTGTGTTTTTCTCCAGCTATTACAGTTAGTTGTATATTAGCGGAGTATCTCAGATTTGTTATTATGGCTCCTAAGGGTGCAGGGAACGCTAAAAATGCTAAAGGTGTTAAAAAGCCGAAGGGTTCCCCATCGGGCTCGGAGGATATTTCCCAGAATCCACCTGCCCCTACCTCCCCGGAGGATCCGGAGGTTGCTGCCCTGGGTGAGCCATCGGGGTTGCTAGGTGCTATGGCGGGCCCTATTCAACCAACTCCTTCCTATGTCACGGAAGAGATGTTAGCCTCCACCTTGGGTGGATTTGAAAAGAGGATGGCCGCTCTTATTACGGCCTCTTTATCCGGGAAGAAGCGGGCTAGGTCCCCGTCTCCCAGGTTTGAATCTCCTGAGGAAGATGTCCTTTCCACTGAGGAATTGGAAGATACAGGAGACCAGGCTGAGGATCATCTGGACCATTTGGGTTCTGAAGATTCTACTATAGAAGAACCTTTTTCAGCTTCTCACGCAGAAAAATTGTGGGTTCAGTCCTTAACGGATATGGTACGGTCAGCTTTTAAAATGCCTTTGCCTCAGCCTCTGGCCTCCGCTGTGTCCTCATTGGGCTCCCTAAAAGCGCCCCAAGCCAACCTGGTGTTCCCGGTCCATCCTTTGTTAAAGGACCTGATATTTCAGGACTGGGTTAAGCCAGACAGGATTTTTTTGCCTCCTAAAAGGTTCGCAGTTATGTACCCTTTAGAGGAGGAGTTTTCAAAAAAATGGGCTGTCCCCACTGTTGACGCAGCCATATCATGTGTCAATAAAGCTTTAACATGTCCAGTGGACAATATTCACATGTTCAAAGATCCTGTGGATAAAAGGCTTGAGACCTTACTAAAGGCATCCTTTTCCACAGCGGGGGCAGTGGTCCAGCCAGCTGTAGCTGCCATTGGCGTCTGCCAGGCTTTAAAAGACCAGGCCAAGCAGGCCCTAAAGGACCTCCCGGCTCAACAGGCTCAGGACCTAGCCGATCTACCTAGAGCCTTATGTTTCGCGGTAGACGCTATCAAGGATTCAATCCAACAGGCGTCCCGCCTATCCCTGTATTTGGTCCACATGAGAAGATTACTTTGGTTAAAGAACTGGTCTGCAGAAACCCCCTGCAAAAAACTCCTTACAGGATTCTCCTTTCAAGGAGAGAGATTGTTTGGAGAAGATCTTGACAAATATATTCAAAAGATCTCTAGTGGTAAGAGCACCCTTTTGCCGGTTAAGAAAAGGTTCCGAGGTCCCTCTTTTAAGCGCCCAACCTCTCCAGTTCCAGGGCCCTCATTCTCTAGGCAGTATCGACGGCCTCCTGGACGCGCAGCTGCAAACAGGCCCCAGGGGCAAGCTGCAGGGAACAAGAGACCGTGGAACCGTAAGCCGGTTAAGGCTGCCCCTAAGGCAGCCTTGTGAAGGGGCGCCCCCACTCTCTCGAGTGGGGGGAAGACTCCGGTTGTTCTCGGAGTTGTGGGGGGCCCAAGTTACCGACCAATGGGTTCTGTCCTCAGTAACTCAGGGGTACAAGCTGGAGTTTTGGGAGTTCCCCCCCTCCTCACTTTCAAATGTCAAGACTTCCAGGCGACCCTCAGAGACAGGCATCGCTTCTGTCCGCCCTAGAGCGACTCCTGTCTCAAGGAGTGATTATGGAAGTACCAGCAGGGGAGCAAGGACAAGGGTTTTACTCAAACCTCTTCGTTGTCCCGAAGCCAAACGGCGACGTCAGGCCTATTCTGGACCTAAAGTTATTAAACCGCTTTTTAAGAGTCCGGTCTTTTCGAATGGAGTCCATTCGTTCGGTGGTGGCCGCCCTCCAAGGAAAGGAGTTCTTGGCCTCCATCGATATAAAGGACGCATACCTGCACGTTCCGATTTTCCCAGGCCATTACAGGTATCTGCGTTTTGCCCTAAACTATCGGCATTATCAGTTCGTGGCTCTTCCGTTCGGACTAGCCACGGCCCCTCGGGTTTTTACGAAGATCCTGGCCCCCGTATTAGCCATCCTAAGGGAACAGGGCATTCTGATCATGGCCTACCTAGACGATCTTCTGGTAGTCGACCACTCAGCGGCCGGTCTAAATCGGGCAGTGTTGCTAGCAGTAAACTGCCTAGAGTCCCTGGGTTGGGTTCTAAACCGGGACAAATCGGCTTTACAGCCCACAAGAAGGTTGGAGTATCTAGGTCTGATTTTAGATACAAGACAACAACGGATCTTCCTGCCCCAGTCCAGAGTGGACTCGATAAGGGAGTTAATCCACATAGTCCTAAGCAGCACAAGGCCATCTATACGCCTCTGCATGCGCCTGTTGGGAAAGCTAGTGGCCACCTTCGAGGCAGTGCCCTATGCCCAGATCCATTCTCGGAGGCTACAGAGAGCAATTCTCGCGGCCTGGGACAAAAGACTCCAGGCCTTGGATCTTCCCATTTCCCTTCCCTATGCGGTAAGGCAGAGCCTGTGTTGGTGGCTAGTCACAAAAAATCTTCTGAAAGGAAGATCGTTCAATCCCCCCTCATGGAGGATAGTAACCACGGACGCCAGCCTATCAGGTTGGGGTGCAGTCCTAGACGATTTAACCCTACAGGGGAAATGGTCAAGGGCAGAATCAGCCCTAACCATAAATGTCTTAGAGATCCGAGCAGCTCGGTTGGCTCTTTTGGGCTGGACGGAGGTTCTGCAGGGCTCCCCAGTAAGGGTACAATCCGACAATGCCACTGCCGTAGCTTATATAAACCACCAGGGTGGCACCAGGAGTCAGGCAGCCCAAAGGGAGGTAGATCGGATCTTTTCATGGGCAGAAGCCCATGTCCCCTGCATCTCAGCTATCTTTATCCCCGGGGTGGACAATTGGCAAGCGGACTTCCTCAGCCGCCAACAGATGTCCCCAGGGGAGTGGTCCCTCCATCCCGAAGTGTTCCAGGTCATTTGCCGGAAGTGGGGTACTCCGGAGGTGGACATTATGGCGTCCAGATTCAATGCCAAAGTAGCAAACTTTGTCTCTCGAACGAGGGATCCATTGGCCTGCGGGACAGATGCCTTGGTGTGTCCTTGGCATCAGTTTGCGCTAATCTATGCCTTCCCTCCAATACGGATGCTACCCCGTCTTCTTCACAGAATTCAAAGGGAACGCAAGCCAGCGATTCTAGTGGCCCCAGCGTGGCCCCGAAGACCTTGGTACTCCTTGATAAAAAGGATGACCGTAGAGGAGCCTTGGGTCCTCCCTCTACGTCCGGACCTCCTCTCACAAGGGCCATTCTACCACCCTGCCTTACAGGCCCTAAATTTAACGGCCTGGCGGCTGAGTCCCTGATTCTCAGAAACAGAGGCCTTTCAGGGCAGGTCGTTTCTACCCTTATAAACGCAAGAAAACCAGTTTCCAGGTTAATATACTATAGGGTGTGGAAGGCCTATATTACCTGGTGTGAAACCAGGAAATGGGATCCCCGCAAATATACTATTGGGAGAATCCTGGAGTTTTTACAGTTGGGAGTGGAAAAAGGTTTGGCGGTCGGCACAATCAAGGGGCAGGTGTCTGCCTTGTCGGTCTTCTTCCAGAGATCGTTGGCTGCCCATTCCTTAATGAAATCCTTTTTACAAGGTGTTATTCGGGTGAATCCCCCGATTAAAGCTCCCCTGTATCCTTGGGATCTAAATTTGGTTCTATCGGCCTTGCAAAGGCAGCCCTTTGAGCCCTTGTCCGTGATTCCTTTGGTCCTTTTGACTAGGAAACTAGTGTTTCTGGTGGCCATGGCATCCGCCAGAAGGGTGTCGGAGTTGGCAGCCTTGTCATGTAAGGCACCTTATTTATTATTGCATAAGGACAGGGTCGTTTTGCGGCCGCTTCCGTCCTTCCTGCCTAAGGTGGTATCAAATTTTCACCTTAATCAAGATGTGATTCTTCCATCATTTTTTCCAAAGCCTTCTTCTAAGGAAGAGAGGTTACTACATTCCTTGGATGTAGTTAGAGCTGTAAAGATTTACTTGGAAGCTACAGCCCAGATTCGTAAGACGGACGTCTTATTCATTCTGCCGGAAGGGCCCAAGAAGGGCCAGGCAGCGTCTAAGGCCACTATTGCTAAGTGGATTAGGCAGACGATTATTCAGGCCTATGGCCTGAAGGGGAAGAGTCCACCCTTATCGGTTAAGGCTCATTCCACTAGAGCTATAAGTGCCTCTTGGGCAGCGTATCACCAGGTCCCTATGGCTCAGGTCTGCAGGGCAGCAACCTGGTCATCTGTCCACACATTTGCAAAATTTTATCAAATGGACGTTAGGAGGAACGCTGATTCAGCCTTTGGGCAGGCGGTACTACGGGCCGCAGTTTAATCTCCTCTTGTCCGGTGGCACCTCTTGTTTGGTTTTTTCTGGTTGTCTCCCTCCCCTCATGGAGCATTGCTTGAGGACATCCCATATGTAATGGCTATGCTGCTCTGTGTCCCGTGATGTACGATAAAGAAAAAGGGATTTTTATTAACAGCTTACCTGTAAAATCCTTTTCTTGTAGTACATCACGGGACACAGAGCTCCCACCCCTCTTATGGGGAATTTTGGGATGCATATTGCTTGCTACAAAACTGAGGTACTCCCACTATGGGTGGGGGTTATATAGGGAGGGAACTTCCTGTCGGAGAGTGCCAGTGTCCATCACCTGAAGGTACACTATATAACCCATATGTAATGGCTATGCTGCTCTGTGTCCCGTGATGTACTACAAGAAAAGGATTTTACAGGTAAGCTGTTAATAAAAATCCCTTTTTTCTTCTCTTTCTCTTTCTCTTTCTCTTTCTCTTTCTCTTTCTCTTTCTCTTTCTCTTTCTCTTTCTCTTTCTCTTTCTCTTTCTCTTTCTCTTTCTCTTTCTCTTTCTCTTTCTCTTTCTCTTTCTTTCTCTCTCTCTCTCTCTCTCTCTCTCTCTCTCTCTCTCTCTCTCTCTCTCTCTCTCTCTCTCTCTCTCTCTCTCTCTCTCTCTCTCTTCTTTCTTCTCTTCTTTCTTCTCTTCTCTCTCTCCTTTTATTCTCCCTCTCCTTCTTTCTTCTCTTCTCTCCTTCTCTTCTCTCTCTCTCTCTCTTTTTCTTCTCTCTCTTCTCTCTCCTTCTCCTTCTTCTCTTCATCTCTCTCCTTCTCTGTCTTCTCTTTCTTCTCGTCTCTCTCTCCTCTCTCTCTCCTCTTCTCTCTCTCCTTCTCTTCTCCCTCTCCTTTCTTCTCTTTCTTCTCTTCTCTCCTTCTCTTCTCTCTCCTTCTCTTTCTTCTCTTCTTCTCTCTCCTTCTCTTTCTTCTCTTCTTCTCTTCTTCTCTCTCCTTCTCCTTCTTCTCTCTCCTTCTCTGTCTTCTCATCTTCTCTCTCCTTCTCTGTCTTCTCTTTCTTCTCTTCTTTTCTCTCCTTTTTCTTCTCTCCCCTTCTCTCCCCTTCTCTCCCCTTCTCTCCCCTTCTCTCCCCTTCTCTCCCCTTCTCTCCCCTTCTCTCCCCTTCTCTCCCCTTCTCTCCCCTTCTCTCCCCTTCTCTCCCCTTCTCTCCCCTTCTCTCCCCTTCTCTCCCCTTCTCTTTCTTCTCTCTCTCTCTCTCTCTCTCTTCTCTCTCTCATTCTCTTTCTTCTCTTCTCTCTCTCATTCTCTTTCTTCTCTTCTCTCTCTCCCCCTTCTTTCTCTTATCTTCTCTTCTCTCTCTCTCTTTCTTCTTCCTCTTCTCTCTTTCTCTCTCCCCCATCTTTTTCCTTCTACCTTTTCCATCTCCCCCTCTTCTTCTTTTTTTCTTTCTCTGCTCTTTCTCTCTCTCTCTCTCCCCCCTCTTCTTCCTCTTCACCAGGACAGGAAGTGAAGAAAAATCTCTCCAACCGTACACTATCAAGACAAAAAGAAAAAAAAAGTTTTTGTTAGAAGTACACTATAGATAAACCTGCAGGTGATCGGTTATTACCCTGTAAGGCTAGATTCATGCTATCGTGGATCTGAAACATGTACATAATCGTGTACGTTCCCAACCTGCACAGAAATGTGCTTCACATTTGCAGACATGGGGGGGTTGCTATTCCTAATGGAACCCCCAACCAGGTTTTGCAAGCACCAAACCACATGGAGGCACAGCAAAATGTAGTTAGGGGCAGCCCGATAAAAAAAATTAAGATTCAGGAACCTCTTTACCTGTGCTTCTCACAAGCAGTCCATTTAAATGAATGGGCTTCTGAACCCGCAACGTGCCTTGTTCACACCTGAGCAATTTGAAGCTTCACCAGAAACTCTACATTGGGATTCAATACAGTGGCACCCATGTTCATCTGAGCATGGTGGCTACTTAAAAAAGTAGCTTCTTTTGGGGCAGTGTAGCATGTTTTGGCCTCCATTGACTCCGATGGGACCATATAAAAATGCGAGTAATGGGCATTTTCTTACCTAGTAACAAGCTTTCCATTGGCTAAAAAAAAAGAAGAAGAAGAAAAAATCTTAACCTACAAGCCTGAAACATGCAAAATAATGCCTTAACAAACACTCAAATGTTCAAAAACTGATAGCATAGATGCTAAGCTCAAGTGTGAATGGAGCATGCAGCTTGTCAAATAAAAGAGTACATAAACGTCTTTTGAGTTGTGCGTTTTAAGTCCAATTATACACCATTAAATGGGTTGTAAAGGTAAAAATGTTTTTCCCTAAATAGCTTCCATTACCTTAGTGCAGTCCTCCTTCACTTACCTCATCCTTCCATTTTGCTTTTAAATGTCCTTATTTCTTCTGAGAAATCCTCACTTGCTGTTCTTCTGTCTGTAACTCCACACAGTAATGCAAGGCTTTCTCTCTAGTGTGGAGAAAGCCTCTTGAGGGGGCGAGCAGGAGGGTCAGGACGCTATCTACTTTGCAGATAGAGAAAGGAGCTTTGTGTTAGTGGACGTCCTGACACTCCTGCTTGCCCCCTCCCCCCTCGAGGCTTTCTCCGCACCAGGGAGAAAGTGCTGTATTACTGTGTGTAGTTACAGACAGAAGAACAGGAAGTGAGGATTTCTCAGAATAAATAAGGACATTTAAAAGCAAAATGGAAGGATGAGGTAAGTGAAGGAGGAATGCACTAAGGTAAAGGAAGCTATTTAGGGAATTTTTTTTTTTTACCTTTACAACCCCTTTAAGCCACTGGAAATCACGAGTTATGTTCATGTTTCATGTGTTTTCTCTGTTGGAAAAAATCAATTAAAATTTACCTGCACTCCAAAACATATGCAAAAACTCAAAAAACACCTAAAAAAAAATATGATCAAAGACACTCAGCCGAAATATGAATGGGGTCCCCCCAGCCATTGTGCTGTATAAATGACGGCATGTCGGGAGATGTACAGCAGACTTATTTTTTGCCTTTTTTGGTTTACATTTCTTTGGCGTTCCTTGTTTACAGAAGTCCTCTATTCAGAGAAAATAGCTGTTCATTGTCTAATCCTCCTGCTCTCCATCTGCGATCTTTCTCTTCTGCTTTTTTTTCTTTTTCTTTTCAAAAGTCTGATTGTTGGAGGCCGGAGTAGAATACAGACATATGGGTGAGCCCTTTAAAGCCGAGTTCCTGGCAAATGGCTATATATATATATATAATAACAACAACAAATGGGAGATGCAATCTCAACAAGTAACGACTGCACAGTTTCTGACAGGAACTCCGTCCTTCACATGCAACTCGATGAGTTCCTGTCTGGAACTGTGCCGGTTACTTGTATATGCATGAAAATTTGAAGTAAAATGCTTTTGAATAGAAATTGAGATTGCATCTCCAATTGTT
Organism: Rana temporaria; assembly: GCF_905171775.1. NCBI lineage: Eukaryota > Metazoa > Chordata > Amphibia > Anura > Ranidae > Rana > Rana temporaria. The sequence continues at coordinate 50,860,777 of NC_053489.1, forward strand.
TGTTGTATATCTGGTGGAAACAGGCATACCACATCAGAAGTGTCTCTACAGCAAGAGTAAGATACGCCAGAGGTGTCCCACTAATATATATATATATATATATATATATATATATATATAGAAAACTTAAGGGAGCTGTTTTAACTTCCAAATGATTTTTTGTTCAACCCATCCTGTCCTGAGATTAATACCACCCTGCCAGAGAGCGCAGCCAGCCACAGCATGGGTCACTTCCCCACCCTTCACTCCCAGTCTGAGCTTTGCTGTTTTGGGCTGTTAAGGGACTCTGTCACGCTGCTCTGAATGAGTAAAGTGGCAGTCTTTTTAAACCTAAACTCCAGGTAGACTGTGCATAAAGTGCCAGCAGTATGACATTCCCTTTTTTTTATGAAAAGTAAAAATAAAATAAAAATAGTGGTCAATGGAAGAAAAAATGTCCCTATAGCTATGGTAAGTGGGAGAACAAAAGGTCCTATAGTGGTGATCAGTGGGAACAAAAATGCCCCTTTGTCATTAGACAATGAGGCCAGGAATGCCCCTGTGCCATTGGTCAATGAGAGCAAGAATGCCCCTTTTGTATTGGACACTGAGCGCAGGAATGCCCCTGTGCCATTGGACACTGAGCACAGGAATGCCCCTGTGCCATTGGACACTGAGCGCAGGAATGCTCCTGTGCCATTGGACAATGAGCGCAGGAATGCCCCTGTGCCATTTAAAGCAAGCATGCTCCTGTGGCATTGGCCAAGGGGAGCGAGGATGCTCCTGTGGCATTGGCCAAGGGGAGCGAGGATGCTTCTGTGGCATTGGCCAAAGGGAGCGAGGATGCTCCTGTGGCATTGGCCAAAGGGAGCGAGGATGCTCCTGTGGCATTGGCCAAGGGGAGCGAGGATGCTCCTGTGGCATTGGCCAAGGGGAGCGAGGATGCTCCTGTGGCATTGGCCAAGGGGAGCGAGGATGCTCCTGTGGCATTGGCCAAGGGGAGCGAGGATGCTCCTGTGGCATTGGCCAAGGGGAGCGAGGATGCTCCTGTGGCATTGGCCAAGGGGAGCGAGGATGCTCCTGTGGCATTGGCCAAGGGGAGCGAGGATGCTCCTGTGGCATTGGCCAAGGGGAGCGAGGATGCTCCTGTGGCATTGGCCAAGGGGAGCGAGGATGCTCCTGTGGCATTGGCCAAGGGGAGCGAGGATGCTCTTGTGGCATTGGCCAAGGGGAGCGAGGATGCTCTTGTGGCATTGGCCAAGGGGAGCGAGGATGCTCTTGTGGCATTGGCCAAAGGGAGCAAGGATGCTCTTGTGGCATTGGCCAAAGGGAGCAAGGATGCTCTTGTGGCATTGGCCAAAGGGAGCAAGGATGCTCTTGTGGCATTGGCCAAAGGGAGCAAGGATGCTCTTGTGGCATTGGCCAAAGGGAGCAAGGATGCTCCTGTGGCATTGAGAGCAGGAATGTTCCTGTGCCATTGGCCAATGGGAGCAAGAAGGCCACTATGCCATTGAGAACAATAATGCCCCTGTGCCATTCGGCAATGGGAGCAAGAAGGCCGCTATGCTGAGATGGTAAGTGGGAATAGTAAACTCATTCAGTTGGCACATTAACCCCCCTTTTTGGCATTGGCTGCATTCCACCCACTTTTCATTTTGATCTCTTGGCTGGATTATACAGGAACCATTGGGCAGGGGTTCTAACCCTTTCATGTGCTTTCCAACACAGTTTTGTCCGGAGCTTTACTTTAAAAAGCAGAAAAGCCTCCCGATTGACCCGATTGGCTCTTGATTTATTGTCCGCTTTACTCTGCACCTTGCCGGGTAACCTCCCGCTGTGTTTTCATTAAATCGCAGTATAAACCGCCTCGCTTATGTATTCATGTCTGAGCGCTTGCGTTCAATTTATTTACACATCATAATTCATAGGGTGCTGTGAAATGAAGATGCTCTCCGATCTCAGGATAATTAAATCCCATTATGTGTGATTATGGGCACTTTACGTGGGTTTGCAGACTTCCATTTACTTTAGGGCGTTTAAAATTAATAAAAAGCAGATTGCCGCTGTTTAAAAATGCTACATTGCTCCGGCCCGTAACGGCCATAACACAGATCATTAATACATACCACCGAGCAACGTTTTCCTTTTAACTGCCTCTCTGACATTATCCCTTCCAGGCCGTCTTGTATTATAGCGATGTCTCTGAGGACGAGGTTTAAGAAGCGGTAAAATGTGGAGCTGCATATCATGCGATTGCCGAAAGAGTCATATCTAATATTATTACCGTTTTTACAGTCACTTTTTATTACTGTACTTCTGGAATAACGTAAATTAGTGGGGCAGATAAATGTGAGCTCTCTGCTATGTTTAAACAACAGATTCTCCATAGATAATAGGTCAGTCCTTTGTAGATCTGCCCCTTCCGAGTATGCATTCCCGCTTGTCTCGGGAATATTCGGCTCAGTAATTCCATTTCATATTGGTGGCAGAAGCCACGAGCGTGACCGCAGGCAGACGGCTATATAGAAATCTGAAATAAGTGACTGCGGTTTGGTTTTACTTGGCCAAATTATCTGGAATTCTTTGCACATTGGACAGCAAGGAAGCACTGAAACATGAATATTTAATATTTACCAATTGCAGCCAGCAGGTGGCTAGTGGGAGGTTAGCATTCCTGGTTTAAGAGGGTAATTTACTGATTTTGACTACCGTGTTTCCCCGAAAATAAGCCCGGGTCTTATATTAATTTTGGCAACAAAAGACACAGTAGGGCTTATTTTCGGGGTAGGTCTTTCCATGTAATGTGCTGTCTTCTCTCCCCCTCTCCCTCCCTGCCTGTCAGGAATCCCCAGTGTGAACTGAGTTAAAATGCTTGTAAAATCCTATAATCCACTCTATTACAGTAGTATATAATGTACAATGTGTGTGTTTCTGTAATATAATTGTGCCAAATACCTTCGTTATAGCGCCGCTCTGCACTTCTGTTACCCGCCGGAGCTCTCTTCCCCACAATTATATTACAGAAACACACACATTGTACATTATATACTACTGTAATAGAGTGCATTATAAGATTTTACAAACATTTTTAACTAGAGCTTATTTTCGGGGGTAGGGCTTATATTGCAGCCCTCCTGGAAAATAACGCTAGGTCTTATTTTTAGGGTAGGCCTTGTTTTTGGGCAAACAGGGTAGCTTATATTGTGCATGAAAGAAGATCTCTCATGAAAAGCGAATTACTGGTCAGTACACTTATGTGTAATTACTAGGGTTGCACTGATACCGTTATAGGTGCCGATACCAAGTACTCACTTGTGCTCCCAGTACCGTAACCTATACCTTTTGCGGAGTGATTTGAGCCCATACAAAATTAATGTGCTCAACACGTACTGCATGCGATTTTTAACAGGAATGCAGTGCGATTGCTGTCAGAATTGCATGCGATTTGCCGCTCAGCTCCTATGTGAACCCAGGCTTGTCATAGTGACTTTGAGCCTGAGCTCACATAGGAGAAGTGCGGGAAACCTCCCTGCATGATGGGTTCCACCATCTCTGGGTCTCGCTCCCACTGTGGAAATCAGCGGCTGCGGCTTGGGCTCCATCTGCCTCTCCCATGGCGTTTCCCCCCTAGCCTCCAGTGGTTCTAGCCATCCACTGGATCCCATCCCCCTTGGTCAGACAATGAAAAGCCACTTCATAGGTCTGGGGATTTGAAATCCTGTGACTTTCTCTGCTCTCCTTGGAGTGCTGACAGTATGGGCTAGACGGCTTTTGATTGGTCAGCACCGTCCATGCAGGAATCCGAATGAGATTCAGACAAGAATCGCACCCCAATTCTGTTCAAATCGTATGCAATTCTTGGCACTGATTGGCATCCATTAGTACAACATATACGTTAGTGCCACCTATCAGTGCCCATCCATGCCGCCTATCCGTGCCCAACCGCGCCGCCTATCCGTGCCCAACCGCGCCGCCTATCCGTGCCCATCCACGCCGCCTATCCGTGCCCATCCATGCCGCCTATCAGTGCCGCATATTAGTGCCCATCAATGCCACCACATCAGTACCGCCTTATCAGTGCAGTACCATCAGTGCCCATCAGTGAAGGAGAAAACGTACTTATTTACAATGTTTTATAACAGAAACAAAAAAAAAGTATTTTTTTCAAAATTTTCGGTCATTTTTTAATTTTTTTTGCAGAAAATAAAAATCCCAGAGGTGATCAAATACCACCAAAAGGAAGCTCTATCTGTGGGTACAAAATGATAAAAATTTAGTTTGGGTACAGTGTAGCATGACCGGGCGGGAAGGTGTATAAGTGCCCTGTATGGAAGTGGTTAACCCCCCCCCATCCTCCTAAAGTTTGATGGACAATAAACTGGCCCTTTGTTTAGAAAGTTTGAAGACCCCGGCTCGGATCACCCATTCTCAAACAGTTCTATGGAACCCTAGGGTGTCTCCAGAAGTTCCTTGAACAGTGAGAAATTGTGGATATTAATCTCCCTCCCTGACAGACCATCAATGTAAGGGGGGTAATTTTACCCTCACATCCAATGTAAAATGGTACTTCTCCGCTGGCCACCAGTGTAAGGGGACATGGCAATTTTATAGTCATTAATTCCAAGCCATTAAAGGAGAATTATGGCCAAAGCTCTTTTGGCTATACATTTCCTGTGGGTCTCAGGAGTGTACTTTGTTCTGCATTCCTGTGACCCATTTTTAGCCGACAGCGGGCTCAGCGAGTTGCCCCATCCACATCCCGGCACTCCAGTGTGCGATAGTGATGGTCACCGGCTCTCTGCTCACTGAAGCCCGAGAACTGAGCGATCAGCTGTCTTTGATTTCTTGGTCTAGACTCTAGAGGCAACAGGGGCCAACTGCAGCTGGAATCAGTGCTGCAACTATCTAGGTATTTATTTCCACACTTCTCTTTTAATATTTTTCATGATTAATTATAGAAAATGTAGTCATTTAGAGCTAATGTACCATGAACAGGGGGCTGAATACCGGTACTATTTTAACTACTTTCCCTCTGAAACAATTTTTTTCATTTTTCACTCGCATCTTAACCACTTAAGACCCGGACCAAAATGCAGCTAAAGGACCTTGCCCCTTTTTGCGATTCGGCACTGCGTCGCTTTAACTGACAATTGCTCGTTCGACGTGGCTCCCAAACAAAATTGGCGTCCTTTTTTCCCCACAAATAGAGCTTTCTTTTGGTGGTATTTGATCACCTCTGTGGTTTTTATTTTTTGCGCTATAAACAAAAATAGAGCGACAATTTTGAAAAAAAAAACAATATTTTTTACTTTTTGCTATGATAAATATCCCCCAAAAATATATATAAAAATTATTTTTTTTTACTAAGTTTAGGCCGATATAAATTCTTCTACCTATTTTTGGTAAAAAAAAAACGCAAGAAGCGCTTATCGGTTGTTTTGCGCAAAATTTATAGTGTTTACAAAATAGGGGATAGTTTTATTGCATTTTTATAAAAAAAATTTTTTTTTACTACTAATAGCGACGATCAACGTTTTTTTTGTGACTGCAACATTATGGCGGACACTTCGGACAATTTTGACACGTTTTTGGGACCATTGTAATTTTCACAGCAAAAAATGCATTTAAAATGCATCATTTATTGTGAAAATGACAGTTGCAGTGTGGGAGTTAACCACAAGGGGGCGTTGATGGGGTTATGTGTTTCCTGAAGTGTGTTTACAACTGTAGGGGGGTGTGGCTGTAGGTGTGACGTCATCGATTGTGTCTCCCTATAAAAGGGATGACACGATCGATGCAGCCGCCACAGTGAAGAACGGGGAAGCTGTGTTTACACACGGCTCTCCCCGTTCTTCATCTCCGGGGACCGATCGCGGGTTTCCGGCGGCGATCGGGTCCGCTGGTCCCGGAGCTTCAGACCGGGGTCGCGGGAGCCCCACGGTTGGGTACTAGTACAGGACGTACCGGTACGTATATGTGCCCAGCCGTGCCATTCTGCCAACGTATATGTGCAGAAGGCGGTCCTTAAGTGGTTAAGGCTGTAAAATCACAATTTTCGTAACGCAGAGGCCGTGTGGAATTACAGGATGGTAGTTACAATTTTTTTTTTTTTTATGTTACATAATATCGAATCGAGTAGTAAACCGTGCGAAGGTAAAACAAAAAGTGACCGTGAAAGATTGCAGTGACTAACTATGTGATAAAGGCATAGTAAAAATATGGTCCTGGCTCCTGGACTACACTGCAGCAGGGGCCCTGTCTGGATTTGGTCTTCCCATGTGGGACCCCATCCCTGCAGGTGCACAGACTAAGAGGTTGGGCCGGCCGGTAATTGAGGCAGCGGCTTTGTGGGATGCTGGAGCGGGATACAAGGCTTACATTTGCTGGGGAACTGGCACCCTCCTCCAGTGGGTGGGGCTGCAACAAGCAGTCACTAACGTCGCAGAGGACTTCCCTTGCTTGCTCTCACTGCTCGCCCACCTCCGTCATCTCCTATCCAGTTTGATAGCTTGTTTGAAGTTAAAGGTGTTGCAGGCTTGATCTGGCACCCTTTCTTTACCACCGGGGAGTGTGGGGCAGCTGGCTGGAATTGCTTCAGTTCCTTTTACCCACCCTCCCCACAAAGCACTGCATTACATTTAGTAGAGCACAGGGGAGACATGCACTTATATACGCATTTAGAAATGTAAACGCACACGTTGGGGTGCCTACGCATGAAAATGTCGAATGCGATACACTTTACATATAACCGTGCACAAACTGGCTCCTAACCTTTTTTAGCTGGACCCTAGATTTAAAGCAAATTTGCCTTCCACGAGCAGCGGTTTTGCACAGAGCAGCCCAGATCCTCCTCTTCTGAGGTCCCCTATCGGCGCTCCTGGCCCCTCCCTCTTGTCGAGTGCCCCCATTACAGCTTGCAATAGGGGCGCCCAATCAGGCACGCTCCTGAGCTGCTGTTCTGCATGTTTGAGATATGGAGCTGCGTCTCGGCCCCACCAACTCTCTCTCCTCATTGGCTTTATGGCTCCCGCTGCTGTCTCAGCCAATGAGAAGGGGGAGTGCCCAGAGAGCCACTGCTCTCGTGCACGTTGCTGGATTCAGAGGGAGCTCAGGTAAGTATTAGGGGGCTGCTGTTTTTTTTAGAATGCTTGAAGGTAAAAAAAACTTCAGCCTTTAGCCCAGGTTCACACTAGGCTGCGGGAATGAAGCCGTGCAAGTTCAGATGAACTCGCCCGATTTCACTCCCGCCTGTCAGTCCTGATATCGGCCGCGATTACAGAGACATCTGTGCAGGTCTCTGCACAGATGTCAATGTAAATGCGGCCGAAATCGCAAAAAGTAGTACAGAAACTACTTTTTGAAATACAGTGCCTTGCAAAAGTATTCGGCCCCCTTGAACTTCGCGACCTTTTGCCACATTTCAGGTTTCAAACATAAAGATATAAAACTGTAATTTTTTTTTGAAGAATCAACAACAAGTGGGACACAATCATGAAGTGGAACGAAATATATTGGATATTTCAAACTTTTTTAACAAATACAAAACTGAAAAATTGGGCGTGCAAAATTATTCAGCCTCTTTACTTTCAGTGCAGCAAACTCTCTCCAGAAGTTCAGTGAGGATCTCTGAATGATCCAATGTTGACCTAAATGACAAATGATGATAAATAGAATCCACCTGTGTGTAATCAAGTCTCTGTATAAATGCACCTGCACTGTGATAGTCTCAGAGGTCCGATTAAAGCACAGAGCGCATCATGAAGAACAAGGAACACACCAGGCAGGTCCGAGATACTGTTGTGGAGAAGTTTAAAGCCGGATTTGGATACAAAAAGATTTCCCAAGCTTTAAACATCCCAAGGAGCACTGTGCAAGCGATAATATTGAAATGGAAGGAGTATCAGACCACTGCAAATCTACGAAGACCTGGCCGTCCCTCTAAACTTTCAGCTCATACAAGGAGAAGACTGATCAGAGATGCAGCCAAGAGGCCCATGATCACTCTGGATGAACTGCAGAGATCTACAGCTGGGGTGGGAGACTCTGTCCATAAGACAACAATCAGTCCCTGTATACTGCACAAATCTGGCCTTTATGGAAGAGTGGCAAGAAGAAAGCCATTTCTTAAAGATATCCATAAAAAGTGTTTAAAGTTTGCCACAAGCCACCTGGGAGACACACCAAACATGTGGAAGAAGGTGCTCTGGTCAGATGAAACCAAAATCAAACTTTTTGGCAACAATGCAAAATGTTATGTTTGGCGTAAAAGCAACACAGCTCATCACCCTGAACACACCATCCCCACTGTGAAACATGGTGGGGGCAGCATCATGGTTTGGGCCTGCTTTTCTTCAGCAGGGACAGGGAAGATGGTTAAAATTGATGGGAAGATGGATGGAGCCAAATACAGGACCATTCTGGAAGAAAACCTGATGGAGTTTGCAAAAGACCTGAGACTGGGACGGAGATTTGTCTTCCAACAAGACAATGATCCAAAACATAAAGCCAAATCTACAATGGAATGGTTCACAAATAAACATATCCAGGTGTCAGAATGGCCAAGTCAAAGTCCAGACCTGAATCCAATCGAGAATCTGTGGAAAGAACTGAAAACTGCTGTTCACAAACGCTCTCCATCCAACCTCACTGAGCTCGAGCTGTTTTGCAAGGAGGAATGGGCAAAAATTTCAGTCTCTCAATGTGCAAAACTGATAGAGACCTACCCCAAGCGACTTACAGCTGTAATCGCAGCAAAAGGTGGCGCTACAAAGTATTAACTTAAGGGGGCTGAATAATTTTGCACGCCCAATTTTTCAGTTTTTTATTTGTTAAAGTTTGAAATAACCAATACATTTTGTTCCACTTCATGATTGTGTCCCACTTGTTGTTGATTCCTCAAACAAAATTAGTGTTATATCTTTATGTTTGAAGCCTGAAATGTGGCAAAAGGTCGCAAGTTCAAGGGGGCCGAATACTTTCGCAAGGCACTGTAGGTGCAGCACCGCATTTGCGGCGTTGCACCAATTAGGACGATGCAATTGCCGGAAAATGCCGCCAATTTGACATGTCAAATCGCACCAGTGTGAACCAGGGCTACGAACCACTTCAACCCCTTACTGGTATGGGTATGTCTTTCGGTTGAAGTGGCTGCTGCTATCACCCAGTACCACATTTTTGATTAGGCAATTGGCTTTTCTGTAGAAGTGATCTGAGTGGCTCTGCGACTGCCCAATTTACTTCTACTTCTACAGTATGTTGTACGTGGTTACCAGGTTTGCACACATCTTAGGAGGGATTTTGGTCCACTCTTTATAGATCTTCTCTAAATCCTTAATGTTTCTTGGCTGTCGCTTGGCAACTCGAACTTTCAGCTCCATTCATACATTTTCTATAGGATTAAGGTCTGGGGACTGGCTAGGCCGTTCCATGAGCTTAATATGCTCATTCTTAAGCCCCTATTTTGTTGCTTTGGCTGTATGTTTTGGGTCATTGTCATGCTGGAAGACCCATCTTCAGTGTTCTGGCTGAGGGATTTTACAATACATGGCCCCGTTCATTGGCCCTTTAATACTGCAAAGTCAGCCTGTAACCTTAGCAGAGAAACAGCCCCAAAGCATAATGTTTCCACCTCCGTGCTTGACTGTAGGGATGGTGTTCTTAGGGTCCTAGTCAGCATTTTTCTTCCTCCAAACACGGCGAGTCAAGTTAATGCCAAAGAGCTTCATTTTGGTCTCATCTGACCACAGCACGTTCTCTCAATCCTTCTTTGAATCGTTTAGATGTTTATGGGCAAAATTTAGACGGGCCATTTCATGTGCCTTCTTGAAGAGGTGGACCTTGCGGGCAGTGCAGGATTTCAATCCATGGCGGTGTATTGTGTTACCAAAGGTTTGTTTGGTGACTATGGTCCCAAATGCCTTGAGATCTTTCACAAGCTCCTCCTGTGTAGTTCTCGGCCCGATTCCTCACTTTTCTCATGATCATCCTTACCCCATGAGGCAAAATTTTGCATGGAGATTCAGACCGAGGGCAATTGGTGGTTAGTTTGTATTTCTTCCATTTCTGAATAATCGCTCCGACATGGTCTTTTAGCCCATTCCAGCCTCGTGCAGATCTACATTCTTGTCTCAGAAGAAAAAGAAAAATGGTTTGGTGTCACCTCCAATATTGTACAGAAAAACATAGTCGCCCTGGGACTTTAAATGAGGTGAGTGCTGTTCCCTGCTGGTGGCGGCGTTCACCACCCAGCTCTCCGAACTCCTGCTGTCCCCTCCTGTCGGTATGGATGGGTGGGGCCACCTGCACATCGGCACCATGTCACCATACCCACCGGTTGACGCCCGCTTTCTGGGCATCATCACGTCTGGGCTAGGTGAGTTATCATGGGTGTCCGCACACGTGCACCGCTATCGGTGGCGAGCTTTTGAAGTGCTCGCGTGCCTTGCCACTCGTACATGGCGTTGGGGGTGGAGCCTCTGGGCCCTTCCAGGGGGTATAAGTTGGAGGCTTGACATGGCTGGGATCCCTCTCTCATGGTTTTTTTATCTACACTAGTGGTTCTCAACCCTCTAGTGCTGTGACCCCTTGATAAAGTTTCCCAAGTTGTGGGGACCCCTAACAGTAAAATTATTTTGTAGCGTGGGTTGTCGGCACCCAAGGCAAGACAAGGAATTTGTGCCCCTAACCCATGGACATTTAACGCTCCCCGAGTTCCTTCCACACATACAGTATTAAATCCCATAATGCTACATTTTAGGATGGAGCACCATTTCTCTTTGTTCTCATTTTTTTTCCCTTTCATCTCTATCCTAATCCCCCCCCCCCCCATCACTCTCTCAGCCATATTTCTTGTTGTTTAATGGCAACTATAATCACAGGTAGTGTTACTCACTGTGTTTCCGACTTTGTGGTGTCTCGCAGCAGTGACACCTATGCCGAAATTAGGAGATAGGATCTCCTCCAGCCCCTCCCACTTCATTCTTTACCAGTCATCTGACCTCTAGTCTCTGCCCCCCAGCCATGCCATGAACTGAGTGGGTGGCTGTGAAGAGGCTGAGTGGGTGGCTGCAGGCTCCAGGGACAGCCCCGCTGGGTGGCTGCAAAGAGGTTAGGAGAGTGGTGCAGGCTTCAGGAACAGCCCAGGATTTGGTGACCCCTGGCAAATTGTCATTTGACCCCTCGAGGGGGTCCCGACCCCCAGGTTGAGAACCACTGATCTACACGCAACAGCCTAATTTTTTTGAGGTGAAGCACATATTCCTTCACCTATTTACTCCATTCAGGTACCATTTGAATCTGTACACTCCAGTGCATACCTTCAGTATGTCCTATGTCCTTACACATCCACCTTTGGGTTGTTCCCTCGGATATCACTCTATATATAATTTAATACATTTTCTACACACCTTTTGCCATTCCCTTCACTGTACCTTAGTCTCCAAGTCCGTACCAGCATAGAACCATGTTGGTATATGTATATTCATATGCATACTACTAATATACTGCATATATTTTTTATTATTAATAATAATAATATAATAATAATAATAAAAATATTTTTAATATCTGTCTGGAGTTGAGGGGCATGCTTAATTAGTTTTTCATCCAATGCTTTGGTAGGTCATTTTAGTAAGCTTTAGGTACTATTTAACCCTTTGGGTCATATTGCAGCTTAATGAATAAGGCCCATTGACTGTGTTTTCTGCATGTTATGTGGCATATTCCATGCTGTGCTCTCCTACTCTCGTATTTCACAGCGAGCCTCATACCCGCCATCCTGCGCTGTGCCCGCGCTCTCTCTCTCCCCTCTCGTACTCTGTGATTAAGGCCCCGCATGACTTGACTGGGACTAGGCAATCTATCTCAGCCCTCTTAGCCGTTTCTGGAATCCCAGCAGGCCGACATTCATATTCTGATGTATTTAGCTGCATTACAATGCAGGTAGCGTTGAATGCTTTGTGTTGTTTTTCCGTGCCTTTTCCTCTCTGGTCCCTGTGGTGCTGTTCTAAGAGCCTTACATAAATGTTCCTGCCTAGTTACTGCCAGATTTATAAAGACGATTGCCACTGTTTAGAAAATAAGCCAGCATCTCACCTTTTTTACGTCTTGTTTTCACATTTCAATTTTTTCGGCTGCGCTGTGAGAGGTTAAAGTGGATGTAAACCCTTCATACACCCAGTGAAGTGAACAGCCTCAGATGATACACAGAGATGAACCAAATCTCCCTACATAGGTTTTACATGTATATCTGCTGTCTTCACATTTATTTACTGTTTAGAAAGTTCAGATTTTGTTAGGTTATTTTCTCTTCCTGGTTAACACAGAGTGTCATGTCTGGGCATACAGCCAAGATAGCTAACATTGCTGATTGGAGGAAAGGCACACACCCCCTCTCATCATAGGCAGAGACTCTCAGAAGTATTTTGTAACAGGGCCAGCTCCCTGCTAATCTATTTATAGCAACCTCCCCTGACAGAAATTGAATGCTGCTTTTAGGGTTGTCCCGATACCGAGTATTTGCGGGAGTACTTGTACTCCCGCAAATACCCCCGATGCCAGATCCGATACTTCCTATGCCGCATCCCGCCGCTACGCCGCATCCCGCCGCATCCCCGCTTGGTTAATACGGGCGGGTAACATTACAGCTTTCATTTGAATAGCTGTAGTGTTTCCCGCCGCGCCGCGTATAGACACTCCCCCTTGCTCAGGTGAAGTGTCCAATCCCGAGCAAGGGGGAGTGTCTATACGCGGCGCGAATCATTACAGCTATTCAAATGAAAGCTGTAATGTTCCCCGCCCGTATTAACCAAGCGGCGGAGCGGCAGTATGCAGGTAAGGGGGACATGGCTGCATATATGGGGGGGACATGGCTGGATATATGGGGGGGACATGGCTGCATATGGGGGGGACATGGCTGGATATGGGGGGGACATGGCTGGATATGGGGGGGACATGGCTGCATCTGTGGGGGACATGGCTGCATCTGTGGGGGGACATGGCTGCATTTGGGGACACATTTAAAAAAAAGTATCGGTATTCGGTATCGGCGACTACTTGGAAAAAAAGTATCGGTACTTGTATTCAGTCCTAAGAAAGTGGTATCGGGACAACCCTAGCTGCTTAGCTCATTGAAGAGAGAGAACAAAATGCTGCAGGTATATGTGCCCAGCTTAAATTTCATGAATCAGGTTTACATCCACTTTAAAGGAAGTCGGGGGGGAAATGTGGGGGATAATGTTTCTAGTCTGAAAATGCCAGTGACCTGGCTGTCATGCTGATCCTGTGGGTTCCTCAGTATTCAGATCTGGAGTTCTTATTTCAGTAACTATAGACTGTACATGTTCTGGGTCCAACACTCAGTGATTGCCAACATATCTGTGAAGGTTCCCATGTATCCAGGTCATGGTATATCTAGTAGTAATCCAATCCTGAGAATCAAATTAAACCGGAACTTCTGCATTTATCTCAAAAATAGTCCATTCACTAAAAATCAGGCGTTATTTACAGAATGCATTTAAGAGAGTTGCAAAGGCAGAAGGTTTTTTCATCTTAGTGACGATGACGAGGCTGCCGCACTCCTTTCTCCAGCATCCTTAGGAGTGCGGCAGCCTCGTCATCGCTGTCTGACCACTCGGAAAAGCGTCGCATACCCGGTGACGCCATCATCCTCCGCCTGCCATCCATCTGCGCTCCACGCCTCGGTTTGAGGATCCTCCATCGCAGCCGGCTACTCTCCATCAGCGGTGGAAGTGCAACCTCCCCACACAGCGCTCCAGCAGGACTCGGGTGAAAGTGACGGCCGGATGACACCCCTCCCTCTTTTTGGAACATCTGTTACATGCTTACCTGTCACCTCCAAAATGTGAGTGACCACTACCTATGTCTTACTATTAAAATTGTTTTAAAACTACACTACACCCAGAGGCGCCTCTTCCCTTGTTGTTTTTCCCATAGAATTGGAACATGGTTTCTGTTCCCCTCTGATGGCAGCCCTGAGAGTGTGTACCCCATCAAAAACTTAGGAGGTAATCCACAAAAGGGATACGCCGGCGTATCCCTGTTTCTATCTTTGGAACTGATCCACAGAATCAGTTTCTCATAGATAGGCAGAAGATCCGACATGTGTAAGGGACTTACACTGTCGGATCTTAGGATGCAGTACCTCGGCCGCCGCTGGGGGCATTTCGAGTCGAAATGCCGCGTCGGGTATGCAAATTAGCACTTATGGAGATCCACAAAGCTTTTCAGCTTCGTTTTTTCTCCGTAAGTATTAGTTTGCTATTGTAAAATTAGGGCTGCTTTTACAAGGTGTAAAGTTAGTACACCATGTAAAAGTAGACCCTTCTTTCCCGCGACAGTGTCTTTTTTTCTTTTTTTAATTTTTTTTTTCCCGCCGCAACTTGGATTTTTTTTTTTTTTACGCCCGTCGCGAATTCTCAAAACCCGGCGCAACGTAAAACCGCGCAAAGCATGTCGGGAAAATTACGTCGGGAGCATGCGCAGTACGTCCGGCGCAGGAGCGCGCCTAATTTAAATGGGACTCGCCCCATTAAATTAGGAAAGCCTTGCGCCGGATGATTCTAAGTTACACTGCTGCAAATTTCCAGGTAAGTGCTTTGTGGATCGGGCACTACCTTGTGTAATTTGCGGCGGTGTAACTTAAATGCCAAAAGTTACGTTGCGCCGGGTCTTTGTGGATTACCCCCTTAGACTTTATCCTTCCTGTCAGTCTCTGTAAACCAGTAACTGCTGATAATACCGAGCAACACACCTGACAAGGTTGGTGTACTGGTGTAGACACAGGGAGATGAAACGCTGGGTGGATATGGAACAGGTGAGCCCAACACCACTATCTAGAGCAGGGGTCTCCAAACTTTTCAAACAAAAGGCCAGTTTATTGTTCTTCAGCCTTTAGGAGGGCTGGATTGTGGCCAGCGGGGGCAGAAAAAGCCCCGGGCCCAGCATTGGTGAGAATAAATATGGCCTCATAGTTTGCGATCAGTAGGATAAAGATTGGTGCCCCTATTAGTAGGAGTAATTGTATCTCATCCTTGGTATCAGTGGAAGAAAAAGTGCCCCCTTGTTGGAGTCAGTGGGAAGAATAGTGCCTCATATCAGTGGGAGGAATAAAGCCCTGAGGGCCGGATAAAGGCTAGCAAAGGGCCGCATCTGGCCCTCGAGGCGCAGTTTGGAGACCCCTGATCTAGAGCACCATGGTGCTATGCAGCACTACCTATCCATCTTAAGAAACACCCTACAATAGGACCCACGTTACAAATTTTAGCAAGGATATGTAGGAATCAGAAATTCTCATCAAGTCACTCACCATTATTACCCATATTAGGAAACCCTAATTTTATACCAGGTCTGGAAAGGGGTAAATTCGATAAACTTAGAGAGAAGGGCCTCTATCAGGTGTCGCACTTTATGCAGTCGGGATCCTGGCCATCCAAGGGCGGCCTGACAAAGGTAGGGGGCGTTTTTGAGCTCCCATTTTTGCAGGCAACCCAGGTAAGCCACTTTGTGAGATCGCTGGGGCCGGTTGGGGAATTTCAAAGGCATATGACAGTGTTGCGGGCAGTATTAAAGCGGAGCTCCACCTTAAAGTGGAACTCACGCTGATCGGAACCCTCCCCCCTCCGGTGTCACATTTGACACCTTTCAGGGGGGAGGGGGGTGCAGATACCTGTCTAAAGACAAGTATTTGTACCCACTTCCGGCCACACAGTTTCGGGTTTTCTGCGGGCAGTTTTCTCCTGCCGTCCTCCCCCCAGTGTGCTCTGGAAACACTCGGCTCCCAGAGCACAGCGGGAGCCAATCAGCGGCGCAGCGCAACTCGCGCATGCACCGTAGGGAACCGGGTAGTGAAGCCGGAGCGCTTCACTTCCTGATTCCCTCACTGAGGATGGCGGGGGGAGCAGCAGAGTGATGAGCGATCGCTCGTCCTCTGCTGCAGACGGCGCTGGACTCCAGGACAGGGAAGTGTCCTAATATTAAAAGTCAGCAGCTGCAGTATTTGTAGCTGCTGGCTTTTAATATATTTTTTTTTAGTGGCACATCCGCTTTAACCCTTTATCGGCCGCTAGCGGGGTTAATACCGCACCGCTAGCGGGCGAATCCCGAGGCAAATCCGACGGTACAGCTTCGCTATTTTTAGCGGCGCTATACCGCCACCGCGGCTCCCGCCCCAGTGTGAAAGGGGCCTTATAGATATTTGGAAAGCGCTTTCATTTATTTTCGGAACCACTTTATTTATTCATTTATTTTAGTGGAGGTTCACTAGATATTAATATAATTGTCTACATATTGGATCACTGTGCAATAATTAAGGTTGATGATAGTGCTTTATTAAACCTTACTTCTCCCACTGTATAAAGCCACATATATATAAACAGAGGCTGTACTGTAAATTTAAAAAAATGTGGGCAAAATGGCTTGAAGATGGTGTTATAAATATTGACAGAACTTTGTCATATGCCAAGGAAAAGAGGGGTTCTATAGTTATTATCTGAGTTATCCTGTACTAAGTTGGGGGCCGATGATAAGTTATTATTTCTGCCATCTATGTGGGCACAATTAGCCATTTAAAAAGCACACCTTTACTACAGCTTTTTTGTATATTTCCTATTATATTTTGAGTTGTGTTTTTTTTTTTCATACATTGGCCCAGATTCAAGAAGCAATTGCGCCCGTGTAACCATAAGTTACACGGGCGCAATTCCTTACTTGCTCCGGTGTAACGAGTGCTCCTGATTCAGGAACCTCGTTACACCGACTGCAGCCTAAAATCTGCGCGGCATAAGGCTCTTATGCCTCGCAGATTTTAGGCTGCATTCTTGCGTGTGCCGCTAGGGGGTGCTCCCATTGTGATCAGCGTGTAGTATGCAAATTGCATACTAACACCGATTCACAAACTTGCACGGGCCCCCGCGAAAGCCAGGTACGGAGTTTCCGTACGGCTACTTTAGCGCAAGGCTGCCCTTTCTAATAGCAGGGGCAGCCAATGCTAAAGTATAGCCGCCGCTCCCGCGCCGTGAAATTTGAATTTCACTGCGTTTGCGTAAGTGATTCGTGAATGGCGCTGGACGCCATTCACGTTCACTTTGAAGCAAATGACGTCCTTGCGACGTCATTTGCCGCAATGCACGTCGGGAAAGTTTCCCGACGGAGCATGCGCTGTACGCTCGGCGCGGGAGCGCGCCTAATTTAAATGATTCATTTACATTGCGCGCGCTTACGCCAGGTAATTTTGCCGGCGCGCCCTCGCAATTCACGGAGCTACTGCTCCGTGAATCGAGGGCAGCGCAAATTATTTGCGGGGGCGTAGGGCAAAATCGTTGCCCTGTGCCTCCGCAAATAATGCGCAAGTGGTACCTGAATCTGGGCCATTGTTTTTATGTGGGTTTGTCTTCTCCTGCGTGTGTCTGACTTCCGCTTGTGTTCTCCTTTGCAAACGTTGAAAACCAATAGAGATAGTTTAAAAAAAAAATAAACATGTCGGTAACCTTCCCAGAAGGACCGGATTGACACCTGTTTTCTATAAAACCCTTGGCACCGGCCACGCTCGGAGCTGTAGTCCAGGGGACTCTTTTCAGCCGTGTGCAGCATTCAGAGCATCATCTGTGAGAAGAAGATATAATGAATGCGCAATCCTCTATTAGAAACCTCTCACACGTGGCCTGTTCAGTTCCAGCCTATTCATTCTTCGATGTTCAGTCGAAGAGCAGCCAAGTGTTCTGGCTGATATGCAGGGCCTATTCAAGGTGCCCATTATTTCTCTGCAGTAATTGGCTCGTCGGTATTGGAAGCTTTGCTATCACATGGCTTATTTGTGTGTTTTAAAGGATAGTCGTACTTTCAGGAAAAATTGCAGTCTTGTAATAGGCAAATGGTTGACTGCCAATTTGTAAGTATAAAGTCGTATTTTTTCCAGAAAGACATGGTTTTATCGTCTTTGCTGTATAGCACTGAGGAAGATTGGGGGCACAGTGTGCCAGACTTAGCACGAGCAAAGATGCCTTTCCCTTACCTTTTTCTCTTGATGTACGCTATCTGTCCCTGTCAAGAGTGATGGAGGATGCCCGCATTGAGTAGACCGGGCAGACGGAGACCATTTGTTTTAGAAAAAGTCACCCCGTTCCATTTATATCTGGGCAGCATGTTGTCTCCCTTTCACCGAACTAAGAATTCCACCAAAAGTACACAAAAGGCAGACCTTATCCTGGCCAATCTGGTCACCCAATACAGCACTGATGTCCCTATTGGTTTTTATTGTGTTACCCCCTAAGGGGAAATAATGAGTTTAGCGACACCACTCGGGTAAAAAGGCTGAGAAAGGCAACTCTAAAGCTTGCTGTTCTGCAGTCTTGAGTGCAGTTTACCCACTTTACGGCCCTCACTGCATGAAGGGAAAAAACCTTCTCTGTGCAGCAGCCCTCTCAGCCCCCCTAATTACCTACCTGAGCCCGATCTTCCTCCAGCAATGTGCATGAGAGTCTCTGCTCTCCAGGTGCTTTTCCTCCTCATTGGCTGAGAAAGTAGTAGGAGTCATTGGCTCCCACTGCTGTCAATCACAGCCAGTGAGCCAATGAGGAGAGAGGGGCAGGGGGTCGAGTGTGTATGGATGGACCCGCAGAGCCGTGGCTTGTGAAGGAACCTGCTTGGGTGCCCCTATTGCAAGTTGCTTGCTCTATGGGCACTCTGCAGGAGGGAGGGGCCAAGAACGCCGGTGAGGAGGATCAAGACTGCTCTGTGCAAAACCACTGCACAGAGCAGGTGAACATGACCTGTTTGTTATTTAAAAAATAACAAACATCTGTCGATATTTGCCCACCGTCGAAAAGTGCCGGTGACTTGTCGTTATGGTTCCCCTATCCAGATGGTTCCTGTAAGGACTGCGCAGGTGCAATCCTTGCCGACGGAAATCTCCGAACCTCGGCCGGCATCCAGGCTCATTCCTTAACATCCCCGTGGATTGGAGAATGTTAAAAAAAAGAGCCAGGAGGCCGAGCGAGCCGTCCAAGCAAAGTGAGGCCGACTGGCCACTTTCCTCAAATTCCACGTCGCCCTGGATGCCGGCCGAGATTCGGAGATTTCCGTCGGCAAGGATTGCGCCTGCGCAGTCCTTACAGCAGGGGTGGCCAACCAGTGGCCCGCGGAGCCCTCTGATGCGGCCCGCGACCTCCTACTCTGGAATGGCAGCTTGGCAAGCCCAGATCGCAGGTTGCCGACCTGCCATACTGCAACATCAGTGTCGTGAATTAAGCTGGTGGTAGAGGAAGAAAGCGGCTGCAGTGCAGAGCCCTATAAGCACTACGCTGCACCCGCTGTGTGGGTAAACTGCAGCAGATCAGTGTGAAAGCAGTCTTAGTCCCTTTTCACACGATTAGCCTGACCAAATGGGACCCTCAATTCACCTCTACAGAGCAACAGATGTCCGTTTACGCTCGCCTACCTCCAATCCGAAAAACAAAAGGGAATTTGTCCCCTTCCATCTGGGTGGATCGGAGGACCAATAGAGTAGCCGTGACCTGTCATCCGCCCGCTCTGCTCATTGTGGCCCGCGACTGGTTACCAAGTTGCTTAAGTGGCCCTCGCTCTTCAAAAGGTTGGGCACCCCTGCCTTACCGGAACCATCTCGATAGCCAGAACCATATTGGCAGATCACCGGCGCATGAGCAGAACGGAAGGGCACTCCAGTTGAGTTGCCGATCAGCTGAAGTGATGTCCCATAGCAGATGCGCACATCGTAGGAGCCTTTTTTCGATGGGAGATATAATTTCTCAGGCACAATTTAATGCTATGCAAACAGCGGAGGGACACTATATTAGTCATATTGTGCCTCGCTGTTGCGCCTCGGGATTACAGCGAGGCAAAATCTGACATCTACAGTGTCCCTCCACTCTTTGCATAGCTTTCAATTGTGCCCGTAAAATGGTATTGCCCGTCAAAAAAAAAACTCCTACGATGTGCGCATGCGCTATGGTGATGTTTCTCCAACTGAACGGCAACTGAGCTGGAGTGCCCTTCCGTTCTGCACACGCGCAGGCAATTTTCGACAGAGGGGAAAAAATCAATAGAACACGAGTAACTGACTTCTGTTACAGGGACATCGGTCCCAATCTGTGCCCACCAGTGCCACCTATCGGTGCTGCCTATCGGTACCCATCAGTGCCCCCTCAGTGAAGCAGAAAAATTACTTGTTTCCAACATTTTATAACAAACTATAAAAATCGAAATTTTAGGCTTTTTAGCATAAATAAAAAAACAAACTGTGGTGATTAAGTACCACCAAAAGAAAGCTCTGTGTGTGTGTGTGAAAAAAAATCATATACCGTATTTATCGCAGTATAACGCGCTCCCGCATATACCACGCACCCCTAAAGTTGCCCCGAATCCTGTGGGAAAAAAGTTTTTTTTGTACTTACAGTTTTGGTGTCTTGCACAGCGTCCATCGGCGGCCTCGTCGTGTCCGGCGTCCTTCTGCGGCTTCGGGTGTCCTCTTCGTCGGGTCCGGCGTCCGTCTGCGGCTTCGGGTGTCCTCTTCGTCGGGTCCGGCGTCCTTCTGCGGTGTCCTCGCGTCCTCCCCGCTCGTTTCCCGTGCCGAGTTTAAATACTGCGCCGACATATACAGAGCACAGTACACTCGTGTATTGTCGGGCAGGCTCGGCAACTCTCGCGCTGACGTCCTGTACGTCCAGGACGTGAGCGCGTAAGGAGCTGAGACTGCCTGACTATACCCGAGTGTACTGCGCTCGGTCTATGTCGGTGCAGTATTCAAACTCGGCGCAGGAAAGCGGGTATCGGCGTATACCGCGCACCCGCGATTTTGCCCTGATTTTCAGGGAAAAAAAGTGCGCGGTATACGCCGATAAATACGGTAAGTACAGTGTAGCATGACCGCGCAATTGTCATTCAAATTGCGACAGCGCTGAAAGCTAAAAATTGGCCTGGACAGGATTGGGGGTATAAGTGCCCAGTAAGCAAGTGGTTAATATCACTTTAACTTGTCAAATGAGTTTATTTATTTAAAGTGTATGTAAACCCCAACAATGAACTTTTCCTTTTTTCTCCCTTTTGATCTGTTAAATGTACCATTGACATTTTTTTAGTTATATCCAATAAAAGAGAGAAAATAAATACTGGTTGATCCTGCCAGAAATTCAGTGAGCTGCTAAATTTCTATAAATTGCTGACAAAGCTGTACTGAAACATCAGACAATGTTATAACCCCGATCTTGCTTCTCTCTCTGAAGTACAGAACACCCCCCTCTGTTATAGAGACGTGTTTTGTAGTCCTGTCTTATTTCTGCTGTAGGGGGCCAATGCTGCTCTTCTATATATACAGTATAGTGAGCGTTGTCACTCTAGAACTCAAGTATTTTACTGACAGGCGCGCCGGGTGATGAAAAAAGCTTGGGAAAAAAAAAAAGGACGAGTTCGGCCATCACATACAAGGACTGTAAACTGCAATGCATTAGCTTATTGTTCTTGGGTGTAGATGCACAATAATGATTTGCCTAATTTTTTTTCCACATTTTAGGTGCTGCGCTGGAAACAGAACCTTACTTTTTTTATTTACCTTGAATAATTTGAATTGTGATTTAAACTGTATATATATATTTTTTTGTGTCTCCACAGCTGTACTATCAGGTGTTGAATTTTGCCATGATAGTATCGTCGGCCCTCATGATATGGAAAGGCCTTATTGTGGTCACTGGTAGCGAGAGTCCCATAGTTGTCGTACTAAGGTACCTACCCACCCACTATTACTTCTCACTTTACTGTTTGTATTATCAATATACATTACTTTATATTTACAGGAGCAACGCTATGCAGAATATCATTTTTATACATCAAAGCTACCATTAATAATGATTCTTCATCGTAAGTCAGGGTTGGGCAGGCTTCTGCAGAATGTGGGGGTCAATATGTACATTTTCAAGGGACTATTGGGCATATTTTCCAATAACCAATAAAATAAAATGGTTTCTGAATTTCAGGCAGTATTTTTTTTTAATACAAACGCTTTTATTAGAGGGAAATAAAAAGTAAGCATGTACAGAGAACAATATCATATAGACACCAACTCAGGACAGGTCACCATATCACTAATACAGAGATCAAACCTTACACCCTACAAACTAAATCAGGTTTACAGATATCCTGAAGTGTAGGACAAACAAGGCAGTCAGTTATCATAGGATGGATAAAAGAGGACCTGCCACGGAAACAGGGTACCTCGACACATAGAAACCTGTCTTGCTATGATAAAAAACAAAAAAGGAAACTCAGGAAAAATAGCTAGATTTCAGGCAGTATTTTGATTAGGGTTGTCCTGATACCGATACTAGTATCGGGACTGATACTGAGCATTTGTGCGAATACTTGTACTACAAATGCTCCCGATGCCTTTCTGATACCTGGTCGGTGGAGTCAGCGGAGGGTGAGTCCTCACCTGCAGCGCAACTAGCTAGGTAAGCGGTTAGGGGTGCAGGGCGCTGCCGCATCAGGATCGGTGACCAGAGCCGTTACATTCGGTCGCCGTTATCGGCTGAACATTTTGACGCCCATCTTGGTACACCCTGCACTCGACTGCAGTAAGTCAGCAGCAGACATCTTGTTACACCCAGCCCATATAGTTCGGGTTGGGTGTAACAAGATGTCTGCTGCTCTTTACTGCGGCCGAGTGCAAGGTGTACCAAGATGGGAGTCGCAGCATAGCATTTCAAAATAAATCCTTTCCTCGTGTCTTTTATTGCTGCATATCAGTGCCAGCCACCTGTCAGTGCCCATAAGTGCCATCTATCAGTGCCAGACACCTATCAGTCCCCATCAGTCTGTGCCATCTATCGGTGCCAGCCGTCAGTCAGTGCCACCTATTGGTGCCCATCAGTCAAACTGTCACATGACATTAAAAAAAAGTATCGGTAATCGGTATCAGCGAGTGCTTGAAAAAAGTATCGGTACTTGTACTTGGTCCTAAAAAAAAGTGGTATGGGGACAACCTTAATCTTGAATATTTGGGTGGGAGGGGCAGAGCACACTTGGGAAATGGGAATTTTCCAACCCTGCCGTAAGCCAGTTGTATATGTCCCAAAGAGACCTCTTCCAGGTTTGGAACCTGCTTTTGGCACTCATCACTGTAGCCCCACTCATGTGTGTGCCGTTTTATCAATGTCAGTGTATGCATTCGCTGGGTATTCACAGTGCGCCTTCATGTTCTTCTCGGGCGGGGCTGTGTCCTGTTATAGCGGACCTTCACTGTCTCAATCAACGTTGATTTTTTTGAATCCCTATGCTGCTAGTATTAGTAAATAGATAGGCAGGTATATTGGGCCAGATTCTGGTACAGCGGCGTATCTTTGAGCCGGCGTAGCGCAACTCAGAGTAACTTAGAGAGGCTCGTACTGTATTCACAAAGCACTTTCTCCCATATTTATGCCGGCGTAACGTAAATGGCCCGGCGTAAGCCCGCCTAATTCAAATTTGCAAGGCAGTGGGCGTGTTGTATTATAATGAAGCGTGACCCCATGTAAATGAATGGCCGAACGAACGGCGCATGCTCAGATTCACGTCACATTTACTCCCTAAGATACGCCGGCTCCATTCATACGACGTGAACGTAACCTACGCCCATCCCCATTTATGTACGACTTACGCAAACGACGTAAAATACGACGCTGTTCCCGCGCCCATACCTTAACATGACTTGCACCTGCTTTATGAGGGGTAGAGTTACGCCGGACGTACGATTTACGTAAACAGCGTATCGGGCGCAAGTACGTTCGTGAATCGGCGTATCTAGGTCATTTGCATATTCGACGCGTAAATCTAAGGAAGTGCCCCTAGCGGCCAGCGTTAATATGCACCCAAGATACAAAGGCGTAGGAGACTTACGTCGGTCGTATCTTGGCAACAGTGAGGCGTATCTGATTCTATGAATCGTTCGCATAGATACGAGGGCGCACATTCGGACTTACTACGGCGTACGTGGAGATACGCCGTCGTAAGTCCTTTGAGTATCTGGCCCATTGTATTTATTTGTTTTATAAATGTTGTATTTTACATTCCTTAGTTACATCCTAATTTACATGCCTAGGCAAATGCTGTCATACATCCCAGAAGTCTTGAGGAGGGGAAAACGGGTTTTCTCAGATGAGCACACCCTCCTGCCTGCGTTCTATCAGATTAGGCGACCTGTCATATTTCATGACGGAAGTGACGTTCCATCACGGCCATCTTGCTACACCCTGCACTCGCCCACAGTAAGGATAGAGTGGGAAGGGGCAAGCGGGCATCTTGTTACGCCCACAGTAAACTGAGGTTATTTGGTGAAATACAGTACTTAGAACTCCATCTGACTGTTTAGGTGTTGAGTTTTAAAAGCAGCGGTAAACGCCTGCTGATCTCACAGGTTTGCTAATCTGACAGAAGTCCGTCCGCTGCTTTTAAAATTCAACATCTAAACATTCAGAGGGAGTTCTAAGTATCGCCCGTTCTAAGCCCCGGTATAGCCGCCTCATGGCTCAGGGACTTAGAAATCCTTGGTTTTTCAGTTAGATAGTTTGGGATTAACATCACTTTGCTTCAAGCAGAATAATGCTTTGTTCCTTTTCATATTGTATAGATCGGTTTGTGACTTTCCCATCTTCCACGTATGAGGACTGTGTATGAGTTTTGTAATAGACTTGGTCTACTGTTGATAAGACGAAGGTCTGCTCTTTGGCAAATATACACCTAGAGCTCACGGGCCGCTCAGTAACGCCTATCTTATCCTCTTGCAGTGGCAGTATGGAACCAGCATTCCATCGGGGAGACCTGCTTTTCCTAACAAACTTCCAGGAAGACCCCATCAGAGCCGGAGAAATTGTGGTGTTCAAAGTAGAAGGAAGAGATATCCCTATCGTCCACAGAGTCATCAAAGTTCATGAAAAGTAATGTATCATCGTTCTTCATTATTATGAATCAGAAGACCAAGGCAAAGCACTGTTTCTAGGGCTCAGGACACCCCCAAGGTGGTGTTAAGGTGTTCAAAGGAATACAATTATTTTGAGTCCGTCAATAAAATAAAAAAAAGAGGTCTTTCAGAGGATTGCTCTTTGGGTCTTTCACACGGAGCGGACCGTTTCTGTGTCCGCTCCGTGTGTCTGCCAAAGCTCAGTGGGGATCATCCGTCATCCCCGCTGAGCTGTCGGCGGATAGGGCAGTCCCCGCACACAGTGCAGAGACCACCCTGTCTCTGCTCCGTTCTCCCCTATGGGGGATCGGATGCAGACAGACCGTCTGCATCCGATCCGTTCCGCCGGACGGAAGAAAAATAGGGTTTCTTCCGTTCGCAAAAGCGGATCCCGATGGACGTGGACGTTAGCGGATGCTCCATCCGCTAACGGACGCGATCCCATAGGGATTCATTACAAGTCCGTAAACGGACTTGTAATGAACGGACGAACGGTCCGCTAGTGTCAAAGGACCCTTAACTCCGACAAGCAGCAGCAGAAAAATTACAGTACTGCCAAACAGTGGAGGTCCGGGGGCCAGCTTCATATTGCTCCATCTTCATGTCCTTCCTATACAGCTGAATAATCTCTTAAACATTCATTGCAACCTTCACTCGCTACCTGAAATAAATGAATCATTTTAGATCAGTCTTTTTTACAGCATGTCTGTCACCTTCTGAAATGAATGTATGCTTAGTGGCAGGCAGTATAATGTCTGTACTTTGGTTTAGTTAAAGCTTGCATGCCCTGAGAAGCCCAGGCTTGTACCACAGGCCAGTACCGACTTAGAACTGTTACTATGTCCCATAATTCAAAGTGCGCACTCAAAGCGAGCAAAGTCCTTTCTTGTATTAAGAGAGGTATGGACTCCAGAGAGAGAGAGATATATAATTTTGCCTCTGTACAAATTAGTAAGACCTCATCTGGAATATGCAGTTCAGTTTTGGGCCCCAGTTCTCAAAAAGGATATCGGGGAACTGGAGAAAGTGCAGAGAAGTGCAACCAAACTGATAAGAGGCATGGAGGAGCTCAGCTATGAGGAAAGATTAGAGGAACTGAATTTATTCACTCTTGAGAAGACGAGATTAAGGGGGATATGATCAACGTGTACAAATATATAAGAGGTCCGTATAGTGAACTTGGTGTTGTTATTCACCTTAAGGTCATCACAGGGGACAAAGGGGCACTCTTTTCGTCTAGAGGAAAATAAATGTAATCTCCAAATACGGAAAGGTTTCTTCACAGTAAAGCCTCGTACAGACGACCGGTTTTCCCGGCAAGAAAACTGCCAGGAGAGCTTTTGACCGGGAATCTTGGCCATGTGTATGCTTCCTTGCAGTTTTCCCAACAGGAAAACTGTCGGGGCGAAAAAAATAGAGAACCTGCTCTCTATTTTCCCGTCGGGATTCCCGGCAGAGTGTTTCCTGCCGAGAAAACCAGTCATCTGTACGCTTACCTAAAGGGAAAATAAACCACGCATGCTCGATAACAATTTGACGCATGCGTGGTAGCATAAAACGTAATTTAGCTGGCTCGTCGTAGTCTGACATCATCGCGTTCTTGCCATTCAAAAGAATGGCGGGTCTTTTGTGTGGCCGTGTGTGTACATGGCTTTTCAAGGCAAGCTTGGCAGGAAAACCGACGGTTTTCAAACAGACAGGATTCCCGGTCGTGTGTACAGGGCTTTCATGAAAGAAAATCGCATAATCTAGGGCCTGCCTTACACATCATCATTTGTAGGAGTGCATGTCTGGGTCTGGCAGCTCTTTCCCAGAGATCTTAAATCTATTTTGGCTGGTTTGTTTAACCACTTAAGCCCCGGACCAATATGCTGCTAAATGCCCAAAGGCGTTTTTACAATTCGGCACTGCGTCGCTTTAACAGACAATTGCGCGGTCGTGCGACGTGGCTCCCAAACAAAATTGACGTCCTTTTTTCCCTACAAATAGAGCTTTCTTTTGGTGGTATTTGATCACTTCTGCGGTTTTTATTTTTTGCGCTATAAACAAAAATAGAGCGACAATTTTGAAAAAAATTCAAATTTTTGACTTTTTGCTGTAATAAATATCCCCCAAAAACATATATAAAAACATTTTTTTTCCTCAGTTTAGGCCGATACGTATTCTTCTACCTATTTTTGATTAAAAAAAATCGCAATAAGCGTTTATCGATTGGTTTGCGCAAAATTTATAGCGTTTACAAAATAGGGGATAGTTTTTTTTTTTTTTTTTTTTTACTACTTATAGCGGCGATCAGCGATTTTTTTCGTGACTGCGGCATTATGGCGGACACTTCGGACAATTTTGACACATTTTTGGGACCATTGTCCTTTTTACAGCAAAAAATGCATTTAAATTGCATTCTTTATTGTGAAAATGACAGTTGCAGTTTGGGAGTTAACCACAGGGGGCGCTGAAGGAGTTAGGGTTCACCTAGTGTGTGTTTACAACTGTAGGGGGGTGTGGCTGTAGGACTGACGTCATCGATCGAGTCTCCCTATAAAAGTGATAACTCGATCGATGCAGCCGCCACAGTGAAGAACGGGGAAGCCGTGTTAACATACGGCTCTCCCCGTTCTTCAGCTCCGGGGAGCGATCGCGACGGGGCGGCTAGAAACAAATAGCCGTGCCGTCGTCCCGGATCGCTCCCCGCAGGAATTCCGACCGCCACATGTAGCGGGGGGGGGGTCCCGATCGGACCCCAGACCCGCGGAAAGGCAAGGACGTACCTGTACGCCCATTTGCCTGTACGTGCCATTCTGTGGACTTACATATACATGCGGCGGTCGGCAAGTGGTTAAAGCTGATTTTCAGGGGTCAATAAATACACAAGGATGCTTTCAATTAGCTACTTGAGTTTGGTCCCAGACCACACCAAGGTGACCCTTTAATTTAAGTATTTGTGTTTATGCTGCAAACTGTTAAAGTGGATGTAAACCCGATTTGTGAAATTTGAGCTGGGCACATATATCTGCAGTGTTTCGTTCTCTCTCTTCAAAGAGCTGGGTCCTGTAGCTCTCTCCTGAACTGTTCCTCTTATCAGCCTGTTGACTCCTGACAAATTCTTGGGCACATCAGATAAAAGCAGCCTGACATTTGTGTCAGGGGAGGTTGCTATAAATAGATTAGCAGGGAGCTGGCCCTGTTACAAAACACCTCTGAGAGTCTCTTCCTATGATGTGAGGGGGTGTGTGACTTTCCTCCAATCAGCAATTTTAGCTATCTTGGCTGTATGCCCAGACATCACACTCCGTTAAACAGGAAGAGAAAATCTCCTAACACGATCTCAACTTTCTAAACGGACTATAAGTGTGAAGACAGCAGATATGCATGTAATACTTATGTAGGGAGATTTGGCTCATCTCTGTGTATCATCTAAGGCTGTTCACTTCACTGGGTGTATGGAGGGTTTACATCCACTTTAAGGTTGTCATAGTCATAGCTAGCAGGTGTTGTAAATCTTCACTTTGGGTATTCTTTACAATCAGGCAAGGAAGCATTATGCTTGCACATGATTGAAAGCAGCAGAGCTTCCCCTCATTTACTAAGCTTTGGGGAAACTAGTGCAAATGTCCTTGCAAAGTGCATTGTCTGTTTGCCTTTAGTAAATCATATAATAAATTTACAGTCAGCTTTGGTGAAGGAGTCTAAGGGTTGATTTACTAAAACTGAGTGCAAAATCTGGTGCAGATCTGCATATAAACCAATCCGCTTCCAGTGTTTTTTTTTCAAAGCTTCATTGAACAAGCTGAAGTTAGAAGATTTGCTACCATGCACAGCTGCATCAGATTTTGCACTCTCCAGTTTTAGTATATCAAACCTCTTGTATTTATGCCAAATTTATTTTGTATCATGCATCGGTCTAAAGCTGGGCTTACACTGGTGCGATGTTAGACATCGCATGTGATTCACACCGCTGTGCAGATCACATCTGATGTCTGTGCGATGCAAGTTGTATGGCTAAATTTGCATCGCATTCGTGCCAAAAATGGCGCAGGACCCTTTTTTTGGTCTGCACTGGAATCGAATCGCATGGGTATTGACACGTGTGCGATCTGATTTTGCACCATTTGAGCGTTCTCACTGCGATTTGTGAACCGATCTGGGGGTGTCATTAACTTTCTATTGACACCCGCAGTGGTTCGCATAGGGCATTGTCTGCCTACGAGTTCTATGCGATGCGGGAACCGACACTGGAATCGCGCTGGTTCCCGCACTGTGCTAGTGTGAACCAGACACTTGGTGTCCTCTTGGTTTGCCACTTATCCTGACTTTGTATTTGATTTTCAGGGAAAATGGGGACATTAAATTCCTGACCAAAGGTGATAACAATGAAGTTGATGACCGAGGTCTTTATAAAGAAGGCCAGAACTGGCTGGAGAAGAAGGACGTAGTAGGCCGAGCGAGAGGGTGAGTTGTGGTCTCCTCTGATGGAGGATGTGTTTTATTTGTGGTTTGTGTATTTGCCTTGTAGCTCTGGGACCTCAAGTTTATTTCCTACCTGGACTTTCTTTCATTTGGATTGCATGAATTTGTACACCTGAATATGTATCATCATAGCGGTCATAGGGGCATTAGATTGTAGACTCCTCCTATGGAAGGAATTTGTTGTAAATTGAGTGTGTGCTTTGTACACCTGTCAAGATTAAAAAATAAATAACAAAATGCACATAGGTATTGTAACGGTCACCACCGTTTACGACCTTCCATCACATCCACGACAGCTTATCGACACTCCAACCGTCCAACAGACATCAGACATCCCATTTGCCCAGAATCAAGACGAGACACGCAGCTCTGTACTTGTTCCAAATGTAATGACCACTTTAATGGTTTATTTCAGTCTTATATACAGTACAAGGCATTAAAGGAACAATCAACTCCCCACCCACACATCACACCGTGGGGCTTCAATCACATTCTTTGAGCTAATTACTAAACATTCTAGACATGTCTGCGCCGGCCTCTAATCACAGCACATTCCTCCATTAACAGTGTAACAAACAAAACACCATCACACAATGATCTCTTCCCAATCCACATCCACAGACAGACGCTCTGTCTCCGACAAGTACATTCCACACATAAACCGTATTTAGCATACATAATTAGAGGTCTGGGAGCAGACCTGGATTAACACCTTTACACAAGGACAATGAAATGTCTTCCAGGCCCTGACTCAATTAGCATGTCACTAGTCAGGGCTAATCATAGAATGAGTCACTATTGACTGGTTGGGTCACAATTAACCAACATCTTGCAGTATCTCAAAATCCTGCAATACAAACTTTTATTAATGTCCCATCTTATGTAATACATGAATTATGATTCACTTGCCACCCCATGCCCAAAGGGCACAGGGTGGACTCGGACCCAAGAGTTATCAGTGACGCTGACACAGGAGTATCCCCCATCCTCACAAAGTCTCTGGGTGTCACGGTCATCCTGTTACAGGTATATTATCTATTGTTTGGTATTTTTTGTTTCTTTAGCTAGGAAAATTATTAAATCATGCAGGTGATGCTTTTGGCTGCTATATAATGTTGCAGAAAGTAAAAAATGTATTCCAGGTATGGATATTTTTGCATCGTTACATTGGTCCAGCTTAGATCAATGTAAAGCCTCGTACACTCGATTGGATTTCCATCGGACAAATCCGTGGAATTTGGCCGTGAACTTTGTATGCATACAGATGGCAAAACTTTTTTGGCTAACAAACAGAAACTACGTGTTTTTTCTGCTCTTTAGTGCTACCCTTTGGGCAACTTCTGCTGCTGTTGTCTGATGTTTAGCATTTGTTCGAAGCATGCGTGTTTGTACAGCGGATTTTAGTTGGACAGACTTCTGTACACACGATCAGATAAACCGACATAACAGATTTATTGCCAGACAGTTGGTGAGCATGAACAGCCAACTTTTGTTGTCGTTAATTCAGCCAATTGTCTGAATTTTTCACACAGTCGGATTATCCGACACAACACGTCCATCAGACAATTATGGCCATAAAATTGGATCGTGTGTACGTGGCTTAAGGCTGCATTCACACCTGAGCGTTTTGTCGCCTGAAGCGCGACGCTCAAAAACGCCAGAGGGGAAAAAATACATTATTCCCTATGGAGATGGTTCACATCTCCACTCCAAAACGCCTTGACGACTGAATCTCAAACAAGTTCCGGACCCTTTTTTGTCGCGCGTATTGGGCGGTTTGGTAGTTTTTGAGCGTTTCCATTTCCCATAGAAAGTAATGGAAACGCTCGATTCAAGCGACTAGTGCGACAACGAGCGTTTTCTACGGGCGTTTCGTCGCTTTAATCAATAGAACTTTTCACCCAGGCAGAAGATTAAAAAAATCTACCAACATAGCAACAAGTGATGAAAAGATGATAATTTTTCCTATTGGCTAAAATAAAGTACAAAAACGTTGGACGACGCTGTATGCAAACGCGCATGAATACGCGCGAAAAAACGCCAGAAAAAAAAACGACCGACGCTCAGGTGTGAATGCAGCCTTAGAATGCACATTCCATACCTGGCTGATCCTTGTGGAAGCTGGAACTCCCTGTAGTTGGCGCCGCCACTACAGTGATCCTCATTCTTTCCAGATCCCACTCCAAACAGCTGCCCTGTTGCAGAGTAACCACAAGGTGGTGACTCGCTCGGCATGGGCACCATTCAGAGAATGCATGGTGTTTTTCTCAAAGAATACAAGGTGTAATCTGATTGGGTGAGGTGGAGATAGCAACGTCACCAGTCAGCTTCTCCACCTTGCCTGATTTGAGGGCAGTTTGAATTCATTGAGATAATGCCAAGCTTTCTCTGAATGGTGCCTGTACCATGCGGGTGACCCCCCTGATGTTACTATGCAGCAGGGCAGCTGCTCGGCACGGATGTGCTAGACAGGTGAGAATCGGTGTAGTAGCGGTGGCTATTACAGTGATTATCCACTTCCACAGGGATTAGATATACATTAAGGTCATATCCCTGTCAGGCTTGAAAAGGTAAGTGTTGCAAGGCCTGCAGAAATGGCAAAAATACATGCTTTATAAATGAAAATTTTCCTTGATCAGATTGCAATTCAGATCTTTCTGTCAGCTTGTAATTTACTACTTCAGATGTTTGGCAGTCTCCAGCAATTTATATGGAGCTGTCAAAATCAACATGTACTGATCAAACTCATTGTACGCCAATGCAGCAAGGCACGCTACGCCTGTCTGTAATAATAGGACCATTATGCAGATTATACATATTTTCCTGCAATGACCGGCCAGTGTAGAGCATCACTCACTGTTAACCCTTTACACACAGAAGGTGCTTGCTGTATTGTGGTCCTTTTACATATTTTGTGTATTTTCTGGTACCATACTGGTATTGATACCGATATTGGTATTGGTATCGGTGCAACCCTAGTATAATTTAAAGTGTAAGTAAACCTTCCTATTGTTTTCAACCAAGGAAGCTGCCATCTTTGCCTCTTTTTACCAATTCAATACTGGGCATTTACACCCCCTTCCTGCCCGGGCCAATTTTCAGCTTTGAGCACTGTCACACTTTGAATGACAATTGCGTGGTCGTGCGACGTAGATCCCAAACAAAATTTATGTCCATTTTTTACCCACAAGTATAGCTTTCTTTTGGGGGTATTTGATCACCTCTGTGGTTTTTATTTTTTGCGCTATAAACCAAAAAAATACTGACAATTTTGAAAAAAAACACTATTTTTTACTTTTTGCTATAATAAATATCCCATTTTTTTTTCTCAGTTTAGGCCAATGTGTATTCTTCTACATATTTTTGGTAAAAAAAAAAAAAATCGCAATAAGCATATAGTGATTGGTTTGCGCAAAATTTATAGCACCTACAAAATAAGTAATGGCGATAATTTGCGATTTTTGTCAGGACTGCGTTATTGCAGCAGACAGATCGGGCACTTTTGACACTATTTTCGGACCATTCACATTTATACAGCGAACAGTGCTATAAATATGCACTGATTACTGTATAAATGTGACTGGCATGGAAGGGGTTAACACTAGGGGCGATCAAGGGGTTAAATGTGTGCCCTAGGGAGTGATTCTAACTGTAGGGGGAGGGGACTGACTGGGGGAGGTGACCAATCTGTGTCCCTATATACAAGGGACGCAGCATCGGTCTCTTCTCTCCCTTTTTTTTCTGCCTCGTTAAACTCACGCCGCAGCTGCCTGGGGACGTGTGGATGGCGGGTGTCACCCATGCGCGGCCTGCACCCACCTACCGATGCTTGTCTGCCCCCAAGGTGATGTCACTACCGGTATTGGTCTCGGGTATTGGAGCATTTTCGCGAGTACCAAAACTTGTGAAAATGCTTGGTATCGGTACCTATACTGGTATTGGTATCGGTGCAACCCTAGTATAATTTAAAGTGTATGTAAACCCCCCTATTGTTTTCAGCCAAGGAAGCTGCCATCTTTGCCTCTGTTTAATCTACAACTGCCATTATGCTACACATGTGATCAGTTATGACACCAGCCATTGGATGGTTTGACAGTTTGGTTGAGAGCACAACCAATGGGAGCGTTACATTTCTGTCAGTTTCGGACAGTTTTATGGATGGGTTTACTACCACTTTAAGTGGTTGTAAACCCTTACATATACTCAGTGAAGTGGCTGGCCTTAGGTGATTCACATAGATGAAACAAATCCTCCTACATGTATTGTACCTGTTTATCTGCAGACTTCTCTTCCCTACACCAATTCAAAGTCCTAAATTTATTAAGGTTGTCTGAGATGTCAGAAAAAAGGGGGGCAGAGAGATGAAAATGTACACCACAGAGCTAAGTGAAGAGAGCTCAGAGTGCTGATTGAAGGGAAGAGATTAACCCCCCTTCACACAGGAACAGAGCTAAGGCTGTCAATCACAGGCTGTGTGCTGTAGATCCCTCCCCGTCACATTTTTTCTTTTGGTGTCTGGAAAGAATGTCAGAAGTGACTTGTGCTGATAGCAGAGGAAAGAAGTAGCAGTCAGAAATGACACTTGGAGCTCTGAAGTGAGACAAGTACATGTACCTAGTAGATGAGCCCGGTATGCAGAGGGAGGCCTCTCTTGTGCCCTTGACTCGCAGCCCCTGATAGAGTAAACAGGAGGCACTGGAGATCCCTTCATTGGTTGCCAGTAAAAGACAGAATCACTTTCAAAACACTCTGCCTAATGCATAAGTGTATTCAAGGTAGCGCCCCCCAATATCTATGCGAAAAAATAAAAGCCCATGTGATACATTTGCCTATATGTCTCAGTATACTGCTCCCTGCTAGCCATGGGTAGAGGTAGAAAGGAATTTCATGTGTGATTCATTCCTCTGACCGGTTATTGACGTGCTAATGTCCCCTCACTATTCTAAAGGTTAATTGATCTATTGTGTTGTGTAAAGAAGATCTGTGTTTACCCTTAAAAGATGTGTATTGTATCATCAGGCTAAATGATTAGAGAAGTAGTATGTTAATTATTCTGATTGCTTCAGTGTATTAATTAACTCCCCTGATGTCTTTATCTAAAGAAACGTGTCTGCATGGTCGGCTCCGACTTGTCTCCTATAATCTGTATGGGAAACCCCACTGTGTGAGGGGGGCGTTCCTAACAGGCTGTAACCACATATAAGCTGAGTTTTTGTGTCAATAAAGTGTCTTGGTTCCAGCATCCAGTCTTGACTCATGTGTGGGGAATCCTGTGATGTTCTTGTATGGAGAGGAGGGAATGCTTGACGGGGATATCATACCGATACCGTCACAATTGGTTGGCAGCGGTGGGATTTTTCCCTTCTATTCCCCTTCACACCCGGATTCCAAGCAGACACTGGAAGAACTACTGGAAGTTCGTGGAAGGATTGCTAGCAACAAAACCAAGCGGGTCATCATAGCAGAATCAATGGAGATAGACCAGGAGGACGGGATTGCAGCAACGCCAGCAGTACAAGAGATGGAGATACCAGTGATTCAGGAGGAGGAATCGCCAGCCAACAAGCTAATGAGAGAGAAGCTAGCGTGGTTCGGCCCGAACCCAACGCCGGATGTGGTGCTGAAAGTGATGGACCTGTTAGCGGAGGAGGCTAAACAAATAAGAGACAAACAAATAAGAGACGCAGAGCTACAGGAGGCTAAAGAAATAAGGGACGCAGAACTACAGTTAAAACTGGCAGCAGTCCAACAAGCAGCCGCACCTTCTCCGAACAGTGAGTACAGCACAGCAGACGCAAGGAAGATTCCGCTTAGCGCTTTTAAAGCTTTTGATGAAAAGGACTGTGAGATTGATAACTACCTGGCGGATTTTGAGCGACAATGTAACCTGCACCGAATAGCTAGAAGAGAGTGGGTTGCAATATTGTCAGGCAAACTGTCAGGCAAAGCTTCTGATGCTTTCCGGACCGTGCCAGATCAGGATATCCATAGCTACGCCAGGGTTAAAGAAGTGCTCCTGGCTCGTTATGCAGTAACCCCAGAGTCCCACCGACAGAAGTTCAGGGACTCACGCAAAACCACGAAAGACTCTTACGCGGAATGGGCATGCCAGTTGTCCCTGTCGGCCTCTAACTGGGTTAACAGCAGCCAGGCCACCACCGCAGAGGACATTTTGCAACTAATGCTCCTGGAGCAATTTTACAATCACATCCAGACGGACGTCAAGGATTGGGTGAGAGATCGCAGGCCCATGACTCTACCAGAGGCCGCGAAGTTGGCGGATGAATATGCGGATACTCGCAAGACAAACCAGGTCACACCACGGGTACAACCTCCACGACCAACGGCACCCTCACATCCACCAGCCGCTAGATACCAACCGCCTAACAGACCGATGACATCTAGCCCTCGCTACCCACGCCAGGAGGACAACGAACAACGCTGCTTCCGGTGCAAACAGTTGGGTCACTTCAAGCAGAATTGCCCCATGAATGACAACACCAGGTCAAATTGGTCTCAACCTGGGTACCGCCCACCAGCAGCAGCCCATTGTGTAGACTCGGCTTGGGATCCCCAGGAGCTGGGTCAGGAAGAACCATTGGGCACCCCTTACGAAGCCCTCATGGTACAATCTGTTATTACGGACAACAGGGAACACCATTGTCAGCTGGTCATGGGCGACAGCCATGAGCCGGAGGGGCCTTGGAGGGAGCTGGGCAGAAAGAGGTACCACCAGCTACCCTCCAAGAAGAAGAGGTCCTGGAAGTCATATAACCAGCGGACCTGGGAGGAGAAGAAGCGACTGGAGGAGATGGAATCGCAGCGGGCGCCCCAGATGCGGGCCGAGATGTTCGCCAAGGGCCCACCGGTGGCCCCTTACACCACCACCCAGTTCCTGATGATGAAGGACCACGTGGAAAGCCTGCAGGACATGAGCAAGCAGGATCTGATCCGTGAGTACATAGAGCTGGAGGAGTGCATAAGCCGCATGGAGGAGGAGAACAACCACCTGAGGTCACAGCGGGCTGACCCCCCCAGGCTCCATGAACTGGAGATGGAGCTGGAGAAGCTCAAAGAGGAGAACCGGCGGCTGCGGAGGGAGCAAGGGGTGGCTGACCTTATGGGGCTCTGAGTCCCCCCCCCCCCCCCCCCCGGACTCTGAGCACCAGTGCTACAGCATTTCAACAAATATAACTTTTTCTTTTTATGAATCT
The DNA here is from genome assembly GCF_905171775.1 of Rana temporaria. Taxonomy (NCBI): domain Eukaryota; kingdom Metazoa; phylum Chordata; class Amphibia; order Anura; family Ranidae; genus Rana; species Rana temporaria. The sequence continues at coordinate 50,897,395 of NC_053489.1, forward strand.
CCTGTGATTGTCACTTCAGAGCCATAACCTGCCCCCTCCCATAGCGGGACACCTAGACGGCGGCGCACAGACCCATTCGCTGTCTTCACACTGACTTCTGGTGACTTTGCAGATCGCACAAAGACTTGGGGACTGACCGGCGTGTGATCTGACGACCCGGTGACATACCTGAGTCTGAAGCAGTTGCCAAGGGAGGTCAGTCATGCCAAACGGAGTTAACCTCGGACTAAAAGCTCTGAACCCGTCAACCCTACTGGACCAGGGAAGGTCCAACCGGATTTGCCGGAGCAGGGAGCAAAAGGGGGGCCATTGTGATACATTTGCCTATATGTCTCAGTATACTGCTCCCTGCTAGCCATGGGTAGAGGTAGAAAGGAATTTCATGTGTGATTCATTCCTCTGACCGGTTATTGACGTGCTAATGTCCCCTCACTATTCTAAAGGTTAATTGATCTATTGTGTTGTGTAAAGAAGATCTGTGTTTACCCTTAAAAGATGTGTATTGTATCATCAGGCTAAATGATTAGAGAAGTAGTATGTTAATTATTCTGATTGCTTCAGTGTATTAATTAACTCCCCTGATGTCTTTATCTAAAGAAACGTGTCTGCATGGTCGGCTCCGACTTGTCTCCTATAATCTGTATGGGAAACCCCACTGTGTGAGGGGGGCGTTCCTAACAGGCTGTAACCACATATAAGCTGAGTTTTTGTGTCAATAAAGTGTCTTGGTTCCAGCATCCAGTCTTGACTCATGTGTGGGGAATCCTGTGATGTTCTTGTATGGAGAGGAGGGAATGCTTGACGGGGATATCATACCGATACCGTCACAGCCCATAACCCCAATCGCATTCTGCGATCCACCAATCAAAACCTACTCCAGATACCCAAAGCCAGATACAAGTCCAAAGGAGATCGAAGATTTGCAGTCCAGGGACCTCGACTGCGGAACGCGCTACCAACCACCATCCGACTGGAGTTGGACCACTTGGCCTTCAGGAGAAAGATAAAAACCCATCTCTTCTGAGGTCAAGGGGTTCCTTACCCAGAGAATGGATACAGCGCCCAGAGGCGAATCAGTTCGCATGTGTTGCGCTATATAAGTTTTTCACTCACTCACTCAAGGTAGCACGAGTACCTGGCAGGATCAACAGCTGGAGGGCAGGTCTGGAGGTTCCGGAGGACACTGTAGCTGGATCAGCAGACTTGGCAGGAAACAGAAACGGACTTGTATCAGAAGACACTCGCTGGAGACAGGTAGGTAGCTCCAGGGACTGGTGCACAGGAAAGTCAGGCAAGCTGGGTCAAACACACAGGGGTGGATTCAAGAAGCAATTGCGCCTGTGTAACCATAGGTTACACATCGCAATTGCTTACTTGCCCCGGCGTAACGAGTGCTCCTGATTCAGCAACCTCGTTACGCCGACTGCAGCCTAAGATCTGTGCGGCATAAGGCTCTTATGCCCGCATATCTTAGGCTGCATTCTTGCGATGGCCGCTAAGTGGCGTTCCCGTTGTGCTCAGCGTATAGTATGCAAATTGCATACTAACACCGATTCACAGCGTTGCGCGAGCCCTGCGTACGCAATTTACGTTGTTTCCGTACGGTGGTTTTTGCGTAAGGCTGCCCCTGCTATTAGCAGGGGCAGCCAATGTTACGTATACCCGTCGTTCCCGCGTCGCGAAATTTGAATTTTACGTACTTTGCGTAAGTGATTCGTGAATGGCGCTGGACGCCATTCACGTTCACTTTGAAGCAAATGACGTCCTTGCGACGTCATTTGCCGCAATGCACGTCGGGAAAGTTTCCCGACGGAGCATGCGCTCTACGATCGGCGCGGGAACGCGCCTAATTTAAATGATTCCCGCCCCCTACGGGATCATTTAAATTGCGCGCGCTTGCGCCGGGCATTTTGCCAGCGCGCCCGCGCAATTTACGGAGCTTCTGCTCCGTGAATCAAGGGCAGCGCAAAAAAATTGCGGGGGCGCAGGGCAAAATCGTTGCCCTGCGCCTCAGTAATAAATGTGCAAATCTAGCTGAATCCGGGCCACAGATGATACAGGAACAGGTGCAGGAGACAGGAACAGAGTCACTGAACAAGCCGGGTCGGTAACAGGCAGGCACGGATGGATCAGAGGATGAGGCAGGTGCGAGGTAGTAGACAAGCCGGCGTCAGATACAGGGGTAGACACAGGGCAACCCAGGGAATCACAGGATCAGGTTCAGACAACAGGTAAAGCACAGGAACACTGTAGATCAGACAGCAGAGTCTTGGGGAACAAACTAGATTTAACACCTCAATACCGAGCCTATTCTGGCACTTCTCTCCTTCATTGCTAGAAAATTACTCGGAACCCCCAAACATTTATATATATATATATATATATATATATATATATATATATATATATATTTTTTTTAGCAGACACCCTAGGGCAGTGATGGTGAACCTTGGCACCCCAGATGTTTTGGAACTACATTTCCCATGATGCTCATGCACTCTGCAGTGTAGGTGAGCATCATGGGAAATGTAGTTCCAAAACATCTGGAGTGCCAAGGTTCGCCGTCACTGCCCTAGGGAATAATGTGGCGGTCATTGCAACTTTTTATCTTGCATGGTATTTGCGCAATCATTTTAAAAAAAAAAAAATGGTTTCATGAATTAAAATATAACAAAACGGTAAAGTTAGCCCAATTTTTTTGTATAATGTTAAAGATGATGTTACGCCGAGTAAATAGATACCTAACATGTCACACTTTAAAATTGCGCACACTCATGGAATGGCGCCAAACTTCTGTACTTAAAGCGGGGGTTCACCCTTAGAGGGCACTTTTTCCCCTTAGATTCCTGCTCGTTTTCTCTAGGGGAATCGGCTATTTGTTTTAAAATATGTGCAGTACTTACCCGTTTACGAGATGCATCCTCTCTGTCGCTTCCGGGTATGGGCTGCGGGAATGGGCGTTCCTTCTTGATTGACAGTCTTCCGAGAGGCTTCCGACGGTCGCATCCATCGCGTCACGATTTTCCGAAAGAAGCCAAACGTCGGTGCGCAGGCGCAGTATAGAGCCGCACCGACGTTCGGCTTCTTTCGGCTACGAGTGACGCGATGGATGCGACCGTCGGAAGCCTCTCGGAAGACTGTCAATCAAGAAGGAACGCCCGCTCCCGAAGACCCATACCCGGAAGCGACGGAGAAGATGCATCTCGTAAACGGGTAAGTACTGCTCATATTTTAATACAAATAGCCAATTCCCCTAGACCGAACGAGCAGGAATCTAAGGGGAGAACATTTTTTTTTTTATAAATGGGTGAACTCCCGCTTTAAAGCTCCATGGGCGACGCTTTCATTTTTTTTTACAGGTTACCAGTTTAGAGATACAGAGGAAGTCTATTGCTAGAATAGTTGAATGGGTTGCTTTGTTCAGATTTCATGCCACCTACGCGTACGCGGCCTAACCTCAAAACTGTTCTAGTAGTCTTGTCCTTGCATTGGTGGCCTCTTCTTGGTTCCAGATCATAAACCGGAACTTTCAGCTTCCCTGCCAGTGACATCCTCAACCCGGGAGCAATACAAAGTCTGTGGTCCTAGAAGTGGGCCTTCAATCGGGATCTTACATCCACCTCTTCCCATGCAATAGTAACAGTCTCACTTGCTGTGTTCTCTTCTGTTGGCAGATGACAGGTACTCTTCAAGAGCCGTCTAGCTGTAATTACAGCACAGTCCTATTTATTGAACTGTAAAAGAAATTCTCCCATTGCATTTTGTGTTAAAAAATTCCTCTGCTCAGCTCTGCACAGCCTTTCTGTAATAATAAAAGTGGTTTGCAACTAGCGTCCCATTCATTGGGCCCCAGCATAAAGCAAATTGCATTTTTATGTTACTCAGTCTTGCGTGCCGGTATTATGTAAGATGGGGGAGGAAAAAAAAAACCTTCTGTGCCAAGTTAGAAATGAACATTATTTCAGCGTTAGCGGCGCTCTCCGCTCAGGCGGCTTCCAGCAAAAAACTCGCAGATGCAGACACTTCGGGCGGCAAGTCATTTTTTTTTTTTATCGCTCGTTAAGTGGTCTCTTGTTTTCTTTTTATAAAGACGCATTAACTATTCTCTGCACAGCAGCCTCTCTAAATTCATTATTGTCCGCCCGTCCCTCCCTCCTTGTTCTGCTAATACATTGGAAAAAGAAGCCCATTAATACTGATTATACTGCAGCAATTATGGAGCATTTTGTATACTTTGGCAAGAGGAAGAATTTAGGTGAGAAGTTCCTATGTATTGTATCTCTAGTAGTAAATGAGACCCGCGAGGGCAGAAATATGACAGTTGCTGTTGCTTGACTTGTTTTTAAAGCTACAGCCCCCAGTCCATTCTTATAAACTCAACTCCAGGCAAACCGGTAAATGCAAAGATGAAAGGAATTCATGGGTACCTGCCAAAGGATTTCTGTTTTTCCAGTTCTGAAATTTGCACAGCTCCGCCTCACAGCATAGCATTGCCTGGCAGGCCTTGAAACCTGTTTTTTTTTTTTATTATGTTGCACTTAAATAACACTTAAAGGGGAGCTCCACCCTAAAGTGGAACTCACGCTGATCGGAACCCTCCCCCCCCCTCCCGTGTCACATTTGACACCTTTCAGGGGGGAGGGGGGTGCAGATACCTGTCTAAAGACAGGTATTTGCACCCACTTCCGGCCACACAGTTTCGGGTTTACTGCGGACATGACGTCACCTCCCGTCCTCCCCCCGTTGTGCTCTGGGAACACTCGGCTCCCAGAGCACAGCGAGAGCCAATCAGCGGCGCAGCACAACTCGCGCATGCGCCGTAGGGAACCGGGTAGTGAAGCCGGAGCGCTTCACTTCCTGGTTCCCTCACCGAGGATGGCAGGCGGGGGGGGGGGAGCAGCAGAGAGACGAGCGATCGCTCGTCCTCTGCTGCGGACGGCGCTGGACTCCAGGACAGGTAAGTGTCCTAATATTAAAAGTCAGCAGATGCAGTATTTGTAGCTGCTGGCTTTTAATATTTTTTTTTTTTTTTTTTGTGGCACATCCACTTTAAAAAGCCGTATCCCCCCTCCCCCTTGTAGGTGACTTGACAGTGAAGGAGAAGAACTAGATTAATGAGCTCATCTCTATTACTCAGCCCTCATCTCCTATTAGCACGCTCTTTGTTAAGAGAAGAGCATTGCAGCGCTGCTGATTGTCTCCTTGTGCTGCTTATCACTCTCACAGTCTGTGCTCTGCTGTATAGGATATTAACCACTTAAGGACCGCCTAACGCCGATATACGTCAGCAGAATGGCACGGCTGGGCACATCAACGTATATGTACGTTGATTTTTAAGCCCAGTCGCGGGCGCGCGCCCGTGACCCGGTCGGAAACTCCGGGACCCGCAGACCCGATTGCCGCTGGAGTCCCGCGATTGGTCCCCAAAGCTGAAGAACGAGGAGAGCCGTATGTAAACACGGCTTCCCCGTTCTTCACTGTGGCGGTGTCATCGATCGTGTGATCTCTTTTATAGGGATCCACAATCGATGACGTCACACCTACAGCCACACCCCCCTACTGTTGTAAACACACATTAGGTGACACATAAGCCCTTCAGCGCCCCCTTGTGGTTAACTCCCAAACTGCAACTGTCATTTTCACAGTAAACAATGCATTTTAAATGCATTTTTTGCTGTGAAAATGACAATGGTCCCAAAAATGTGTCAAAATTGTCCGAAGTGTCCGCCATAATGTCGCAGTCACGAAAAAAATCGCTCATCGCCGCCATTAGTAGTAAAAAAAAAAAAAATAATAATAAAAATGCAATAAAACTATCCCCTATTTTGTAAACGCTATACATTTTTCGCAAGCCAACCGATAAACGCTTATTGCGATTTTTTTTTTTTTACCAAAAATAAGTAGAAGAGTACGTATCGGCCTAAACTGAGGGAAAAAAAACGTTTTTTTTTATATTTTTGGGGGATATTTATTATAGCAAAAAGTAAAAAATATTGCATTTTTTTCAAAATTGTCGCTCTATTTTTGTTTATAGCGCAAAAAATAAAAACCGCAGAGGTGATCAAATACCACCAAAAGAAAGCTCTATTTGTGGGAAAAAAAGGACGCCAATTTTGTTTGGGACGACCGCGCAATTGTCTGTTAAAGCGACGCAGTGCCGAATCGCAAAACCTGGCCTGGTCCTTTAGCTGCATTTTGGTCCGGGTCTTAAGTCAGTTGTACAATGGATAAAGCAGGGCTTGACAAATTTGCTTGGAATCTAGGCGCCAGCTAAAAAAGTTAGGAGCCAGGAACGCGCCCCGTTCCGCCGAGCTCGCGCACAGAAGAGAATGCATACGTGAGTAGCGCCCGCATATGAAAGCTGTGTTTAAACCACACATGTGAGGTATTGCCGCGATTAGTAGAGCGAGAGCAATAATTCTAGCCCTAGACACCCTCTGTAACTCAAAACATGCAGCCTGTGGAATTTTTTAAACGTCGCCTATGGAGATTTTAAAGGGTAAAAGTTTGTAGCAATTCCACAAGCGGACGCAATTTTGAAGCGTGACATGTTGGGTATCAATTTACTCGGCGTAACATTATCTTTCACAATATAAAAAAATAGGGCTAACGTTACTGGTGTCTTATTTTTTAATTAATAAAAGTGTATTTTTCCCCCAAAAACTGCGCTTGTAAGACCGCTGCTCAAATACGGTGTGACAGAAAGTATTGTAACGACCGCCATTTTATTCTCTAGGGTGTTGGAATAAAAAATATATATAATTTTTGGGGGTTCTAATTGGAGGGAAGGAGATGGCAGTGAAAACAGACAGGGGAAGCTCCATTAGCATTGCTGGTTGTCTTGTCATACCAGCGGCCACCACAAGATGGCGCTAGATCACAGAATGAACCATAGGCCTGCAGAAGGCCGCAAAGCTGCGGCCTCAATTACAGGTTGTCGCAACGCGATGTGATCTCACGGCGGGGGAGTTGGGGGCGCACGAAGACACAGGATGCCCCAGGTGCCAGGTTCGCTAATTCTAGTCGCAATTGTGACCTGGCGCCTGGGTTTTGTCGAACCCTGGGATAAAAGACAATCCACAAACTCCATACATGCTTTTTAACCACTTAAAGACCGAGCCTCTTTTTGAGATTTGTTGTTTATAAGTTAAAAACATTTTTTTTGCTCGAAAATTACTTAGAACCCCCAAACATTGTAATTATTTTTTTTCCTCACACCCTAGAGAATAAAATGGCAGTCATTGCAATACTTTATGTCACATCGTATTTGTGCAGCGGTCTTACAAGCGCACTTCTTTTGGAAAAAATACACTTTTTTTAGTTAAAAAATAAGACAACAGCAAAGTTGGTCCAATTTTTTTTTTTTTATTATGTGAAAGATAATGTTACACCGAGTAAATTGATACCCAACATGTCACGCTTCAAAATTGCGCCCGCCCGTGGAATGGCGATAAACTTTTACCCTTAAAAATCTCCATAGGCGACGTTTAACAAGTTCTACAGGTTGCATGTTTTGAGTTAGAGGAGGTCTAGGGCTAGAATTATTGCTCTAACGATCGCGATACCTCACGTGTGGTTTGAAAACCGTTTTCATATTGGGGCGCTGCTCAATTATGCGTTTGCTTCTGCACACAAACTTGGCGGCACGGGGCGCGTTTAAATTTTTTATTTATTTTTTCTTATTTTTATTTTACCTTTTTTCTTATTAATTTTTTTACACTGTTCTTTAAAAAAAAATGTCACTTTTATTCCTATTACAAGGAATGTAAACATCCCTTGTAATAGAAAAAAAGCATGACAGGTCCTCTTTACAATTAGATCTGGGGTCAAAAAGACCTCAGATCTTATATTTACCCTAAAATGCAATACAATTTTATTTATTTTTTTAATTTAATTTTTTTGTCATTTAAAAAAATGCAAAAACACAATGCCCCCTTAAGAGCTATGGGCGGAAGTGAAGTTTTGAGGCCACTTCCGCCCTGCTATGGTATGGAGACGGGTGGGGGGCCATCTTCCCCTCACTTGCCTCCATACCCAGCCACAAGAAGGACCCGATCGCCTCCGCCACTTCCGACTGCTCCGGTAAGTGGCGGCGGGAGGGGGGCCTCTCCCGCTGCCGATAAAAGTGATCTTGCTGCGAATCTGCCACAAAGACCACTATTATCGGAAACTGGACTGCCGGCTGAAGAGGAGGATGCCTGGGTTATGGCAGCTACCTGCTGCCATAAATATATCCCTCTTCAAACAGCCAACGTATATCGGCATGTGGTGGTCCAGAAGTGGTTAAATCAGTCGAAAATTATTGCATCTCCATAAAAGATAAAAATAGAGCAGAGGTAGACTTGTTTCAGCCGAGCAAGGCCATTGCGGCTGAAACGCGTCTACCTCTGTTGTATGTTTATTTTTTTTGGATATACAATACATTTGGACTGATTTAAAGAGCATGTATGGAGTTGCCAATTGTCCTTTATCCATTCATCACGTTGGCAGCTGAGCAACTGCACATCCTGTACCCGACAGCTCAGGAGGAGTTTCATTAACTTGGTGTTGTAGCACCTTTGTTGTTTATGGTCAGTCGTACAGCGCCTTGAAAAAGTATTCATGACCCCTTGTCATGTTACAACCAAAAACATAAATGTATTAATTTGGATTTTATGTGATAGACCAACACAAAGTGGCACATACCGTATTTATCGGCGTATACTGCACTTTTTTCCCCTGAAAATAGGGGGAAAATCACGGGCGCGTGCTATACGCCGATAGTGTACCTTGGGCTCGGAAGGGAAGGAGGGGGGACGAGCGCTGCCGAGTGCCGCCGGAATACACGAGCCGTCTCTCCTGTTTACTCGGCTCTAACGCCACACACACAGTCCCGCTTCTGCCACCGGCATTGGACAAGTGTTCTATCAATCACAGGAGCTGGTCCAATGCCGATGGCAGAGGCGGGACTATGTATGTGACTGCCGCCGAATGAACAGGAGATGACAGCTCGGTGATTCCCTCACTCCACGAGAGAAGGTGAGGCTGCAAATGGGCACATAGGCTGCATCTAGGCAAATCAAACTTAGGGGCACATAGACTGGAGCTGGGAACATAGGCTGCATTTAGGCTAGAGCTGGGCACATAGGCTGCATTTAGGCTGGAGCTGGGCACATAGGCTGAATTTAGGCTGGAGATGGGGCACATAGGCTGGATCTGGGCACATAGGCTGCATTTAGGCTGGAGCTGGGGCACATAGGCTGCATTTAGGCTGGAGCTGGGGCACATAGGCTGCATTTAGGCTGGAGCTGGGGCACATAGGCTGCATTTAGGCTGGAGCTGGGGCACATAGGCTGCATTTAGGCACACTGACCACAAAATAAAAAAAAATAAAAAACATTTCCTGAAACTTCCCTCTGAAATTGGGGTGCGCGTTATACGCTGATAAATACGGTAATTGTGAAGTGGAAGTTAAATGATAAATGCCTGTCACATTTTTTTACAAATAAATATTTGAAAAGTGTGGGGTACATTTGTATGGCGCCCCCCTGAGTCAATACTTTGTAGAACCGCCTTTCACTGCAATTACAGCTGCAAGTCTTTTTGGGGATGTCTCTACCAGCTTTGCACATCTAGAGAGTGAAATATTTGGCCATTCTTCTTTGAATAATAGCTCAAGTTCTGTCAGATTGGATGGAGAGTGTCTGTGAATAGCAATTTTCAAGTCTTGCCACAGATTCTCATTTGGATTTAGGTCTGGATCTTGATTGGGCCATTCTAACTCATGAATATGCTTTGATCTAAACCAAGTAAAATGTTGGTCTCCTCTGACCAGAGCACCTTAATTCCACGTTTGCTGTGTCCCCCACATGGCTTCTCGCAAACTGCAAACGGGACTTCCTATGGCTTTCTTTCAACAATGGCTTTCTTCTTGCCTCTCTTCTATTAAGGCCAGAATTGTGGATTGCACGACTAATAAAGGTTTTCTACCCCTTTAATATGAAGGTTTCCCGATATGCCGACTTTGGACTCCAAGCTTTTCTCCCATACAGAAAGACTGATTTAAAAAGAAAAAATGTCTGAGCGAAGAAGTTTTGGGCAGCAGTTACAACCTGGCTTAGGACTGTATATGTAATTAATAATACAGGAAGCAGAGAGGGAGGAAATTATACAGCACATGCTTCAGTGAGTTTCATGAGAGCTGCTCACCGTGGATTAGAGAACTGAGAATATGGCTTCACACTATTGTGATATAGGACACTCGGGAATTCTCCATTTCAGTGTCATTCTTAATTAAAAGAGAAGTCTGTCTTTTTTTTTTGCTATTCATACTTGCCTCGGATGCAGGATCAGACTGAACATCGTCGATGGCTCGGTTCTCACTCCTCCCTGAGCAAAGCGACGCTGACTATCAGTCAGCGTCGCTTCTGCTCTACTTCTACGTTCATTGGAGCGCTGAGCCGTGGAGGGGTGGGGAGTGACCGTCTTAGTCAAGGCAACTGTCAGATCCAAACTTGGAAGTTGGGATGATGCTCTGCCCCTACTGATGGCAGCGATGTCAGCGGAGAAAGACAGTGTCCCATTGTTGGTGCCGGTGGGAGGGACAGTGTCCCATTGTTGGTTCCGGTGGGAGGGACAGTGTCCCATTGTTAGTTCCGGTGGGAGGGACAGTGTCCCATTGTTGGTTCCGGTGGGAGGGACAGTGTCCCATTGTTGGTGCCGGTGGGAGGGACAGTGTCCCATTGTTGGTGCCGGTGGGAGGGACAGTGTCCCATTGTTGGCGACGGTGGGAGGGACAGTGTCCCATTGTTGGCGACGGTGGGAGGGACAGTGTCCCATTGTTGGCGACGGTGGGAGGGACAGTGTCCCATTGTTGGCGACGGTGGGAGGGACAGTGTCCCATTGTTGGCGACGGTGGGAGGGACAGTGTCCCATTGTTGGTGTTAGTGGCAGAAACATTGTCCCTTTGTTGGTGTCGGTTAGTGCCCCAAGAACCAAATAAAAGCAAGCAAAATGCTGCAGTTTGGAGACCACTTTCCTAACCACATGTAGCCCCTCGGATGAGTGCTTACATGCAAACAGCTAAGTGTGCATGAAGCTGAAATTTCTGACACAGATTTTTGCAGGGGAGAAGCATTTTGCCCATCTAAATGGGGACCCTAAAGTTGACCATGCAGGAACAGAATTTTGGTTTGAACCCTCTCATTTTAAGAATGTTTGCTCGATTTTCTACTTGTTTTTGGCCATAGTGAAGAGACAATTCAAAGCTTTATTTTTTGTGTGTTTTTTTTATGTCGTGCTGTATTTACGCAGCAGTCTTTCAAATGCAATTTTTGGGGGGAAATAAATACACAAAAAAAAAAAAAACTGTGAAGTTAGCCTAATTTTTTTTGTATAATGTGAAAGATGATGTTATGCCGAGTAAATAGATACCTAACATAACAAGGAGATCTTGTGCTAGACTGATTGCTCTCGCTCTAAAAAATCGTGGAAATACACGGTTTACGCATTCGGGCGCGACTTACATATGTGTTCGCTTTTGCGAGAGATGGGGTGCTTTTACATTTTTTTTTTTTTTTTCTGGTACAATATTTTTATTCAAATATAAAAAAAAGGATACAGATGCAACATTCACATGCAGGGATAACAACAGTAGGCTCAAGACAAAATCACTTTTTTCTTAAAAGAATAAACTGTCGATCAACGGGGACCCTCCGGCCAAGGCCAGGGGTCATCACAGGGTGCCTGAACCTTAAGGCACAGGGGCTGGAATGTGGCAAAAGCCACATGAATATATGCAAACAAAGCATAAACTGGTTATCTAATGAGAGGAAAAAAGGGGGGGGGGGAAGGGATCAAAGTAGCGGGGGGGGGGGGGGGGTGAGAAAGAGAATGGAAGGAGAAAAATGAATGAAAGAGACGGGAGGGAAAAAAAGTTCCCCCAGACTGGAAAATAATTACACTTTTATTTTTACAATGTTCCCTTTTTTATTTCTTTTTTTATCACTTTTTTTTTTCCTATTACAAGGAATGTAAACATCCCTTGTAATAGAAATAAGCATGACAGGTCCTCCTTTTTATTTACCTTTTTAAAAGCAAAAAAATAAATAAAAACAATGTGTAATTTTGACTTTACAAATGAAAAAGCCCTTTAAGACTGAGAAGCGGAAGTGACATGAGACGTCGCTCCAGTCCTCCAAGGGCATAGAGCCAAGTGAGAGGGCAAGATGAAAATTCTGCCCAGCCACCGACTGGATCACTTCTGGGTCTACCGATGGCTCCAGTAAACCCAGAAGACATTGGGAGGGGAGGGGGGGGGGCACCTCTCCCTCCGCCTTTTTAAAAGTGATCCTAAAGCAAATGTGCCGCTGGGATCACTCTATCGGAAACCCGGCCGCCTACTATAAAGATACTGGGGTTATGGGAACTAGCTGCTGCCATAACACTGGTATTTAACGTCGAATTAATGACTTATATTTACAGTAAGGCGGTCAGCAAGTGAACTGGTGTTTGGGCAAACTGGTGTTTGGCTGAAAGGGGTTGTAAAGGCAGAAGTTTTTTTTTTATAAATTTCTTTTAAAGAAGTTTAAGATTTTTCATAAACACAACAATAATACAATATCGTACAATGCAAAGGCACCATTGATATATGGCAAAAGCATAAACGCACCCAGTAGACATATATGGATTGGATAGAATGAGATCTAAACAATCCCTCCCGACTCCCATACAACCTACCAGATTGGTGATGGGAGGTGGGACTATCCAGAACTAGGGCATATAGGTTTAGGTGTCTTAAACCAAATAACACCAGACACACACACACACACACACACACCATATACACACACCAACACCTCTGCTCCAGGGTCCCAGACTAATCAGAACAGAAATTTCATCCGTTCAATAGCCGACCTTTCCTGTAGGGTTGCAGACGACATGGAGGCCGATCAGGTGAGCTGTGAAAACAAGACTGTACCCCAAACTGATTTAGATACATCCAACCATGGCTGCCATATTTTGGTAAATTTCTTAGAACATACTCTACTTTGTGTGTATTGACTTAAATTTGGGTAGCTCCCCATTAACAGTACGGTATAGAGTTTGAGCCGTTGGGGAGGTAGCATCCTTCCAGTGCAGTGAGGTTACTTTTCCTGCATAATACAAAACTATGCGTATTAAGGTCCGGGTATGGGACCTTGGTACAAAGTCCTTCAATATGCCTAAATCCCGCCAGAAAGATGTCAGCGTTGGGCAGCTCCAAAACATATTAAATGGATCTACATCAGCTAAGCTACATCTGGAACAATCCGCAGATATTCCTAAGCCCATACGAGCCCGTTTAGCGGGGGTATAATGTAAATAATGAATACATTCAAATTGAATAAATGAATCGGCAGTGTTAAGAGTATCTTGAAAACAAAACAAACCTCAGTGGCTTCTTCCCAGCCCTCCATAGAAAGCTCAGGTAATAACACCAACCATAAGGTTTTGTATCTTAAAGGGGTTGTAAAGGTTGTGTTTTTTCACCTTAATGCATCCTATGCATTAAGGTGAAAAAACACCTGGCAATCACGGGCCCCCCAGCCCCCCCCCCCTGTTTTACTTACCCGAGCCCGTTCACCAGCTTGGTGCATCCCCGGGATCCTCTTCTCCACGGAGTCCTGGTGTTGATTGGATAGATTGATAGCAGCGCAGCCATTGGCTCCCTCTGCTGTAAATCAAATCCAATGACGCAGGTGCCGGGTGCAGGGCCGAGTCATACATTGGGCACCTATGGACGCCGAGTATATGACTTGGGTGCGCGCCCGCAAGGTAACCCCCTTGGGAGAGCTCTTCTCCAAGGGGGTTATCTAATGCGGGGAGGAGCTGCGAGAGCCTCCGAGGGACCCCAGAAGAGGAAGTGCAAAACGAGCAGCACAGTGGAGGTAAGTATGATATGTTTGTTATTTAAAAAAATATATATATATCCTTTAGTATTCCTTTAAAGGGGTTGTAAAGGTAAATTCCCTAAATGGCTTTCTTTACCTTAGTGCAGTCCTCCCTCACTTACCTCATCCTTCCATTTTGCTTTTAAATGTCCTTATTTCTTCTGAGAAATCCTCACTTCCTGTTCTTCTGTCTGTAACTCTACACAGTGATGCGAGGCTTTCTCCCTGGTGTGGAGAAAGCCTCTTGAGGGGGCGAGCTGGCAAGTCAGGACGCTCTCTACTTTGCAAATAGAGAAAGAAGCTGTGTGTTAGTGGGCGTCCTGACACTCCTTCTAGCCCCCCCCCCCCCTCAAGAGGCTTTCTCCACACCAGGGAGAAAGCCTTGCATTACTGTGTGGAGTTACAGACAGAGGAACAGGAAGTGAGGATTTCTCTAAAGAAATGAGGACATTTAAAAGCAAAATGGAAGGATGAGGTAAGTGAAGGAGGACTGCACTAAGGTAAAGGAAGCTATTTAGAGGAAACATTTTTTACCTTTACAACCCCTTTAATGCATTCTATGCTTTAGGATAAAAAAACCTTCTGTGTGCAGCAGCCCCCCTAATATTTACCTGAGCCCCATCTCTGTCTAGCAGTGTCCAAGAGTCCTTCTCCCTCCAGATTGTCCATTGGCTCCCACTGCTGTCAATCAGTCAGTAAGCCAATCAGGAGAGAGAGGGGGCGGGGCCGAACCACAGCTCCATGTCTAAATGGACACACTGAGCTGAAACTCTGTTCGAGTGCCCCCCATAGTTGGCTGCTTGTTGTGGGGGTACTCAACAGGAGGGAGGGGCCAAGAGCAGCGAAGAGGAACCTGAGAAAGGGAGGATGTGAGCTGCTCTGTGCAAATCCACTGCAACAGAGCAGGTAAGTATAACATGTTTGTTATTTAAAAAATAAATAAAAAAATTTGACTTTACAATCACTTTAGGTCTTTGGATCGTTAATAATTGGCACTTTCAGAATTGAGCAGTACCAACCAACATGTTCTCTTACTACAGGTTTATTCTAAAAGGAAATCTATATATATATATATATATATATATATATATATATATATATATATATATATATATATATATATATATATATATATTATTATTTTTTTTTTTTATTTTTTTTATTTGATGTATTTATGTTGTATATATAAAAAAAAAAAAAGGGGGGGGGGATATTATATCCAGTGTGTGTGTGTGTGTGTGTGTGTGTATGTATGTATGTATGTATGTGTGTGTATATGTGTAATATATATATATATATATATATATATATATATATATATATATATATATATATATATATATATATATATATATATATATATATATATATATATTACACATATACACACACATACATACATACATACATACACACACACACACACACACACACACTGGATATAATATCCCCCCCCCTTTTTTTTTTTTTATATATACAACATAAATACATCAAATAAAAAAAAAAAAAAAAAAAAAATAATATATATATATATATATATATATATAATTATAATAATAAAAAAACGTTGCCTGTGGTTTGCTTGAATACTGGAATGGTGTTTGGCAAAGTTCACATCATTGCTGTTATCCCTCGAAAACCCAACGCACACAGATGGGGTTAAACAAGACTCTTTTTGGTTATTTGTCGCCATGGCCATCGGGAAGCGGAAGGTTTTACAAATCACATTTCTTTGATGGAGGCGGCAATGAAAAAAGCAGCCTTGGACTAGAATGACTATATAAATCACGCACGAACAGGCGGCGCTCGGGTTTTGGAAGAACAATTTCGCAGCTCGTGCGTAGAAGCTCCAGAGAGAATTGCTTAGCGGGAAAAGGGCAGCAAAGAAGCGCAAGAGCTTTTTAACTGGCACCTTATAAAACTATTTTGATGTAACACCCCCAGGCTGTAAGCTAAGTAGCAATATGATCTAAAGAAAAGACAAAACTATGCAATTAGACTCGCAGCGCCGTATTCTCCTCACTTATATGGCGAAAATTACTAGCTGGAAGTCCTGTGGGAAATTGTTAAGTGGCGTTACATTGATATTGCATGGCGTTTCCACCTGGCTTGATGAAAGATTATTATAGTTTCTGTTCTGGAATACATTTGAACTTAAAGCACACCTTAACAAATTGTCATCTTTCCAGGCTGAATTGAAAAGAAAGCCTTAAATTTGGCACACTGAGAACACAGTTTGCCGTCCGAGGTCTGCTGTGTTTGTAGATGGGCATTGCTGTCAAAGGGAACCATGCCATTCAGCTCCCTCAATGCCACCTGTTGCTGGCAACCCTGTATTCTAGAACAGGAGTCTCCAAACTCTTCAATACAAGGACCACATCATATAGTTTTTAAATATTTGCAAGCCAAATTTTTTTTTTTAAATTAATAAGATTTGAATGAATACGTTTTACGTTTACTTTATCTTTTACAGGAGATGGTCAGTCTGTGGGCATAATACAGGAGATGGTCAGAGACTGGGGACATGACAACTGAAATGGTCAGAGACTGTGGACATGACACAGGAGATGGTCAGAGACTGTGGACATGACACAGGAGAAGGTCAGAGACTGTGGACATGACAGGAGATGGTCAGAGACTGTCGACATGACACAGGAGATGGTCAGAGACTGTGGATATGACACAGGAGATGGTCAGAGACTGGAGACATGACACAGGAGATGGTCAGAGACTGGAGACATGACACAGGAGATGGTCAGAGACTGTGGATATGACACAGGAGATGGTCAGAGACTGGAGACATGACACAGGAGATGGTCAGAGACTGGAGACATGACACAGGAGATGGTCAGAGGCTGCGGACATGACACAGGAGATGGTCAGAGGCTGCGGACATCTTAAATAATTTTTTGTAGACTAGTGACATGCTTTGGGATACTGTTATAGACTGGAGACACATTACATCAGGCTGCTAGAAATCACCACTATAATTTAACAATGGGAAAATGCAATAGTGGGCCAGATTCAAGAAGCACTTGCGCCCGCGCAACCATAGTTGCGCGGCGCAAGTGCTTACTTGCTCCGGTGTAACGAGTGCTCCTGATTCAGGAACCTCGTTACACCGAATGCAGCCTAGGATGTGACAAACATAAGCCTCCTTATGCCTTCACATCCCAGGCTGCATTCTTGCGTTGGCCGCTAGGGGGCGCGGCCATTGTGATCGGCATATAGTATGCAAATTGCATACTACCACCGATTCACAAAAGTTGCGCGGGCCCTGCGCACGCAAGGTACGGAGTTTCCGTACGGCGACTTTAGCATAAGGCTGCTCCTGCTAATAGCAGGCGCAACCAATGCTAAAGTATAGCTGCGCTTCCCGCTCGCGACGTTCAAATTTTACGTCGTTTACGTAAGTGAACCGTGAATGGCGCTGGACGCCATTCACGTTCACTTAGAAGCAAATGACGTCCTTGCGACGTCATTTGCCGCAATGCACGTCGGGAAAGTTTCCCGACGGAGCATGCGCTGTTCGCTCGGCGCGGGAGCGCGCCTAATTTAAATGATTCCCGCCCCCGGCGGGATCATTTACATTAGGCAGCCTTACGCCCGGCTGTTTAGCATATCGCCCGCGCAATTTACGGAGCAATTGCTCCGTGAATCGCGGGCAAAGCGCAATATTTGCGTGGGCGCTGAGAAAAATTTTTGCTCTTTGCCCACGCAAATATTGCGCGAATCTACCTGAATCTGGGCCACAGTGTTTTCAGGGACCCTCAGGGCCGCACACAAGGGGCCAATAGTTGGGTACCAGGGCAGTAGAGTCTACATCAGACCCCCCTCTCTTTACACCACAGTGCCCATCGGAGTCCCCACTCCCACCATATTTTTACATGAGAACATCAGAGTCCACGCCTACCTCATACACTTAGTGGAAGCCTGGAGAGCCCAGGAGCACAGCTGTGGCAGCAGGCAGAGGTGGAGCAGGTCTGGACAGAGGAAGTGCCACCCTCCTGTGAATGATGGGGCAAGCCTGTAATTGGTTGATAGAATACCAGCAGACTTGGCAACCAATGACGGCACAATGACTGAGGGAACCTGCGCTGGAGACTGGTGTAGGGCAAAGGGGAGGGTTGTGAATGTTTGGGAGAAGCTGAGACTATAGGCTGACCTGAATGTGAGAGGCCATTGACTCTAGATACTGGCCAGATTCAACTTTGCAGTTGGCCAGAATTGGCCCCTGGGCTGTAGTTTGGGAACCCCTGCTCTAGAATACCATCTCCATGCTAGTTAGAGAGTGCATTGCCCCTCACTGAATGCTTTTCTTCCCAGGGGGTTCAGGGGCTGGGTCTTAAATTTTAAATTGTTAACTCTTGGCAACCCTCTCCTTTCTGCAGCAATATTCAGCCCTAGTCCCCTTGACTCCCCATCATCCATATCACCACCACAGATGTAGGTCCCCTATAACAACTTCCTGTGTTTCTACAATGATTTGCAATCATTCTAAGCAATGCAAATGACTTGACTGTGTGGTCAGTCATTCGCTAATTCAATGTTAAAGAGATCAAATTGATGTGAATACATTTATCAGTATGTGTAAATGTTTTGAAGCCCTTGGGGCAGATCCACAGAGATCTGCACCCGCGCAGCGTATCAGAGATACGCTACGCCGCCGTAACTTTTCCAGGCTTTGGTTCGAATCCTGTAAGATTGTGCACCGAAAGTTACGGCGGCGTAGTCTATCTCTGGCGGCGTAACGGCGCGTAATTCAAATTGGCGATTAGGGGGCGTGTTTCATTTAAATGAAGCGCGTCCCCGCGCCGAATGAACTGCGCATGCTCCGTTTCTAAATTTCCCGCCGTGCATTGCGCTAAATGACGTCGCAACAACGTATTTTTTTTTAACTTGGACGTGAATTACGTCCATCCTGATTTACGGACGACTTACGCAAAAAAAAAAAATAATTCAAAATAAATGCGGGAACGACGGCCATACTTAACATGGCAGATCTAACTATACGCGACGAAATACCAGCTTTAACTATACGCCGGAAAAAGCCGACTAGAGACGCCGTAAAAAAAAATGCGCCGGCCGCTCGTATGTTCGTGGATCGTCGGAAATAGCTAATTTGCATACCCGACGCGGAAAACGACGTGAACGCCACCCAGCGGATGCCTGAAGTATTGCATCTTAGATCCGAAGGCGTACGAAGACGTACTCCTGTCCGATCTAACCCAGATGCCGTCGTATCTTGGTTTGAGGATTCAAACTAAAGATACGACGCGGGTAATTTGAAAGTACGCCGGCGTATCGGTAGATACGCCGGCGTACTCTCTCTGTGGATCTGCCCCCTTGTTTCTATGTATACAGAGGGTATAGAAAATAATCGCCCCCCTTCAATTGGTCACATGTTGTTGATTTGCAGCCTGAAATGAAGACACACATTTTTTGTTTTATCCAGCTGTATTTGTACTCGGTGCAACTTATAACATCCATGTGAAAGATATAACACCAACATATCAGAAAAAACAGAATCACTGAGTTGGAAAAAGGATCACCCCCTTGGTGTCAGTATTTTGTTGAACCACCTTTTGCTTTAATTACAGCATTTAGTCTGTTGGGATATGTCTCTACTAACTTTACACATCTAGGCCCAGATTCACAAAGCACTTACGCCGACATATCTCGAGATACGCCGCGTAAGTGTAACTATGCACCGTCTTATCTGTGCGCCGTGCCCACAAAGATAGATACGCCTGAAAATAGGCTTCCTAGGACCGATGTATCTTGCCTTTGGTGGTATTTGATCACATCTGCGGTTTTTAGTTTTTGCGCTATAAACAAAAATAGAGCGACAATTTTGAAAAAAATGCAATATTTTTTACTTTTTGCTATAATAAATATCCCCCAAAAACATATATAATTTTTTTTTTTCCTCAGTTTAGGCCGATACGTATTTTTCTACCTATTTTTGGTATAAAAAAAAAATCGCAATAATCGTTTATCGGTTGGTTTGCGCCAAATTTATAGCGTTTACAAAATAGGCGATAGTTTTATTGCATTTTTATTTTTTTTACTACTAATGGCGGCGATCATCGATTTTTTTCCGTGACTACGACATTATGGCGGACACTTCGGACAATTTTGACACATTTTTGGGACCATTGTCATTTTCACAGCAAAAAATGCATTTAAATTGCATTGTTTATTGTGAAAATGACAGTTGCAGTTTGGGAGTTAACCACAGGGGGCGCTGTAACATTTAGGGTTCACCTAGTGTGTGTTTACAACTGTAGGGGGGTGTGGCTGTAGGACTGACATCATCGATCGAGTCTCCCTAATAAAAGGGATCACTTGATCGATGCGCCGCCACAGTGAAGCACGGGGAAGCCGTGTTTACATACGGCTATCCACGTTCTTCAGCTCCGGGGAGCGATCGCGACGGGGCGGCTATAAACGAATAGCCGCGCCGTCGGCCCGGATCGCTCCCCGAGGGAACCCGACCGCCGCATGTACCGGGGGGGGTTCCGATTGGACCCCCGACCCACGTCAAGCAGAGCACGTACAGGTACGTACATGTGCCTGTCCGTGCCATTCTGCTGACGTATATCTACATGAGGTCGGCAAGTGGTTAAAAGGGTTGTAAAGGTTCGCAAATGACTTTAAAAAAAAAGACAACAAACATGTTATACTTACCTTCACTGTGCAGTTCGTTTTGCACAGAGTGGCCCCTATCGTCCTCTTCAGGGGTCCCACGGCGGCTCTCGTGGCTCCTCCCCGCAAGAGCTAACCCCCCCTCTGGGAAGCGCTCTCCCAAGGGGGTTAGCTTGCGGGCGTGCTCCCGTGCCATAAAATCGGCTTCCATAGCCACCAATGGGGGGGGGGGGTTCCAAGGCCGTGTCATTGGATGTGATTGACAGCAGCAGGAGCCATCAATTATCCAATGAATAGCCAACAAGAGCTGGGGGAAAGCAACGCCGGATCATGCCCACAGAGATTTGGGGCTCAGGTAAGTAAAACAGGGGCTCAGGGAGTGGTGACTGCAAGGTGTTTTTTCACCTTAATGCATAGGATGCATTAAGGTGAAGAAATACGAAGGTTTACAACCACTTTAAGCAGCAAAATACACAGATGAAATGCATTAGTAAGAGATATTTGTATTACATTGACCATTCATCTCTGAGATGTATACAGCTCTGCCACATAGCACAGCCCTGTCTGGCAGGGGAGAAAAGCTTATAAGATTTGGAAACGAGCCGCACCGGCGCTGCACGTTTCCTAATCTTGTCTCCACAGGGCCACTTCTTCTCTGCTAGCTGGCTGCTTGTCTACACCTGTGACACCTTTTAGAATATATGGACTTGTCTTCGCCTGGACTGACTATTCTCCTCTAAAACTGCTGATGTGGTGTATGCACCACCTCTATTGTACTCCTGACCCCCTCTATGTCACCTGCCTGCATCGCTAAGCTTTCGTGTGTGTGTATATATATATATATATATATATATATATATATATATATATGCGTGTGTGTGTGTATGTGTATATATATATGCGTGTGTGTGTATAACATTTTCTCTATCCCAACCACGACACTACCTGCCCGGAGTTTGCATGCTCTCCCTATGCCTGTGTGGGTTTCCTCTTACACTCCAAAGACATGCTGGTAGGTAATTGGATCCTTTCTAAATTGTCCCTAGTATGTGTTTGTATACATGTGACTTAGGGACCTTAGAGTGTAAGCTCCTTGAGGGTAGGGACTAAATATACTGGGCCAGGTTCAGAAAGAATTACGTTGCGCAACGGCGGCGTAACGTATCCCATTTACGTTACACCGCCGCAGGTTTACAGCGTAAGTGCCTGATTCACAAAGCACTTACCTGTAAACTTGCGGCGGTGTAACGTAAATCCGCTCGGTGCAAGCCCGCCTAATTCAAATGGGGCGGGCACCATTTAAATTAGGCGCGTTCCCGCGCCGAGCGTACTGTGCATGCTCCGTCCGTCAAATTACCCAACGTGCATTGCGCTAAATGACGTCGCAAGGACGTCATTGGTTTGACGTTAACGTAAATGGCGTCCAGCGCCATTCACGGACGACTTACGCAAACGACGTGAAATTTAAAATTTCGACGCGGGAACGACGGCCATACTTAACATTGCTTAGACCACCTAGGAGGCAGCCTTAACTTTACGACGCATATCGCTACGGAAACAACGTAAATTTAGATTGACGGGCATCGCGGACGTTCGTGAATCACCGTAACTAGTCATTTGCATATTCTACGCCGACCGCAATGGCCTCGCCACCTAGCAGCCGGCCTAGAATTGCAGCCTAAGATCCGACGGTGTAACACAAGTTACACCTGTCGGATCTTAGGGCTATCTATGCGTAACTGATTCTATGAATCATCCGCATAGATACGACAATCGTATCTCAGAGATACGACGGCGTATCAGGAGATACACCGTTGTATCTCTTCTCTGAATCTGGCCCATAATGTATATGTATAAATTGACAGCACTATATAAATACCTGAGATAAAAAAGATTACCGTATTTATCGGCGTATAACACGCACCCCAATTTTAAGAGGGAATTTTCTGGAAAAAACTAATTTTTTAAATAAACAACTTTGAAGAAGCAATCTGTACACCCTGATGACTTAAGGTGCATAGACACCTGGAATGACAGAGCAAATTGATGCGTAGGTGTGCGCAAAACCACGAGTTTAGTATTATAAGGCAAGATTTAAAAACCCTTTAAAGTCAGTATAGAGCAAAGTTCTCAGTTCATTGTCAAATCTCTATACAGTATTATATAAGCAAACAACAGCAATGTTCACAACTTCTAAAGACCGCTCCCGTACATCTTTTGTTTTCAGTCACTTCTTTCTCCTGCCACTGCCGATGGCGCAAAACCACGAGTTTAGCAAAAACAAAAATTCCCGGGGGGGCACAAAGTATCCAGCACAGAAGTCCTAGGATATGATTACCATTCAGTGGCTGGAATAGAAAGAAGTAACACATACCTCAGAGGAGAAGGAGGGGTGCGAGCGCCTGCCGGAAAAATCACCGAGCCGTCTTGGCTGTCACGTCACACATGCACAGTCCCGCCTCCGCCATCAGCATTGGACCATCTCCTGTGACAGACAGGACACTGGCCCAATGCTGGTGGCGGTGGCGGGACTGTGCGTGTGTGACGTGAGAGCCGAGAGGAGATGACGGCTCAGTGATTTCCGGCGGGTGCTCCTCCCCCTCCGAGGTATGCTTCGGCGTATATCGCGCATCCACGATTTTCCCCTGATTTTATGGGGAAAAAAGTGCGTGGTATATGCCGATAAATACGGTAATATATGCTTGTGAGGGGTTTATTTGGGCAGGAATTGGAAGGTACTCAACATAATACAAAAAAATACAAAACTTCTTTCATTTAATAAAAAAACATTCACTTTCCTAAAAAATAAATAAAATCTGATGTACTGTTTTTATTCAATTTTCAGGTTCTTGCCATATGTCGGAATGGTAACTATCGTGATGAATGATTATCCCAAATTTAAGGTAAGCAGAACGTAATGTTTTTTTTACAGCTGACCTAAACCCTCTCCTTCTCTTTATCTGTCCTCTCCCCCTACCACAATTAAGGCCTCGTACACACGGACGGACTGTCCGCTGAAATCGGTCCGCCGGACCGTTTTCATCGGACATGTCCGCCCGGAGATTTCTGTCTGATGGTTGTACACACCATCGGACAGAAATCCGCGCGTACACGATACGCGGTGACATGGCCGCGAATCACTTCGACGCATGTGAGGGATGGCGGCCGAGCGGACATGTCCGGTGAGTCTGTACAGACGACCGAACATGTCCGACGGACAGGCTTCCAGCGGACATGTTTCTTAGCATGCTAAGAAACATTTGTCCGCTGGAAAACGGTCGGCTGGACAAATGTCCGCGGACCAGTTTCAGCAGACATGTTCGGTCGTGTGTACAAGGCCTAAGTGTTATATGTGCAGAAGACAAAGCCCTACGTATATAGGTAGGTAATCGTCAAAATATAAACGTTTTTAATTATTATTATTATTTTTTTCATACTGGAAGTTGTTGGTACCACTAGGACTTCCAAATTGTACTTTGTTTATTAAAGGAGCACACACTTTGCTAAGATCGTTTAAATCTCAACTTGGAAATTTTTTAATTGTCCCTTGAAGTGGGGCTGTGCCCATACTGTAAGGGTTAATTGCTTGCTAGACCAGGAATCTCCAAACTACGGCCCTCCAACTGTTTCGGAACTACAAGTGCCATGAGGCATTGTAAAAACTCTGACATTCACAGACATGACCAGGCATGATGGGAATTGCAGTTCCAAAACAATTGGAGGGCCATAGTTTGGACGCGTTTCACACATCTAATCTGTGCTTAATCATTAATATTGATTAAGCACAGATTAGATGTGTGAAACGCATCTACGTGACTAACACCTGGTGTCCCTGGTGTATTTTGACCGTCTGCAATAAAAGGCACTTTTGGAAACTTTGGATGTGCAGCCATGTCTTCTTTTTCTCCCGTTATCACACCTGCCGCATGACCGCTGCGAGTGGCGTGCTCTGTGTCTGGAGGACATTGCTAATCACAGATTTAGATAAAGAGCCAGTCAGCAGCTCTTTACCACGTGATCAGCTGTGTCCAATCACAGATGATCACGGATGTAAATAGAAGCTGGTTATCGGCACCCCTTTCCTCATGCTGACAGCACGAGGAGAAGAGGGCCGATAACTGACTTCTCTTATGGGACATGTACACTAATTGTCAGTGCACTTCAGTGAAGGAGAAAAGTTGCTTGTGTGCAAAATTTTATATCAATTCTGAAAAAAAAAATGTTCAACATTTTCGACCTTTTTTCATTTGTTTAGCAAAAGATAAAAAATTCCAGTGGGGATTAAATACCACCAAAAGAAAGCTTTGTGAAAGCTGAAAATTGGCATGGGGAGGAAGGGGTGGAATTGCCCAGTAAGCAAGTGGTTAAATTACAGCTAATGGTATATGAATAAATTCAGAGCTGCATTGTTTCTGTTGAATATACTTCCCTGGAGTTTTTTGTTTCCAATAATTTGTATTATTTTTTAAATAAAAAGGAAGTATATAAAAACGTAGTGGGGTTGACACATGAATACAATCTTGCACAAAAAAAAAAGAGGTAAAAAGGGAATACATTATATAAAGAGGGAGTAAGAGCAAGTGTGAATCAAATTTCCCAACTTTGCTTATTTGAAATAACATTAATCGGCCTATGTATCTTCAATATTATTTTTCTTTATATAAATATATATATTTTTTTTAAACATCCAATATTTTTATTTCTAATTTCAGTACGCGGTTTTGGCAATCATGGGAGCTTTTGTACTTTTAAAACGTGAATCTTAACCTTTGGAAGCCGGCGTTCACAGGATGAAGAAAGGAATCACTGTATTTAATATATTCCATGGATTTTTATTTCTGTAACAGAATAATTGCAATCGTGCCATCCATCACTGACCTGTACAGTAAATGTCAGAAGTCATTCTTACTGCTATTTATTTTACTGTTAGGGGGTTTTCGTTTGTACATCGAATCATGTCAGATTTTATGGCAACGTGCTTTTCTAATAATGTGAGCCAATAAAATGCTGAAACACCGAGCGCTTCGTGATTATTATTACATTGTCATGTCTGTGGAAACATTTACAGAGGGTATGCTAACAGTGCAATTGGTTCTTCACTGGAAGGTGAACTCTTAAAGGAGGCAGGGAAACAAAAACCGAGTGCCTCAGTCTTCCAGTACTCTCCTGATTGGCTGAGACACAGCAGTGCTGCCATTGTCTCCTGCTGCTGTCACTCAAAATCCAGTTGACCAATCAGGAGAGAGGGTGCCAAACCGAGGCTCTGTGTTTGAATGGACACATGGAGCTGCGGTTTGGCTCAGGTGCCCCCATAGCACCCTGTTTCTGTCCCACTTCCTCTGATGTCACTTCCGGGTCCTGTACTCCACACTGATCTGGACAGCTTTATTGTGTCTCCAGAGCCTGCAGCATTCATCAGCTGTTGTAAAAAAAATTCCTAGAGAGAACCCTAGGAAAAACACTGTGCTAACAAGTGATAATGTCTCGACTAAGATAATTGAGTGAATAATTTGAATGAAACCAATTAAGAAGCTGCCAGTACCTATTGCTCAATATACCCAAAGCAAAAAAAACATATATACAAAGAAGGTACAGCGCTAAATGGATGAGTGAAAAAAACGAATTAGTGAAAAATAAGGAAAAAGACCCCAAGGATAACAAAGGGTTTGGGTGAAAAATTATGATCAAATAAGTGAATTAATTAGTACAATAATAAAGTCCATTAAATGATGGGAAGTGAAGGGAAATAAAGTTGATTTCTTCCACCAAAAGGAACACCCGTGTGGTGAATGGCAATCTCCTTACCAGATCCACTGATCGTTAGTACAGCGGTCAGTAAGGCGCAGAGATGTTTATAGTCTTCTCGATCAGACTTGGTTCCAGCCGGTAAAAAAAGAGGGTCAGGTCCTCAACAACAGTCCCAAGCATGAGAGATTGTGGCTCATAAATTGAAAGAAACAAATAGAAACACTCCATGGTGAAGTACTGTAGGATTTGGGGATTTTAATAAAATAGATTGCACTTACAATTATGCTGATGTCTTACAGCGTGGTATAAACAGAACGCGGCGTGTGCATCCGATCGGGTCCTGTCCGCTGTTCTCCGTGTGTGTGTAACTCTTCCGCAAACGTGATGACGTGACACGCACTGCTGGCCACTCCACCATGGAGTGTTTCTATTTGTTTCTTTCAATTTATGAGCCATAATCTCTCATGTGCTGGGGACTGTTGTTGAGGACCTGACCCTCTTTTTTTACCGGCTGGAACTAAGTCTGATCGAGAAGACTATAAACATCTCTGCGCCTTACTGACCGCTGTACTAACGGTCAGTGGATCTGGTAAGGAGATTGCTATTCACCACACAGGTGTTCCTTTTGGTGAAAGAAATCAACTTTATTTCCCTTCACTTCCCATCATTTAACCACTTAAGCCCCGGACCTTTAGGCAGCTAAATGCCCAGGCCAGGTTTTGCGATTCGGCACTGCGTCGCTTTAACAGACAATTGCGCGGTCATGCGACGTGGCTCCCAAACAAAATTGGCGTCCTTTTTTCCCCACAAATAGAGCTTTCTTTTGGTGTTATTTGATCACCTCTGCGGTTTTTATTTTTTGCGCTATAAACAAAAATAGAGCGACAATTTTGAAAAAAATTCAATATTTTTTACTTTTTGCTATAATAAATATCCCCCAAAAACATATATAATTATTTTTTTTTCCTCAGTTTAGGCCGATACGTATTCTTCTACCTATTTTTGGTAAAAAAAAAACGCAATAGGCGTTAATCGATTGGTTTGTGCAAAATCTATAGCGTTTACAAAATAGGGGATAGTTTTATTGCATTTTTATTAATTATTTTTTTTTACTACTAATGGCGGCGATCAGCGATTTTTTTCGTGACTGCGACATTATGGCGGACACTTCGGACAATTTTGACACATTTTTGGGACCATTGTCATTTTCACAGCAAAAAATGCATTTAAATTGCATTGTTTATTGTGAAAATGACAGTTGCAGTTTGGGAGTTAACCACAGGGGGCGCTGTAGGAGTTAGGGTTCACCTAGTGTGTGTTTACAACTGTAGGGGGGTGTGGCTGTAGGACTGACGTCATCGATCGAGTCTCCCTATATAAGGGATCACTCGATCGATGCGCCGCCATAGTGAAGCACGGGGAAGCCGTGTTTACATACGGCTCTCCCCGTTCTTCAGCTCCGGGGAGCGATCGCGACGGAGCGGCTATAAACGAATAGCCGCGCTGTCGTCCCGGATCGCTCCCTGAGGGAATCCGACCGCCGCATGTAGCGGGGGGGGGGGGTCCCGATCGGACCCCCCACCCGCTAGAAGGCAAGGACGTACATGTACGCCCATTTGCCTGTACGTGCCATTCTGTGGACGTACATATACATGCGGCGGTCGGGAAGTGGTTAATAGACTTTATTATTGTACTAATTAATTTACTTCTTTGATCATAATTTTTAACACAAACCCTTTGTTATCCTTGGGGTCTTTTTCCTTATTTTTCACTAAATTTGTTTTTTTCACTCATCCATTCATCAGCTGTTGTTTTTGGATTGTACTGTAAGTATTATTGACTGGGATCTCCCTGCCACTGGAATATCATTTGGATACGCTTACTACATGCTCCTTTACATCTTCCATCTTGTAAGTGTTTTTTAACCCTTTTGGGGATATTAAAAGTGAACCAACAATGCACTAGCTTAAAGGAACCTATTTAGAAAATAAAAAACAAACCTTTACAACCCCTTTAATAAAAAAAAAAAGTCGACTATAATACAATTTTATATATAAAAACATATATATTTTTTTTAAAAACATCATCATTTTGGGCAAAATGCGTCCTGAATCTTCAAAGGGGAAGGTTTGGGACTTTTTATGAGGCAATTTACAGACAATTAAAGGGGTTGTAAAGGAAATTATTTTTTCATAATAAGCATCCTTTACCTGCAGACATTCCTCTTTTCACTTCCTCATTGTTTGTTTTTGCTCAGAAGTTGCTCTATTTCTTCTCTGTTCTGTTCACTTCCTGCTTGTCTGGTTTTACTGACCACCGTGACGGGAGGCTTTACTGCGGTGGTCAGTGACGTGCTCACCCCCTCCTGGGAACTACATCTGTGTGGCAGGACGCTCTCTACGTGTTAGAGACTTCAAGGAGGTGTGAATTACTGGGCGTGCCACAATTCATACTGGGAAATGTAGTTCTTACATGAACGAGCGCCGCAAACCAGGACGTGAATGAGAGAACAGAAACTAGAACGCCGGAGGTGATATAGATGAAGGAATTAAATAGGTATTTACTCTTTTCTTAACAGAATCACCTTGCAGACATTAATTTTAGGCAAAAAATGTTTTTCCTTTAGTGACCCTTTAAGTAAAAAGAGTATAGACATGTATATTGTCATGAAATCCCAAACCTTCCTCTTTGATTTTCTTATATAGGGATGGAGGAATGTGCTTGCACATGCTTCGTTTAAAGTCCCATTAACCTTTCCTTTATACATCCTGAATCTTCGGTTACGGCACCTAAATTTCCATTCAGTGCTTCTCTAATTACAACGACTGATCTAGTTTACTCTGCCAACACCAAGAGCAGTTATCAAAGTCGTGTGACTGAGAAGTTCTGCTCCATTACCCTTTCAAAGTTGAGTTCTAAATAGGTTCCTTTTAAACTAGTGCATTGTTGGTTAACTTACCTTTTCCTTCGATTTCCCTTCTAAATGTTTTTTTCTTTGTCTGAATTTCTCACTTCCTGTTCCTCCTCAGTAAGCTTTCCCCCATCATCCGAGCCGTTCTGGCTGGGGGTTAGTCAGCCAGAACAGCTTATTGAGGAGGAACAGGAAGCGAGAAATTCAGATAAAGAAAAAAATGAAAATTGTATCCTCACCTTTCCGTAATTTTCCTTTCCTGTTGCATCTTCATGGCAGCATACACCTTTGGGTTTTGGCTCCGCCTCCACAACCCGATAGGACCGCATAGCTATTAAACCCAGTGAGGGCCCCCGCCCAGGTATTCAGTATATATATATACCTCACCTCAGATGGGTGGGCATCTGTATGCTGCCATGAAGATGCAACAGGAAAGGAAAATTACGGAAAGGTGAGGACACAATTTTCTGTTTTCCTGTCGCATCATGGCAGCATACACCTTTGGGGAATAACTCGCAAACTGAGTGGGTCTGAGCATAAAGTCAAGTTTATTTACATGGAATGGAGGTGTTGGACTGAATAATTGCTCATCCAAACTCAGCCGTGGACAGTTGGTCAGAGTCCACCTTGTAATGAGATATAAAGGGGTTTCTAAGTCGCTGCTCGGCAAATAGTTTCCGAGGACACCCTGCAGTAGGCCGCCCAGGTCGCCATTGCCCTTGTGGAATGTGCCTTCAAGCTCTCAGGTATTTGTGTTTGACTCAGTGAGTAAGCCATTTTGATAGTCTTCACCAACCATGCTGCGATGGTGCGAGAGGTTGCCGCTTGCCCTCTCCTAAAGCAGTGTGGGATAACCAGGAGGTTTTCAGACTTCCTAAGGTCGCCATTGCCCTTGTGGAATGTGCCTTCAAGCCCTCAGGTATTTGTGTTTGACTCAGTGAGTAAGCCTTTTTGATAGTCTTCACCAACCATGGTGCGAGAGGTTGCCACTTGCCCTCTTCTAAAGCCGTGTGGGATAACCAGGAGGTTTTCAGACTTCAGGTCATTGGTTGCCGAGAGGTATGCCATGATTTTGGTTCTCACATCCAGCGGATGTGGTTTCTCTTGTTCTGTGGAGAGCGCAGGGACGTTAATCTCCTGATTGAAGTGGAAGGAGGATGAAACCTTCGGAATGAAGCAATCAGATGGTCTGGGTAGACGATTAGGTTTGCCTCCTTCGCCAATAGAGCTCGCATCTCTGATACTCTCTTGGCCGATGTTATCGCTAATAGGAAGGTGACCTTGAGCGTTAGGTCCCACAAGGAGATGTTTTCCAACGGATGGTTCATGGGATAGAACTTCTAGTACAACTGAAAGATCCCAGGTCGGGAAGGAATGCTTTCTGGGGGCCTTATCTTTAGCCAGGCCCTCTGGAACTGAATGACGAGAGGTTCCTGCACCCATTTGACTCCTGTCATGGCAGATAAGGCCGATACGTGGACTTTCGGGGTACTTGACCCAAGGCCTTTATCTAAGCCTAACTGGAGAAACTCAAGGTATTGAGCAACTGTTGGAGATGATGGGTTCCAGGCTTGTTGCTGTGCGACTGAGAGAAACTTCTCCCAGATTCTCTTGTAGGTACTGTTGGTGGTGTACCTTCTGGCTTGAAGAAGAGTCTCTACCACTTTTTAAAAGCAACCTTGGTCTAGGAACCTAGCCCTTTCAATCTCCAGGCTGTCAGGTGCATTCTTTCTGGGGATGGATGAAGAAGTTGCCCCTGAGAGTAAATCCGCTGCTGGTGGAAGCGGTAATGGCATTGCTGTATTCAGCTAAAGGAGAGTTGTGAACCGTGGCTGCCTCGGCCAAAAAGGAAGGACTGCTATAATTGTAGATGCTGACCTCTTGAGCCTGAGAAGAGTGCTGTAGGCAGTCCGTCCCCTTCGCTAATGGGCAAGCGGTTCTTGTCAGATACCTCTGGCACTTTGCGCTGTCTGGTGTTGCTAACTCTATATCCGGCATGCCCCAAGTTTGGTTATGAGGGAGAATGCTTGGTGGCTCAGAGTCCGTTCGTTGTTGGAAACAAAGCTTCTGCTTAGCATGTTGGCCAGCTGGTTCTGGGCTCCTGGGACATACATCGCCCTTAGCCACGAGAGGTTCAACTACGTCCACTCGAAGACTGGGCGAACTTCCTGCATCATGGAGCGACTTCTGGTGCCACCTTGCCTGTTGATATAGGCAACTGCCACCCTGTTGTTCATCTTCAACAGGACTTCTTTCCCCTTCAGAAGAAGACTGAAGGCCAGGAGGACTTGGAATGCTGCTTTCATTTCTAGGATGTTCAATACCACCTCCTGTGTCTCGAATGGCCAACGGCTTTGGACTGCAAAGTGCTGGTAGTGTGCTCCCCAGCCCTCCCTGCTGGTGTCCGAAGGGATCACCTCCCGGGGAGGGACTCAAACTGGTAGAGGAATTGAGGATGAATAGGGACAAGTAGGTGTCTGATAAACCTACAGAGCATCCAGTCTCCCAGGTTTATGAATAATGTAATTGCTTGGAGGTTTTCCATCTTGCACGACTCCAACTTCCTTTACTTGTCAAGTTTTTTTTTTTTTTTTAACTGGGCATAGATTACCTGATTTTTTTATTTTATTTATTTGTTAATTTTTTTTTTGCTAGGAACAGAGGGGAACCGAATCCTCATCTCCTCTGGGTAACTAGAACCTTCGCGATTGCTCTTTTTTTTTTTTTTTTAAACCGCTAAAAACTGGACCAGAATGTTTTACTTTTCCATCAACGCTGGTAGCCTGGCTGACTGGAAGAGATTGAAAGGTGAACTTTCCACCAATATAGCTGATATGGCCCACTGATCCTAAAGGTTTTCCATCCAGTTATGTGTGTGAAGCTTCACACAGGCACCCTCTGGATTAGTGCGCCCCTAAAGGGACTTCCGTCGTTCTTTCAAGACAGGAGCCTTAGATCTTTAAGACTTCAATAATGATGATTGGGTACTTCTCCAGTTCATTACTAATCTTTTCCCCAGTCCGTAGGATTTTGCATCCATGTATCCACTTGAGGGTCGCCACCTGTATGCTGAAGTTTTTTTTTTTTTACAGATGATATTCACCTTGACCTGCTAATGGTCACCCTTGAGATGGCTGTATCCTGTCTACTCCCAAATAGATTGGATCGGTAGTCTGGTGTCTTGCACCATTTTTTTTTTAACAGGATCCACCAACCATGGCTTCAGCCATAATGCACTCCTTG
Organism: Rana temporaria; assembly: GCF_905171775.1. NCBI lineage: Eukaryota > Metazoa > Chordata > Amphibia > Anura > Ranidae > Rana > Rana temporaria. The sequence continues at coordinate 50,929,855 of NC_053489.1, forward strand.
CCATGACCGCGGGGAACACCGCTCTTGAGAAAACATCGATTGACCTCTGACACGTCCACCACAAAGTATGCCACCAATTTCAGCTCTTACAAAGCTGTTACCACATTGTCTCTTCACTTCTTCCAGACGGGCTTATTAAAAGAAATACTCCACTTTTGCAGAGCTGCAAATGCCTGTAAAAAGCAATGAAACATCATTTCCTGCTTGTATGACTGGCTCACTAATTTTTCCAGAAGTCTGCACCAAGATAAAAGACAGATTTTGTCATATACTGCGATTATTTTTATTTTTGATAAGATACTCCCAAAAGGGAATCATGTCTAAAGGGATGCAGACCCTGCCACTTTCCAGAGTCCAGCAGGTGCAGCAGCTTGTTGATAATTATGAACCATTCCCATTAGACTCACTCAGCACATGGGCTGGTTACTGCTGGTGTGCCGGCACCTGCAGATGCTACAGTATGTAGTTGCACTTCAGATCTAGATCAAATCTTTGGACTAGAGCCTCCTTGAATGTGACAGTAAAGTAGCATGTCTTGCCAGCTACATTAATAATGCATCCACCATTGGAGAAGACTACAGCATGTTGACCTTTAGCTTTTTCAGGGTATACAGTTTTGACCGCCTATTTATAAGGGCATTTTTCTTTGACCCCTTCAAGTCTTTCTGGATTAACTCCTCCAGTTCTTCAGTGAAGGGAATTGGTTTTCTAACCTTGTGGAGAGTTTACTCCACTTCACCCCAGGTAATTGCGTCCTTAACTGCCCTTGCAGAAAAATGGTCTAGCTTCAAAGCTTGTGGCCCCTTTAATGCTTTCTTCCCATGGCAAACTTTCCAATTTGGACCCCATCTACTGGCTCTGGTTGAAAGTGCTAGGCAATTCATGCACTGTAGCTTGTCAAGCAATACATTTCCACCACGAATGCAGCAATTATTAGGACTGGTAACCTGTGGTGTTTGTAAGCGGGGAGCAAACATAATCAGAGGTGAGACGATGACATTGATCAATTGCCTGTATGACTGCTCTTGAATGGTGACTGTTCTGGCTTTTAGCAGACTCTCTTCATCTTGAGATCCTTGCAGGACTGTATAGTGCTAGCTTGGCAGGCAATGACTTTCCAGCACAAATGCAGCAACTATTAGGGCTAGTAAATTGTGATGTTTGTAAACAGAGAGCAGTGATAATGAGGGGCGAGTTGATGAGCTTAATTCACATTGTCTGGATGTCTGTTCTTAAGCCCCATACACACCATCAGATTATCTGCAGATTTTTGTCTTCAGATTTACCAAAACCATGTAGTACAAGGGCCTGCCTGATTGCATACAAATTGAAACTCTTAAGGTTTGACCTTATATTATATGGTTTTGGTAAATCTGAAGACAAAAATCTGCAGATAATCTGATGGTGTGTATGGGGCTTTAGATGGTAACTTGTCTTGACCGTCAGAAGGCTCCCTGTGGTCTTACAGGACTATAGATATTGGCTCTCTTTTTCTCAATCTTCACTACTTACCTAATCCCTATACCTTAAAGCAATGGGTGGTCTGACTGGACAGCGTTTCCCTAGAAACAGAGCAAAGCGGCAGATTGAAAAGAAAAACAGCATAACGCTAAGTCTCCACTATTGTGACCCGAAAGTCGCATGATTTGATGCAACTTGGAGCAATGCATGTGTATTCTTGGGGTCTATGGACACAGATATGAACGTTACTCATTGCAAATCATGGGGTACGGCTTGTAATGCAATTTTGCAGTGACAATTCGCACTAGTGGAAACTGAGCCCAACACAAGGATCCTATAGCAAACATTGAGAAGGAGATAGGAAGAGTTAAGGTAAATGCCATAAGAGCACAATGATCCTAGAGCAACATTGAGAAGGACATAAGAAAAACCCAGGTAAATGCCATAAAAGGTGAATACATACCTGTAACATTGACCACATGAGCATCCAGCATGCATGAGTAGAGATCTCCACCATTTGTTGCCAAAAATGCAGTGAAACCATTTAGAACTCACATTTTCCATTAGTGATGATATCAGTGCCTGAGCATGATCGGATCACCATCCTGGAAAGCTCTAGCCAGGAAACACAGAGGCCACATCACTTCCTGCCTCTCAAGCTCCGTGTACTTGCTCTGCTGCAGCCATCTTGGTAATGGCAAACGCACATAACACAGAGAAAGGAAGTAAAAGCATATGGAACGCAAAAGGAAACGCTGTGACTTACGTCAAAGCTTGTTTAACTAGTTGCCGACCAGCCGCCGTCATTCTACGGCGGCAGGTCGGCTCTCCTGGGCGAGAGCCCGTAGCTCTACGTCGGCTCTTTTAGTGGCCACTAGGGGCGCGTGAACGGGAGCTGTGTGTGTAAACGCACAGCTCCCGGTCCTGTCAGGGGGGGAAACGCTGATCCTCTGTTCATACAATGTATGAACAGAAGATCAGTGTTTCCCCTAGTGAGGCCACCCCCCCCCCCCCACAGTAAGAACACCCAGGGAACATACTTAACCCCTTCCCCGCCCCCTAGTGTTAACACCTTCACTGCCAGTGGCATTTTTATAGCACTGATCGCTATAAAAATGCCAATGGTCCCAAAAATGTGTCCGAAGTGTCCGCCATAAGGTCGCAGTACCGAAAAAAAACGCTGATCGCCGCCATTACTAGTAAAAAAAATATATTAATAAAAATGACATAAAAATACCCCCTATTTTGTAAACGCTGTAACTTTTGCGCAAACCAATCAATAAACACTTATTGTGATTTTTTTTAACGAAAAATATGTAGAAGAATATGTATTGTCCTAAACTGAGGAAAAAAAATGTTTTTTTTATATATTTTTGGGGGATATTTATTACAGCAAACAGTAAAAAATATTCATTTTTTTCAAAATTGTCGCTCTATTTTTGTTTATAACTCAAAAAATCAAAACCGCAGAGGTGATCAAATACCACCAAAAAAAAGCTCTATTTGTGGGAAAAAAAGGACGCCAATTTTGTTTGGGAGCCACGTCGCACGACCGCGCAATTGTCCGTTAAAACGACGCAGTCCCGAATCGCAAAAAGTGCTCTGGTCTTTGGGCAGCAATATGGTCCGGGGGTTAAGTGGTTAAAGCTTTCTTTGAGAAGCCTGCACCACCAGAATAGGGCTCCAACCATGTAGCTCATTTAGAGGCTGTACAGGAAGGACTTTCACCCAGGAGAGGCTGAACCTGGGTGGGGTGACAAACAGTAAGGGATACCTCGCGATTCCAGTCCTGATCAGGTGAAGAAAAAAAGGAGAATACCTGGACGGGGGCCCTCTCTGGGTTTAATAGCTATGCGGTCCTATCAGGTTGTGGAGGCGGAGCCACAACCCAAAGGTGTATGCTGCCATGATGCGACAGGAAAAAACTTTAAGAAGGGAAATCGAAGTCCTTTAGTGGTTGAAGAAGGCCCCCCCAGGCAAAACACAGAATTCTGTAATAAATTCCCAAATAACCCGTATCTGAAGATTTCAGCCAGTAGCGGGAAACAATGCAGGTTCTTTCGTTCTGTGGATTCTGACCGTATTGTCATTTATTAACAACATTTCTTTTCTATGTAAAAATTCATTACAGCACAAATAGCGGGCGGTAAGACTACCCCACCAGACCAAAGCCCCCCACCCCCACCCGGTTATTAAAAAAAAAACTTTTTTATACTTAATGTGCAGGGAAAATATCGGCCGTCAACACCACCCCACCCCCCGCTTGCAAATTGTCCTGCGACTTGGGACTGGAAAGTTGCAGGATAAGTTGGACCCGATGATTTCCAATGAGAACTGTTCATATCTGTGCAACTTTGAAGTAGTCCCTGCATTACTTTTGTCCCACCTTGATGTGACTTGAGGTCCATAGACCTCCAGAATACATAGGCATTGCTTCAAGTCGCTGCAAAATCGCACCAAAAAATTGTGGCAGAATCTTGCGACTTTCAGGCTAATGCAGTCTTAAAGTTGCACAATTCTACTGCAATTCTGATGTGACTTAAAGGAGTTCTCTGAGCTAAAACTTTTAACCCCCGCTGTGCCCGGGCTGTAAAACTATACAAAATAAACTTTCACTTACCTGCCTACGATCCCCCGTTGTTCCGATATCACCGTCCCGTTCTCCGGTCCCGGTCTCTTCCACTTCCTGGGGGTCGGTGACTCACAGTGCGCTCAGCCTATCAGCGGCCGCAGCAATGTCCCGTCGCGGCCGCTGATAGGCTGAGCGCACTGTGAGTCACCGACCCCCAGGAAGTGGAAGAGACCGGGACCGGAGAACGGGACGGCCATATCGGAACAACGGGGGATCGTAGGCAGGTAAGTGAAAGTTTATTTTGTATAGTTTTACAGCCCGGGCACAGCGGGGGTTAAAAGTTTTAGCTCAGAGAACTCCTTTAACCACTTGAGATCCGCGCTATAGACGAAATACGTCCGCAGCGCGGCTCTCAAGTGCCAAGTGGCCGTTTAAACACGGCCTTCTATGTGCATTACCCGCGCGCGCCACTGGGTGGCGCGCGGCGGGTAAAAACTGTCCCGGCGCATCGCCGAAGACCCGATGCGTGTACCTGGCGGCCGCGATGTCCGCCGGGTACACGCGATTGTCGGAGACACGGCCGGTAACAGCAGGGACGTGGAGCTCTGTGTGTAAACACAGAGCTCCACGTGCTGTTAGAGGAGAGGAGACCGATCTGTGTCCCTTGTACATAGGGACACAGCATCGGTCCCCTCCCCCAGTCACCCCCCTCCCCCCACACAGTTATAACACACCCAGGCTACACAGTTAACCCCTTCCTCACCCCCTAGTGTTAACCCCTTCACTGCCAGTCACATTTATACAGTAATTCGTGCATTTTTATAGCACTGATCGCTGTATAAATGTGAATGGCGGCAAATTTGTGTCAAAAGTGTCCGATACGTCCGCCGCAATATCCCAGTCCCAATAAAAATCGCAGATCGCCGCCATTACTAGTAAAAAAAAAAATAATAAAAAAAATCATAATTCTGTTCCCCATTTTGTAGGCGCTATAACTTTTGCGCAAACCAGTCGCTTATTGCGATTTTTTTTTTTTTTTACAAAAATACGTCGAAAAATACGTATCGGCCTTAACTGAGAAAAAAAAAAAGTTTTTTTTAAAAAAAATTGGGATATTTATTATAGCAACAAGTAAAAAAAATATCTATTTTTTTTAAATTGTTGCTCTTTTTTTGTTTATAGCGCAAAAAATAAAAACCGCAGAGGTGATCAAATACCACCAAAAGAAAGCTCTATTTGTGGGGAAAAAAGGACGCCAATTTTGTTTGGGAGCCACGTCGCACGACCGCGCAATTGTCAGTTAAAGCGACGCCGTGCCGGACGCTGAGATTTCGCCTGGGAACGAAGGGGGTTTATGTGCCCAGTAAGCAAGTGGTTAAAGCAATGCCTGTGTATTCTCGAGGTCTACGGACCTCAAGTTGCATCAAAGTGGGACCAAAGTAATGCAGGGACTACTTTGAAGTCGCACAGATATGAACGGTTCTCATTGGAAACGACTTGTCATGCAACATTTAAGTCCCAAGTCGCAGGACAAGTAATTCCTGCAGTCTCTGGTAATCTTGTGCAGTATGTCCGCAGTCTCTGGTAATCTTGTGTAGTATGTCCGCAGTCTCTGGTAATCTTGTGTAGTATGTCCGCAGTCTCTGGTAATCTTTTGCAGTATGTCCGCAGTCTCTGGTAATCTCCTGCAGTATGTCCGCATTCTCTGGTAATCTCCTGCAGTATGTCTGCAGTCTCTGGTAATCTTGTGCAGTATGTCTGCAGTCTCTGGTAATCTTGTGCAGTATGTCCGCAGTCTCTGGTAATCTTGTGCAGTATGTCCGCAGTCTCTGGTAATCTTGTGTAGTATGTCCGCAGTCTCTGGTAATCTTTTGCAGTATGTCTGCAGTCTCTGGTAATCTCCTGCAGTATGTCCACAGTCTCTGGTAATCTTCTGCAGTATGTCCGCAGTCTCTGGTACTCTTGTGCAGTATGTCCGCAGTCTCTGGTAATCTTGTGCAGTATGTCCGCAGTCTCTGGTAAACCTGTGCAGTATGTCCGCAGTCTCTGGTAATCCTGTGCAGTATGTCCGCAGTCTCTGGTAATCTTGTGCAGTATGTCCGCAGTCTCTGGTAATCCTGTGCAGTATGTCCGCAGTCTCTGGTAATCTTGTGCAGTATGTCCGCAGTCTCTGGTAATCCTGTGCAGTATGTCCGCAGTCTCTGGTAATCCTGTGCAGTATGTCCGCAGTCTCTGGTAATCTTGTGCAGTATGTCCGCAGTCTCTGGTAATCTTGTGCAGTATGTCCGCAGTCTCTGGTAATCTCCTGCCCATTTCGAGTCCTTCATTACTAACAGTGTCATATTTTAGTTTGTTTGCACCGATCTGTAAGGCTGCGCTATATACCATGATTTGTGATGCTGGGGCTATATACTCTGTGCTGTGACGCTGAGCTGTATACTCCTGACATTGAGTGGAATACAGGGGACGGAGTGGTGGATTGTATAAGGGGTGTGGCTTATGAGAAGTGGGAGGGACCAAATGTGGAAGGGCGGGGTATTGCGCCCCCCCATCATAAAACTTCACCAGCCGCCACTGTAAATGGGTAAATTAATTATAAAAAAAAGATTTTTTTAATAACCGTTATTGGAAAAAATCTTTTTTTTATAATTCATTCACCCATTTATTAACAACATTTCTTTTCTATGTAAAAATTCATTACAGCACAAGTGACACTACAGCGGGCGGTAACACTACCCCACCAGACCATCTCCCCCCCCCCCCCCCCAGTTATTAAAAAAATATATATTTTTTTTATACTTAATGCTAAATTGAATCAAATATAAAAAATAAACTGTTAATAAGCTTAATATATTTAACTAATATAAAATAAATATAATATAAAATATTAGATGCAAAAAAAGACTTTGAATAAGCAGGGGGGGGGCCGCCGCCGAATATTAGATGCAAAAAAAAGAATACGCGAATACGACAATACTTTATGGAAATCGTGGGAGGGGTTGGATGCTGTGAAGCGGCCGCCGATGTAGAGACAGGCAGGCTTACCTCTTCCACGGTCGGGCGCACTGAGCTCGAGCTGCCCCGACGTCACTTCCTGTTTTCCCAGTGACGTCGGAGCGAGCACAGAGACGGGCGGGTGCACACAGACAGTGTATGCACCCGCCCGGCCATAACAATACACTCCATCGCGCCGGAAGCGAGTGGCGCGATGGAGAACGCCACAATGGCATATTTTTTGTGCCAATGTAGCGCCGCGTCTGCAATCCCGTGATTGCACAGACGTGGCGCTACTCCAACAGCACTGTTCCCGGCGTCCGGCGCGCGGACACAGAGCACATAAAGCCCGTTTTTGGGAAAAAAAATTCTTAAAGGGACAGACTTAAAAAAATATATATATTTTTTTTTTTTTCTGACTGTGGGATGGGGGGCGGCGCCCGGGCGACCCTATGGACGGGCCGCCACTGATTGTTACCCTTCTTGATCTAAAAACGTGAATCCTCCCGTTTTACCTCCTAAGGATTTGGCTCCTGTTCTTCTGCAGGTGTATCTGGATTTTTTTTGGATGTTTCCTGGATTGGATATTAACCTAGAATTGGAAGCGCTTGTGCTTTTTACCTTGTATCTGTTCTACACTGTTTATGCATTTCATGTCCTCTAAATAAAGAACTGCTTACACAACCTGGGCGTTTTAATAATTTATCAGTAAACAACTGAAAGCCTCCATCTGTAAAAAAAATAAGAAAGTTTCACTCCCTTGACGTGTGTCCTCATACGGCGTTCTCTAGTCCTGTACAGATGGTGAATGGGACGGGTGTTTTTTTTGTTTTTTAAGTGTATGTCCAACCAAATGTTTTTTTCTCTGTTTTGGATAGAATGAGAAAAGATTAAAATCTCTGTCTAGTTTCTTCTGCAACCTGAGGCTCCATTATTGAGATTTTCTGCCCAGATGACAATATTTTACCAGGCAGGAAGAACTCTTCATTAGCAACAGACAAAAAAAACTTTCTTTTAAGTTTGTCCAATTTCTATTTACCAACAATTGTTTAAAATTATATTAAAGTCTTGTTTTTTTTTTTTTTTTAAATAACAAACATGTTATACTTACCTGCTCTGTGCAGTGGTTGTGCACAGAGCAGCCCAGATCCTCTTCTTCGCTGGTCCCTCACTTGTGCTCCTGCCCCCTCCCTCTTGCCGAGTGCCCCCCCACAGCAAGCAGCTTGCAGCTGAGCCGCTGCTCTGTGTGTCCATTCAGACACGGAGCCGTGGCTCGGCCCTGCTCCTCTCTCCTTATTGGCTCATTGACTTTTGCCATTGGCTCCCACTACTCTGTCTCAGCTAATCAAGAGGGAGAGTCCCAGGCAGTGGAGGTTCTCGTGCAACATCGCTGGACCCAGGTGGGGCTCAGGTAATTATTGGGGGGGGGCATTGAGGGGGCTCCTGCACACTGAAGGTTTTTTATCTTAATGCATAGAATGCATTAAGATGAAAAACCTTCTGCCTTTAGAAAAATGTTAATGTCTTCCATGACACCATCAAGAGGTGCTTCTCATCAGCTTTGAGAAATGGGGTTGCTTTATTTACTCTTACCTCTGGACAAGATTTGCTAAAAGATCTGTAGTTCTGTTCTTCTAGACTTGTGATTCAAGCACTTTTACCAGACAGCACACCCAGGTCTTCAACCTCCACTGTAGCAGCACATTTAAAGGATATGTCACCCCAACATGTCATATTCCTGATATGTGCCTGCTGTACCATGTACCTATATGAAAAAGTATTCTCCTGTTCTTTGTATTGCTTCCCTTTTGTGAAGTACAGTGGGGATCGAAAGTTTGGGCACCCCAGGTAAAAATTTGTATTAATGTGCATAATGAAGCCAAGGAAAGATGGAAAAATCTCCAAAAGGCATCAAATTACAGATTAGACATTCTTATAATATGTCAAAAAAAGTTAGATTTTATTTCCATCATTTACACTTTCAAAATTACAGAAAACAAAAAAATGTCATCTGCAAAAGTTTGGGCACCCTGCAGAGTTAATATCTTGTACTGCCCCCTTTGGCAAGTATCACAGCTTGTAAACGCTTTTTGTAGCCAGCCAAGAGTCTTTTAATTCTTGTTTGAGGTATCTTTGCCCATTCTTCCTTACAAAAGTCTTCCAGTTCTTTGATATTTCTGGGCTGTCTGTCACACACTGCTCTTTTAAGGTCTATCCATAGATTTTCAATTATGTTGAGGTCAGGAGATTGTGAAGGCCATGGCAAAACCTTCAGTTTACGCCTCTGTGGATTTTGAGGTGTGTTTAGGATCATTATCCATTTGTAGAAGCCATCCTCTCTTTAACTTCAGATTTTTCACAGATGGCATCAAGTTACTATCCAAAATTTGCTGAAATTTGATTGAATCCATTTTTCCTTCTACTCGTGAAATGTTCCCTGTGCCACAGGCTGCAATACAACCCCAAAGCATGATTGATCCACCCCCATGCTTCACAGTTGGACAGAGGTTCTTTTCATTAAATTCTGTGCCCTTTCTTCTCCAAACGTACCTTTACTCATTCCGGCCAAAAAGTTATATTTTAATCTCATCGGTCCACAGAACTTGTTTCCAAAATGCATCAGGCTTGTCTATATGTTCATTTGCAAAGTTCAAACGCTGATTTTTGTGGTGAGGACGTAGAAGAGGTTTTATTCTGATGACTCTTCCATGAAGACCATATTTGTACAAGTATCTCTTTATAGTGGAATAGTGTACCACAACTCCAGTGTCTGCCAGATCTTTCTGGAGGGATCGTGCAGTCAAACGTGGGTTTTGAATTGCTTTTCTCACAATCCTGCGAGCTGTTCTGTCTGATATTTTTCTTGGTCTTCCAGATCTTGCTTTAACTTCCACTGTTCATGATGACTGCCATTTCTTAATTACATTCCGAACAGAGGATATTGACATCTGAAAACGCTTTGCTATCTTCTTATAGCCTTCTCCAGCTTTGTGAGCGTCAACTATTTTCAGTTTCAGTTTTCTAGACAACTGCTTAGAAGAACCCATGGTGCTGATTGTTGGGGCAAGGTCAGATGAGTCTGGGCATTTAAAACCTTTGAGATTGACATCACCTGGTCTTCCCAGACGATGATTGAGAACATGGTGGTAGCAGCATCATGCTGTGGGAATGTTTTTCAGCAGTCGGGACTGGGAAACTGGTCGGAGTTGAGGGAAAGATGGATGGTGATAAATACAGGCATATATTGAGCAAAACCTGTACCACTCTGTGTGTGATTTGAGGCTAGGACAGAGGTTCACCTCCCAGCAGGACAATGACTCCAAACACACTGCTAAAGCAACACTTGAGTGGTTTAAGGGGAAACACGTAAATGTGTTGGAATGGCCTAGTCAAAGCCCAGACCTCAATCCAATAGAAAATCTGTGGTCGGACTTAAAGATTGCTGCTCACAAGCGCAAACCATCCAACTTGAAGGAGCTGGAGCATCCCCTATCCCACCGCCTTCCGTCGCTCTTATCGGGCCTCCCGTCCCACCGGGAGACCTGATCCGCCTCTTCCAGCGTCTACACACAGACTGACACGGAGCCGGAAACGGCTTTGTTCCAGTCTCCTGTATGTAAACACGAAAGCGACATCACAACGTCATGACGTCACTTCTGGTTTACATTCCTTATGATAGCAATAAAAGTGATCACATTTTTTTTTTTAAAACACAATGGAAAAAAAAAAACAATTGTTTTTTATTTAACCACTTAACGCCCGCCGCACGACTATTTACATTCGCAAAATGGCACGGACAGGCAGATGGGCGTATATTAACGTCCTTGCATTTCCGCGGGTCGGGGGTCCGTTTGGGACCCCCCCACAGCGGGCGGCTTACCTCGGGGAGCGATCCAGGACGACGGCACGCGGCTAACACGTTCAGCGCCCCCTGTGGTTAACTCCCAAACTGCAACTGTCATTTTCACAATAAAGAATGCAATTTAAATGCATTTTTTGCTGTGAAAATGACAATGGTCCCAAAAATGTGTCAACATTTACCGAAGTGTCCGCCATAATGTCGCAGTCACGAAAAAAATCGCTGATCGCCGCCATTAGTAGTAAAAAAAATAATAATTAATAAAAATGCAATAAAAATATCCCCTATTTTGTAAACGCTATAAATTTTGCGCAAACCAATCGATAAATGCTTATTGCGATTTTTTTAAACTTTTTTTCTAAACTGAGGAAAAAAAAACATTTTTATATGTTTTTGGGGGATATTTATTACAGCAAAAAGTAAAAAATATTGAATTTTTTTCAAAATTGTCACTCTATTTTTGTTTATAGCGCAAAAAATAAAAACCGCAGAGGTGATCAAATACCACCAAAAGAAAGCTCTATTTGTGGGGAAAAAAGGACGCCAATTTTGTTTGGGAGCCATGTCGCACGACCGCGCAATTGTCTGTTAAAGCGACGCAGTGCCGAATCGCAAAACCTGGCCTGGGCATTTAGCTGCCTAAAGGTCCGGGGCTTAAGTGGTTAAAGTGCTTGTCTAACTGCGCTGTCCTGCATAGCAATCTTCTGGGACCTGTGATGTGTCCCAGAAGATAGCGGTGCGTAAGGGGCGCCTAGGCAGCCCAAGCAGAAGTGGGAGCTCGTCAGTAATCGTGATGCATCGCGGAATCGAATCGTTGACCAGATAATCGTAATCGAATCGTGAGACCAGCGAAGATGCGCACCTCGAATAAACAGGTGAGTTTCTAAAATAATAAAGACACAAATGAAATACAGAAGCATGGTTTCTATGATACATTGTTTCACTTAGATTCGCACACAAATAAGATGTCAATAATTGCCAGTGTTGTGTTTTGTGAAAATATTTGGGCGTAACCATGGTGGCGTCATAAGCTGAACTTGAAGGATGGTTTGCGGTTTGAACTTTCATTCTTTCTGCTCGGCTGTTGAAACGATTTCCTGTGGTCTGGCCTTGCTGTAACTATGCAGCTTTCATCCCCAATGCCAATTCATCTGTCTCCTCTTCTTTGTCACCAGCTGATCCTATGGATACTCCAGGCAGGTGTCAAAACAGCAGCAGACACCAATAAATTAGCTGCAAGGTAGCTGATTAGGATTGTCTGTTAATCATTGTACAATCCCATTTATGTATCAATAAAAGTTAATGTAGGAAATGAGACGGAGCAGGTGCTGAGCGCTGGTCATAGTGGAATCTGGTGTAGAACAGGCCTGGCTTTGTAGAATAGTGATGTTTACAGGAGACAACATAAGACATGTGCAGGTCTCAAGGTCACATAGAATTATCCAGACTGATATCCGCACCTATCAGCTAAAAACAGAGCAACTATGCAACAAAATATTGTACTTGATGTCAATGGCAACTTGGTGACAATTTGTTTGCAGTTATCGTTCCTTCCAGAAAGGAAGCCTTGCGCTCCGCTAAAATGTTTGCACTATTTAGGCGGAGGACAGATATGTTCATTAAAGTGATTGTAAAGGTTAGTTTAAAAAAAAAATAACAAACATGTTATACTTACCTGCTCTGTGCAAGGATTTTGCACAGAACAACCAAAATTCTCCTCTTCTGGGGTCCCCCAGTTGCGCTACTGGCTCCAGCTTTTCATCAGGTACCCCCATGGATAGCTGCTTTCCATGGGGGCACCCGTGCGGGCGCGTTCATGAGTCCTGCTGCTGCGTCCATTTACACAGACAGTAGGACTTGGCCCCGCCCTCTGCTCCCGAGTCACTGCATTTGATTGACAGCAGCGGGAGCCAATGGCCTCTGCTGCTATCAATCTACCCAATGAGGACAGATACAGCGGCTGGAGTCGCTGGACTTGTATACATCGCTGGAACGAACAGGCTCAGGTAGGAAAAAAGTCACAATAAGCGTTTATTGATTGGTTTGCGCAAAAGTTATAGCGTTTACAAAATAGGGGATAGTTTTATGGCATTTTTATTAATATTTTTTTTTGTAGTAATGGTGGCGATAAGCGATTTTTTTTCGTGACTGCGACATTATGGCGGACACATCGGACACTTTTGACACCATTGTCATTTTCACAGCGAAAAGTGCTATAAAAATGCACTGATTACTGTGAAAATGACAATGGCAGTGGTTAACCACTAGGTGGCGCTAAGGGGTTATGTGTGCCCTAAGGAAGTGATTCTTACTGTAGGGGGGTGTGGCTGTAGGCGTGACGTCACTGATTGTCATTCATGAATGTCATGATCAGTGTCACTGCCACAGTGAAGAACGGGGAAGGTGTGTTTAAACACACCTCTCCCCGTTCTTCAGCTCCTGTGACTGATCGCGGGCCACCGGCGGCGATCGGGTTCGCGGGTCCCGCGGGCACGGTCACGGAGCTTTGGACAAGTGCAATGACCAATGAGAAACACACACGTTATGATAAAACATAGAAATTGTCTTTACTGCAATATTTCTGTAGAATAATGGCATGCAATACCAAGCTGCGGTTACCTAGTAAGAGAGGTATGGACTCCAGAGACAGAGATATCATTTTGCCCCTGTACAAATCATTAGTAAGACCTCATCTGGAATACGCAGTTCAGTTTTGGGCCCCAGTTCTCAAAAAGGATATCGGAGAACTGGAGAAAGTGCAGAGAAGGGCAACCAAACTGATAAGAGGCATGGAGGAGCTCAGCTATGAGGAAAGATTAGAAGAACTGAATTTATTCACTCTTGAGAAGAGGAGAATAAGGGGGGATATGATCAACATGTACAAATATATAAGAGGTCCATACAGTGAACTTGGTGTTGAGTTATTCACTTTACGGTCATCACTGAGGACAAGGGGGCACTCTTTACGTCTAGAAGAAAAGAGATTTCACCTCCAAATACGGAAAGGTTTCTTCACAGTAAGAGCTGTGAAAATGTGGAACAGACTCCCTCCAGAGGTGGTTCTGGCCAGCTCAGTAGATTGCTTTAAGAAAAGACTGGATACTTTCCTAAATGTACAGAATATAACTGAGTACTAAGATTTGTAGGTAAAGCTGATCCAGGGTAAATCCGATTGCCTCTCGGGGGATCAGGAAGGAATTTTTTCCCCTGCTGTACCAAATTGGATCTCATGCTCTGCTGATGTTTTTTGCCTTCCTCTGGATCAACTGTGGGTATGGAGTTGGGTGTATGGGATTGTACTGTGTTTTTTATTTTGTTTGTTTATTTTTTTGTGGTTGAACTGGATGGACTTGTGTCTTTTTTCAACCTGACTAACTATGTAACTATGTAATGTAACTATGTAACTATATGTAACTATGTAGAAGAATAACAGACAGTAACCGTATATTTTCAAGTAATCAGCTAGAGAGCAATAATAGCGATTTAGGCGCAATATAGCTCCCAATCCTATATTCAAGCTGCTTTCAGGGGATTCCAACAACTAGAATGTCCCCAAGAGCAGGGGAACACTTTAATGGTAAATAAAGCACAATATGACACTTTAAATTGATTTACTCAGATTAGCTCTATGAGTCCAGGCAGGAGGAGAGCAGAGGATGACTCCTTTGTGTCAGGCCTCTCTCTCCTGTCCCCGGACACCACAGGCCCAACTTTACACACCAATTCAAGTCAACAAGTAATGGCTTAACTTTCTAGATAAACTGTCCCACACACCCAATGCATATGCAGAGCCCTGAATATGTGTGTGCGGATACGTATGGCACTAGTAGCTTCAGTCCTTCTGAAGAAAAGATAGGATTTGGTGTCTTCAGTTAGCCACTTTCATTGGTGTGCTTAAACTCCTGTATAGCAGGTCCAAACAACACTACTGGCCCAGATTATCACGTGAAACAGGTAGGATCCTCCTCAACAAAGTGAGAGGACAATGGTGTCTGTATACAGTGTCCCAGAAATGGATAGCCTTATCCCTGTGGCACTACAAGTTTCAGCAAGATGACTACCAGCAACAATGTCTGTATGCAGTGTTCATACTTCTTCTATGGTGCAGTGTCTCTCCTCCTTGCAGATGGGAAAAATACCCTCTCACCAAATCCTGTGGCCCAAACCATCATCCTGGAACAGCAGGCTTTCCGGGTGACCCAACTAGTCACCTCACACTGGAACACTTCACCGTCAGTGCAAGTGTGCCTGGATATGCACTTGGAATCCCCCTCTCTCAGTGCTGGATGTCCCAACTGGCGGTGAAGGCCTGAATTGCGTGGGGAGATCATCTGAGAGACAGCATCTCTCCTTCAGGTCTGATCTCTTTCACTGCCTCATGGTAACTGAGATCTCTTCAGGAATTAAAATGGAGTCTTTTGTTTCCTGCCTCCTAGAGCATACTGGCTCTTGTATTTCTGTCCCCATAGAAAGCTATGGGGCCGTTTCAGATAGGGACTACACATTCCAGAATCCTTTGCATCAGCTGCTTGTTAAAGCCCTATCGATTGGCTCCTGTAACTGCTCCATTAATTGGCTTTATTCCTTCTGCTAATAGGAACACAGGGAAGAACAGAATAGCCTGTGTGAGTCAGCACATTAAACTCAGTAATTTAGTGACACAGGGAGAAGGAGGGGGTGAAAAAGCCCATGCACAGACGTGACAGGCAGCTCTCTCCCTCTTTTAGGATGGAAAGCCTGTGTACATTGCGGTGGCTTTTTTGGCAGGGTTGCGGGTTATAGAGTGAGACACCAGCTACAGAATTTTGGGTGGACTGAGATGCATTTCTGATCATGAAACTACATTTAAAAAAAACAAAGGATTCCTGTCTGCGTTTCAGTCTCTGGCCTCTATTTTTTCCCTGTGAAGTCTGCAGTTACTACTAGTATTTGTTTCTTCTAAGGAGTCTCAAACTTGCAGCCCTCCAGCTGTTGCAAAACTACAAGTCCCATCATGCCTCTACCTGTGGGAGTAATGCCTGTGTTTCCCGTTGGATTAGGCGACCTGTCAGATTTCATGACCCGTCATATTTCGTAACAGAAGTGAGGTTCTGTGGTGGTCATCTTGATACACCCTGCAGTCGCCCACACTAAGCTTACAGTCGCCAAGCGGACATCTTTTTATACCCAGCAAAGTTTTTCATTTCACACCGATTTTTACCAGTAAACTGAGCTTATATCGTGAAATACAGTAGTTAGAACTCCGTGACACTGTTTTGATGTTGAATTTTAAAAGCAGCGGCAAGCCTGCTGATCTCACACGTTTGCTAATCTGACAGAAGACCGCTGCTTTTAAAATTCAACATCAAAACAGTGTCACAGACTAGACTTCTAAATACTGTATTTCACAATATGCTCAGTTTAGTGGTAAAAATACGTGTGAAATGCAAGACTTCACTGGGTGTAAAAAGATGTCCGCTTGGCGACTTCAGACTGTAGGCTAAGTATGGGGTGTACCACCATGGCCGTGACGAAATGTCACTTCAGTTAAAATATTTGATGGGTTGCCTAATCTGATGGAACACCTGTAACTGTCAGCTTTGCAATGCCTCATGGGACTTGTAGTTTTGCCACAGCTGGAGGGCCGCCAGTTTGAGACCCCTGCTCTAACTCCTAGCCCCACACAGTCCCAGCCGCATGGAACGATCTTCTTGTTTCTTCTTCCCGCAAAACAGGGAGAAGGAACAAAGATATTTAGTAAAAAGCAGCACACATTACACATTTTTAGGCACACAGTTAACCCTTTGATCTCCCCTAGATGTTAACCCCTTCCCAGTCAGTGTCATTAGTACAGTGGCAGTTTATAGTATTAGCACTGATCATTGTAATAGTATCACTGGTGATGTCAGTGTCAGTTAGTCAGTTAGTGTATCTCCCAGCCAGCATCAGTTAGTGTTAGGCCGCGTACAGACGACCGGATCTGTCCGATGAAAACGGTCCGCCGGACTGTTTTCATCGGACATGTACGCTGCCGGATTTTGGTCTGATGGTTGTACACACCATCCAACCAAAATCCCTGCGGACAGAGAACGCGATGACGTATACGACACCGACGTTCTCTGATGCGGAAGTTCAAAGCTTCCATGCATGCGTGGAATCAATTCGACGTCATGCGTGGGTTCTCGGGCCAGCGGACATGTCCGATGAGTCATACTGACCATCGGACATGTCCGGCGGACATGGTTCCAGCGGACATGTTTCTTAGCATGCTAAGAAACACTTGTCCGCTGGAAACATGTCCGATCCGCCGGAAAATTGTCTGGTCGGCCCTACACACGACCGAACATGTCCGCGGGAACTGGTCCGACGGACCAGTTTCAGCGGACATGTTCGGTCGTGTGTACGAGGCCTTAGATTTTCCACCGCACTATCACAGTCCCACTATAAGTCGCTGATCACTGCCATTTTTTTTTTTTACCAAAGACATGTAGCAGAATACATTTTGGTCTAAATTTATAAAGAAATTATATATATATATAAAAAATAATTAAGGTATTTTGTTAGTTTATATTTCAAAAAACGAAAACCCCAGTGGTGCTCAAATGCCACCAAAAGAAAGTTCTATTTGTGTGAAAAAAATATAAAAATTTAATTTTAGGTACCTACTGCACAATTACCAGTGCTAAATAGCAACAAAAATGGCCTGGTCATAAAGCGGGCAAAACCTTTCAGATCTGAAGTGTGTAAAGTCCCTAGGGAATTTATTATGGAGAGTTAACACAATGATCCACACCTTCTGTGCCAAAATTTGAGGCAGCTTCTCATCCACGTGTGTTAAACAAAATGTTTTGAATACATAATACATTACATTTGGCCTTTTTATAATATTCAAGTTTTATCTTCAGTGGTTTAGACACTATCCATCTGAATTTAGTATTGATTGTATTGCATAATAACATATATTTATTGATTTTAGTCTAGCTTCTATTTAAGTGCTTTTTTTGTATCGTAATACTAGATTTTATTATTGTGTCCTTCTTAGCATATGCTGTTGTTTTCTTGTTAATTTGAAGCTCTTTTTGGCAAATTTTGTTTGTGGGAAAACTTTGTTTAATTCTGATCAAATTACTTTTTCCAGACTTCAAAATATTAATCAATTACATTTTTTGAAGCTCAATTACATTTCTCCCTTCCACCTTGGAGAACCCAATCTGCCTTTTATTTTTTTTATTTATTTTTTTCAGACATACCTTTCTTCACTATTCTTCACTCTGGCCACCTAACATCACCAATCCTCTGCTTTTCTTGGTCCTCCATGAATGAACAAGTCCCCATATTGATGGGGACACAGTTCTCTGCAGCATTCTCCCATAAGCCAAGGACAGCTTGATGACATAAACCCAGAGGCAGCTTCGAAACGCATTGGGTAATTTCTGTTCCCCTCATTCCATGGGTTGGCAGAAAAACATGGCTATCCATCTCCACCTTGATACGGCATCCATTATTTTACCATTGTAATTACCTCCGATCTTAACATGTATTAATAAAGTTTATTGTAATTTGTACACATGCATTTGTTTTTTTGCCCTTCAAAATCCCATTAAGAGGTTTTGGTTTCTGGTAAACTCAGAGGCAGGGGCGGATCTTTCATCTTTCTCTTGGCAATGCCCCATAGATTCTCTATGGGGTTCAGGCAGGGCTGGACTGGCCTACCGGGATACCGGCACACTTCCCGGTAGGCTGCCTGCCCTGGGCCACTTTGAGCCAAGCTGTGGCTGTGGGCGGCTGCAATGATCCTCTCCCTCCTCCTGTCACACACATCAGGCACAGAGTTCAGTGTAAAAAGTTTGACTGCGCTGTGACAAAAGTCCCTGGGCTTGTTTTTATTCCCAGTTCGGACCTGGGTTCAGGTCAGGCGAGTTTGCTGGCCAATCAAGCACAGTAATCCTACGGTCATTGAACCAGATTTTGGTGCTTTTGGCAGTGTGGGCAGGTGCCAAGTCTTGCTGGAAAATGAAGTCTGCATCCCCATAGATCTCGTCTGTGGAAGAAAGCATGATGTGCTCCAAAATCTCCTGGTAGATGGCTGTGGTGCCCCTGGACTTAAACACTTAAGGACCGCCTCCTGCACCAGGGGTCAAGTCCTGGGGAAAAAAGTGTGGAAACTCCCACCCAAGATCCACTCCCCCACCAAAAAAAAAAAAATTATACGCTCATATGCATAATTACTAAACCTCATGTTTTTTTTTTTAAGCAAGTTCTTTCTAAATCCCGCGATAATTCGCGGCAGACCTCCGCAATGTCTCCTGGGAACAATGACAAAAGCTCCCAGGAGACATTGCGGCATCGAGGAAGTGACGGAATACCCGCACACTACCTGATGAATCCATATACAGGAAGCGGCCAGTAACATAAAGGATTACTAAGGTTCGCCTGCCCCTGACATTGACTCGAGCTGGGCATCGCCGCTTAGTGAAGGATTGGCTCGGGCGGCTCGGCTGCTCTAGTCCTGCAAAGGGAACTGAGTTTCTGCTGTGAAAAAAGTGCAGGAACTCTGTTCCCTTGCGTTCCCGCAGGACTTGAGCCCTGTCCTGCACATATAAGTCGGCAGAATGGCACGGCTGGGCACATGCACGTACAGGTATGTGCTGTGCTATTGTCCAGCCGTGGGTTGTGGGCGCGCGGCCGCGACCCGATCCGAAGCTCCGGGACCGTGGGACCCGAGCACCCGATCGCCGCTGGAGTCCCGCGATCGGTCCCCGGAGCTGAAGAAAGGGGACAGCTGTGTGTAAACACAGCTTCCCCGTTTTTCACTGTGGCAGCATCATCGATCGTGTGATCCCTTTTATAGGGGGACACAATCGATGACGTCACACCTACAGCCACACCCCCCTACAGTTGTAAACACACTTCAGGTCACACATAACCCCATCAGCGCCCCCTGTGGTTAACTCCCAAACTGCAATTGTCATTTTCACAATAAACAATGCAATTTAAATGCATTTTTTGCTGTGAAAATGACAATGGTCCCAAAAATGTGTCAAAATTGTCCGAAGTGTCCGCCATATTGTCGCAGTCACGAAAAAAATCACTGATCGCCGCCATTAGTAGTAAAAAAAGAATAATTAATAAAAATGCAATAAAACTATCCCCTATTTGTAAACGCTATACATTTTGCGCAAACCAACCGATAAACGCTTATTGTGATTTTTTTTACCAAAAATAGGTAGAAGAATACGTATCGGCCTAAACTGAGGAAAAAAAATGTTTTTATATATTTTTGGGGGATATTTATTATATAAATATTGCATTTTTTTCAAAATTGTCGCTCTATTTTTGTTTATAGCGCAAAAAATAAAAACCGCAGAGGTGATAAAATACCACCAAAAGAAAGCTCTATTTGTGGGGAAAAAAGGACGCCAATTTTGTTTGGGAGCCACGTCGCACGACCGCGCAATTGTCAGTTAAAGCGACGCAGTGCCGAATCGCAAAAAGGGGCAAGGTCCTTAACCTGCATTTTGGTCCGGGTCTTAAGTGGTTAATGAAGCACAGTGGACCAACACCAGCAGATGACACAGCTCCCCAAATCAACACAGACTGTGGAAACTTCACACTGGACTTCAAGCATCTTGCAGTGTGTGCCTCTCCATTCTTCCTCCATACTCTGGGGGTCCTTGGTTTCCAAATGAGATGCAAAATTTGTTCTCATCAGAAAAGAAGACTTTGTGTCCTATTATGGAGTTGCCCTAAACTCCAAAATTACTGGGTGGACATATTCAGTATAATAGCCGCTATGACAGGTACCAGAGTAAACCTTAACCCTGCATTGGCATTACTGTCCCTAGGTATAGACAATTTTCCGATCAATCTACGAAATTCTATCATCCACCTGCTTCTTGCAGCCAGATTGTCTATCACTAGGAAATGGAGGGACTCTAGCCCTCCATCTGCTATTGAAGCTGTTGATCTGACCAATCTCCACATGACGTATGAACGTTTACTAGCTATCTCCCTGAATACTTTTCATAAACACGATATTTCATGGGCCCCCTGGAGAGCATGGTTCGAACACAAGGAGTAGATCTATATTTATGTGTTCGATTCCTGGATAATTTATTATATATGAAAATCCTGTCCCGAATTTGGCGACTTCATGACCATACTTAGGTTTGATAAATTTTTTTCAAATATGTTTCTTGTCCTGAAGTTATAGCTATTTTGACTTACTACAGTATCCCATGATACTTATCTAATGTGATATTTCTGAAGATTAACGTATTCTTTTTCTACAAGGATTCATATGTTTATGTGAATCCACACTTATTGTTTCTTCCTTTTGTCTCTTATGCTCCAAGATATTATTTATTAATGTATCCTAAAAGTAATAAGTACAACTTGTTTATGTATAAGACTCAAAATACAAATAAAAACTATTGAAACAAAAAAGAAAAGAGGACTTTGGACCACTGAGCAACAGACCAGGTCTGTTTTTCTTTAGCCCAGGTAAGAAGCTTCTGACGTTGTTTGTTGTTCAGGAGTGGGGTGACAAGAGGAATACGACATTTGAAGCCCATGTCCAGGATCCGTCTGTGTGTGGTGGCTCGTGATGCACTGACTCCAGCCTCAGTCCACTCCTTGTGAAAGTCCCCAACACTTTTGAATGGCCTTTCCTGACAATCTTCTCAAGGCTGCGGTCATCCCTGCTGCTTGTTCACCTTTTTCTTCCACACTTTTCCCTTCCACATACCTTGAGGGTGTCAATGATGGTTTTCTGCACAACTGCTAGGTCAGCAGTCTTTCCCATGATTGTGATTCCTACCGAACCAGACTGAGAGACCATTTAAAGGCTCAGGAACCCTTAGCAGGTGTTATGGCTTAATAAGCTTATTAGAGTAGGACACTTTGGGCCAGATTCAGGTAGATCTGCGGCGGCGTAACGTATCGCATTTACGTTACGCCGCCGCAAGTTAAACGGGCCAGCCCGCCTTATTCAAATGATCCGGGTAGGGGGCGTGGATCATTTAAATTAGGCGCGTTCCCGCGCCGAATGTACTGCGCATGCTCCGTTTTGAAATTTCCTGCCGTGCTTTGCGCGAAATGACGTTGTTAAAAAATTAAATAAAAATTTGACGCGGGAACGACGGCCATACTTTAACATGGCAAGTCTATCTATACGCCTCTGTAACGGTCACCACCGTTTACGACCTTCCATCCCAGTCACGACAGCTTATCTGACAAACCAGCAGGCCTCCCATTTCCCAGAATAACGAGACTTGCTCCGAGTTCTCTGGTTTCAAATGAAGACAATTTTAATGGTTTCTTCTCAGTCTTATATAAAGTACAACCATGTGACAGTATTCAAAGGGACAATGAGATCTCCACCCCCCTAATCATACACTAAGGCTAATTACTTAACATTCCTTAATCAACATCAAAACACCTTCACCCACTCCGTCTCCGCATACAGCTTGACACCTCTGAGCATCAATAGGTGGTAGACAGTGTTATCACACGTAAGCGGTATTTAGTATGCATAATTAGAGTTCTGGGAGCAGACCTGGGATTAACACCTGTCCGTTACAACACCTTTACACAAGGACAATGGAATGTCTTCCAAGCCCTGATGCAATTAGCATGTCACTAGAAATGAGTCACTATTGACTGGTTGGGCCAACATCTTGCAATCTCTCAAGATCCTGCAATATGAACTATTATTGATGTCCTATCTCATGTAATACATGAATTATGATTCCCTTGCCACCCCATGCCCAAAAGGCACAGGGTGGACTCAGACCCAAGAGTTATCAGTGACGCTGACATAGGAGTATCCCCCATCCTCACAAAGTCTCTGGATGTCCCGGGTCATTCCGTTACAGCCTCATAATAGCAGCTTTAACTATACGCCGGGAAAAGCCGACTAGCGACGACGTAAGAGAATTTGATGGCCGCGCGTACCTTCGTGGATTGCCGGAAAAAGCTAATTAGCATACCCGACGCGGAAAACGAAGCGAACTCCACCCAGCGGGCGCCGAAGTATTGCACCTATGATCCGAAGGCGTACGAAGCCATACGCCTGTTGGATCGAAGCCAGAAGCCAGAAGCCGTCGTATCTTGGTTTGAGGATTAAAACTAAATTTGAAAGTACGCCGGTGTATCAGTAGATACGCCGGCGTACTTGCACTGTGAATCTGGCCCTTTGAGTCTAAAATATTGCACCTTTCCCCAATATTCTATTTTTCTGAGATTGTGGATTTGGGGTTTTCATGAACTGTAAGCCATAATCATCACAATTATGACAAATCACGGCTTGAACTATCTTGCTTTGCATGTAATGAGTCTCTCTCATATATTAGTTGCATCTTTTAAGTTGCATTAGTGAAATAAATGAACTTTTGCACGATATTCAAATTTTTTGAGTTTCATCTGTAATTCATTTTGGTCATCTTGGTGTAATACTGCTTTAAGACTTTGCTGAACTATTATTTACAAAGTGCTTTACATATTATAAATTCCCTGCCCTCAAGGAGCTTACAATCTAAGGTTTCTATCTCACATACATACATTTCGAGTGCGAGAGGAAAACCAAACATAATAACAGGGAGAACATGCAAACAGTATCCTGGTTGGGTTTGGACCCAAGGATCTAGTTAAAGGGTTGTCCCCAGGACAGGAAGTGAAAGGGAAATCTGTCTAATAGAGCCTCTCATGGCAGTAAAACCTTACAGGTGGTCTAATCCTTCAACATTCTATCCAAAACAAAAACAAAAAGGTTTTTGGCTATAGATAGGCTTTAATCTCTGCTGTCTTCCTAGAAGATATTTGTGTATGCTGAGACAGTTGCTCGGGGCTGGCAGTGTGCCGGTTTTTGACAGTCCGATCAGATAATGGACAGTTTCTGTTATAGCACATAATTTATATATTCCAGTATAGTGTGCATTTCCAGAAAACATTCACGAGGCTTCTGTCAGCCCTGATAGACATTTTAGGAGTGTGAGATAGCATTGAGAAGCTTTCAAGTGCACCCAATCTTTTGTCTGCAATCACTAATGACCTCCCTTTAATTGTAATGTATTTATTGGGTCTCTTTATTGAAAAACAAGCATGTTTCTCTGTCCTGGAGCAGAAATACAATGAGCAAAAGATCAGAAAAATACAGTGCCTTGAAAAAGTATTCATACCCCTTTAAATTTTCCACGTTTTGTCATGTTTCAACCGAAAACTTAAATGTATTTTATTTGGGATTTTATGTGCTAGAGCAATACAAAGTGGACGGAAAATGTTAAATGTTTTTATTTTATTTTTACAAATAAATATGTGAAAAGCATAGGTGTGGGCACAGGTAGGTAGATTCACGTGCATTGCCCTAAACTTGCGGCGGCGTAGCTTAGCGTGTTTAGGCTACGCCGCCGTAAGTTAGCTAGGCAAGTACATGATTCACAATGTACTTGCCTGCTTTGTTACGGCGGCGTAGCCTAAAGCGGGCGGGCGTAAGGGCGCCAAATTCAAATGTGTGTAAAGGGGGCGTGTTTTATGTTAATAAGGCTTGACCTTACGTTTTTTTTATTACTGCGCATGCGCCGGGCGCCTACATTTCCCAGTGTGCATTGCGGCTAAGTACGCCGCACGGGCCTATTGATTTTGACGTGGACGTAAACGACGTAAATCCGATTCACGGACGACTTACGCAAACAACGTAAAAAATTTGAATTTCGACGTGGGAACGGCGGTCATACTTAACATTACTATTCCATTAGGGCTAAGCTCTAACTTTAGGCGGCCTATCTCTAACGTAAACGGCGTAAAAGTACTGCGTCGGCCGGGCATACGTTCGTGAATCGGCGTATCTACTCATTTACATATTCTACGCCGACCGCAATGGAAGCGCCACCTAGCGGCCATCCGAAATATTGCAATCTAAGATAGGATGGCGCAAGCCGTCCTATCTTAGATATGTTTAAGCGTATCTCTGTTTGAGCATACACTTAAACATAAGTCGGCTTAGATTCTGAGTTAGGTCGGCTTATCTACTGATAAGCCTGCCTAACTCTTACTGAATCTACCTAAGGGTGTGCTGGGTGTGCCTAGGCCAGTGGCGTATCTAGGGTATGGCAGATATGGCAAGTGCCATGGGCGCCATCTGAAGGGGGCACTCGTGAGTGGCCTGTGCAGCAAGGCTCTTGCCAACAGTCACAATTTTACTGGGACATTCCCAGGCTATGGCCGTCCTGGGTAGTTTCCCAAAAAATTTTTTTTATCTTAGGCAGGGATGGACTTGGACTGAGTTGTGATATTCCCTCCCCCCTTTAAAAAAAGATGAACCGCTCCAGCTCACCCGGTGCCGCCCACACAGAATGCTGAGAGGGATGTAACAGCCAGCTACAGAGATAGCAGGGGCTGCACCATGTCCTAGCCAATCAGTGTCTATGGTACAGAAGGCCCCGCCGTCACAGGTGTCAGCTGACTGCAGTCACATGACAAGAGATATGGCCGCCATCCGGGTTTACTTCCTCTTTAAACTTTCTGGAATACACATATTGCTATTGTAGTGTAGGATCTGGGCCCGCTGTCCTTCCATCCTTCTTTCTTTCCCTCTTTCATCTCAGACTCTATCTAAGAGACGGGTTTCAAATGTTTTGACAGGGGCGCAGTTTCAGTGCTTGCCATAGGCAGGGCCGCCATCAGGGGGGTACAGGCAGTACACCTGTAAGGGGCCCGGAGGCCCACAGGGTCCCAGATGGCAACCCCTCTTTTTTTTATTTATGTTTTATATATATATATATATATATATATATATATATATATATATATATATATATATATATTAATAATAATAATAATAAAGGGCCCAGAGGTCCCCAGGGCCCCGGATGGCAACCCCCCTTTTTATATATATATATATATATTTATTAAAGGGCTCAGAGGTCCCCAGGGCCCCATGTGGCAAACCCCCCCCCTTTTTTTTTCAATAAATGTTTATTTTTGTTTATATATTTTTTTAATTAAAGGGCCCAGAGGTCCCCAGGGCCCTGGATGGCAACCCCCTTTTTTATTTTTTATAAATGTTTATTTTCTTTTTTTTATTTATTTTTTATTAAAGGGCCCAGAGGTCCCGGATGGCAACCCCCCTTTTTTTGTAATTTGTAATTATTTGTGTATATATATATATGTGTGTATATATATATATATACACACATATATATTTATTATTATTATTATTATTATTTTTTATTAAAGGACCCAGAGGTCCCCAGGGCCCAGATGGCAACCCCCTTTAAAAAAAAAAAAAAAAATTATATTTATTATTTCCTTTTTTTCTTTTTATTAAAGGGCCCAGAGGTCCTCAGGGCCCCGGATGGCTACCCCCCTTTTTAATATATATTTTTCTTTTTTTTCTTTTTGTTTGTAAAGGGCCCCCCCCGCTTCTCAATTCGCGGCAGCGCCCCCCCCCCCGCTTCTCAATTTCAGGAGGTGGCAGCACCCCCCCCCCTGGTTCTCTGCTCCAGGAGGGCCCATGCCTGAAGCTGTGTAAGGGGCCCCATAATTCCTGATGGCTGCCCTGGCCATAGGCGCCATTTTTACTAGATACGCCTCTGGCCTTGGCACACTCTAATCACCCCATGTACATTAGCATTTTCGATCTGTGTGCCAGCAGGAAGTTGGGAAAGATCTCCATCTTATCAGCTCTGTCATAAGAGAAGTACTTACACACTTCTCTTCCACTGTGTCGGCAGAGAGACTGATCTCCCTGTCAGCGTCATATATATGTAGACACACATGTGTGCTTGAGCTTTAGGATGCACACCCTAATACAATAGGTTACGCACACCTATGGTGAAAAGTGTGGAGTGCACTTGTATTCAACCCCCTTTATTCTGATACCCCTAACTAAAATCTTATGGAACCAATTGCCTTCAGAAGTCACCTAAATAGTAAATAGAGTCCACCTGTGTGTAATTCAATTTCAGTATGAATACAGCTGTTCTGTGAATCCCTCAGAGGTTTGTTAGAGCAGTGGTTCTCAACCCTGTCCTCAAGTACCCCAGACAGGCCATGTTTTGGGAATTTCTCTTAAGCCGCGTACACACGACCATTTTTAATGTCCTAGAAAAAACAACGTTTTTTTCAACGTGATTCTTGTCAAGCCTGCCTTGCATACACACGATCGTGAAAATAAAATGCTGGAGCAAAGCGTGGTGACGTACAACACGTACGACAGCACTAAAGGGGAAGTTCCATTCAGATGGCACCACCCTTGGGGCTGCTTTTGCTGATTTTGTGTTAGTAAAATGTTTGGTGAGAGACGATTCACGCCTTTTAGGCCTTGTACACACGGGCAAACATGTCCGCTGAAAACGGTCCGCCGTACCGTTTTCAGCGGACATGCCCGCCCGGAGATTTCTGTATGATGGCTGTACACACCATCATACAGAAATGAGAGACAATCCGCGCGGACAGACAGCGCGGTGACGTATTTGCGCCGTCGCCGCGACGATGACGCGGCAACGTGCGCGACGCTGAAAGGTCAATGCTTCCACGCATGCGTCGAAGTCATTCGACGCATGCGAGGGATGGCGGCCACTTGGACATGTACGGTAAGTCTGTACAGACGACCGAACATGTCCGACGGACAGGATTCCAGCGGGCATGTTTCTAAGCAAGTTTAGAAACATTTGTCCGCTCGAAAACGGTCTGGCGGGCAAATGTACGCTGGAATCCTGTCCGTTCTGGAATCCTGTCCGCGGACCAGTTTCAGCAGACATGTTCGGTCGTGTGTACGGGGCCTCAGTCTTCGTGCTTTTCAGTCTGTTACAGCGTGATGAATGTGCTATCTCCATTACAAATGTTAGTTTTACCAGAACGTGTGCTCGCGTCTCATAATTTGCTTCTGAGATATGCACATTTTTTTTCACGTCGTTAAAGCCTACACACGACCGTTTTTCACGACGTGAAAAACGATGTGAAAATTTAGAGCATGTTCTAAATTTTTAATGCCCATTTTTCACATCGAGAAAAATGCTCTGGAGACCACACATGGTCATTTTTAATGACCATGTAAAAAAAATTCATTTTTTACGTCATGAAAAACGGTCGTGTGTACGCAGCATTAGAGAAAATAGCTGTCCAAAATACCAAGCCATTGACTCTGATTTAAAGCACTTGTGCAAGATAAAGGAAAACCTGTAAACATGGCATATTGGGGGTACTTGAGGACAGGGTTGAGAACCACTGTATTAGAGAACCTTAGTGAGCAAACAGCATCATGAAGGCCAAGGAACACACAAGACAGGTCAGGTATAAAGTTGTGGAGAAGTTTAAAGCAGGGTTAGGTTATAAAAAAATATCACAAACTTTGAACATCTCGCGGAGCTCTGTTCAATCCATCATCCGAAAATGGAAAGAGTATGGCACAACTGCAAACCTACCAAGACATGGCCGTCCACCTAAACTGACAGGCCGGGCATGGCGAGCATGGCGAGCATTATAAAGGGAAGCAGCCAAGAGGTCCATGGTAACTCTGGAGGAGCTGCAGAGATCCACAGCTCAGGTGGGAGAATCTGTTCACAGGACAACTATTAGTCGTGCCCTCCACAAATCTGCCCTTTATGGAAGAGTGGAAAGAAGAAAGCCATTGCTGAAAAAAAGCCATAAGATGTCTGTTTGCAGTTTGCGAGAAGCCATGTGGGGGATACAGCAAGCATGCGGAAGAAAGTGCTCTGGTCATATGAGACCAAAATTTAACTTCTTTGGGCTAAAAGCAAAATGCAATGTCTGGCAGAAAACTAACCCTGCACATCGCCCTGAACACACCATCCCCACTGTGAAACATGGTGGTGGCAGCATCATGTTGTGGAGATGCTTTTCTTCAGCAGGGACAGGGAAGCTGGTCAGAGTTGATGGGAAGATGGATGGAGCCAAATATAGGGCAATCTTAGAAGAAAACCTGTTGGACTACAAAAGACTTGAGACTGGGGCGGAGGTTCACCTTCCAGCAGGACAATGACACTAAACATACAGTCAGTTACAATGGAATGGTTTAGATCAAAGCATATTTATGTGTTAGAATGGCCCAGTCAAAGTCCTAAATCCAATTAAGAAACTTTGGCAAGACTTGAAAATTGCTGTTCAGAGACGCTCTCCATCCAATCTGACAGAGCTTGAGATATTTTTCAAAGAAGAATGGGCAAAAATGTCCCTCTCTAGATGTACAAAGCTGGTAGAGACATCCCCAAAAAAAGACTTGCAGCTGTAATTGCAGAGAAAGGAGGTTCTACAAAGTATTGACTCAGGGGGGCTGAATACAAATGCACCCCACACTTTTCACATATTTATTTGTAAAAAAAATTGAGAACCATTTATCATTTTTCTTCCACTGCACAATTATGTGCCACTTTGTGTTGGTCTATCACTTAAAATCCCAATAAAATACATTTACGTTTTTGGTTGTAACATGACAAAATGTGGAAAATTTCAAGGCGTATTAATAGTTTTTCAAGGCACTGCACATGACTTGCATAGTGTATTTTGCAATGTTTCAGATGCAAACTAATATGTGCGTTTGCAAGTTGTCTGAGATATTATTGAGTTTGCTTCTAGAGAAGAGAAGGTAATTTATGGAAGGAAGAGAAGTGAAATATGAGTATAGAAATTCATCATTTAAAGTGACACTAAACAATATCTTATTCTCCAAAATTAATACATACACATCCATTACTTAATGGCCCTTAATCTATTTTCCATTAAATATTTTTTTTTTGTAAATATTTTATTATATATATATTTTCTTTTTACAAACAGAATGTTCCTTTATTGAAACTTAGGCATGGTACAATATTTAAAACAACATGTAAAATAGCAAGGTCACATGTTATGCAGTTACATTAAGTGAGGAGCTTAGTCCTTAGAACCAAATTATGCATGGCAATGGTAAATTATAGAAATTCCAACAGTAGAGCCCATTTACAGAGTCAATTAAGGAGAATCCCGAGAGAGTATAACAGCCATATCCGCAAACAAGCAAAAGCACTGGGGGGCACCCCCTCCTATGCAGTCCACGTCTGTCACACTCGGTCAAACTTCTTAGGGCAGTTCCTGCTGACATATGTCAGTTTGTACATATGAAGTGTACTGTTTATGGACTTTTCCCAAGAGGCTACGGGGGAGGGGAATGGGAATTCTATTTTAGGATAATTTCTCTCTTAGCATAATACAAGTAAAAAAGCAGCAATTTGGTGTATGTAGGCCTTTGGTCATCATCGTGGGCACCTAGTAGCAGCAATTTGGGAGTAACTGGAAGGGCCAGCTGAAGGCAGAGTTTATAAGGTTAATCACCTCACCCCAGAAGAACCTGGTCATTCAGCTCCAAAACATATGCATATAAGTGCCGACATCTCTCCCACATCGAGTGCATGCCTGGGATCTCTGAGGGTATACAGTACAGACCAAAAGTTTGGACACACCTTCTCATTCAAAGAGTTTTCTTTATTTTCATGACTATGAAAATTGTAGATTCACACTGAAGGCATCAAAACTATGAATTAACACATGTGGAATTATACATAACAAACAAGTGTGAAACAACTGAAAATATATTTCATATTCTAGGTTCTTCAAAGTAGCCACCTTTTGCAGCAGACACATCGCTAGAACTGTTAAGAGGAGACTGTGTGAATCAGGCCTTTATGGTAGAATATCCTCTAGGAAACCACTGCTAAAGAAAGGCAACAAGCAGAAGAGACTTGTTTGGGATAAAGAACACAAGGAATGGACATTAGACCAGTGGAAATCTGTGCTTTGGTCTGATGAGTCCAAACTTGAGATCTTTGGTTCCAACCCCCGTGTCTTTGTGCGACGCAGAAAAGGTGAACGGATGGACTCTACATGCCTGGTTCCCACCGTGAAGCATGGAGGAGGAGGTGTGATGGTGTGGGGGTGCTTTGCTGGTGACACTGTTGGGGATTTAATCAAAATTGAAGGCATACTGAACCAGCATGGCTACCACAGCATCTTGCAGCGGCATGCTATTCCATCCGGTTTGCGTTTAGTTGGACCATCATTTATTTTTCAACAGGACAATGACCCCAAACACACCTCCAGGCTGTGTAAGGGCTATTTGACCAAGAAGGAGAGTGATGGGGTGCTGCGCCAGGTTGTTGTAATATTGATATATATAGTGTTGTATTATTGTGTTATAGGTCTAAAATTGATCAGGCCGGATTTCGAACCAAATAATTCAAAGAGACAGGACGAAGTCTAGTTTACACATCAGACCTGTATTTAGATTTTACACATCAAAGGAGGTTTGTCAATTTTCAGTGTGCAGGGGTCCAGGAGGAATCTAGTTTACACATCAAACCATTACTTAGGCCACAGG
Organism: Rana temporaria; assembly: GCF_905171775.1. Lineage (NCBI taxonomy): Eukaryota > Metazoa > Chordata > Amphibia > Anura > Ranidae > Rana > Rana temporaria. The sequence goes on from NC_053489.1 coordinate 50,961,091, forward strand.
TAATCTAATTACTTATTGGAGGTTATTGGTATGCAAGGATGTATTCTAGTTAGCTCCCTAATACTAATTAGTGACTCCTTCTGGGAGTGACAATTACTTGGCACTCTAGAAGACAGGAAGTAGATCCTGTCCTTCAGATCAAAGACAACCAATCAAATTGCTCAGCTATTCAGAGGAAAGAAAATATAATGTTGGGAGTTTTGATTATCAGATAGAGAATATGTCCCCGGTATATTCTCTATACGGACATGAAGGCACAGATCTAGAAGTGGAGAGAATATATATTCTCTAAGATGAGACTTTGAATTACTTTGTTGGACTCTTGTATCATCTGTGGAATTTGGACTTTGTTTGTTAGTGGAAGATCCATTAAATGCCTTCTCTGGATACATTATCACTACATTGGTGCCGTGACCCGGATGTACATCCGGGTCACGGCACCAATGTAGTGATCTAGATGTGTAGTGTTCCTCCAGTACTCCGGTTAGTATGATGACTTATAAATTACATTGTTTTGCAGCAACACACCAGGCTCTCCAAAGAACGCAAAATGTAATTAACTTCCAATAACATACAAAGTCCAAATTCCACAGATGATACAAAAGTCCAACAAAGTAATTCAAAGTCTCATCTTAGAGAATATATATATTCTCTCCACTTCTAGATCTGTGCCTTCATGTCCATATAGAGAATATACCGGGGACATATTCTCTATCTGATAATCAAAACTCCCAACATTATATTTTCATTCCTCTGAATAGCTGAGCAATTTGATTGGTTGTCTTTGATCTGAAGGACAGGATCTACGTCCTGTTTTCTAGAGTGCCAAGTAATTGCATTATTAACCCTGACCACTACACTGCACACCGACCACTACACTGCACACTGACCACTACACTGCACACTGACCACTACACAGCACACTGACCACTACACAGCACACTGACCACTACACAGCACACTGACTACTGCACTGCACACTGACCACTACTGCACACTACACTGAACACTACACACTGACCACTGAACACTACACGATGACCACTACACACTAACCACTACACTACACGATGACCACTACACTACACATTGACCATTACACACCCCACTGACCACTACACTACACACTGACCACTCACCATCAGGGCACAGCACATCAGGTCACAGAGCCCAGCACATTAGGGTACAGGGCACAGTGCACATCAGGGTACAGAGCCCAGCACATCAGGGTACAGGGCACAGGGCACATCAGGGTACAGAGCACAGCACATCAGGGTACAGGGCACAGCACATCAGAGCACAGCACAACAGGCTACTTCAGGGTACAGGGCATGGCACATCAGGACAAGGCACATGACACATCAGGGCATAGCACATCAGGACAGGGCACACGGCACATCAGGGCATAGGACACAGCACATCAGGGTACAGAGCCCAGCACATCAGGGTACATGGGGCACATCAGGGTACATGGGGCACAATCAGGGCACATCAGATTACATGGGGTGCATTAAGGCACATCAGGGTACATGGGGCACATTAAGGCACATCAGGGTACATGGGGCACATTCAGGGTACATGGGGCACATGAGGGCACAAACAGGGTACATGGGGAACATGACGGCATAATCAGGGTACATGGGGCACATGACAGCACAATCGGGGTACATGGGGCACAATGAGGGTACATGGGGCACATTCAGGGTACATGGGGCACATTCAGGGTACATGGGGAACATGAGGTCACAATCGGGGTACATGGGGCACAATCAGGGTACATGGGGTACAGGTCAGCGTTTACTTGTTGTCTTTTTTCTTCACATGCAGAATAGCGCAGGAAGCGTCTGTCATAAGTTCACTTCTCTGTCTCACGCTGCGGCTGCTCCCCGCCCCCCGGCGGCCCCCCCTCTTCCCGTCCATCCCAGGTGATATCACAAGCAAATGGGGATGGACGAGAAGAGAGGGGGGGGGCCGGAGAGCAGCCGCAGCGTGAGACAGAGAAGTGAACTTATGACAGAGACACTTCCTGTGCTACTTTGCATGTGAAGGAAATCTACTCCCCCCCACTTCCGCGCCACCCTCCGCCCTGCCTGCGGGCCATTTATAACCGGTCCGCAGGCAGGGCCCATAAATTGCCGCTAATATGCCCCATCAGATGGTGCCAGTGTGCCCATCAATTGCCACTACTGTGCCCCATCAGATGCTGCCAGTGTGCCCATCAATTGCTGCTACTGTGCCCCATCAGATGCTGCAATGTGCCCATCAATTGCCGCTACTGTGCCCCATCAGATACTGCCAGTGTGCCCATCAATTGCCGCAACTGTGCCCCATCAGATGCTGCCAGTGTGCCCATCAATTGCCGCTACTGTGCCCCATCAGATGCTGCCCAGCACTTACCTGTCTCGCAGTGGGTCAGCAGTGGTCTCCTGCATGTCCTCTATGTCTTCTTCTGTCCTCTCTTAGGCGTCCAATCACAGCGCCTGACATTTCCGCCAATCAGGTGACTGGTAACAGACCCGGCAACCTGATTGGCTGAGAGACGGATTCAATGTTAGCAAAGAGAATTCCTTTGCTTTGCTAATACACAATGGCCATAGATAGATTCATGCAATGCATGAATCTATCTATGGTGATTAGAGCGGTGCAGGAGAGAGGGGGCAGTGTGCCCGGCTGGGTCGCTATGGTGGTAGTTCCACCCCTTTATACATCCCATATTCTATAGTCCATCCTGGGAGAGAGCTAGAGAGGGTGGCTAGAGAGGGTGGCTATGTTCTTACAGACCGTGGAACAATGGAGAATGAACACCCTCTAACAGCAGCAAAAAAAAAAGGAATTTGTAAAGGTGGAGGAAGCTGAGAGCAATAGAATGGACTTTTCTGAGTTAAAAATATCTAGAGTGAGTGAGTAACTTGTATAGTGCTACAAATGCAAACTAAATTGCCTCAAAGCACTGTATCTGATGTCGTCATCCAGCCACGCTTCAGAATAGATGTGTTTTTTTCTGAAGGCCCGATGGTTCACTTCCATCTGAATGTCTGTAGGTAGAGCATTCCATGGTCGTGGTCCTTGGACTGCAAATCTTCGTTCTTCTTTAGATTTGTAGCAAGAATTGTAGATGTGGAGGAGGTTCTGATTAGTTGATTGTAGGGCCCGATTTGGGGTGTAGTGTTTTATTTTCTCGCATAAGTATTGCGGTGCGTTTCCTTGCGTGCATTTGTGGGTGAGGCAGAGGGTGAGGCAGAGGGTCTTGAATGTCACCCGATCCTTTACGGCTAGTCAGTGGAGGGACCTCAAGACTGGGGAGTTTTTTTTACCTGTTACCAGTCTGGCTGCAGTGTTCTGAACGACTTGTAGACGAGACATCTGGTATTTGGGTAGTCCTAGGTAGAGGGAATTTGCGCAGTCGAGTCTGGAATTGATGAGTGTTCCCACTACTACTGCTGTGTCTTCTTCCGGGATGAAGGGGATGAGTCTACGTATCAAGCAGAGAAGATAGTGAGATCCGCTGACCACTGATCCGATTTGGGCGTCCATAGACATGTCTGAGTCAAAGATAACTCAGAGGCTTTTTACTTTCCTGCTTGGGGTGATGGTTTGTCCAAAGATTGTGGGAGGAGTCGATGTCGTTCTAGATTTTGTCTTATGGTTTGCGAGGAGAAAGAGAAGTTCTGTTTTTGATCCATTGAGTTTGAGGGCACTCTCCGTCATCCAATTATCTTTCAATGTCAGGCATTTTTCCAATCTGTGATATTGGTCTTTTTTGTTGGTGATACGCAGATAAAGTTGAGTGTCGTCCGTGTAGGAGTGGCAGAACAGGTTTTGTTTGCTAATGATTGTGAGGAGTGGGCGGAGGTAGATGTTGAAGAGTACGGTGACAGGGGTGATCCTTGAAGGACTCCGCATGTGATGGTGCGGGCTTCTGATGTGAAGGCTCCCGGTTTCACTGTCTGTAAACGATTTTCTAGGAACGATGCGAACCATGGTAGATTTGAGTCTGCGACTCCACCTACTTCTGTGAGCCGCGTGAGTAGAGTTTTGTGGCCTACTGTGTTGAAAGCTGCACTTAGGTCCAGCAGCACCAGGAGACAAGATACTCCTTCGTCCGCTGCTTGGAGAGCATCATCCCATATTTTGAGAAGTGCCGTTTCTGTCCCTTGGCCTGGGCGGAAACCCGATTGTAGTGGGTCCAGGAGGTTGTTGGAGTCCAGATGGAGTTGTAGCTGTTGTACTACTGCTTTCTCCATGATTTTGGAGATGGTGCTAAGGCTTGTTATCGATCTTCGGCAATTTGGGTCTTTGAGGTCAAGGTTTTTTTTTTTAGCAGGGGCTTGATTATGCCTTGCTTGAGAGAAATTGGAACAATACCTTCTTTGAATGATTGGTTTATGAGATGTGTTATGGTGGGTGCCAAGATATCGGAACATTCTTTCAAGAGTTTTGTAGAAATTATGTCGTTTGGTGCTGTAGTGTCTCGGAGATTTTTGATGATGCTTTCGGTGGTGTTGATGGTGATTGGTAGCAGCAGGCCCGGATTTCCCACAAGGCTACTAAGGCCAGGCCTTGGGGTGGCAGGGCTCCAAGGGGCGGCAGTGGCATGGAGTCCCCCGATGCCCGGAACATACAGTTAGGGCGGTAAGTTATGGGGGAATCTGCTCGCTCGTTAACAAGTGATTGCGGCAATGTCACCAAAATCACTTGTAAAATATGTGCTCCCGTCCGTTCTCCCCTCTCCCCCACCCCACATACCTCTCTCTGCTGGCTCTGTCTTCGGGACTCCGTCCCCCCCCCTGGCCACCGAGTCTGTCTCCTGTCCCTGCTGCCGATGTACACAGTGAGAGGGGAGAGCGGTGCTCTTCCCATCTCAGCTGTGACAGGAGTTCTAGCACAGTGCTGGGACTCCTGTTTTGGAGGTGACAGGGTCAATATAGAGAACATGTCACCTCCAATTGCTATCACACAGGAAATTGTTTTCTCCTGTGTGATAGCAAAAAAGTTAAGTGAAAAAATTTGATAAAAAATAAGTAAATAATAAGAAATAATAATTAAATTAATAAAATAAAAAAGTAAAGAATAAAAAAAAATAAGAAGAAAAATAATAAGAAAATGATACAAAAATTTTAAAAAGTAAGCGACAAGCTACAAAAAAAAAGTGATAAAAAAGTAAAAAAACAAACAAAACATATTTGATCTAACCGTGCCGCACATTCTCTGTTGATTTGGGGGGGGGGTCGGTTGGCAGGGAGGGGGTGCATTGTGGAACCTGGCCTTGGGGCGGCAGGGAGAGTGAATCCGGCCCTGGGTAGCAGCGTGAATAGCGTCGATTGAGGAATATTTATGTTGATGTCTTTTTTTTCCTTTGGCTGGATGAGGTTGGTTGTTTTTTTTCTGCAAAATTATTTCACAAATGTTTTCAATTTTGTCAATAAAATAATCAGATTGTTCATTGCAGAATTCTTGTGTTTCGTTTGCTAGAATATCATTTTTTTTTTTAATGCAGCGTTTAATGTCACTTTAAAGCACATTGTTATCAAAAATAGAAAATGTATACAGTTTAATATCCTATATCCTAAAAGGAAGATGAAATACAGCCTTATATGTTTCTGGTGTACTGTAGATGTTTTTCCTGTCACTGCCTCCACCAAACATAGTTGAACATGCCTCTCTCCCACATTTTCATTCATTGATCTCCTCTGCACACCAAAAACCCACAAGTCATAGTTTCAGTACTGAGCACCTCCGTGTACTCCTTTTAGTGTGCTGCTACTCTGACCCGGCCCAGCTGCAGATCTTTCTGTAACCAATCTGTAACTGGTCAACACAGAGGAGGGTATATCAGGGCTTGAACTATAATGTCCCCATTATAGTTGGGCGATCAATCATCTGGGACCTGATGATTGCCAAGAGGGAGAGTTGAACTTCCTTCCGGCGCCGCGGTGCCTCAGGAGGAAGTGCGAGCTGGAACCCTCTAAAAAGAGGGTTTTCGGTCCCCCCTCCAAAAAAAATGACATGCCAAATGGGGAATGTCAGGGGGTCCCCTTCCCTTTAAGCAGAAGTTCAATTTTTGGGTGGAACTCCGCTTTAAGCAGGCCATAAACCAAACAAAAATGATTGGTCGTTCCTTTTTCGCACCATCCCCAAACTGTTCCCACAAGCTTGGGAGCATGAAATTGTCCAAAATGTCTTGGTATGCTGACGCCTTAAGAGTTCCCTTCACTGGAACTAAGGGGCCAAGCCCAACCCCTGAAAAACAACCCCATACCATAATCCCCCTTCCACCAAATGATTTGGACCAGAGCACAAACCCCACTGAAGAAGTCCACACAAAGACACAACGCATTTGGAGTAAGGAACCAGCATTTGACGCTATCCCACGGGCATTCCTAATCAGTCAACCCGTATGCGGCTAGGCTCACAAAAAGTCCCACACATGTGGTATCCCCGTACTCAGGAGAAGCAGCAGAATGTATTTTGGGGTGCAATTCCACATATAACCATGGCATGTGTGAGAAATATATCATTTAGTGACAATGTTTTGTAATTTTTATTTTGGTCAATATTCAATCACTTGGGGCAAAAAAATTAAATATTCCATGGACTCAACATGCCTCTCAGCAAATAGCTTGGGATATCTTCTTTCCAAAATGGGGTCATTTGGGGGGGTTGTGTGCCATCTTGGCATTTTATGGCCTTCAAAACTATGATAGGTAGTGAGGAGTGAAATCAAAAATTTATGCCCTTAGAAATCTTGAAGGCTGTGCTTGGTTTTCGGGGCCCTGTACGCGGCTAGGCTCCCAAAAAGTCCCACACATGTGGTATCCCCGTACTCTGGAGAAGCAGCAGAATGTATTTTGGGGTGCAATTCCACATATAACCATGGCATGTGTGAGCAATATATCATTTAGTGACAACTTTGTGCAAAAAAAAATCCGTTTATCATATTCCCGCAACTTGTGTCAAAATATAAAATATTCCATGGACTCGACATCCCTCTCAGCAAATAGCTTGGGGTGTCTACTTTCTAAAATGGGGTCATTTGGGGGGTTTTTGTGCTATTTTGGCCTTTTATGGCCTTCGAAACTGTGATAGGTAGTGAGGAGTGAAATCAAAAATTTACACCCTTAGAAAGCCTGAAGGCAGTGCTTGGTTTTTGGGGTCCCGTACGCGGCTAGGCTCCCAAAAAGTCTCACACATGTGGTATCCCCGTACTCAGGAGAAGCAGCATAATGTATTTTGGGGTGTAATTCCACATATGGGGGGAATATGCTTTGCGCGTGGGTGTAAGCGTTACTGGCACTAACTAGCTACCTAGCGGCACCAGCGACACTAATACAGCGATCAGAAAAATGATCGCTTAGTGACGCTGGCAATAGGGGGTGAAAGGGTTAACTCTATGGGCAATCCGGGGTTAAAACCTTTATTAGAAAATGTATGGGGGTACCTAACGCTATAAAAACCTGGCGGGCGAACCTCAAAAAATAACTAGCTACCTAGCGGCACTAATACAGCGATCAGAAAAACGATCGCTTAGTGACGCTGGTAATAGGGGGTAAAAGGGTTAACTCTAGGGGCAATCAGGGGTTAAAACCTTTATTAGAAAATGTATGGGGGTACCTAACGCTATAAAAACCTGGCGGGCGAACCTCAAAAAATAACTAGCTACCTAGCGGCACTAGCGACACTAATACAGCGATCAGAAAAATGATTGCTTAGTGACGCTGGCAATTGGGGGTGAAAGGGTTAACTCTAGGGGCAATCAGGGGTTAAAACCTTTACTAGAAAATGTATGGGGGTACCTAACGCTATAAAAACCTGGCGGGCGAACCTCAAAAAATAACTAGCTACCTAGCGGCACTAGCGACACTAATACAGCGATCAGAAAAATGATTGCTTAGTGACGCTGGCAATAGGGGGTGAAAGGGTTAACTCTAGGGGCAATCAGGGGTTAAAACCTTTACTAGAAAATGTATGGGGGTACCTAACGCTATAAAAACCTGGCGGGCGAACCTCAAAAAATAACTAGCTACCTAGCGGCACCAGCGACACTAATACAGCGATCAGAAAAACGATCGCTTAGTGACGCTGGCAATAGGGGGTGAAAGGGTTAACTTTAGGGGCAATCAGGGGTTAAAACCTTTATTAGAAAATGTATGGGGGTACCTAACGCTATAAAAACCTGGCGGGCGAACCTCAAAAAATAACTAGCTACCTAGCGGCACTAATACAGCGATCAGAAAAACGATCGCTTAGTGACGCTGGTAATAGGGGGTAAAAGGGTTAACTCTAGGGGCAATCAGGGGTTAAAACCTTTATTAGAAAATGTATGGGGGTACCTAACGCTATAAAAACCTGGCGGGCGAACCTCAAAAAATAACTAGCTACCTAGCGGCACTAGCGACACTAATACAGCGATCAGAAAAATGATTGCTTAGTGACGCTGGCAATTGGGGGTGAAAGGGTTAACTCTAGGGGCAATCAGGGGTTAAAACCTTTACTAGAAAATGTATGGGGGTACCTAACGCTATAAAAACCTGGCGGGCGAACCTCAAAAAATAACTAGCTACCTAGCGGCACTAGCGACACTAATACAGCGATCAGAAAAATGATTGCTTAGTGACGCTGGCAATAGGGGGTGAAAGGGTTAACTCTAGGGGCAATCAGGGGTTAAAACCTTTACTAGAAAATGTATGGGGGTACCTAACGCTATAAAAACCTGGCGGGCGAACCTCAAAAAATAACTAGCTACCTAGCGGCACCAGCGACACTAATACAGCGATCAGAAAAACGATCGCTTAGTGACGCTGGCAATAGGGGGTGAAAGGGTTAACTTTAGGGGCAATCAGGGGTTAAAACCTTTATTAGAAAATGTATGGGGGTACCTAACGCTATAAAAACCTGGCGGGCGAACCCCAAAAAATAACTAGCTACCTAGCGGCACTAGCGACACTAATACAGTGATCAGAAAAATGATCGCTTAGTGACGCTGGCAATAGGGGGTGAAAGGGTTAACTCTAGGGGCAATCAGGGGTTAAAACCGTTATTAGAAAATGTATGGGGGTACCTAATAAAGGGTTTAACCCCTGATTGCTCCTAGAATTAACCCTTTCACCCCCTATTGCCAGTGTCACTAAGCGATCGTTTTTCTGATCGCTGTATTAGTGTCGCTCGTGCCGCTAGGTAGCTAGTTATTTTTTGAGGTTCGCCGCCATGTTTTTATAGCGTTAGGTACCCCCATAAATTTTCTAACGCTATAAAAACATGGCGGCGAACCTCAAAAAAGAACTAGCTACCTAGCGGCACAAGCGACACTCAGGCCCCGTACTCACGACCAAACATGTCTGCTGAAACTGGTCCGCAGACCAGTTTCAGCAGACATGTTTGGCCGTGTGTTGGCCCGAGCGGACCATTTTGGGACGGATCAGACAGGTTTCCAGCGGACAACTGTTTCCCGGACTTGTTTTAAAACAGTCCGCTGGAAACCTGTCCGCCCGGACATGTACGGTCGTCTGTACAGACCTACCGTACATGTCCTGCCGCCCGCATCCCTCGCATGCGTCGAATGACTTCGACGCATGCGTGGAAGCATTTTTAAGGCGGCCCGCCCACGTCGCCGCGTCATTGTCGCGGCGACACCGCGTCATCGACGCGGCGACACCGCGGACACGCCCCGCGTAATGTTTACGCGCGGGCTTCTGTTCGATGGTGTGTATAGCCATCGAACAGAAGTCCCCGGGCAGTCCCCGGCCAGACATGTCCGATGGAAACGGTCTGCAGACCGTTTTCATCGGACATGTCCTGCCGTGAGTACTCGGCCTAATACAGCGATCAGAAAAACGATCGCTTAGTGACGCTGGCAAAAGGGGGGTGAAAGGGTTAACTAGGGGGTGATCAAGGGGTTAAAACCTTTATTGGGGGGGTAGGGGGCTACCCTGGACCTAACACTAACTGCCTGACACACTGACACTAAATGTAGTGATCAGTAAATGATGGGGGGTTGATCGGGGGGGGGGGGGGATTTGTGTGCCTATGTGTACTGGTGTCAGTGTAGTGCTTGTGTACTCACTGTTGTGATGTCTCCTCTCCTCCGCCGGATGAAAATACCGGCGGGAGGAGCGGTGACATCACTTCCTCCTCTGCCTGTGTTTACAGTGCAGGCAGAGGACGCGCATTGGCTGAGAGCGATCCGGATGGGGCGGACAAAAACGAACCGCCGCCCCCTCATCCCGGATCGCTCCTGAAGCCACGGGGACCGCCGCAAGTACCGGGGGGGGTCCCGATCGGACCCCCGACCCACGTCTAGGCAGGCACGTATAGGTACGTTGATGTGCCTGTCCGTGCCATTCTGCCGACGTAAATGTACATGCAGCGGTCTGGAAGTGGTTAATTTGTAAACCGCTGGCAACAAAATTGAGTACACCCCTAAGTGAAAATGTCCATATTGGGCCTAAAGTGTCAATATTTTGTATGGCCACCATTATTTTCCAACACTGCCTTTGTCCTCTTGGGCATGGAGGTCACCAGAGCTTCACAAGATGACATCACGGTGTTGGTGGATGTTAATGACCTTGCGCTACTCCACCTTCCATTTGAGATTGCCCCACAGATGCTTTAGGTCTGGAGACATGCTTTTTTGCCCCTTTAATAAAATGGCTCAGGCAGCAAATGCTGATAACCCAGGAAACAGTTATCATACTGTAGCACCTACTATACCTTTACCGTTACTGATTCCCCAAATGGAGTCCTTTGCCCTGGCAGACCCTAGTACTGTGCCTTGAAAAAGTATTCATACCCAATGTTCCACATTTTGTCATGTTACAACCAAAAACGTAAATGTATTTTATTGGGATTTTATGTGATAGACCAACACAAAGTGGCACATACAGTATTTCACAAAAGTGAGTACACCCCTCACATTTTTGTAAGTATTTTATTCTATCTTTTCATGTGACAACACTGAAGAAATGACACTTTCCTACAATGTAAAGTAGTGAGTGTACAGCTTGTATAACAGTGTACATTTAATAGTCCAAAATGCAGCGCTTCAGTGAAAATAAATAATGACAAGGTGATAGTCTCTATGGGCCAGATTCACAAAGAGATACGACGGTGTATCTACAGATACACCATCGTATCTCTGACGTAAACTGGTCCTATCTATGCGCCTGATTCATAGAATCAGATACGCATAGATAGGGCTAGATCCGACAGTGTTACACTGTGTTACACTGTCGGATCTTTTTTAAAATTTAAAAATGGCGCCGGTTATTTACGATAAATAATATGTAAATCAGCGAGATACGCAAATTCACGAACGTACGCATTGTTTTTACGTCGTTTCCGTAGCGGTTTTCCGTCGTATACTTACCCTTTCTTTTATCAGGCGCAGCCAATGTTAAGTATAGCCGGCGTTCCCGCGTCGAATTTGAATTTTCCTACGTCGTTTGCGTACGCCGATTCACGAACACGCGCGTCGCAAGTCCCGCTCACGTCGCAACCACTGACGTCCTAGTGACGTCAGTGGGAGCAATGCACGCCGAGAAATTCCCCGGACGACGCATGCGCATTTAAATCGGCGCGGGAACGCGCCTGATTTAAATATGACACTCCCCTAGCCGCGGAATTTGAATTCCGCTGGGGGATTTAGGATCCGCCGTCGCAAGTTTGGAGGTAAGTGGTTTGTGAATTAGCCACTTGCCTCCTAAACTTGCGGGAGCGGATCTTAATTCACGTAGATCGAGCGGATCTATAGATCCGCTGAGCTACGTGAATCTGGCCCCTTATATATAGGCCCGGATTCACAGACATCGGCGCATATTTATGCCGGCCTAGCGTATCTTTTTTAGGCTACGCCAGCGCAGCGCAGAGCGGCAAGCACAGTATTCACAAAGCACTTGCTCCCACTCGCTGTTAAAGATACGCTGGGTTTCCTCGGCGTAAGCCAGCGTAGGTGGAAGTGGGCGTGAGCCATGCTAATGAGGTGTGACCCCATGCTAATGATGGGCCGAGTGACAGACAAGTTCTTAAAATGAACGGCGCCGTCCCGTGGACGCAACCCAGTGCGCATGCTCAGAATCACGTCAAAACTACTCCCTAAGATACGTCGAATAACTGCCTACGACGTGAACGTAACCTACGCCCAGGCCTATTCATGTACTACTACGTAAACGACGTAAAATACGACGGCTGTTCCCTGGTCCATACCTTTGCATGAGTTGCGCCTCATAGATGGGGAATAACTATACGCCGGACGTAAGCCTTACGCAAACCGCGTATATTATGCGCCGGGCGCAACTACGTTCGTGAATCGACGTATCTTCCTCATTTGCATATTTGCAATGAGGCGGCCAGCGTAAATATGCACCCACGATATGCCGGCGTAGGAAAGTTACGTCGGTCGGATGAAGCCTATTTTCAGGCATATCTAGTTCTGTGGGCACGGCGCACAGATACGACGGCGCATAGTTACACTTACGCGGCGTATATCGAGATACGTCGGCGTAAGTGCTTTGTGAATCCGGGCCAAAGTCAATATGTGATAAAACTGATAAAAAGGCGATGTGAAACCTCCACCAAGATTCAATGTGCAAAGCAAAAGCACACCGCACCAACGTGCTATCAATCTGCTTACCAGAAAGATAAGACAATAAGCGAAGTGATCATACAATGCAGAGGGTCAGTGGTAGATACAACACTCCAGACTTGATAGATCAATCAAAGGAATATCCAAAGTCGCCAGCATCAGAAAGACCTCCAGGACTCACAAGATCAAGTGGATATATTGTTCAATCATCAACGGAAATTTACCCACTATGAAGAGAGAAGCAATAATAGTGAAGCCCCTAAAGGTAAAAGCATACAGTATTTTTTGCAGTCTACTTACAGGAATATAGGAACATCATGACATATAAAAAAACTCTGCGGCTCTTGTAGCGTGCTTGTATCGGCCACACTGACATGTTTCATCCAATGTGGAAACATGTCAGGCTGGCCGATACAAGCACACTAAGAGCCGCAGAGTTTTTTTATATGTCATAATGTTCCTATATTCCTGTAAGTAGACTACAAGATTGATAGCACGTTGGTGCGGTGTGCTTTTGCTTTGCACATTGAAGCTTGGTGGATGTTTCACATCGCCTTTTTATCAGTTTTATCACATATTGGGGCAGATCCTCAAAGAAATTACGCAGCGTAATTTCAAATTTCGCACGTCGTATCTTTGTTTTGGTATCCACCAAACAAGATACGACGGCATCTGTGTTAGATCCGATAGGCGTACGCCTTAGTACGCCGTCGGATCTTAGATGCAATTTTCCGGCGGCCGCTAGGTGGCGTTTCCGTTTTATTCCGCGTTGAGTATGCAAATTAGCTATTTCCAACGATCCACGAACATACGAGCGGCCGTTGCATTTTTTTACGTTGTTTCCGTTCGGCTTTTTCCGGCGTATAGTTAAAGCTGCTATATGGTGGCGTACTCAATGTTAAGTATGGCCGTCCGTCCCGCGTCTAATTTAGAAAATTTTACATTGTTGGCGTAAGTCGTCCGTGAATGGGGTTGGACGCCATTTACGTTCACGTCAAAACCATGCGACGTCATTTAGCGCAATGCACGGCGGGAAATTTTAGGGACGGCGCATGCGCAGTTTGTTCGGCGCAGGGACGCGCTTCATTTAAATGAAACACGCCCCCTACCCGCCGCATTTGAATTCCGCACCCTTACGCCGCGAGAGATACACTACACCGCCGTAACTCACGGCGCAAATTCGTTGAGGATTCAAACTAAGCCAAAGTAAGTTACAGCGGCGTAGCGTATATGACATCTGCGCCGGGCGCAGCGTAGGTACGTGGATCTACCCCATTGACTTTATATATGTAGCGCCTGGTTACTTTCTAAATTTAGAGGGGGTCAGAGAGTTATTCAGCTCTGACCATGTTGATTTGTTCCAATTTGGGTCTCTGTCTCAGCTTTGGCTGTGCTGTGGGTCCATTCTGCTGTTCTTGGGGTGCTGATCTCACCCCGGGTCGGCAGGTGGCAGCAGTGGAGTCAAGGATTAGGTGCTCTTGCCCAGCAGCCTATCAGGAGGGTTCGGCCTCGCTGTGCATGCTGGGAGAGAGTTTTTATGAGGCAGACGCCACCTTCCTGGGTCTCGCCTCGTGTGGCGCCCACCTTTAGGGTAGCCACGTCACGCCTCTCCGGCGAATGGCCTTTCCGGGCCGGGGTTGCGCGTGCAACGCAAGGATCCTGGCTTCGGGACCACGTTGGCCCGTAGCAATTGATCTGCCGCTTGGGGACTCAGTAATCGACTGGGTCCCACCTAAGAAGGTCCTGGGTCGTCCATCCAGTTGGAGGAGGCCGTACAGTGGACAGTCTGCCTGAAGAGTACCAAGAGAGGCTGGTGTTCCGATAGGGGCCTGACTATCCATTGGGGACCAGGGGAACTGGACACTGAAAGGCTGGATGTTGGCCGCCCGTCAGTCGGTACCCAAATTCAAAACTACCTGAAAGAGATCCAGGTGCCAAGTCTAAGGAGGATTATCTCCGCTGTTCATTTACCAGGAGGGTCTGTGGCAGAGACTTTTCTTCCTAAGGTTCGAGTGACATTCTGGCTGCCAGGCTGGTGAGAGAGGCCTGTCCAGGAGCACTATACCCACTCTGGCAGGAGTGGTGAAAGAGACATTACACGTGGGAGCAGGACTGTTTCCCAATTTCTGACATCTGGATCAGCTATCTTCATTTCTTCTAAACCTCTACTTTTCACCAAAGTTTTATTGTATCTACCCGGCTGGGTAATAAAGAGCACAGAAAAAGACACCCGTCATGGACATTCCGTTACTACAACTTTCACCAAACAACCCTAGACATCAGAGAAACACGACGTAACGTGCCGCCCAAAACAAACCAGCAGCTCCTTCGGGGGTAGTGCTACATATACATGGACTATCACATTGCCATTATTTATTTTCACTGAAGCGCTGCATTTTGGACTATTATATTTGTGTTTGCCAAATCAACAAACTGTGCTAGCTGTACAAATTCCTTCTTGCTTCCAAAAGTTAGCACAGATATTCGTACACCCTGCTTTTATAACAGTGTAAATTTGCTGTCTCCTCAAAATAACTCAACACACAGCCATTAATGTCTAAACCGCTGGCAACAAAAGTGAGTACACCCCTAAGGCCTCGTACACACCACCGGATCTATCCGCTGGAATAGATCCGCGGATCAGTTCCAGCGGATAAATCCGGTCGTCTGTACGGCCTATCGGATATTTATCCGCGGACATTTCTCGGCCCGATCGATTTCAAGCGGATATAAATTTCTTAGCATGCTAAGAAATTTATCCGCTTGAATCGGGTCCAGCGGATTGATCCGGTGGTCTGTACAGACTCACCGGATCAATCCGTCCGCTCCCCTCGTAATGATTCGACGCATGCGTGGAGGTACTTACATTCCAGCGTCGCGCACATCGCTGCGTCATCATCGCAGCGACGGAGCGACACGTTACCGCGGATGAATTCCGCGCGGATTTTGATCCGATGGTGAGTACACGCCATCGGATCCAAATCCAGAGGAGGAATCTCCGCTGGAAATGGTCCGGCGGACCGTTTCCAGCGGAGATCCCCTCGTGTGTACGGGGCCTAAGTGAAAATTTCCAAATTGGGCCCAAAGTGTCAATATTTTGTGTGGCCATCATTATTTTCCAGCACTGCCTTAACCCTCTTGGGCATGGAGTTCACCAGAGCTTCACAGGTTGCCACTGGAGTCCTCTTCCACTCCTCCATCATGACATCACAGAGCTTACGGATGTTAGAGACCTTGCGCTCCTCCACCTTCCGTTTGAGGATGCCCCACAGATGATCAATAGGGTTTAGGTCTGGGGACATGCTTGGCAAGTCCATCACCTTTACCCTCAGCTTCTTTAACAAGGCAGTGGTCATCTTTGAGGTGTGTTTGGGCTCGCTATGTTGGAATACTGCCCTGTGGCCCAGTCTCTAAATGGAGGGGATCATGCTCTGCTTCAGTATGTCACAGTACATGTCGGCATTCATGGTTCCCTCAATGATCTGTAGCTCCCCAGTGCCGGCAGCCCTCATGCAGCCCCAGACCACGACACTTCCACCACCATCCTTGACTGTAGGCAAGACACACTTGTCTTTGTACTCCTCACCTGGTTGCCCCCACACACGCTTGTCACCATCTGAACCAAATACGTTTATCTTGGTCTCATCAGACCACAGGACATGGTTCCAGTAATCCATGTCCTTAGTCTGCTTGTCTTTAGCAAACTGTTTTCAGGCATTCTTGTGCATCATCTTTAGAAGAGGCTTCCTTCTGGGATGACAGCCATGCAGACCAACTTTATGCAGTGTGCAGCGTATGGTCTGAGCACCGACAGGCTGACCCCCCACCCCTTCAACCTCTGCAGCAATGCTGGCAGCACTCATATGTCTATTTCCCAAAGATAACCTCTGGATATGATGCTGAGCATGTGCACTCAACTTTTTTGGTCGACCATGGCGAGGCCTGTTCTGAGGCCTGTCCTGTTAAACCGCTGTATGGTCTTGGCCACCGTGCTACAAGTCAGTTTCAGGGTCTTGGCAATCTACAACCTTGTAACACTAAGGCCCCATACTCACGAGCAAACATGTCTGCTGAAACTGGCCCGCAGGCCAGTTTCAGCAGACATGTTTGGTCGTGTGTGGGCGCGAGCGGGCCGAATTCCAGCAAACATTTGCCCGCCGGGCCTTTTCCCAGCAGACAAATATTCCTGGACTTGTTTTAAAACAGCCCGCTGGAATTCAGCCCGCTCGGACATGTACGGTCGTCAGTACAGACCTACCGTACATGTCCAGCCGCCCGCCGTGCCTCGCATGCGTCGAATGACTTCGACGCATGCGTGGAAGCATTTTAAAGGCGGGCCGCCCACGTCGCCGCGTCATTGTCGCGGCGACACCGCGTCATCGACGCGGCGACACCGCGGACACGCCCCGCGTATTGTTTACGCGCGGACTTCTGTACGATGGTGTGTACAACCATCGTACAGAAGCCCTCTGGCAGACATGTATGGTGAAAACGGTCCGACGGACCGCTTTCACCATACATGTTTGGTCGTGAGTACCCGGCCTCACGAGTCACATGACACTGGGGAGGGAAAATGGATAATTGGGCCCAATTTGGAATTTTTTACTTAGGGGTGTATTCACTTTTGTTGCCAGCGGTTTAGACATTAATGGCTGTTGTTATTTTGAGGGGACAGCAAATGTACACTGTTATACAAGCTGTACACTCACTACTTTACATTGTAGAAAAGTGTCATTTCAGATAGTGTTAACTGTATTAGTGAATTTAACTACACTAATACATTGAAGCCAACTCCAGCTCACACTTTATAATCAGTTACAGCAAACAGTTTATTTTTCCATTTGGGCTAAGGGTTTTACATAAATAAATAAAAGCTGATCATTTGCTGTAAGTATCCCTGTCAGTGGTAAATGGTTTGTCTCACCCATGTAAAGTGGTACATTCTGCTGGAGAGCTTGTGCTTTTAAAAAACAATAGACTTGCTGGATCGCTAGATGATAATAAAAGAAAGAAAGCCTAAAACAAAAAATGGAATGCAAGCATCACATCTAAGAATGGGTAAGCAGAAATACTAAGGGCCGGATTCAGATAGCTGAGCGCATCTTTATGCCGGCGTAGCGCATCTCATATGCGCTACGCCGACGTAACACAGAGAGGCAAGAACAATGGGCCTGATCCACAAACGAGATACGACGGCGTATCTCTGTTTCTAACTATGCGACTGATTCATAGAATCAGTTACGCATAGCTAGACCTAAGATCCGACAGGTGTAATTGAATTACACTGTCGGATCTTAAGGATGCAATTCTAGGCCGGCCGCTAGGTGGCGAGGCCATTGCGGCCGGCGTAGAATATGCAAATGAAGATTTACGGCGATCCCCGAACGTCCCGAACGGCCTGTCGATCTAAATCTACGTCGTTTACGTCGGGTTACGCCGCGTAAAACTAGGGCTGAGCCCTAGTTCTCTTAAGCCATGTTAAGTATGGCCGTCGTTCCCGCGTCGAAATTCAAACATCAACGTCGTTTGCGTAAGACGTCCGTGAATGGCGCTGGACGCCATTTACGTTAACGTCTAAGCAAATGACGTCGGTGCGACGTCAGTTAGCGCAATGCACGTCGGGTAATTTACCCGACGGAGCATGCGCAGTACGTCCGGCGCGGGAGCGCGCCTAATTTAAATGGGACTCGCCCCATTAGATTGGGCACGCCTTGCGCCGGACGGATTTAAGTTACACAGCTGCAAATTTCTAGGTAAGTGTTTTGTGGATCGGGCACTTAGGTAGAAATTTTGCGGCGGTGTAACTTAAATCGGAAGATTTAAGTTGCGCCCGATATTTGTGGATCTGGCCCAATATTCACAAAGCACTCGCTCCCAACGTTGCGCCGGCGTAACGTAAATTCCTAGGCGTAAGCCGGCCTAATTCAAAGTAGGTGGAAGTGGGCGTAATACATTTAAATAAACCGTGACCCCATGCAAATGATGGGCCGAACGAACGGCGCATGCGCCGTCCCGTGGACGCTTCCCAGTGCGCATGCTCAGAATCACGTCGGAACCAACGCCTAAGATACGTCGAATCACTGAACGTAACCTACGCCCAGCCCTATTCACGTAGTACTACGTAAACAACGTAAAATACAAAGGCTGTTCCGTGGTCTATACCTTTGCATGGGTTGCGCCTCCTATATGTGGAATAACTTTATGCCGGACGTACGCCTTACGTAAACGGCGTATATTACTGCAACGGGCGCAAGTACGTTCGTGAATCGGAGTATCTCAGTCTTTCGCATATTCGATGCGTAAATCAATGGGAGCGCCCCTTGAGGCCAGCGTAAATATGCACCCACGATACGACGGCGTAGGAAACTTACGTCGGTCAGATGAAGCCTAATTTCAGGCGTATCTAGTTCTATGGGTAAGGCGCAGAGATACGATGGCGCACATTTACACTTACGCGGCGTATTTCGAGATACGTCGGCGTAAGTGTTACGAGAATCCGGGCCAATATGTTTATTTTTGGGTTTAATACAACTTTCTGCTATGTGAATGGAATCAAGTAACAATTATAAAGTACCGTAGATGTTATCCCAATTTGGCTTCAAAAGTAGAAATACATTTAAAAGGTTTTAATATGACCGTGGCTTCCATGGGAAAAAAATTGACTGTCCAATTTAATAAATTAGTCTTTGGGCCAGATTCACGTAGATCAGCGGATCTATAGATCCACTCGATCTACCTGATTTAAGATCCACTCCCGCAAGTTTGGGAGGCAAGTGGGTAATTCACAAACCACTTACCTCCAAACTTGCGGCGGCGGATCGCAAATCCCCCGGCGGAATTCAAATTCCGCGGCTAGGGGGAGTGTACTATTTAAATCAGGCACGTTCCCGCGCCAATTTAAATGCGCATGCACCGTCCGCGAAATTTCCCGGCGTGCATTGCTCCCACTGACGTCGCTAGGACGTCAGTGGTTTTCGACGCTTACGTAAACGACGTCCGTCCGTATTCGAGAACGACTTACGCAAACGACGTTAAAAAATTCAAATTCGACGCGGGAACGCCGGCTATACTTAACATTGGCTGCGCCTGATAAAAGCAGGGGTAAGTATACGCCGGGAAAGCCGCTACGGAAACGACGTAAGAACACTGCGTCGGGTCCGCGTACGTTCGTGAATTTGCGTATCTCGCTGATTTACATATTATTTATCGTAAATCAGCGGGAACGCCCCGGGCGCCATTTTTAAATTGAAAAAAAGATCCGACAGTGTAACACAGTGTAACACTGTCAGATCTTAGCCCTATCTATGCGTATCTGATTCTATGAATCAGACGCATAGATAGGACCAGTGTAAGTCAGAGATACGATGGTGTATCTGTAGATACACCGTCGTATCTCTTTGTGAATCTGGCCCTTTATATATATGCGAATATTTATTGTATGAGTTCTGGTGGTGGATAGCACTAGATTAGCTTCATGTGTGCGTAATCACCGACAGCTGTCATGCCATCTGCTGGCTGAAATAATGAACTGCAGTGCAGCCACAGTCCAGTGTACCCGCGATGTCATCAGGCAGCAAGAACAAATTCAGCTCATTGCAGTGCGTCTGAGTAGAAAGTCCTTCCTTTATGAGGAACCTGTAAAGCTTGGTTATGATTCCATCATGTTTTCACATTCCCTTTTCCTGTCTGCCATGTGTGTGGACCTCCTGCCATACTACTTTAATGCCTGCCTTGAGTTTTTGACTTATTGATTGCATGTCTGCCCTTGGCTTAGCTTAAAATCTCATTAAATTTAATTAGCACTTTCTGCTTAACACAGCTAAATGCACATTTAAAATTCATATGTGAGCTGTTCTACCCATCAAAGGATTTCTAATTCTGTTTAACCTGTCCTGAGATTTATACAGACCTACCAGACAGTACAGCTAGCCTGTGACCTCACATTTCTCTACTGCAGTTAAACATGTGTCTTGGGCCTCGTACACACAACCGAGTTTCTCGGCAAAAACTAGCAAGAAACTTGCTGGTATTTTTTTTTTGCAGAGGAAACCGGTCGTGTGTACATTTTTCGACGAGGATCTCGTCGAGCCAAAAAGAGAGCAAGTTCTCTATTTCCTCGACGGGAATGGGGAAATTTGGCTCGCCGAGATCCTCGACAGCCTAACAAGGAACTCGATGAGCAAAACGATGTGTTTCGCCCGTCGAGTTTCTCGGTCGTGTGTACGAGGCTTTGGTCATCCCCTTGCCCTGTCTCAATTGGACAATGAAAAAAACAGCAGCACATGAGCACATGTGCAAGTAGCAGAGTCTGAGTGGCTCATAGTCCTGACCCTCCCACTCCTAGGTGTGTTGTGCTAGGGATTACAAATTGTTCAAATCAGATTCGGGAATTTATATTACCGTGTATATACTCGAGTATAAGCCGACCAGAATATAAGCCGAGGCACCTAATTTTACCACAAAAAAATGGGAAAACGTATTGACTCGAGTATAAGCCTAGGGTGAGAATGCAGCAGCCACTGTAAGCGGAAAAGAGGGTCAACAATGCCCATTTTTACGCCTCACTGTGCCCATTGCAGCCTCAGGCCTCGTACACACCAGCGGACATGTCCGATGAAAACGGTCCGCGGACCGTTTTCATCGGACATGTCCGCTCGGAGATTTCGGTCTGATGGCTGTACACACCATCAAACCGAAATCCGTGCGGACAGAGAACGCGGTGACGTAGACGACACCGACGTTCTCTCTCGCGCGAGTTCAATGCTTCCACGCATGCGTCGAATCAATTTGACGCATGCGTCGAATCAATTTGACGCATGCGTCGAATCAATTCGACGCATGCGTGGGATTTCGGTCCGCTGGTTAGACGTACTAACCAGCGGACATGTCCGCCAGGCACAGCTTTCCAGCGGACATGTTTCTTAGCATGCTAAGAAACATTTGTCTGCTGGAAATCTGTCCGCTAGCCTGTACACACGATCGAATCTGTCCGCTGAAACTGGTCGGCGGACCAGTTTCAGCGGACATGTCCGGTCGTGTGTATGAGGCCTTACTGTGCCCAACCTCACTGTGCCCAACCACACTGTGCCCATTGTCACCTCACTGTGCCCATTGCCACCTCACTGTGCTCATTGCCACCTCACTGTGCCCATTGCCACTGTGCCCATTGCCACCTCACTGTGCTCATTGCCACCTCACTGTGCCCATTGCCACTGTGCCCATTGCCACTGTGCCCATTGCCACTGTGCCCATTGCCACCTCACTGTGCCCATTACAGCCTCCCTGTGCCCGAGTTAGTGTACCTGAAATTTTTACAGGCTGCAGGTGTCCATTCATTGTTTAAAAGTCGCGGTCTCCTGCTGGTCCCTTTCCGTGATAGGTGTTTCCCAGCAGCCTATCATGGACGTCTTCTCATCCTCGGATTCGGTTTCCCAGCAGACACTGTGTTCAGTGTTCCGCCTATCACGGACGTTCTCTTGTCCGAGGATGAAAAGACGTACGTGCTTGGCGGAACACTGAACACTGTGTCTGCTGGGAAACCGAGTCCGAGGGTCAGAGGACATCCGTGGTAGGCAGAACACAGTGGGGCAGATCCACAAAGAGAATACTCCGGCGTATCTACTGATACGCCGGCGTACTTTCAAATTTCCCGCGTCGTATCTATGTTTTGAATCCTCAAAACAAGATACGACAGCATCTGGGTTAGATCCGACAGGCGTACGTCTTCATACGCCTTCGGATCTTAGATGCAATTCTTCGGCGTCCGCTGGGTGGCGTTCCCATCGTAATCCGCGTCGAGTATGCAAATGAGCTATTTCCGACGATCCACGAACGTACCAGCGGCCGTCGCATTCTTTTACGTCGTCTCTAGTCGGCTTTTTCCGGCGTATAGTTAAAGCTGCTATATGGTGGCGTACTCAATGTTAAGTATGGCCGTCGTTCCCGCGTATAATTCTAAAAATTTTATTTTGTTTGCGTAAGTCGTCCGTGAATCGGGCTGGACGTAATTTACGTCCACGTCAAAACAATGACATCCTTGCAAAGTCATTTAGCGCAATGCACGGCAGGAAATTTAGGGACGGCGCATGCGCAGTTTGTTTGGCGCGGGGACACGCTTCATTTAAATGAAACACGCCCCCTACTCGCCGCATTTGAATTGCGCACCATTACGCCACGAGAGATACACTACGCCACTGTAACTTACGGCAGTAAATTACAGCGGTGTAGCGTATCTCACATACGCTGCGCCCATGCAATTGTTTGTGTATCTGCCCCAGTGTCTTCTGGGAAACGCCTATCACAGAAGGGACCAGGGGGAAGCCGCGACTTTTAAAAAATGGACGCTCGCAGCCCTTCAGGCACACTGACTCGAGTATAAGCCGAGGGGGGTATTTTCAGCCCTAAAAAAGGGCTGAAAAACTTGACTTATATTCGAGTATATACGGTACGTACATTTAAAAATATATTTAAAGTGATATTAAAGTCTTGTTTCTTGAAACTAAAAATAAAAATAACAAATATATTATACTTACCTGTTCTGTGCAGTGATTTTGCACAGAGCAGCTCTGATCCTCCTCTTCTTGGGGCCCAGGTCGGCACTCTTGGACCCTGCCGAGTGCCCCCACAGCAAGCAGATTGCTATGGGGGCACTCGAGCTGAGCCACTACTCTGTGTGTCCATTCAGACACGGAGCTGCGACTCGGCCCCATCCTCTCCATTTCCTGATTGGCTCACTGGCTGTGATTGACAGCTGCAGGAGCCAATGGCTCTGGCTGCTGCCAAAAACCAATGAGGAGTGCCAGTCCCCGGAGAGGCAAGGCTTTTCTGGATATCGCTGGATGGAAATTGAGCTTAGGTAAGTTTTAGGGGAGGCTGCTGCATGGTCATCATTTGGCTATGGTGAGGTCAGCAAGTGGTTAACCACTTCCTGTCCGACCTATAGCAGAATGACGGCCGGGCGGTGGTTGCGTTACCCTGATGGACGTCATATGACGTTTAGTAGGATAAGCCGCGATCATTCATCCACTTTGACATCCCGCAACTCTGATCATGGTAAAGAGCCTATGACGCATGCTCTTTACCACGTGATCAGCTGTGACCATTCACAGCTGAACACAGTGTGTAACCAGGAAGTGCCGGTAAACGGCTTTTCTCCGATCGGCGGCTCATCTGTCAGAGGGGGGTCTGCTCTGATAATCAGTGCATTGATTATCAGCGCAGCCCCATCAGAGGTGCCCACCACAGCTGAAAATCAGTGCCCATCAGATGCCAGTCAGTGTCCATAAAATGGCCAGTCAGTGCTCACCAAAGTGCCAATCAGTGCCCATCAAAGGGCAAATCAGTGCCCATCAGTAACGCCAGTCAGTGTCCTAAACAGATGCCAATCAGTGCCCATCAGTAATGACTGTCAGTACCTCAATATCAGTGCTGACTATCAGTGCCATCTATTAGTGCCAATCAGTGACATCTATTAGTGCCCATCAGTGCCGCCTGTCAGTGCCCATCAGTGGTGCCTATTAGTGCCCATCAGTGGCACCTATCAGTGCCCATCAGTACCACCTATCATTGCCCATCAGTGCTGCATATCTTTGCCACCTATCGGTGCCCATCAGTGCTGCATATTAGTGCCTATCAATTCTACATATTAGTGCCTCCTCATCAGTGCCCATCAGTGCCAACTCATCAGTGCCACCTCATCAGTGCCCAACAGTGCAGCCTCATAAGTGCCTGTCAGTGAAGGAGAAAACAAAATTTTATAACACAAACAAATAAAATGTTTAGAGTGGAAGCTGTTATAGCTGCAAAGGGTGGGCCAACTCAATATTGAACCCTTTGGACTAATGGCCCGTACACACAGTCCGGATATCGGACGAAAACGTTCAACCGAGGAAGAATCGTACGATTTTCAGATCGTGTGTACACTACTTTTGAGAGCCGATCACGACAGTTCATCCGATATTATTCGATCGGACATGCAGGAAAATTTTCCTCGTACGATGCCAGATTGTATGATTTTCGTTTAGTCAGTACAGTTGTTGTCCGAAAATACAATACAAATACATTACAACACATGACATCACTTTTTTTTTCTGTCGTACGAGAATGTTTGTGACTTTAATAACCTATTCAATTTCTACTTGCGACTATTAAAGTGGAGTTCCACCCATTTTTTTATGTTGGTCTGTGCTGCATGCCCTAATCTCATAGTGTTCAGAATGGACAATTTTTATTTAATTTGTTGCTTGTAAATACCTTTATTTTGTAGTCCTTCATTACTTCCTCCTCCTTATTTGCCTAGGCTATTTGCAAGGGTTTCTGGGATAGGCATCATGTTTCCCAGTAGTCCTTGCAAACCTGACTGAAACCTATTACATTGCTTGTGCACTGAGCATGTGCGAGATATGCAAAGCTGAAATCCAGGAAGTCATACAGTCTGGCTTCATGATGCCCACACTTAAGATGGCCACGGTCTATTTCTAGATTATAAACTATTTAAATGCTGTAACAACCTAACAAAACGGACCTTAGTTTACAGACTAACTTTACTAGAATACATTAAGCTTGTGTATTACAGGGGTATTTATATTTAAAAAGTGAAATTGTGGGTGGAACTCCCCTTTAAGCGGAAACAGTCGTACGATCTGCCGTACGGATATTCGGATCGTGTGTACGGGCCATAAGACTGGGATGCCATTAAAGTTCATGTGCGTGTAAAGGCAGGCGTTCCAATACTTTTGGTAATTTTAGTGTATGTAAACACTTTAATTCCCCTTTTAGTAAATGAGCGTTAAAAAAAAACTAATGTGCAAAGTGCTGAAGTTCATAAAACCCAATCATCCTTAACTAATGCGAGTACATTAACCACTGTACAGCCGCTGCCCAGGGCAATTTTCTTAATTTTTCACACATTAAAACCAGCATTTGTGTTGGAAAATTACTTAGAATCCCCAAGTGTTATGTGTATTTTTTGAAAGCTGAGGTCCTGGAGAAAAAAAATGGCGGCTGTTTAAATTTCTTATGTTACACAATAAACAGATGTTGTGCAGCTCTTTATCAAACCCAAATTTACAGCTAAGAATACACTAAAATGCACACAAACACAATATAATAAATACAAAAATTCACCACACTCTGAATTAATAATATTCCTAAAACCAGTGGCCCAGATTCTCGTATCTGGCGTAAAACTGTGTGGGTGTAACGTATCTGGTTTACGTTACACCGCCGCAAGTTTCACAGGCAAGTGCTTTATTCACAAAGCACTTGCCTGTAAAGTTGCGGCGGCGTAGCGTAAATCACCCGGCACAAGCCCGCATAATTCAAATTAGGCGGGTAGGGGGCGTGGAGCATTTAAATTAGGCGCGTTCCCGCGCCGAACGTACTGCGCATGCGCCGTCCTGAAAATATCTCAGGGTGCATTGCTCCAAATGACGTCGCAAGGACGTCATTGGTTTCGACGTGAACGTAAATGGCGTCCAGCCCCATTGACGACTTACGCAAACAACGTAAATTTTTAAATTTCGACGCGGGAACGACGGCCATACTTAACATTGGTTGCCCCTCATATAGCAGGGGCAACTTTACATGTCGCAAATCTAACGTAAACGTCGTAACTTCACTGCGTCGACCGCGCGTACGTTCGGGAATTCGCGGATTTTGATAATTTGCATACTCGACGGGGAAAACGACGAAGCTGACACCTAGCGGCGAAAAAAAAAATGCATTTAAGATCCGACAGCGTAAGAACCTTACGCCTGTCGGATCTAATGGATATCTATGCGTAACTGATTCTAAGAATCAGTCGCATAGATACGACGGCCCAGATCAGGACTTACGACGGCGCACATTGCGTTGCGCCGTCGTAAGCCCTTTGAGAATCTGGGCCAGTATATATAATACTAATCACTGCTCATACTGCATAATCAAAATATATCCACAAAGGTGAAAAATCATCAGTGCTGACCCAATAATATTCCAAGCTATGGCAACCGTCAAGCTTTGGTACTTAAATGTTTTCATAGAGTGCGTTTTAAAAACCTTTATAGGTTATCATTGTAGAGTTAATTGGGAATGATGATCCTAGAATTATTGCTCTCACTCTGGCGTTCATGGCAATACCTCATGTGTGTTGCAACCGTGCAACCACTGCTTATATACACATGCAGGACCCAGAGATAGACTGGCCATTGGGACTACAGGGAGTTTCCCGGTGGGCAGTTGGCTCAGTGGGCCGGTTTCAGTGACAGCGGACCGCCGCCCCCCTCCGCTCCTCTGTCTCTCCCTTTCCGCAGCGCTCACCTCCTCTCCCTCCCTGTAGAGCTCACCTGGGGGGAACAAAGAAGCAAGGGGAGGACCAGAGGAGCAGGGGGGACGACAGAGGAGCATGGGGGAGGGGACAGACAACTGACTCAACCGCTATGGCCTGGGAGTTTCTCACTTCTGCCTAATCTTGTCCCATAAGGGGGGCACCAAACTGATTCTTTGCCCCGGGTGAAATTATGTCTAGCTTCCCCACTGGTACTGCCTATAAGAGTACCAGTACCAGCCGTTCTACTCTAATAAAGTAGAACAGATAGTGACTAGTGAAGGGGGAGGGGGGGATTGGGTGGCCGGGGGGGTGTGCGGGAGTTGTCTGGCTGCCATGGGAGAAACCTGTCAAAGTGGGCCAGTCTGGATGAAGTCCAGGGCCAAATTTTTGTCCCAGTCCAGCCCTGGCAGGACCTACATGCATGTTTACTTTGGCGTGTATGTGTGGGGAGGAAGGTGGTGCTTTTACATTTTTTTTTTTTTTTTTTTTTTATATTACTATTATTTTTTTCTCAATTATCTTAAGGGGGCTAACAAGCCCTATATGTGATAGTTTTGGGTAGGTGATAGGTACTCTTTATGGAGACATCAAGGATCTATTAGACCTCCAATGTCTCTTCTGCCCTCCAAAGCAGCTTATCAAGCACAGATCATGCTTGAGTAGCTGCTTCCCTGGCTGATACAGTTAATGTAAGCTCTGAAACCGGAAGTGGTGAAATCATTGTCACTTCCAGGTTCATTAGTCAAAGAGGAGACCGGAGAACAGATGTTCATCTATATCAGTGGTCTCCAAGTTGTGCCCTGAGGGCCGATTGTATCCCTTTGCCTGCCTTTATCTGGTCTTTTGATTACTATTCTTCCCACTAACACTAATATTGGGTCACTATTCCTATCAATGACAACAACAATATTACACTATTCCTCCCATAGTACAGAAGAAAATCTCCCTGTGGCCGCACATTAGAACAATCCCATCAATCTGTGGTGTACAGCAACCTAAGGCTGGGCTCCAACCAGGCCACGCTGAAACCGTTCCGTCGGACCGTTTTCACCGTACATGTCTTCCCGGGGCTTTCTGTACGATGGCTGTACTAACCATCGTACAGAAAGCCGCGCCTAAACAATACGCAGGGCGGGTCCGTGGTGTCGCCGCGTCGATGACGCGATGTCGCCGCGACAATAACGCGGCGACGTGGGCGATCCTGCCAGTTAAATGCTTCCACGCATGCGTCGAAGTCATTCGACGCATGCGAGGGATGGCGGGCGCTCGGACATGTACGGTAGGTCTGTACAGACGACCGAACATGTCCGAGCGGGCAGGAATCCAGCGGACTGTTTTAAAACAAGTCCAGGAATATTTGTCCGCTGGGAAAAGGCCCGGCGGGCAAATGTTTGCTGGAATCCTGCACGCTCGGGCCTACACACGACCGAACATGTCTGCTGAAACTGGCCCGCAGACCAGTTTCAGCAGACATGTTTGGTCGTGTGTACGGGGCCTCAGAGTTTAATCATTGGGATGGCACTATTCCTCCCACTGACACCAATGATGGGGCACTATTCCTTTCAATGACAACAATAATACTACACTATTCCTTTCAATGACAACAATTAAAGTATTAAAGTATAGCCTCTAGAGCAGGGGTGTCCAAACTTTTTTCAAAGAGGGCCAGATTTGATGAAGTGAACATGCGTGAGGGCCGACTATTTTTCCTGACATTCTTTGAACCATTAAAATTCGGTCTAAGTGTGTTCGTCTGAGCACCAATACACTGCCCAACAATATTTCTCTTGCCTTTGTTGCTGTGTGTTGTGAAGAGATGAGCTTGGGCGTGTTATTTGGATATACCGTATATATTTATTTTGTGGCCCCAATGAATCCCAGAGCGCTGCTTAGGACTAAGGATGAGCTTGGGCGTGTTATTTGGATATACCGTATTTATCGGCGTATAACACGCACAGGCTTACCATTGCCATGAATGCAGCCTTACCATTGCCATGAATGCAGTCTTACCATTGCAACCAATGCAGCCTTACCATTGCAACCAATGCAGCCTCACATGTGCCATAAATGCAGCCTCACATGTGCCATGAATGCAGCCTTACCATTGCCATCAGAACAGCCTGATCGATGCCCATCTGCAGCCTCGGAGTGCAGAGGGAGGGGGGTGGGACGAGTGCCGACACATTACAAACAGGAGAATCTCTTGTTTACTCTGTGGCCTCTTTAATACAAAGTCCCGCCTCCTATGATAGACAGAACAGCCGTCCAATGGCATCCCAGGAGACGGGACTTCCAATACAGATGCTGCTGAGTAAACAGGAGATTCTCTTCATGTAATCTGATGGCGCTCGTCCTGCCCCCTCCCTGTCCCCTCCAAGGCAGCGCCGATAAATACAGTATATATCTTTTGTGGCCCTGGGGGCCACAAACAATATATATATCCAAATCCCCAGGGGGGCTATATTAAATCAACAGGGGGGCCGCATTTGGCCCCGCGGGCCGGACTTTGGACATGCCTGCTCTAGAGTAATACAACATAAACATTATAATAAACGTACCATCATCCATGTATCAATGACAACAATGATACTACACTTTTCCTTTCACTGACACCACAGAGGGCAAATATTCCTCCCACTAACACCAATAATGGGGCATTATTATTTTCACTGACACCAACAATGCCGTAGTTTACTCCCACTGGCATCAGCACATTTTCTACTCCGGCCTTTTCAAAGTCTGAAGGACAATAAACTGGCCCTTTGTTTAGAAGGTTTGGTGACGCCTGCTCTATATGCTCTGTATCTAGCTATCCTGGCTGTTTAGCGCAGTCCGGGTTCCCTGAAGGAAGTTGGGGGGGGGGGGTAGGAGGGTTGGGATGTCCCTTCTCACCCCTGTAAAAATGAT
Source organism: Rana temporaria (assembly GCF_905171775.1). NCBI lineage: Eukaryota > Metazoa > Chordata > Amphibia > Anura > Ranidae > Rana > Rana temporaria. The sequence continues at coordinate 50,990,883 of NC_053489.1, forward strand.
CAGGTGCCTGTAGATCCTCCAGTCCCAAATCATATATTTTTATGTTTAACAGAAATCTCAAATCATTTTTACTGAGAAGCAACGGCTGTAATTATTTTTTTTTACCAAGTTCACGGCTACACCTGCAGCAATGAGCTTCTTAAAAACATTTTCTGAAATTAGGTTTTTCTACGGTCAGCAAGTGGTTAAAGTTAGAACGTTTTAATTGTTATGGGTTACTGCACTTTGCATGTCACGGTTGGTGTTTAAATGAGTTCTATGATCATAGTATATACTTTAATTTTATAACATTGTAATAGTAACTCAAACAATAGTTATATTTGACAAGTAAATATGTATAAGCTTACTTGAAAGACCTCCTTTTCTTGTGTGAGCTGCCTCTCCATTCGCCGTCTCTTTCCACAACTTCATGGATGGTGGGGAAGGATCTGGCTTCCGGATTCTGATTCCGGCGGGACAGGGCGTTGATATTGAGAGCTTAGATGATTGACGTCTGGTGAAAAACTTCCCATGGCGTACAAGGCGCGTCACCAGTTTTCCGTAAATAGCCGACCTGCAAGTCAGCGCTATATGGCGCCTGCGCAGTCAGCTCTACACAGCGGGCACAGCAGCCGTATAGTGCCGACTCGCAGGTTGGCTATTTACGGAAAACTGGTGACACGCTTTATACGGGGATACACTCAGCCATACACCTCAAACTAGCCATTAAGGACGCTAACGCCATTACCTACTATCCTTTCCATATCTATGGACTAAGGGTATCTGGGTTGTCGTGTGTTTAGGCAGATTTACCCATCTGCCCATCTATGCCTGATCTATTGTACTGTAGGTACTAGCTGAGTGTTTGAAAAAATATATCCCTGGACTAGGTTCTCTGTTCATTGCTTACCAGCAATTGACTACCATACCATTATATGCAATTTGGTTTTGCAATTTTATGATAATACTCTCCTATCTGGTTGAAACAAAATTTATTTGGGAATTACAACCTACGATAGGTAAACAGGAGACCGCTCGTTGATTATCACCAACGCGGGACCCCCTGTAAAGAGATATCTATGCTCCTGAGGAAACGCTAATTCCAAAAGCGCGCAACATGTCGAGCAAATCCTCCTGTTCCTCTGGATAACCATCTGGTCACTTGTGATATAACACCTTTATAATTATGCTTTTCAATTTAAGCTTCCTATGTTAGAATCATACAATGAATGTGAACCATGTGTGGTAAACCAGTTGTTAATTCAATTTCACTCTGTGATTTTTTATTCATAACTGTTTCTATGATATTTCTGTATCCGTAATAATTTTTTTTCTAGTTTTCTACAATTTTTGTATCGTGTGCCTTTAAAGCCCAACTCACTAGTTCGTAGTCCAAATTCTAGGCTCTCAATAAGAACGCCCAGTCCTGTGGGAATCAGAACCTGGAAGCCGGGGGGAAAAAAGCAATTAAACGGTATGTACGGAGAAAAGAAAAATACCAGCATACTGTAAATGTTGTTAGTATGCTGGATGTAATGTTATATAATTGTTTTAGGGTGAACCTCCACTTTAAGGGGGGAAATGATCAACATGTATAAATATATAAGAGGTCCATACAGTGAAGTTGGTGTTGAGTTATCCTCAGGACATTACAGAGGACAAGGAAAATAAAAGAGAGTTAACCTTCACATACGGAAAAGTTTCTTCACAGTAAGAAATGTGAAAATGTGGAATAGACTCCCTCAAGAACTGGCTCTGACCAGTTCAGTACTGTAGATTGTTTAAAAATGCATTTGTAAATGTACAAAATATAACTGGATATCAATATTTAGAGGTAATACTTACAGGGATAGTTGATCCCGGGCACCAGGGAGGAATTTTCCCCCCAAATTGGCTCATGCTCTATTGGGGGAGGGGGATTGCCTTCTTCTGGATCAACTGTTGGTATTGGATTGTGTGTATGTAGGTTTTTTATATGTGTGTGTGTGTGTGTGTGTTTTTAATTGGTTAAACTACATGGATTAGTGCTTTTTTTCAATCTGACTAAGTATGTAACTATGTATTCCCTGCAATTCCATGCATGCTTTGCAGCTTCTCCTTTTCTGTTTACTTTACATTTATATGGACTATATATCCCATGGTACCTTGCTGCCTGCAAGCTGTAATTCCTTTACTGAATCCATTTCCTGAAACTCCTCCTCTCAGCACCTCTATAGCTTGGAAGGCAGGCTCTGTGAAATGTGTGACACAGCAGTGCCTACTCACAGAGCACAGTAACTACTTGCCACAAAATGCAGTGAAGTAAATGTGTGGGGATCTTCACAAAGTAAGTCTACATCTCATTTATATTAATAGGAGTAGGCTGCAAGTAATTGAACTGCAATGTGAAAATGAATGCATGATTTTACATGTTCACCATGCATAATACTTTAACTACACAGTGGCTTAGTGGTTAGCACCCCTGTTATGCAGCACTATAGTCCTTGGTTCAAATTTCAACCAGGAAACTATCTGAAAGGAGTTTGCATGTTCACCCTGGCTCTGAAGGGGTTTCATCCCACACTCTGAATACATACTAGTTTATTGGTGTCAGTCTGAATTGGCCCTAGTATATATGCATGGCCAAGGACAGCTCAGGGAGGACTTGTAAAATGTTTAGGTGTCTTTATTTATAGGTTACATTATTTTTTGGTGAATGAATAGGGGTACTATATACAGTACCTCTTATGCCCCATACACACGATCGGAATTTCCGTCTGGATAAACTGATGGAATTCCGTTTAAGCTGTCTTGCATACACATGGTCACACCAAATTCCGATCGACCAAAACGCGGTGACGTACAACACTACGATGAGCCAAGAAAAATTAAGTTCAATGCTTCCGAGCATGCGTCGACTTGATTCTGAGCATGCATGTTTTTTTCTCCTTCGGAGTTCCATACAGACAAATGAAATGTCCGATAGAATTTTTTTTCATCAGAAAAAAAGATAACATGTTCTCTTTTTAAGTCCGTTGGATTTTCCGATGGAAAAACTCAGATAGAGCACACACACAAAAATTCCATCTGACTTTTTCCATCGGAAATTCCGATCGTGTGTACAAGGCATTACTCATTCACATAGGGGAAGGTGGTATCTGGGGGCCCCCTTATTTTTAAAAGGTGTCCAATTTCCGATAAGCCCCACAGATCCCCACAACCACAAGGCCAGGGTTGTGGGTAAGAGAGCCCTGTCCCCCATGTGGCCTGGAGGGGAGGTGCATGCTTGTCCTCTCCTCTTTCCTGGCCAGCCAAGCTGCATGCTCAGAATCAGGGTTTGGATATTGATGTATGGATTTTTATTGGGACTTTATTTGTATTTATTTATTTATAAAAACAAAATTTGAGAGGGAATTAAAATTCACACCAGAGTAAAGGTTTGTGTGGGGTAGCCCTTATAAAATCCATACCAGACTCTAAAATGTTTTTCATTCTTTCTGTAGAATGTTCTTCAGCAAAAGTGACATTTACAAAAATAAACCAAAATTTTACAGTTTGAATTATCAGCAAATGAGTAGACCACTTTGTACTGAGAGGGTCCTTTGAAGGAGTCTGTGTGCCATTTTTTTTTTTTTTAGAAAATATATATTTTTTAAAAGAAGCCAGCAGGGAAATGTCATTTGCTGGCAATTTAAAACCATTGAGCCTTTGTAAATGCTTTTTTTTAAAAATCCCTGCTTTTGGTACAGTGATATTTTGTAAAAAAAAGTTTTTTTTTTGCATTGGTACGTTCCCCAGGTCAATGGCTGCTTCTCCATGCTATTTTCTTTTTACAGCCCTTTGCCTTATAGCCCAGAAAATGGGCATTTTTTTTCAGTGGAGTTATGCACGATCAGTGGTTTTACACACGATCGAAAATTCCGACAAGAAAACTGCGATTTTTTTCTGACTGAATTTTGGTTCAAACTTGTGTTGCATACACACAAAATTCCCACCGTCAAGAACGCAGTGACGTACAACACTACGAGCCGAGAAAAATGAAGTTCAATGATTTCGAGCATGTGTTGAATTGATCCGAGCATGTGTGGGGGTTTTTTGCGCTTCGGAATTGCATACAGACGATCAGAATTTCCTGATCCTGATCCGTCTGAAAAACTTTTCCCCTTCAGAAAAATAGAGAACCAGCTCTCAAATTTTTGCTTTTGAAAATTCCCGACAAAAAAAGTCAGATGGAGCCTACACACGGTCGGAATTTACGACCAAAAGCTCACATCAAACTTTTCTTGTCGGAAATTCCAACCGTGTGTACGCGGCATTAGAGTTCGGAATCCGAACTTCTCTGGAGTTCGCTGAACCTAACCCAGGGCAATTTAACTCATCTCTAATGTGAAGTAGAAATCACGTAAATTATAAGCTCTTGAGTTCAGAAACGGATGTGAATGTACAAAATGTAAAATGTGGTTGGTATTGTATTAATACATATAATAAATATATAAAACTGCTTTTTAGGTTTCACCTCTTATGAAAAATCTCTTAACAAACCCTTACCAACATCAAGTGTTTTATTAGTACCTTTCTGCAGAGTGCTCTACAAAAGCAATATTACATTGTAGAAATATTGACATACCTGACATTTGGCTCTGGCAATAAGCAGAATGAAGAATGTGCGTAGAGATAAGAACTCGCTACACGCTATATGGGAGTCTTGCGAGTCAGCTGGACTAATTTAATTATAAAATGTCATGTATCTATAGTGTCACTTGTCAACTGTCGCCCCATCCATTCACTGTCGAGCTGATTTTACGCACGCTGCGCAAACACTGGTGATGAAGATTTGGTGAAAGGTGTGAGAATTAACACACTGTAACAGGAAAGAAGCAGCAGAGGAAGATTTATTACTGGAAACAAATAGCAATGAGATTTGATTGACAAGAACTGTAGGTGATATTGGCATACATGACTCAGACAGAGTGTTGGTGGATACCAGGTCAATGGCTAGGTCAGGTCAGGAAGGTACTTGTGGAGGAGGTGCCAGTCTGATGAATTCTGACAACAGACATCCCTCCTTCACTTATAAATGCTGCTGGTAAAGGAGGAGATAGTAGAGTTGCACAGGATCCAGGGAGGAAGAAAGCTGCCCACACTCCCAGTCTAACCTCCCAAAGACCACTGACAACGCTTGCACACATCTTCTTCAGCACCATAGACAGCTCAGCTCTCATCTTCAGCACCATAGACAGATCAGCTCTCATCTTCAGCACCATAGACAGCTCAGCTCTCATCTTCAGCACCATAGACAGCTCAGCTCTCATCTTCAGCACCATAGACAGCTCACCTCTCATCTTCAGCACCATAGACAGCTCACCTCTCATCTTCAGCACCATAGACAGATCAGCTCTCATCTTCAGCACCATAGACAGATCAGCTCTCATCTTCAGCACCATAGACAGCACCCAGTGCCAGCTCTCCAGTTCAGCACCTTGGACAGCTCCCCTCCCATAGAGTTCCATGATGGAAAGAGTTCTGGTCTTCTGGAGATATCGCACCCTATTCTCTCTCATCCTCTGCACTCTCATCCTCTTCAAGGTCCATTCAGAGGCTGCTCCTTCCCAACAGCATCCTGACCCAGCCACTCTCTCCAAAATGTCCCCCAGGGGTAGCCACTGGGCTGTAGGTAAGTGTTATTCCTTCTTTTTTTAAGGGCTCTTTGATAAAGGTTTTTGTGGCTGTCTGTAAAGTTTTTCATTTATTCAGGTCATGGTATATCCAGTAGTGGTAAGTCACATTCAACTGGACTTGTTCAGTGCTGATTACAGAACAAGTTCAGTTGAGTGAGACTAACTACTTCTAGACAGCTGTGTCATAGGCTGCCTTTTTCCGCTGCCTTAAGCTGGCCATACACTATACAATCTGTTAGTACAATCTCTGTAGAATCTCCTTGAGGGCTCGTTTGCAGCTCTTGCCACCCCTTCCGAAAAAGGGATCCAAGATTGATTGCTTTTCAGAGGGTGGCTGACAGACAGCAGGGAAATTATGGGGCACATCCACAGAGCGAGTACGCCAGTGTATCTACTGATACGCCGGCATACTTTCAAATTTCCTCAAAACAAGATACGACGGCTTCTGGGTTAGATCCGACAGGTGTACGTCTTCGTACGCCTTCAGATCTAAGATGCAATACTTCGGCGTCCGCTGGGTGGTGTTCACGTCGTTTTCCATGTCGGGTATGCAAATTAGCTATTTCCGACGATCCACGAACGTACGAGCGGCCGGCGCATTCCTTTACGTCGTCTCTAGTCGGCTTTTTCCGGCGTATAGTTAAAGCTGGTATTTCGTTGTGTACAGTTAGACTTGCCATGTTAAGTATGGCCGTCGTTCCCGCGTTTAATTAGAATTTTTTTTTTTTTTTCCGTAAGTCGTCCGTGATTTGGGATGGACGTAATTCACGTCTATGTTAAAAAAAATTACGTCCTTGCGACGTCATTTAGCGCAAAGCACGGCGGGAAATTTAGGGACGGCGCATGCGCAGTTTATTCGGCGCGGGGACGCGCTTCATTTAAATGAAAATTGCCCCCTAATCGCCGATTTGAATTCCGCGCCGTTATGCCGCTTGAGATACACTACGCCGCCGTAACTTACGGCGCAAAATCTTTCTGGATTCGAAATAAAGTCAGGTAAGGTACGGCGGCGTAGCGTATCTCATATACGATGCGCCGGGGCAGATCTTTGTGGATCTGCCCCACATGTTTTAACCCTTAAAAGCTAGCACCACCACACTCCAACCATGTTCATTGCACACAGTTGTAGTACGGACCTATTCACTTCAATGGGTCATATTCAGCAGCAGTATTGTCTACTAAATGTTACAAGGGGTAGCAACCTCTTTTAGCTGCTGTGTTGATTTTAAAGGGAATGGTCAATGGGGAGAGAAACTGTGGCTCAACCGCCTACTTTTACCGACTCTCAGTCGTAAAATGTGAACAAGCCCTAAGAGTTACTAAAATTATATCATATAAAGACAAGCATGAACAACCAATTCTATTATTATCATATCAGGAAGGCCCTTGCACTACATAATTTATGGTAGGTCTAAAAATTTTACATTTTGATTGCATAGCATATAGTAAGTCTTAGTGACTAGCTTTCCCAGATGTTCAGGGACAGTCCTGGGTTTTGTCCCTGGAAATGGAAAGCAAAGCAGGCACAATGTACTAGACCTATTGAGATTGATCACCATAATTTTGAATCAATCCATTTTGTTTGAAATTGATGAATGACAGTAGAGGTATGGGGTCGATTTGCTAAAACTGGTGCACTCAGAATCTGGTGCAGCTGTGCATGGTAGCCAATCAGCTTCTAACTTCAGCTTGTCCAGTTAAACTTTGGCAATTAAACCTAGAAGCTGATTGGTTGGAGTTGCACCAGATTTTGCACTCAGTTTTAGTAAATAAACCCCAATGCATCTTTTTGATATTTTATTAATGTGATTCTGTAAAGAATCATTTGATCAGATTGTTACATGAATGGCCACCATAAAGCAGATTATACAGAGACTGTATGGCCATCCTTAGACCACATTGAAAATTACATTCTTAGACCGTCTCCTGTGTTCCCACCTATTATTTTAGTAGTAGTAAATATTTATTATGCAGAATCCCTATAAGCTCCATTTTAGAATTAGATACATTGCTAACACGGTGACTAGTAAAATGAGTATGTTCCAGTTAGAGAAGACACAGTTCCATGAGAATTTTTATTTATTTATGTTGCTCTTTGCTTGCTTTTTAGCACGCCTAATTGACTATTATGTCTGTCAGTTGTTTAGCTGGTGACCTTGCTGTATAGAGTGGCTTCCTACTCTGCACCTTTATACTGGAGGTCATTCTTTACTCTGCACCTTTACACTGGAGGTCATTCTATACTCTGCACCTTTACACTGGAGGTCATTCTATACTCTGCACCTTTACACTGGAGGTCATTCTATACTCTGCACCTTTACACTGGAGGTCATTCCATACTCTGCACCTTTACACTGGAGGTTATTCTATACTCTGCACCTTTACACTGGAGGTTATTCCATACTCTGCACCTTTACACTGGAGGTCATTCTATACTCTGTACCTTTACAGTGGAGGTCATTCTATACTCTGCACCTTTACACTGGAGGTCATTATATACTCTGTACCTTTACACTGGAGGTTATTCTATACTCTGCACCTTTACACTGAGGTCATTCTATACTCTGCACCTTTACACTGGAGGTTATTCCATACTCTGCACCTTTACACTGGAGGTCATTCTATACTCTGCACCTTTACACTGGAGGTCATTCTATACTCTGCACCTTTACACTGGAGGTTATTCCATACTCTGCACCTTTACACTGGAGGTCATTCTATACTCTGTACCTTTACAGTGGAGGTCATTCTATACTCTGCACCTTTACACTGGAGGTCATTATATACTCTGTACCTTTACACTGGAGGTCATTCTATACTCTGTACCTTTACAGTGGAGGTCATTCTATACTCTGTACCTTTACTCTGCACCTTTACACTGGAGGTCATTCTATACTCTGCACCTTTACACTGGAGGTCATTCTATACTCTGCACCTTTACACTGGAGGGCATTCTATATTCTGCATCTATACACTGGAGGTCATTCTATACTCTGCACCTTTACACTGGATGTCATTCTATACTCTGCATCTATACACTGGAGGTTATTCTATACTCTGTACCTTTACACTGGAGGGCATTCTATATTCTGCATCTATACACTGGAGGTCATTCTATACTCTGCACCTTTACACTGGATGTCATTCTATACTCTGCATCTATACACTGGAGGTTATTCTATACTCTGCACCATTACACTGGATGTCATTCTATACTCTGCATCTATACACTGGAGGTAATTCTATACTCTGCACCTTTACACTGGAGATCATTCTATACTCTGCACCTTTACACTGGAGATCATTCTATACTCTGCACCTTTACACTGGAGATCATTCTATACTCTGCACCTTTACACTGGAGGTTATTCCATACTCTGCACCTTTACACTGGAGATCATTCTATACTCTGCACCTTTACACTGGAGGTTATTCCATACTCTGCACCTTTACACTGGAGGTTATTCCATAATCTGCACCTTTACACTGGAGATCATTCTATACTCTGCACCTTTACACTGGAGGTCAAGTATGATGTAGAGTACTTGCAGCACATTATTGTAATTGGCTGTTTTTTCTAAAACGTGTTCAGTTCGTTTTTTGGTATTATGGTAATTACAAAGCACATACTATTGGGTTATTTCTTTATTTATTATTTAAATAAATGGGACTAAATAGAAAACAGGATACTGCACTGCTCTAAAACGTGCACTGCCATGTAAAAATATAGGGGCAGATCCAAAGAGCGAGTACGCCGGCGTATCTACTGATACGCCGGCGTACTTTCAAATTACCCGCGTCGTATCTTTGGTTTGAATCCTCAAACGAAGATACGACGGCATCTGGGTTAGATCCGACAGCTGTACGTCTTCGTACGCCTTCGGATCTGAGATGCAATACTTCGGCGTCCGCTGGGTGGCGTTCATGTTTTTTCCCGTGTCGGGTATGCAAATTAGCTATTTCCGACGATCCACAAACGTGCGAGCGGCCGGCGCATTTTTTTACGGCGTCTCTAGTCGGCTTTTTCAGGCGTATAGTTAAAGCTGGTATTTCGTCGCGTATAGTTAGACCTGCCATGTTAAGTATGGCCGCCGTTCCCGCGTTTATTTTGATTTTTTTTTTTGCGTAAGTCGTCCGTGAATCGGGATGGACGTAATTCATGTCAAAGTTAAAAAAAAATGACGTTGTTGCGACGTCATTTAGCGCAATGCACGGCGGGAAATTTTGAAACGGAGCATGCGCAGTTCATTCGGCGCGGGGACGCGCTTCATTTAAATGAAACACGCCCCCTAATCGCCAATTTGAATTCCGCCGCCAGAGATAGACTACGCCGCCATAACTTACGGCGCAAATTCTTTGGGGATTCGAACCGGCCAAAAGTAAGTTACAGTGGCGTAGCGTATCTCACATACGCTGCGCCCATCTATTTCTATGTGGATCTGCCCCATAGTTTATGACAAATAATATTCCTCATTATCTATATTTATTAGCCTGCTAGGTTATGTTCAAATAAAACTAGATATTAATAATCAACGATTAACCTGACACCCATCATACTATTTCTATCGGACAGGACTGTATTAAACGTTTACTAGATTTACAGAAAAACATTATTTTATTTTTTTTGCAAAATTTTAACCTTCTGTAAGGACAATTTCATTATTTTTTTTTTATTTTTTTTTGTTGTTTGGCCATAAGGTTTTTTTTCGTTTTTAATTACTTAAAGTCTCCGATGACAAGGCTTCCCGACAATGATGTCTTCCAGCTTCTACAATGCCAAAAAATAATGTTGGGCTCCCAAACTATTTGCTTATATTCTGGGACATGGAGATCACAATATCATAATCTAGCTTTGTATTGGCCACATTCGCCTGGGAATCCATGGAAGGATATAAGCAAGCCTGTGATTTGCGAGATATTTAGGGGTGAAATTCATTCTTCTTCTTCTTTATAATAATAATCATAATAATGCAAATAATAATAGTAATACTAATTTATATTATTGTTGTTGTTAGCATTATTATTGTTGTTATTATTAGTATTCATGGTATAATTCATGGTATAATAATATATTATATAATATTTATATTATATAATTATATATTATATATAATATATATATATACACACACACACACACACACACACACACACACATATATATATATATATATATATATATATATATATATATATATATATATATATATATATATATATATATATATATATATAATTATATATAATATATTAATATAATAATAATAATAAGAAGAAGGATAATATTGCACCTTTATAATATTATATTATTTTGTAAGTCGGAGGAAGTGCTAGACCTTTCAGAAAAGGAAGGAAAGGCTGCAATCCAACTAACCAGCAATTCATGAAATACATGCTCTATTCACACCCTGTACAGAACCTATAAGCTCTCCATAAGTAATATGCCTGCCCTGCCAATACTAATAATATACATTTATTATTTATGTATTATATTTATATTTATTAATATATTTATTAATTATGTTTATTAATATATCGATTGTGAAAACCACTTAGTGGATTCTTACTTTACAATGGCATAATATAACAGCACTAGTATATTTTTTGTACATTGGCAACCGATACCCTGAGCAGAATAATCAAAAATCACTATTAAAAAAAAAAAGGGGGGGAGGGGAAATATCACAGTGATAATTTTATTGCATAGTTCCTGTACACATTATGAAATCGGTATAATTGCAAATGAAACTTCCAAATGAAATGGAATTCAGCTGGCAGAATGAGGCAAAGGCAAACATTTTCAGGGCATAAGCAATTACACCAAAGGATGATAAATAATATATTATGCTCAGCAATGCAGACTGTGGAAGACTTTCCTAGTCCCATCCTGGGATTGTGCAGCTGTGCTCTGCAGTGTATTATATACTATATTATCGCTGCCTTTCCTATAGATTGTATAGGAGGGAATACGATGACATTGAAGGTTCTTATGAAGCAATTGCATTCAGATTTCTTTTTTTAAACAATTGCAATACTTACATTCCTGTTTCAGACATACATATATACCTGGAGATTCCCAATCAGACTGATCTGTAAAGTTCGTAAAGCTTTTTAACGGGTCCCCTTCATCATTAATATTTATTCATTTATTTATTGATTATTTATTTATTTTTTCATTATTATTAACCGCTTGATATTCCGGTTATTGCTGATTACCTTGTAGTTGTTGTATTGATATATTGCAAGGATAGATGCGCTCTGATTTCTACTGGATACTTAGTAATACACCAATTAATACAGAAGAACATTGAGTTTTAATGCTTCTCGTATATTTACATAACACCTCACACACTGATATAAAGTAATATAAAATAAAAACAAATGTTACAAATAGTAATTCTTAGTCTAGTAAATATTGGGTGGAAATTGAAACATGGTGAGGTCAGTACTTCCTTTACTCGCTAAAATCATCATAAGCTTAACAAGTTAATGCAAAAAAATAAATAAACAAATTGTTAAAAAAACAAGAAACAAAAATACAACACAAAACAACTGGAAACCCCACAATACAGAAAGAAAAATAATACCAGAAATGTCGGCATAGATATCTCACTTTTCAACATTGCCTTTGGAATTCTCTCATGTGAAAGTAAATAGTTTGAATTCACCCGAACATATTTAAAATAGAAATGAAACTAAAAAATCGTCGAAAAAGTAGTACATATTCTAACGAATACGTAGATTTACTTAAACTGGTTCACTGGTGCAAGCAGTGCATAGTAACCAATCAGCTTGTAACTTTAGCTTGTTCAATTAAGCTTTGACAATAAAACCTGGAAGCTGATTGGTTATTATTCACAGCTGCACCACACCAATTTTAGTAAATTTCCACATTGATAAAATAAAACAAGATAGTGGGGTAGATTCAGAGAGAATTTACGCCGGCGTGTCCATAGATACGCCGCGTAAATTCAAATCTGCGCCGGCTTATCTACTTTCTGTATTCAGAAAGCTACATACGCCGACATTAGCCTAAGATACGACTGGCATAAGTCTCTTACGCCGTCGTATCTTAGGGTGCATTCTGACGCTGGTCGCTAGGGGCGCTTCCGCTGTTGTCGGCGTAGAATATGCTAATTACCTAGATACGGCGATTCACAAACGTACGTACGCCCGGCGCAATTTATTTACGTCGTTTACGTTAGGCTTTTTCAGCGTAAGGTTGTTCCTGCTATTAGGAGGCGCAGCTAATGTTAAGTATGGACGTCGTTCCCGCTTCGAAATTTGAATTTTTTACATCGTTTGCGTAAGTCGTTCGCGAATAGGGCTGGACGTAATTTACGTTTACGTCGAAACCAATACGTCGTTGCGCCGTACTTGGAAGCAATGCACACTGGGATATGTACACGGACGGCGCATCACGTCAGGTCATCATACATTTACATAAAACACGCCACCCTTCCACATTTGAATTACGCGCACTTACGTCGGCCCCATTTACAATACGCCGCCGCAACTTACGGAGCGAGTGCTTTGTGAATACTGCACTTGCTCCTGTAAGTTACGCAGACGTAGCGTAAAAATGATTGGCTGCGCCGCCGTAAGAGGAAGCGCAGCTACGTGATTCTACCCCCATGTTTTTAATGTCAGATGTAAGCCAAAAACATGCATAGCTACACTGGGCATTATTGCATGTGATTTTCTGACTTTTAAAACATATATTAAAATAGCTACTGGTACTTTGAAATAAGCGCAGTATCTAATAAAACTGTCCTATAATATAAGGGATAATATGTAATAGTATATAAACCAATTCAGAATATGTAGCAACGTATATACAATTAGCTGGATTCAGGTAGTTGAGCCTAAAGTTAGGCAGGCGTAGCGTATCGCATATACGCTAGGCCGCCGTAAGTTAGAGAGGCAAGTGCTGTATTCACAAAGCACTTGCGTCCTAAGTTACGGCGGCGTAGCATAAATGTTCCGGCCTAAGCACACCTAATTCAAATTGTGAAGAGGTGGGCGTGTTTTATGCTCATGAATCGTGACACGACGTGATTGACATATTCCAGTGCGCACGCTCCAAATTACGCCGCAAAGACTTATTGGTTTCAACGTGAACGTAAATTACGCCCAGCCCCATTCACGGACGACTTACGCAAACGACGTAAAAAATTAAAAATTTGACGCGGGTACGACGTCCATACTTAACATTGGCTGCGCCATCTTTTTGGTGGAATAACTTTAGGCCTGAAAACGCCTTACGTAAACGGCGTATCTTAACTGCGACGGGCAAGCGTACAATCGTGAATAGGCGTATCTCGCTGATTTACGCATTCTAGGCGTAAATCAGCGTACACGCCCCTAGCGGCCGGCGGAAATAGGCAGCTAAGATACGACGGCATAAGAGACCTACGCCGGTCGTATCTTAGCAACATTTAAGCGTATCTCAGTTTGAGCATACGCTTAATGTTACGATGGCGCAGATTCAGAGTTACTGATACGCCGGCGTAACTCTCTCTGAATCTAGCTAAATAACTGCACTTGAGTGGATAGATGTGGTGTTTATTTCAAGCTCTGTAGCAATCATATAGTAGGCTAATAGAAGCTCATTGGGATTTATTATCACAAATCAGCTGTGTGCAAAATCATTATGTCCCCTGCATCCAGTTACTTCAGGCTGGGTGTTTTTACCAGTAGATTTTAAACAAGTAGGATTCTGTTTTCAGTTTTTAAATCAGTAATTACCTTTACTTTTAAAAGTATAATGTTAGAAGAAAGGAGACTCTGAATATATATATATATATATATATATATATATATATATATATATATATATATATATATATATATATATATATATTTATATGTGTATGTTTACCTAGTAGTACCTAGTTTTTATATTTTAAGTAATACTCATGATGGGGCAACATATGATGGAATTAAAGTGATACTAAAGGTTCGATCGTCCTCTGGGGTCCCTCAGCGGCTTTCGCGGCTCCTCCTCGCATTAGATAACCCCCTAGGAGAATCGCTCTCCCAATGGGGTTTACCTTAGCCACCGAATGCAGGACTCGGCCCCGCCCCTCGGCGGCCGCGTCATTGGATTTGATTGACAGCAGCGGGAGCCAATGACTGCGCTGCTATCAATCTATCCAATGAAGAGCCGAGAACCCCGGGCAGAGAGACTGTGCGCCCTTAGCGTGGGACATTCCAGGGCTCAGGTAAGTAAAACGGGGGGCCACTGACTGACAGAAGTTTTTTCACCTTAATCATAGATGTGCGCAGCCTATTGCATTAGGGTGTGCACCCAAACATATTAAAATATGGATGGTGTTAGTGGGGCAGAGGTTGGTGTCATTAGGGCAGTGGACGGGTCAGTAGTAGTTTTTTACTTTTATACATTTTTATTAATTTAATTATTTTATTCTTCCTTACAACTTTTTTTAGGAGTCCCGTTGGGGGGCTTTGGTGAAATATCAGCAGGGGGAATCTGCTCCACACGGGGTGATTAGGGTGTGCCCAGGCACACCCCCTGCGCACGCCTATGGCCTTAAGGCATAGGATGCATTAAGGTGAAAAAACAGTAGGGTTTACAACCCCTTTAAATATTATAAGGTTTATCATAGTCTCACTGATACTTACCATAAATCAATGTGGGTTGATTTACTGAAGGCAAATGCAAATGCAGAGCTTAGTAAATGAGGTGAAGCTTCTTTTTGCAAAGAATCACATGCAGATTTGTTGGAATGATGTTAGACTTACGTAAAGTGGTTGTAAACTAATTTTTATAACTTTACGCTACAGGTAAGCCTATATTAAGGCTTACCTGTAGCTACCCTGGATATCTCCTAAACCTGCACGGTTTAAGAAATATCCCCCTGTGTCTGCATGTGCCAAAGTGATTGGCACATGCGCACTGAAGCAATGACACGTCATGCTGCTCCTTCAGTTAGATGTGCCTTTACCGGCGGCTCCCGTGCACATGCACGGGAGTGACGTCTTCACAGCTCCGGCCAATCACAGCGCCGAAGCCGCGATACCCAGAAGTAAGCTCTGGGATAGATGTCCGCGGCCGCACGAGGGGGGGGGGGGGGGGTCGAGGACAGCTGCGGGGCCTTCGATCTAAGGTACGTAATACATAATGAACTAGTATGCTATGCGTACTAGCTCATTTTGCCTTTGTCGTGCAGGTTTTTGTTTTTTAAGGTTTTACAACCACTTTAAGAGAATAACAGAGCTCATTGGTATCATATAAGCAAAAAACAAATGGTACTTGCTTTGAGGAAAAGCTCCACTTTTTTCCAATCTGTTTATACCAGCTATCCTAAAGCCACTCTTTTTTTTTTATATGCCAATATGAATATTAAGGTGGTAGCAAGATTTTATTTACCACCACCCAGACCTGCTGCCCCTTTCTGCCAGTCTCTTTTCTGGTTTCTGAATTTAAGACGAATTGAAAACTTTTTATTTAAAGATGAATTGAATTTGAATTGAATTTGAATGAAAGATTAACTGAGAATATTTCCACTTCATTCAAAATCACGTACATGTTCATTTTGTTGAAGTGGTTGTATCAGGGTGATGTCTGCAGCTACAGGCACCACCCCAGTACTGTTTTTTCGAGCCGACGGTCGGCATTCTTGTAATAATGCAGCTAAGCAACCGCTGTTATTACAAGGAGCGGGACGGGATGTTCCCCTTCCGCCACTCTGCCCGGTGTCTCCCATCCCACCGGGAGACCAGATCCACCAGCCGGCATATCGGCTGGCTGGACAGAGTCCCAAACAAAGCCAGACTGGATTTTGATCAGGTCTCCGATGTAGAAACCCGGAAGCAACGTCACAACGTCACTTCCAGTTTACTTGGCAGCCAACAGCATCATTTAAAAAAAAAATCAGTATTCAAAAATGCTGATCTTGGTGTTTTGAATACTTTTAAGTGTAGTGGAGGGTAGATCCCTCCATAAAGAGTACCTGTCACTGCCTATTACTGTCACAGGAGATGTTTACATTCCTTGTGACAGCAATAAAAGTGATCAGAATATTTTTTTTAACCGTTTCAGCCACGGAAGATTTTACCCCCTTCCTGACCAGAGCACTTTTTACAATTTGGCACTGCATCGCTTTAACTGACAATTGCGTAGTCACTCAACATTGTACCCAAACAAAATTTGCGTCCTTTTTTCCCCCACAAATAGAGCTTTCTTTTGGTGGTATTTGATCACAGACATGATACAGGAGATGGTCAGAGACTGCAGACATAGTACAGGAGATGATCAGAGACTGCAGACATGATACAGGAGACTGTCAGAGACAGCAGACATGGTACAGAAGATGATCAGAGACTGCAGACATAGTACAGAAGATGATCAGAGACTGCAGACATAGTACAGGAGATGGTCAGAGACTGCAGACATGGTACAGAAGATGATCAGAGACTGCAGACATAGTACAGGAGATGGTCAGAGACTGCAGACGTGGTACAGGAGATCATCAGAGACTGCAGACATGATATAGGAGATGGTCAGAAACTGCAGACATGATATAGGAGATGGTCAGAGACTACAGACAATAGTTACAGAAGATGGTCCATTAGACAGACCCCTTTCACACTGGAGTTTTTTTCATGCGCTTTAGCGTTAAAAATAGCGCTGGTAGGACGTCCAAAACATTTTTTGGACGTCCAAAAATTTCCTGCAAGTATCTTCTTTGAGGCACTTTAGTGTGTGTATACACATTGGCGCCCCCACCTCTGCAGGCGCCTGGGTGCAAAGCACCCTATGCACCCTGCCTATGATTGGCCCTGACTGTGGGGGATGTGCTGATGGAGAAAATAAATGTACAGATGTTAGGTGGGGGCCAATTAGGCTTCTCTGAAGAGATGAGTTTTCAGGCATCGTCTGAAAGTGAACAAAGTAGGAGAAAGTCGGAAGGACTGGGGTAGAGCATTCCAGAGGATGGGAGAGGCTCTGGAGAAGTCCTGAAGGCGAGCAGGGGATGAGGTGACACGTGAGTTAGAGAGTGGGAGGTCTTGGGAGGAGCGAAGAGAACGATTAGGTTGGTATTTTGAGATTAGGTTAGTGATGTAGCAGGGGGCCAGGTTGTGGATGGCTTTGTAAGTTATTGTTAGTATCTTGAATTTAATTTGTTGGTTGAGTAGCAGCCAATAGAGGGATTGGCAGAGATGGGTAGCTGAGCGGTTTGTGAGGTGGAGGAGCCTGGTAGCAGCGTTCATGATGGACTGAAGTAGGGAATAGCCTATTTAGAGTAAAGCCAATTAGGAGGGAGTTGCAGTAGTCGAGGCGAGAGATGACCAGGGAGTGGATTAAAAGCTTTGTGGTGACATTACGGAAGGAATCTTGGAGATGTTGTGAGGGTTGAGGAAGCAAATTTTGGATAGCGATAGGATGTGGGGCCAAAAGGTTCGTTCGGAGTCCAGGATTACACCTAGGACCTTGGAGTGGGGGGACAAGTTGATAGTTGAGCCGTTGATATTGACAGAGAAATCAGGGGAAGTGGCACCTGGGGGAGGAAATATCATGAGCTCAGTTTTGGATAGGTTGAGTTGGAGGAAGTGATGTGACATCCAGACTGATATGTCAGCTAGTAAGTTGGTTATGCGCGAGGAGACAGAGATGGAGAGAGCTGGGGGGGGGGGGGGGGGGTGGAGAGATAGATTTGGGTGTCGTCAGAGTAGAGATGATATTGAAAGCCATGGGAGGCTATCAACTGACCCAGGGAGGAGGTGTAGATTGAGAAAAGGAGAGGTCCAACAGAACCTTGTGGGACCCCAGCAGAGAGAGGAAGAGGAGAGGAACTAGAGTTGTAAGTTACATTGAAGGAGTGGTGGGAGAGGTAGGATGAGAACCAGCGAAGAGTACAGTCATAGATCTTTACTGATCATCTTATATCCTCCTCACTTCTATCAACAGTCTATGAAAGATTTTAAAATTTCTTTCCAGCAGCCACTGAGCTTTTTACCTTCTATATCCTAACTTTTCCCCACCTTCAAAGGGTTTCTAACAATACCTCAAAATCCACCTCACAAATATTACTTGCGAAAGTAAAGTTCTATGCCACCACATTCTCTTTTAATTATTTCTAGTGTTCCTCACTTTTTAAAGCATAGGGAAGGGCTCTCTTCTCTTCTTTTCTTCCTCTGTCTTGTTTCTGTTCTGTTTTTATACCTTTTTTATTTCTTGTTAATTTATACTATGCTTACTACTGAATAATACATGACACATTAGAAATAGACAATATTATATATAATATATATAACAATGGCAATACAGTGGAACCTCGGATTGTGAGTAACGTGGTTAACGAGCATTTCGCAATACGAACACTGTGGCCCAGATTTACAACCGAGATACGACGGCCGATCTCCAGATACGCCATTGTATCTCTGCGTTGCGTCGTCGTATCTATGCGACTGATTCTTAGAATCAGTTACGCATAGATATCCATTAGATCTGACAGGCGTAAGTCTCTTACGCCGTCGGATCTTAACTGCATTTTTTTTTGACCGCTAGGTGGCGCTTCCGTCGAATTCCGCGTTGAGTATGCAAATTAGCTAGATACGCGAATTCCCGAACGTACGCGCGGCCAACGCAGTAAAGTTACGACGTTTACGTTAGGCTTTTCCCGGCGTAAAGTTGCCCCTGCTATATGAGGCGCAGCCAATGTTAAGTATGGCCGTCGTTCCAGCGTCGAAATTTGAAAAAGTTACGTCGTTTGCATAAGTCGTCCGTGAATGGGGCTGGACGTCATTTACGCTCACGTCGAAACCAATGACGTCCTTGCGGCGTACTTTGGAGCAATGCACACTGGGAAATTCCACGGACGGCGCATGCGCCGTTCCGCAAAAACGTCAATCACATCGGGTTACAGTAGTTTAACATAAAACACGCCCCCCTGATCCAAATTTGAATTAGGAGGGCTTACGCCGGCCGATTTACGCTACGCCGCCGCAACTTACGGAGCAAGTGCTTTGAGAATACAGCACTTGCCGGTGTAAGTTGCGGAGGCGTAACGTAAATCAGATACGTTACGCCTGCACAATTTTACGCGGCTCTACGTGAATCCGGGCCTGTGTTATTAAAAATCCTAGAGAATCTGTGTTGTCTCGCAAAACGAGCAGGATTCAGGTCAAAGTGGTGTGCAGTACCGCATTTAGCCTGAGGTGGGGGGGTGCCAGAGCTGGGTGGAGCCGAATGGCGCCGTTCAGAGCCGTTCAGA
Source organism: Rana temporaria (assembly GCF_905171775.1). Classification (NCBI taxonomy): domain Eukaryota; kingdom Metazoa; phylum Chordata; class Amphibia; order Anura; family Ranidae; genus Rana; species Rana temporaria. The sequence goes on from NC_053489.1 coordinate 51,010,759, forward strand.
AATGTTTGGAAAGACTCGGAAATACTCAGTTTCCGAGCCTTTCCAAGGTTTGCCCAGGTCAGCCGAGCTGTCCGCGGTCCTTTCCGGCCGTTTCCGAGGCTCTCCGGCACCTCCCCACCTCTGGCCGCATGCGGTATTGCATGCCATTGAAGTCAATGTGGAACAAATTATTTTCGTTTCCATTGACTTCAATGGGGAAACTCCTTTTGATATTCGAGTACTTTGGATTACGAGCATTCTCCTGGAACGGATTATGCTTGTAATCCGAGGTTCCACTGTACTGTCAAACAGACCATATACATTAAATATGTCTGAGCAACACATAGATAGCGCAATGTTTTGGTATATTGGGTGCAGCTAAGCAAAGTCTTCTGAAATGTACAGAAACTGGATAGCGCAATGAGCTTTCAGTTTAGTCCCAATTCCAGTCAGCACTTAGGCTGGCCATACATTATACAATTTTCTTATTCAATTTCCTTTAGCTTTACCTTCAACTATGTAGTGCAAGGGCCTGCCTGATTGCATATCAATTGGAAGTGTACAGGTCTGACCTCATATTATATGGTTTTGGTAAAGCTAAAGGAAAGTTTACAAGAAAATTGTATAATGTATGGCCAGATTTAGATGACTGACCTAATGAATTGTTACATCTCTTGGAGACTCCTATGGCAAGGTACCATGATAATTTCTTTATTCTGCATTATAGGGAAGCTATCTGAGGTGCCATCATTTGGTTGTGTAATGGTGCAGAAGTTGGGTTGAACTTCGGGTGGGGAAACTCCCAGAAAGACATTAGAAGCATTACATTTCACCTTTCTAGCAACCACGCCAAACTGAAATATCCAATTGGAATAGAGCTGAACTACAGTTGAATGAAATATTTTATATTACCTAACATATAAATTCAGGGTGTTATCATCAAATGTTTACAGATTAATTATTGGTATATGTCTTATTTTTTCTTATCCAGGGCACTTAATGGGCAAAAAGAGTATAGAAGAATATCCATATCTGTATGATGGAGGGGAGAGGGCTTCAGCAACTGGGTACTTGGAAGGGGATAAGCCAATGAATGGAGCTCAGTGGAAAGAAGCACTCCTTACTTTATTGAGAATGATAGAGTCAAGTGACAACCGAATTTCCCAGCCAATGAGAGATGTGAACCCTTATAACAGGAAGAGCTATGATTCTGAAGACAACGTTAACTACAAAGAGGTGAATGTTTTTATGTATATATGACTTATAGAGTAGAGCTATAGGCAAAAAAAAAACTTAATTTTTGATAGAGTAAGGGAGCGTTATAACCAACGCTGTATCCTGGCCTAGGCCAACAAAGCCCAGGCCTAGGGAAGCACTTTGCAGGGGGGCAGCACGGAAAGCGTCCCCGCCAGCTTGCGCTACTCTGTTAGTGTAACGCCAGTCTTATGGGGTGGACTAGGCTCAGAGGCAAATTAGTCTAGCGCCTTCCAGTATGCAAGCGGCCGGCATTCTGCAACTGTGGGGGGCGCTGCTTCTAATTTTGACTGTCCTATCATCCTGGACCACAAACCTTCCTCACTGTACTATATGTTTTCTGCTGCATCATAGGCATGGTTATATCTTCTTAGTCCACTCCATCAAATTTTTGGAAATTTGTGCTTAAGTAGAACTATAGGCAACACTTGTTTTTTTCATTTTGAAGGGAGGGTTATAGCCCCTGTCAGTTTATTTACCATACCTGTCCCATTGCAGAGATTTCCCTTCACTTCCTGCCCCATAGTCAAACAGGAAGTGAGAGGAATTCCCTGCAAATTAAGGGAATCCATTACCCCCCCTCCAGGCCCTCAGAACTAGTGTCCCCACGCAAAAATCTCAAGGTGGGCCTTAAACAACAAGGGGTGTGGCCATGACAGAAAGGGGTGGGTCATATTTTTAAATTAGGGGGTGCACGAGTTTAGTCAGGCCTAGGGCAGCACAAAACCTAAATACACTACTGGTTATAACCCCTGTCAGTTTTTTTTTTGTTTGCCATCTGTGTCCCATTGCGGAGATTTTCTTTCACTTCCTGTCCCATAGCCTAACAGGAAGTGAGTGTAAAACCCTTCAAATTAAGGGAATTCCCAGGTCACCAGAACTAGTATCCCCATTGAAAGATTCCCCTGTCAGGTCACCTGTGGCCAGGTGACAAGTGCACCCCTTTGGGGTCAGGGATGCACCACAGGGTAGTAAAGCCTATAGCCGACTGCTGCAATCAGAGAGGAAGCGTGAGCCCAAGATTCCCCAGAGCGCGGAGTCTAAGACCCAGCTTTGTGTTCACCAGAGCCTCTAGTGGTGAGGATGGCCTTCGCTGCAGCTGGATCCAGGTCGCAACCCCTGGGATACCCTAGGTCACGCTCCGCAGGGAGAGAGGGGAAGCAGCAACCAGGACACGCGATAGTGATGAGTAAGCCGAGGTCAGGGTAACAGGCAGACAAGGGTAACCGAGGGACAGGCAAAAGGTCAGGGTCACAGGCAAACAGGAGAAGTCAGGAACGAGACAAAAACGGTACACAGGAAGGTAAACGTAGCACACTGCAGACAGGAACTTAAGCTAACAACAAGGTTGAACAGCAAAGCAGACCTGCAGTGCAACAGTTAATATAGACTTCCTGGGATGGCCTGGGGTGGGGCCATACAGGAAGGAATGATAAAAAGGCAGCCAGAAGAGGGTCAGGCCTCTAATGGACACATGAGGAGAAGGTAAGCTGCCAGACATTATTGCATGTCCATGACATCCCCCCTCATCTATTTTCTGGGGATAACCCAAACTTTGAGTTTTTTTTCATTCACTTTCAATGATAATGGTAAACACGGCAAAGAGAGAGGGTGAATCTCCCTAATGATGGCACAGACAGCAATAAAAACCTAATAGGTGTTGTAATCCCTCTCCACTCTACCTAAAACTAAAAAAAGTTTTGCCTTTAGTTATACTTTAAAGCAGGGGTGGGCAACATTAAAGAGGTGGAGATCTAGCTGAACAATATGGGAGAAATCAAAGAACATCAGGCACAGTGTCGCCTCCTCGCACCTGATGTAAACCTCTAATTGTCATGCTATTGTGGCACAATCACATGTATTGCACGCCAATCATGGGTTTAAATCAGGTGGTGAGGAGGCAACATATCACCTCCTAAGCACCTGTCAAAAACACTGGGATCCCTTTTAAGAGGAGCAGCAGTGCCTGCTGCAGTTGTGAATAAGCCCTTAGTTGCATTCCGCAGCTTCACCCTTAAGGCTCATTCACACATAAAGTTGGGAAGTAATAAAACCCTGCGGTTGAGTGTACCCTTCTAATCCCTACCCCCTTTTGGTGCTGTGGAAGCAGCCAGAGGTGTACAGATGCTGCAGATGGAATTAAAGGGGTTGTAAACCTTTCTGTTTTTTCACCTTTATGCATCCTATGCATATAAGGTGAAAAAACATCCGATAATTACAGGACCCCCAGCCCCCCCGGTTTACTTACCTGAGCCCTCGAAAGTCCTGTATCGAGAACAAGCTGGATCTCGGCTCTTCATTGGATAGATTGATAGCAGCGCAGCCATTGGCTCGCACTGCTATCAATCAAATCCAATGATGCGGGCGCCGGGGGGGCGGGGCAGAGTCCGGCATTTGTGTCTATGGACGCAGAGGCGTCCTTAGGGGGGGGGCAGAGGGGGCCCTGACCCCCCCAACATCATGCTGTGCCCCACCATGTCCCCCCCCCCCAAAAAAAAATATTATTATTTTTTTTGCAATTTTTGTATTTTGCTCCCCGAGAGGGAGATCGTCCCCAGTCAGCTCTGTGGGGGATTCCTCCCCCTCCCTCTGCTCGCCGACACTGCATAATGCGAGCGCTCACACAACCAGATATTCTAGCCTGGACCGTGTTTAAGTGTGTGCACTGCAGACTGCAGTACACTGTAATCACTGAACTACATTATCTCCATCCCTTCTCTCCCCCCCATCTGTCTCCCTCCCCCTCTCCTGTTCTTTCAAAACATTCACAATTTACTTTTACTTTCAGTTAGGCAGATAATATACGGTGCAAATTTCTTTCCTGCATCCACAGATTGCAGGAAAGAAACTTGCATGATTCCCCCATCAACAGACAGTGGTGACAGGGGAATATCCCTCCTTCCCAGCAATTATATTCTCCTGACAAACAGTGATTATCACTAGTGACTATACAGCAACCACTAGTGATAATTATAAGAGAATCTGCTCATTAATGGTTCAAATCTCAGCCAGTTTCTGCTGAACCAGCTGAGATTTAAACTGTCTATGACTGGTCTTAGCTCTTAGGCAGCCCATACATTGATTAGCACTGTGGAGTGTCGGCTTCCAGGCGGGATCGGGCATGTGGGATTTCAAACACACCCAAGCCCATCTCTATTGGTTGTAGACAGTTGAGCTCCCTGCAGGTTGCTTAGCAGCAGTGGACCCTTCTCTGACATGCTGATCGGGATGCAATCCAGGTGATGCTCTTAGTCAAATCCTAGTCATAAATATCAGTGATTTTATTGATCAAAGCCCACACTTTACAGGCATAGAGCCCACATGGCTGCTGATCATACTGTTGATTATATTTATGTGGTTGTACTCTTGATGCTAATAAATACTGTGTTTATTAGATCTGACTGGGAGCATCACCTGGATCACATGCCGATCAGCATGTCAACAGAGAAGGTTATACAGCATTACTGCTGCTAGGTGACCAGCTGGGGGCTCAGCTCTCTATAACCAATAGTACCAGCCTTCCCCTGCATGCACCCATAATGTCACCAGCACTAGGTCCTAATAGACTGCCGCCGCTGCCAAGGAGACAGATGCCAGACCAGCGCTGTAAATAGCAGGGACAGGACAGCTGGGGATCCCCACTGTGGCAGAACACCAGGGCCCGGTGGCAAGACAACCTTTGCAACAATGATAGTTCTCCCACTGCTTTGGACCCTTATATTTTCTTGGTGTGCTGGTGACATATATCTCTTGTTTTCTGCCACCCTGGGGGGCCCCAGTATAGTAGGAAGGGAGCTCACTGTAGAACATGTGAAAGGGCCCATAGTGGGATCGTAGTGAAGGGCCCCAGGATATATATATATATATATATATATATATATATATATATATATATATAATTGCATTTTATAGTTGGCCCCCCTACTTTTGTCCCTGTCCCCCCATGTGCCCCCCCTAAATATGAAAGCTGGAGACGCCACTGTATGGACGGAAATGCTGGACTCGGGAGTGCACGCGCAAGGTAACCCCATTGGGAGAGCGCTTCCCAGAGGGGGTTATCTGATGCAGGGAGGAGCCAAAACAGCCGCCGAGGGACCCCAGAAGACGTAGATTGGGGACACTCTGTGCAAAACGAGCTGCACAGCGGAGGTAAGTATGACATGTTTGTTGTTTAAAATAAAAAAAAATCGAACCTTTATTATCACTTTAATCCCCCTTTTGCTTTTGGTGGGTTCTACCGCTTGCCAGTCGTCATTTAAGTCAATGGGGCCACTCTGCATGCTTCTGCTGGGTACAAGGGGTTAAAGCAGGTGGTGAGAAAGCAGCACAACACTGCCTGATTTAACTCCTTGTTTGCTGTACTGCACAAGGTTGCCGAGCATTTGCAGAGTGACCTTATTAACTTAAATGAACCCTTACTGTTTTGAGCCCCCTATAAGTCTGCTTTCACACTGATGTGCTGTGGTTTACCTGCACCAGGTGCAGTGCATTTGCAACTTTCCTTTAAAATAGACTTATGCATTAAGGAGGTTTGGTGTGCTTTCATAAAGTGCACCACACCTGCAGGATGTTATAGAAGTCTATGGCTAAGCACAGGAAAGCTGCAGGTACACTGCCCTGCACCCGCCGGTGGGTAAACCGCAGCACATCAGTGTGAAAGCAGTCCTATGCTATGGTTCCCAGTGTATTGCTTCATTCTCACCTGAAGATCTCTACTTTCCTGCTGCTGGGGCCCACTCTGGAGACCTCTAGCCGGGATAAGAGGTGCAGTTGGTATCACTCCACATGGGACAGGAGCCGGAACTACAGAGGAGGCATTGGCTTATATGGCTCTTGCTCTCTACTACAGCTCCAACTTTACAAGTACTTCCTCTGCATTGCACTCTGTTTGATGCTCTGGGATGGCAGATCAGCAAGCCCAGACCGTGATCTACCAGTCACCTGATCTACAGGTTGCTGACACATGCTTTAAAGTAATACAAAGAGCAGTTGGGTTAATGACTTTTATTTACTCCTTTCTTTGGCTACATACCCTCAATTACAAGCTGGTAGTGCCTGGATGTTGGTAGTTTTTATACCTTAAAGTAAACATGTGGATTCACGTCTTTGCCTACTCCTTACTGCTCCCAGGATCTTACAGGAAGCAGATTAAAGGAATGTAAATATATTTTAAAAGGTTTCCTTCACAGGCGTTTGTTTTATAGGATTGATGCTGCCTTTTTGGCTTAGGGGTGGGGGGTCTGACATATTAATCAGACCTTGCTTATTTGTGCAATTGGTGGGGTCCTTTGGAAGATGGGCCCAATTCCATACAGGTGGTCAGTGGAAAGCATGCCCTGCTAAACTGGTGGTCAGCAGAGAACATGGTCCTTGCACTGACGATCAGTGTAGCACCCCTCTACACTAGGGGGGAGGTCAGGGAGAAGATCAGTGTCAGTGTGTCCATAGTGGGCGCAGGAGCGCCGCCCCCTCTCTCCTCCGCACCCATCAATCAACAGTACATAGCTTCATGCATTACATAAAGCTATGTATTGTTGCCGCTTCTGCCCACTATTCAGATGTCCGGCCTCCTGTTGAGCGGCGGCCATCTGCATAACAGCAGTGGGCGTGTTTTGGAAGTGCCTGATTAGAGCGAGATGCTCTAATAGGCTTCCCGATTAGAGCCTGCAGGCTCTAATCGGCTTCCAAATGGTTAACCAGAGGGCGCACAGCCTGTGCGTTCCCTGGTTAAACAGTGCTGTGTTAGGGAATCGCTTCCCTAACACTGCTCCGCCTCTCAGCCAATCAGGTGCACCGGGTCTGGTTACTGGTCAGCTGATTGGCTGAAGCGACATCGAGGGCGGAAGAAGACATCAAGGGAGCGTGGATAGGACGGCTGACCCGAGCAAGGTAAGTGCTGGGCTGGGGGGAAACTGGCTGCATTTGGGGGCACAAACTGGTGGCAATTGGGGGCACAAACTGGTGGCAATTGGGGGGAACAAACTGGTGGAAATTGGGGGGATTAACTGGCTGCATTTGGGGGCACAAACTGGCTGCAATTAGGGGACAAACTGGCTACATTTGGGGGCACAAACTGGTATCAATTGGGGGCACAAACTGGTGGCAATTGGGGGGAACAAACTGGTGGAAATTGGGGGGATAAACTGGCTGCATTTGGGGGCACAAACTGGCGGCGTTTGATGGGCCCATTGGCTGCATTTAATGGGCACAGTTGCAGCAATTGATGTGGTTTTTTTTTTTCAGTTTGTTTGCGCCCCCCCCCCCAAAAATGTTGAGCACCAGCCGCCACGGGAGAAGAATGACATGTTAAATTGGCCATACACTATGTGAACTTTGGCTGGTCCATGATGAATCGGCCAAAACTCACTATGCTGGTGGCCGTCTTGACCCCATTCTATCCAACATCTTTAAATTGTTTAAAATAAGAGTGTGGGTAAGGTTAAGGAGGGCAGTATTTTATTATGATGCTAATATCAAGAACTCAGGGACCTCAAACTAGAGAGAGAAAAATTCAAAGCTAATTTCAGGAGTAGTTGATAAGCTTCCAGGAGAGGTAGTGAGTCAGTCAACAGTAAGTAGATTCAAACATGCTTTGTATAAATAGATCTATACCAAAAAGTAAAGCAAAAATTAAATTAAAAAAAAATGGGGACAACTCGATGGATCACTTGGTCTTTTTCTGCTGTCACTCTTCCGCGTTTCCTCTATTTTCTATGTAAAGTAATTAGAAATTTCCTTTAAATCTGTAAAACCATTATCTGATTGGTCAAACAAACAAATATTACGTATGTCGTCCTGTTTATGTCACCTCCTAGGAGGCTCCTGGGTTTCTGGAGCACCAGGGGAATGAGTTACTTGTAAGGTCTTTGGTGGGCTCCATGTCTGGATGGGCTTTGGCCTTTTTTTTTTTTGCCCCTTTAATAAAATGGTTCTGGTAGCAAATGCTGATAAACCAGGGAACAGTTATCATCATACTGTATCACCTACTATACCTTTACCGTTACTGATTCCCCAAATGGAGTCCTTTGCCCTGGCAGACCCAGTCTAAATAATTGTATTTGTAAAACCAAAACTTTTTATTTTTTCAATTTTGGATAGAGTAGGGACAGGTTACAATTTCCATCAGGTTACATGTCCCACTAGGGCAGTGTTTCTCAATTCCAGTCCTCAGGCCCCCCCAACAGGTCAGGTTTTCAGGATTTCCCTCAGATGAAAAGGCTGTGCTAATTACTAAGGCAGTGAAACTGATCAAATCACCTGTGCAAAATAATGGAAATCCTGAAAACCTGACCTGTTGGGGGGGCCTGAGGACTGGAATTGAGAAACACTGCACTAGGGGGATTTACCTACACTTGCTGTCCTGGAGATGCAACAGAAAACGAATAAGTATCTGCCTTAAATAAGGGGAAATCCCATCTTGGTAAGTTGTCACCAGACCATCTTTACCCATTGGTTGTTTTATCTTTGGCTCTTGCTCTGGTGACAGCTAGAAAATTTTGGATTTCCCACTTTTTTAATCTGTCCAGGTGATAGTGGCCACCAAACACAAGTTTTTCCATTACTTTACAACTTTACAGTCTATGTAGCAGCAGAAAAAAAACATGTGTTCATTAGTTTTAAAGACCCTACAACAGGGGTCTCAAACTGGCGGCCCTCCAGTTGTTGCAAAACTACAAGTCCCACGAGGCATTGCAAGGCTGACAGTTACAAGCATGACTCCCACAGGCAGAGGCATGATGGGACTTGTAGTTTCGCAACAGCTGGAGGGCTGCCAGTTTGAGACCCCTGCCCTACAAGTACAGAAAATTACCTGTCCATCTGCCAGAAATGTAATTTACTGTAAGCTGAAAACACAGCATTTTACAAAACTACTCAATTAATCCCAATGACATCTATCTCCAAAGTATGGGTACTAAGTTGTAGTTCCCAAGATAAGAACTTGAAGGGTTAAACAAACTCTTTGAGATAATATAGGAAGTCTGCAAAAACACACAGTAATCCACACTGATGTAAGCTGCTGCCTCCCTATGAAGTCCCGGTGAGGAGACTAAAAATGATTGATAAATGGTAAGGGAAGTTGGCGCTGCTGGTGACAGAGGTGTCACAGAAAACAGGAGATGTGTGTTTCAGAGACAAGAATGTCTGTGTCGGGTATCTATATTGGGGCTAGGTCCAATGGTTGTGGACTCCCCATACACCCTTACTAAGAAAGTCTGGGTGCAAAAAAAGATACCCTATTTAATAATAAGGGGTTGTATCCCTGTGTACCTAGGGGGTTGTACTTAATTCTGGGCCCTCAGCCTCCGCTGGTTTCCAGATATAAAGTATATAACTCGAACAAAGGCAAAAAATAATAAAAGAATAGAGCCAAGAAGCCAAACGACAGGATCCTGTGCAGGACGGCAGACCGGATGGTCTAGCTATATCCACCAATATGCTGAAAATGTAAAACTGGAATCCCCTGATATACAATGGAATAGCTGGTTGCTATATAGCCTGGTATGTAAAGGTAACTGCTATGCAATATATTAATGTGGCAAAAATTGGCAATTGAGCCTGAACCACAAATGAGCCTGATATGCAATGGATTGGCTGGTTACTATAATAGCCTGATAGGTATGGAGCAGTTGCTGAGCAGTGTGTAAGTGTAGCAAATGAACAAAATAAACCAAAATAAGAAACAATAAAGATGAGAAAAACTATCTCAATATGGAGGTATGCACCCCCTCTTAGGCCAGTGGCCAAAGTATTAACACTGCAAGTCCCATTAGTCCGTAAAACTCTGAGAAATCAGACAAAGCAATAAAGTGAACTATAATATAAACTCAAACAAGTTCCCACGGACGCCTGTATTGGTGACTTAGTGCTGGTTGTGATACATACCAGGCTATATAGCAACCAGCTATTCCATTGTATATCAGGGGATTCCAGTTTTACATTTTCAGCATATTGGTGAATATAGCTAGACCATCCGGTCTGCCGTCCTGCACAGGATCCTGTCGTTTGGCTTCTTGGCTCTATTCTTTTATTATTTTTTGTTGTCTCTGAAACACACATCTCCTGTTTTCTGTGACACCTCTGTCACCAGCAGCGCCAACTTCCTTTACCATTTACCAATCAATATAGGAAGTCTGCAGAGGACAGGAGAACTTCTACCTAGCATTACTAGGGTTGTTGGTTCAAATCCCAACCATGACACTACCTACATTAGTTTGCCAGCTCACCCTGTTCCTGCGTGGGTTTCCTCTGGGTACTCCAGTTTCCTCCCACACGCCAAAGACATGCTGGTAGGTTAATTGGCTCCTGTTTAAATTGGCCCTTGTACAGTTCCTTGAAAAAGTGCAAACCTACCAAGTCGGCCGTCCAACCTAAAGTAGACAATGGTCTTCTTTGGACATGTGCCAAATAAAAAAAAAAAGAAGTCCAAGGAAAAACATTGGTAAACGTATTTTGGTAATTTATGTTCCATGAAAAACGATGGTAACAATAAGACAGGAAATAGGTTCTCGTTGGTTATAGAGATTACATGTCATTATCAACTGTGTCATTTGCCAGAATAGTATTTTAGTTTGTCTTGTGTTATGGTCTGGTGTATCTTGTGAATGTGATAGTTGGATATCTTTGATTCATACCAGCAGCTTGTCTTTGCCAAACTAAACATCAGAACTAAACATTTGTTTCTGTATATCTAGATGCTGGATTACCTGTACCAAATGATGAAGGACAATGCACAAAGCTGAGATTGACGGCACCGTTTATATCATGGAGGAGCTTCTATTCCACAAGCATTTGATTGTCCCGGATAAATGAGATTTTATTTATGTAAACAATATTTTATGTAAATTATGTAAGTTCCCTTGTTACAATCTTTCCAACCTCCATAGTTCCAAAGTACGGACTTACTGGCCTGTTCTGTAAATAATGGTCGAGGAGGGTCTTCCAACTACATGATTATATTTTAGCACCTCTCTGGCAATTTCATTCCTTTTAGTTTGTAGACACAAAATATTTTGACATTCACAATAAAAATACAAATAAAAATGATTGTGGAGCCTTTAATTACTTGTTCTGACTAAACACAACATTTTGAAAGAAACTGGTGTCGGTGTTGCCAACCGTCCGTATTTTTCCCCCGTTAGTAAATGTCCGTGGTTGCGGAAATGTGCCAGTAAAAATAGCCGAGATCGGTTTGGCTTGGAACTGCACATGGAGATTGGAGGCAGGGGGTGATGGTGGCTGCTAGGGTTGCCACCTCATCCCTTTAAAAAGGAACACATCTGAATTACACAGGTTCTGAGGCTAATTTAATGCAGATAAGGCACCAAGTGAGTTTAATTACCTCCTTAATCAGCCACAGAACCTGTGTAATTCAGATGTGTTCCTTTTTAAAGGAATGAGGTGGCAACCCTAGTGGCTGCAGTGGCACCGCAGAGGGGGATGGAGGCAGAGGGCAATGGAGGCAGGGGGAGATTGGAGGCAGGGGGAGATTGGAGGCAGGGGGTGTTGGTGGCAGGGGGTGATTGGAGGCAGGGGGTGTTGGTGGCACCGCAGAGGGGGATGGTGGCACCGCAGAGGGTGGGGGATGGAGACAGGGGTTGTTGGTGGCACCGCAGAAGGGGATGGAGGCAGGGGATGATGGAGGCAGGGAGTGATTGGAGGCAGGGGGCCTGGGGGAGATTGGAGGCAGGGGGTGATTGGAGGCAGGGGGTGTTGGTGGCACCGCAGAGGGGGATGGTGGCATCGCAGAGGGGTATGGAGGCAGAAGACGATGGAGGCAGGGGACCTGGGGGAGATTGGAGGCAGAGGGAGATTGGAGGCATGGGGAGATTGGAGGCATGGGGAGATTGGAGGCAGAGGGAGATTGGAGGCAGGGGGAGATTGTGGCACCATAGAGGGGGTGAAGCCAGGGGGTGTTGGTGGCAGAGGGGGATGGAGGCAGGGGGTGATGTGACTAAATAATTTCCCCTATTATATCGAAAATAACAAAAATATGTTTGTTTACCTTAATATCTACCTTAAATCACATTGCTATTTGCCTAGCGTACTTGTTTGTAGCCTAAATACTGAAATTTGCACCTAAAAATGTAATTTAGTAACTTTTGTGAAATGCCAGTAAAAATGTGGCTGCGCCAGTAAATTTCGGGTGTCGTGCCAGTAAATTTCAATCTGGTAGGTTGGCAACACTGTGTGGTGTAGCAATTGCCAACCAGGGTTCTGAGGAAACCTAGGGTTCCTACAAAGGTTGCTAGTGGTTCCTTGAGCTGCGGCGGATAGACCTCCCATCTGATGGTACCTGTATAGTTCAGGAGCCATGGGCACATGTCATAACCAGCAGTGGCGGTGCATCCATAGTGGGCGCAGAAGCGCCGCCCCCTCTCTCCTGCACCTGTCACTCAACAATAGATAGATTCATGCAATACATGAATCTATCGTCGCCGCTGCCGCCCACCATTCAGGTGTCCGGCCTCTTGTCGAGCGCCGGCCATCTGAATTACAGCGGTGGGGGTGTTTTGGAAATGCCTGATTAGAGCCATCGGCTCTAATAGGCTTCCAAATTGTTAAGCAGCCGGCGCACTGCTGTGCGTTCACTGCTTACGTATTGCTGTGTTAGGGAATCGCTTCCCTTACACTGACCTGCCTCTGAGCCAATCAGGTGCACCGGGTCTGGTTATCGGTCACCTGATTGGCTGAAGCGACAGGCGTCACTGTGTTATAGCAGAAGATGATAGAGGACGGGAGAAGGGAGAAGACATCGAGGAGGACAGCTTTGACCGAGACAGGTAAGTGCCGGGCGGGGGCAAATCTGACAGCACACTGGCGGCAATTGATGGGGCAAACTGGCAGCACACTGGCGGCAATTAATGGGCACACTGGTGGCATTTGATGGGACAAACTGGCAGCACACTGGCGGCATTTGACGGGACAAACTGGCAGCACACTGGCGGCATTTGATGGGACAAACTGGCAGCACACTGGCAGCATTTGATGGGCAAACTGGCAGCACACTGGCGGCAATTGATGGGGCAAACTGGCAGCACACTGGCGGCAATTGATGGGCACACTGGCGGCACTTGATGGGCACACTGGCAGCACACTGGCAGCAATTGATGGGCACACTGGTAGCAATTGATGGGACACACTGGCAGCACACTGGCAGCAATTGATGGGCACACACTGGCAGCATATGATGGGGCAGACTGGCAGCAATTGATGGACACACACTGGCAGCAATTGATGGGGCAAACTGTTAACTGGCAACAATTGATGGTTACTGTAGCTGCATGTGATGGCACAGTGGCTGCGTTTGATGTTTTTTTTTTCAGTTTGTTTGCGCCCTCCCAAAAAAATTGAGCACCAGCAGCCACTGATAATAATAGCCAGTATATGGGTACACTAATAATCTTTTTAACTGTCAGTAAGGGGGCATTCCGATCAACATTGTAAGGGGGGGGGCATTGTTTCCACTGACCTCCAATATAAGGGGCATCCATCCAACTGACCTGCAATGAAGTGACTCTAGCAGGTGTTCTCTGTGATATAAAAACTACTTCAACGGTTCTTCTGGGGCATAAAAGGTGGAGAAAGGCTGGTGCAGCGTATAGTTGAACATTTGTTTCACATACTACATATGTATACATATAGGTAAGAGCAATGTTAAACATTAAGTAGATTAATATATGTTGTTGTCCCCACAAGGGATACTCAAATAGTTGGCTAACGCGTTTCTTGGGTTATCCTCTTCATCAGAGCTTTAGAAGGCCAAATTTAGTGTTTACATGTATAAAAGTAGATATAGATGGAGGACACTGTAAAGTTCGGGTTCGGTACGGACTTTGGGTTTTTCCCGAAACCCGGACCCGAACCCGAATAATTGTAAAAAGTTTGGGTCCGGGGAAAAAAAAATGCAAGGAAGGTCCCCGCAAATTCAATAACCAGACCCCTTAGGTCTGGTATGGATATTAAGGGGAACCCCGCCGTCAATTAAAAAAAAAAAAATGACGTGCGGTTCCCCCTAAATATCCATAACCAGACCCGTTATCCGAGCACGTTGACCTGGCCGGCCGCAGAAAAGAGGGGGGGACAGAGTGCACCCCCCTTTCCTGAACTGAACCAGGCCACATGCCCTCAACATTGGGAGGGTGCTTTGGGGTGCCCCCCAAAGCACCTTGTCCCAATGTTGATGGGGACAAGGGTCTCATCCCCACAACCCTTGCCCTGTGGTTGTGAGGGTATGCAGGCGGGAGGCTTATCAGAATCTGGAAGACCCCTTTAACAAAGGGGACCCCCAGATCCTGACCCCCCCCTGTGTTAAATGGTAATGGGGTACACTGTACCCCTACCATTTCACGAAGGAAGTGTAAATTCTTTAAAAAAAAAAAAAACACACACCGTAGAATAAAGTCCTTTATTAATAAAAAAAAAAGACTTTATTAATAAAAAAAAACTCCAGCGGTGATAATCCACTCGTTCCCAGCTTCCTGCTCCAACGTTGTCCTGATCCAGCGACGGGTGCGGGTGATCTCCAGCGATGAGAAGATCCATCCATCCAGAGCGCAGCATCGCCGACCTCCTCTCACCGCTGGACAGCCCAGCGAATGACGCGCTGAAACTGTGACATTACTTATATAGTGGAGGCAGGGCCACCCGCCACGTGACCCCGCACCCTCTGACGCACCCTCTGCTACGTCACTGGGTAAGCCCAGTCTTCCCTCTTCCTGGGCCCATTACCATTTCACACAGGGGGGGTCAGGATCTGGGTGTCCCCTTTGTTAAACCCCAAAGCACCCTCCCAATGTTGAGGGCATGAGGCCTGGTGCGGTTCATGAGAGGGGGGGGGCCGCACTCTGTCCCCCCTCTTTTCTGCGGCCGGCCAGGTCAACGTGCTCGGATAATGGGTCTGGTTATGGATATTTAGGGGGAACCGCACGTCATTTTTTTTTTAATTGACGGCGGGATTCCCCTTAATATCCATACCAGACCTAAAGGGTCTGGTTATTGAATTTGCGGGGACCTCCGCGCATTTTTTTTCTAAAAGTCCGTGTCCCATTGACTACAATGGGGTTCGGAGTTCGGGTTCGGGTTCCCGAACCCAAACTTTTTTTTTAAAGTTCGGGTTCGGACCCGAACCCGAACATCCAGGTGTCCGCTCAACTCTATTTATCACTACATAGGTGGTATAGTGTTGCGGGCAAATTCTCTTTCGTTGTAAGGGGTATCTTTCCACATCTCAGCACTCTCAGTACCGTAGATGTAGGGCCGTCTATTAATTGCTGTTGGTCTTAAAACCCTGGTGGTTGGTTCCAGTATTGCAGTCGGAGGTCTATGGCTGTGTATCCACATTCTTTTTATGCTATGCTGAACGACTCTCCTGCGCTGTGGCTGTGTGCTGTCTCCTACCAGGCTACAGCCATATTGTGCTTCTGGATTCCTTGTGGAGTGAGAGTAAGCTATTGCGCAGTATTGCCGTGTGACCTTGATACAGGAAGTGTTCCTTCTGGCTTTTCACATAATATTTCGGACTTCCCCTAGTTGGCATAGGCAGTGGGGCTTGCATGATCTCTTCATATATACACCCTTAAGAAATACAACCACCCTTTCTAAGGCCCTCTACACCAGCGCAGGAGAATATCTTTTCTGTTTGCAACATTATCAGTGGCTTCCCAAAAGCAGACCCATAAGAAGTTGGACCAGGAAGAAAACTGGAGCTGGGCAACCAGCCTAGCAGAAAGTAATTGAATCATAATGTATAAGTCAAGGCAGTGCATACTTGCGATAGCACATCCACCCTGTAAAATTCTGCTTTAACAAGCAGTTAGGCCTGATTCACACCTATGTATTTTTAGTGCTTCTTGCATTTTGCAGATTTGCACTGCAGAACGTGTTCCATAGGAAACCATGATAAATGGACTGTAGTGCAAATCTGCAAAAAGCACTAAAAATGCAAAGGTGCGAATCAGGCCTAAATGAGCTTTAAAACAAGCCCTCAACCAGCTCTGTTGTCATAGGCAATGTGGAGTTATTCATTCTCAAAGTTCACAGTGGAAACAATGGAACTGTTGAAGCAATTTAGCAACACGTTAACAAAAAAAAAACAGTGCATCGCCCACCTCTCACGTGTAATATATATATATATATATATATATATATATATATATATATATATATATATATATATATATATATATATACGGAAAAATATATATAAATATATAGATAAGTGTATCTGACTACAGTGCTTAAAATTATATATGCATGAATATCATTTAAAAAAAATCATGTGAAAAAATGCATATAAATCATAAAAAATCATAAACATCAGTCCATGAAAAAAGTCCATAAAAATCC
This sequence comes from Rana temporaria, assembly GCF_905171775.1. Taxonomy (NCBI): domain Eukaryota; kingdom Metazoa; phylum Chordata; class Amphibia; order Anura; family Ranidae; genus Rana; species Rana temporaria. Next base: position 51,027,337 of record NC_053489.1, read on the forward strand.
AATATAGTTGATCTTCATAACTGTGCAATCCCACACACCAGAATTGATCCTGGCTTAACAAAAAAACACACACCGCAGTGGGGCAAGGAGCAGGACAGGAGAGGGAGAGGATGGATGGGATAGGGATCAGGACAGTGAGACAGGATCAGGTACACAGGTAACAGGAACAGGTTCAGGTTCAGGTTCTCAGACAGCAGGTATGGATCAGGGCACAAGCACGATACCAAGGCAACTTGTGTGTGTGAGTTGCTGGGTATTTATACAAATCTCCTGCAATCAGGCTCAGGTAACGTCTGATTGCAGGAGAAAATGTCAGCTCCACACTGCCGAGAAACACCCACTGGGGGATGTTAGTACTGCGGCCCAGAGATCAATAAGTGTCACCAGCATTGCAAACCAAAGCACCACCAGCAGATGGAACCTTTCCTGACAATCCAAGACATATGAAAGCAAGAGCTGGCCCACCAGGCGCCACCCAAAATGTAAACATATATACAAAGAAAAGTGTAGTGCTAAATATATGAAAGCGATATCCTGTAATGGATATCACAAATAGTGTTGAATAAATAGTGAATAACACCACATGTGACCACCGTAGTGCAAAAAGATACGATGAACAAACTAAAAGTGCCAACAAAATGTATATAAGTCCAATAAACCCATTCAAATAGTGACTGGGAAAATTGATAGAAGATCCACCACCAGATGTCTCAAGGCTTACCGGAAAGAATGAACCCAGATGAGCGTATACCCACTAGGTCAATCTGGCTTGTTAGAGGTCATATAGCCACAAAAGGAATATCTTAGATGTCTCGATGTAACCTCAGATATATAGGGCCAGATTCACAGAACAGATACGACGGCGTATCTCCTGATACACCGTCGTATCTGTTGTTCTATCTATGCGGCTGATTCATAGAATCAGTTCCGCATAGATAGCCCTAAGATCCCACAGTTGTAATTGACTTACACCGTCGGATCTTAGGATGCAGTACCTTGGCCGCCGCTGGGGGGAGTTTGCGTCGTATTCCAGCGTCGGGTATGCAAATTAGCAGTTACGGCGATCCACAAAGGTTTTTCCGTTGTTACGTCGGCGCAAGTCTTAGTTTCCCGTCGCAAAATTAGGGGTACTTTAACATGGTGTAAAATGACTCCACCATGTTAAAGTATGCCCGTCGTTCCCGCGTCGCTTTTGAAATTTTTTTTCCCGGCGTAAGTACGTTACGCACATCGCAATTCACAAACACGTTGCGCCGCCGTAATTTCGCGCAAAGCACGTCGGGAAAATTGCGAACGGAGCATGCGCAGTACGTCCAGCGTGGGAGCGCGTCTAATTTAAATGGTACCCGCCCCATTTGAATTGGGCGGGCTTGCGCCGGACGTGTTTACGATACACCGCCGCAAGTTTACAGGTAAGTGCTTTGTGGATCAGGCACTAACACTGAAAACTTGCGGCGGTGTAACGTAAACGGGTTACGTTACACGGCCGCAATTCTATGTGAATCTGGCCCATAGGTCCTTAAACCCTGTATAAAAATTCAGCTCAAAAGAAAAGAAGGTTCAGTGAAGAAGCTCCAATTTATATATGGAATATCATATCATGGTATCCATTCGACAGATATTAAAAAAGGAAGAAGAAGAAAGAAGGGGTGCACTTAGCGTAATTCTGCAAATTATTAAAAAGTATTTAATAAAATAAAGGAATACGCTGACATTTGCAGTGATGTAAAAAGCGCTCATAAAATCATAAAAACAGTGGCATCAGTAGTCCTTCCCGACGCGTTTTGTTCCAGGGAACATCATCTGGGGTACTGATCCACTGTTGTATGTATATTTATATAGGTATAGAGGCCCACAGAAACAAATTATGGCTCCAATAGGAAAGCAGCAAAAAAAGACTTACCACTTCCGGGGTCTCTAAAATGGAGACTGTGGCTTGAAATCCAAGCCTCGTTCTGGCTATCACTAAAACCGGAAGTAATGGGTATAACCAACATCCAGAAATATAACACTTCCACCATAAACATATTAAATAAAACGTCTCAAATAGTAGTATACTAATTGAACATTTAGGGCCAGATTCAGAAAGAGATACGACGGCATATCTCCTGATATGCCGTCGTATCTCTGAGTTCCGACGGTCGTATCTATGCGTCTGATTCATAGAATCAGGTTACGCATAGATCTACCTAAGATCCGACAGGTATAAGTGACTTACACCGTCGGATCTTAGGCTGCAATTCTAGGCCGGCCGCTAGGTGGCGATTCCATTGCGGTCGGCGTAGAATATGCAAATGAGTCGTTACGCCGATTCACGAACGTACGCTTGCCCGTTGCAGTAAATTTACGCCGTTTCCGTAAGAGATACGCGGCGTAAAGATAAAGCTGCCCCCTAGGTGGCGTAGCCAATGTTAAGTATGGCCATCGTTCCCACGTCGAAATTTGAAAATTTAACGTTGTTTGCGTAAGTTGTCCGTGAATGGCGCTGGACGCCATTTACGTTAACGTCGAAACCAATGACTTCCTTGCGACGTCATTTAGCGCAATGCACGTCGGGAAATTTTAGGGATGGCGCATGCGCAGTACGATCGGCGCGGGAATGCGCCTAATTTAAATGATCCACGCCCCCTACCGGATCATTTGAATTAGGCGGGCTTGCGCCGGAGGATTTACGCTACGCCGCCGCAACTTTTACAGGCAAGTGCTTTGTGAATCAAGCACTTGCCCGTAAAACTTACGGTGGCGTAACGTAAATGAGATACGTTACGCTGCCGCAGAGATGCAGCGATCTACGTGAATCTGGCCCTTAGACTCTTCGTGATGTAAATTCGTCTAAACGCATAATATGGAGCGTGCACATCTTAAAATCCACGGTGACATGCCGCACCGGAAGACAGACTCGCGCTCCAAGCCTCATAGTGGCATACTGCCACGTTGCACGTGCGGCTGGGATCACGTGAGCGTTCCACGCCATACAGAGCCAAACCGCACAGCGAGACGTCACACGTGCGTTCCAAATCACGTGAGCGCTCGCTGTCTCATGAAGCCGCACTGCCTGACAGAACGTCGTACATGCGCTCCATGTCTACCATTGAAGAAACTTGAAGGAATAATATACCTTACAGTCTTATGCCCTGTCATCACACCAGGAAACAACGGACATATATGGAATAAGAAGTAGATATAAATAGATAAGGACATTTATTTTGTTAAAAAACACCTATCATTGCAAATGTATATAAACACTGCTGTTTAAACAGGCTAAACGCATGATGAAACAAATGACTGATAGTCTAATCTGTTATTATAAAATCCTTGCAGCATGCAAAGATATATAACAAACAATATTAACCTCTTTACCACCGGGCTTGTTTTTCAGATTCGGTGTCTACGAGACTAAAACATTTTTTTTTGCTAGAAAATGACTTAAAACCCCCAAACATTATATATATTTTTTTATAACACCCTAGAGAATAAAATGCCAGTCATTGCAATACTTTTTGTCACACCGTATTTGCGCAGCGGTCTTACAAGCGCACTTTTTTTGGAAAAAAATCACTTTTTTGAATTAAAAAATAAGACAACAATAAATTTGGCCCAATTTTTTTACATATTGTGCAAGATAATGTTACGCCGAGTAAAATGATACCCAACATGGCACGCTTAAAAATTGCGCCCGCTCGTGGCATGACGTCAAACTTTTACTCTTAAAAATCTCGATAGGCGACGTTTAAAAAATTCTACAGGTTGTATTTTTTGAGTTACAGAGGAGGTCTAGGGCTAGAATTATTGCTCTCGCTCTAACGATCGCGCCGATACCTCACTTGTGTGGTTTGAACACCGTTTTTATATGCGGGCGCTACTCGCGTATGCGTTCGCTTCTGTGCGCGAGCTCGTTATTTATTTTTATTTAGTTAATCATTTTTTACACTTAAATAATAAAAAAAAATGATCACTTTTATTCCTATTACAAGTAATGTAAACATCCCTTGTAATAGAAAAAAGCATGACAGGTCCTCTTAAATATAAGATCTGGGGTCAAAAAGACCTCAGATCTTATATTTAGACTTAAATGCAAAAAAAGAAATGTTGCTTTAAGACGCTGGGCGGGACTGACGTTTTGACGTCACTTCCGCCCAGCAGAGCTATGGGAACGGGTGAAGGAAATTTTTCCTTCACTCGCAACCCCAGTCACTTGCCGAACGGACCCGATCGCCTCCGCCGCTACCAACGGCTCCGGTAAGCGGCGGAGGGCGCGGGAGAGCGACGGGAGGGGGGGGCCCCTCTCCCGCCATCGATAACGGCGATCTCGCGGCGAATCCGCCGTGGAGACCGCCGTTATCGTGTACACCACTGCCCACTGAAAAGATGGATACCTCGGTTGTGGCAGCAGCTGCTGCTGTTACCGAGATATCCATCTTTAAAAACAGGACGTCTTTTGGACATGGGGCGGTGGTCAAGAGGTTAAACGAAAATTTAAAATTATAAAAAGGCAAAAAAGAAGGAGCCATAATTGAATATGGGTGACCTCATGACAATAATATCGTATACATAAATTACAATGTACAGACAAAAAAAACAAAAAAACAATAATTTAATTTGTAACTTGCTGGACCCAGAATATCCCGACATTATAACTGGTTGATGAATGCATTAATATCCCACTCCACATTGAGTCCACCAGGTGAGTGTGTTTGCAATTCATAAATCCAGTAGGTTTCCAACCTTGATACACCCCGAGTTTTAGCCCCCCCCTCCAAGGTGGAACGTATCTATCTATGATCAGAAACTGCGACCCCCTCAGGCTTCGGTTATGACACTGTCTGTAGTGTCTCGGCACTGTATGCTTAGTGTCACCGCCTATTATTTTGGCAATATGCTCACCCACCCGTACGGAGAAAGCACGAATGGTACGACCCACATATTGCTTCCCGCACGGGCAGGTGATCAAATAAAAACAACATGTGTGGTGCACACGTGCAAAAGTTCTTAATTAGATAAACTTGATTTGTGACTTTAGATTGAAATTCTACCGTTTTACGTCTTCCGCACAGATTGTATTAACATACTGTGCATTTTTTACAGGGAAAGTATCCCTCCATATCTTGAAAAAAAATATTTGGAAAAAAAATATTTGGAGCAATACTTTTCCTCAGGGACGGGGCACCCCTAAAAGTAACTTTAGCCTGTGCAGGTAAGCTGGGACCAAGGATCTTATCATTCTTTAGTACATTCCAGTGACGATTAATAATGGCCTTAATATCCCTGTGTTGGTTTGAATATGATGTGAGTAATGAGTACTTAAAAGACTCATCAGGTTCTCATGGGAGTCTGTCCTTCAACAAAGATCCTCGATCTATTATTGAAACATTCTGCATTTCAAGATCGACAGCTGAATGATCGTAACCCTTCTCCAGGAACCTCTGTTTAAGCAGAGATGCCTGGGAGAAGTAAGTATCGATGTCAGTACAATTCCTCCACAGTCGTAAAAACTGACCGCGGGCTACAGATTTGAGCCAAGATTAGTGATGGCAGCTATCAGTTGGTATAAAACTTTTGCGATCTGTTGTCTTGAAATGAATTTGGAATTTGAACTGCCGAGACTCTAACTTAATTTCGAGGTCGAGGAAATTTACCTTGGTTGCACTATATTCAAAGGTAAGAGAAATACCACGATCATTCTCATTAAGAGAAGAGAAAAATTAACCTAGTGACCCAGGGGACCCATTCCATAGGAGGAGAATGTCGTCTATATATCTGGCCCATAGGACCAGTGAAGGACTCCGTTCAAAATAGACGACATCCTCCTCCCACCTGGCCATGAATAAATTGGCAAGGCTCGGGGCAAATTTGGCCCACATAGCCACGCCCCATTTATTTTAGCTGAATTGAGCTGAATTTTTATACGGGGCTTCAGGACTTATATATCTGAGGTTACACCGAGACATCTAAGATATTCCTTTTGTGGCTATATGACCTCTAACAAGCCAGATTGACCTAGTGGGTATACGCTCATCTGGGTTCAATCTTTCCGGTAAGCCTTGAGACATCTGGTGGTGGATCTTCTATCAATTTTCCCAGTCACTATTTGAATGAGTTTATTGGACTTATATACATTGTGTTGGCACTTTTAGTTTGTTCATCGTATCTTTTTGCACTACGGTGGTGATATATACTTTTATCATTTGCAATTTTTCTTGATCTATTTTTGCTGTGTTAGCTGCTGCATTGTTTCACCATTTAGACAGCGCGGAATTTTTTCCATTTTTTGTACAAAATGTAAACATCACTTTGACGGATTGATCCTTCTCCGCTCAGATTTTTAAATGTACTATTAGAATGAAGAAGCAGAGTCACCAGTAGAAATACTGTATTACTATCACACAGTGGTCAAGTCCTGGGAAAAAAAATGTGGGAACTCCCACCCAAGATCCACTCCCACACCAAAAAAAAAATGATAAGCTCATATGCATAATTACTAAACCACAAGTTCTTTCTATATCCCCAATAACTCGCGGCAGACCTCGGCAATGTCTCCTGGGAACATTGACAAAAGCTCCCAGGAGACATTGCGGCATCAAGGAAGTGACGGAATACCCGCACACTACCCCGATGAATCCATATACAGGAAGCGGCCAGTAACATAAAGGATTACTAAGGTTCGCCTGCCCCTGACAGTGACTCGAGCTGGGCATCGCCGCTTAGTGAAGGATTGGCTCAGGCGGCTCGGCTGCTCTCGGCTGCTCTAGTCCTGCAAAGGGAACTGAGTTCCTGCTATGAAAAAAGTGCAGGAACTCCGTTCCCACGCGTTCCCGCAGGACTTGAGCCCTGCTATCACACCTGTTTTAGTATCACTTCTTTGGCCACAAGGGGCACTCGCGCACCGCCGGAGGCGCGCCCCGGGACCGATGTGAGTGCCTGGCGGGTGCGATGACTAACACTAACTGCACTAACTTTTTGAATCCCCCATCCCAATCTATCATCCCCTAGCAAACCTAAGCAAGCCCTTAAGTGTTAAGTCTCCCTATATATTCAGCAAAGAGACATCCCTATATATCAAGAAAAGAGTCATCCCAATTCAGCAAAGAGACATCCCAATCCAGCAAAGAGACGGCCCAATCCAGCAGAGGCATCCCCATATATTCAGAAAAGAGACATCCCAATCCAGCAAAGAAACAGCCCAATCCAGCATAGAGACATCCCAATCCAGCAAAGACAAAGAGACATCTCAATCTAGCAAAGAGATGGCCCAATCCAGCAAAGAGACGTCCCCATATATTCAGAAAAAAAAATCACAATCCAACAAAGAGACAACCCCATATAGCAAAGAGACATCCCAATCCAGCAAAGAGATATACCCATCCAGCAAAGAGACAGCCCAATCAAACAAAGAGACATCCCCATATATTCAGCAATGAGAAAGCACCATATATTCAGAAAAAAGACATCCCAATCCAGCAAAGAGACAGCCCAATCCAGCAAAGAGACATCCCTATATATCAAGCAAAGAGTCATCCCAATTAAGCAAAGAGACATCCCAATCCAGCAAAGAGACGGCCCAATCCAGCAGAGGCATCCCCATATATTCAGAAAAGAGACATCCCAATCCAGCAAAGAAACAGCCCAATCCAGCAAAGAGACATCCACATATAATCAGCAAAGAGACATTCCAATCCAGCAAAGAGACATCCCCATATAGCAAAGAGACAGGCCAATCCAGCAAAGAGACATCCCAATCCAGCAAAGAGACATCCCACTCCAGCAAAGAGACAGCCCAATCCAAGAGACATACCCATATATCCAGTAATGAGACAGCCCAATCCAGCAAAGAGACATCCCCATATAGCAAAAAGACAGCCCAATCCAGCAAAGAGATATACCCATCCAGCAAAGAGACAGCCCAATTAAACAAAGAGACATCCCCATATATTCAGCAATGATGTGGGTTATTTTTACGAAAGACATGTAGCAGAATACATTTTGACCTAAATGTACGAATAAGGACTATTTGTTTGCCAAATTTTATAACAGAAAGTAAGAAAAACATATTTTTTCTAAATCTGCAGTATTATTTCATTGATATATTAAAAAATAAAAATGTCAGAGGTGATCAAATACCACCAAAGAAAAAGCTCTATTTGTGTGAAAAATAATTATATAAATTTAAGTTGCATACATTGTTGCATGACTGTGCAATTATCACCAGTTAAAGTAACACAGTGCAAAATCCCTCGTCAATGTAGGGGGTAAAACCTTCTAGAGGTCAAGTGGTTAACTGAACTAGAAATATAAATGAAGGATATTGGATTGTAACATTCATTGCCAGGAATACTGTGATTTTTCTCTCTTTGATAGTTACTATGAAAACAGGAGACAACACATGGTTTTATCTTTATTTTGCTACAGAATATAATACAAGCATTAATACTCTGGGTGAGAAAGATGAATTTATAGAGACAGTAAAAATATGTGCAAATTGAGAGCTGGCGACAGATCAATAAACGTGCAAGGCTTACTTTTACCACACGAGGGAGCTCTTACTCTATGAAATGGGAATAAAAAAATATTCAGTAAAGCTTCTAACTTAAGGTTTTTGTTTTTTTTACTTTTCCAGGATATTGGTGGGAACCGTTTTTATCCACCTCATACTGCCGGTAAAAAAAACAAAAAAACAAGGCTTCTCTAAGGATCACAGTGTCTGAGGTTTTGTGTTGGCAGGGTATGTTAAGGCTTACCTCCGGGACAAGCAAATATTGTCTAAATACAAAAGTTGTGGGAATTCTTCCTTGAATCTTGTTGTGCTTTTTTCCACATCTGTGCAGTAATCCAGTGTGAGACTTTAGCCCAGATTCTCAAAGGATTTACGACGGCGCAGCGCCATGTACGCCGTCGTAAGTCCTAATCTGACCCGTCGTATCTATGCGACTGATTCTTAGAATCAGTTACGCATAGATATCCATTAGATCCGACAGGCGTAAGTCTCTTAAGCCGTCAGATATAAACTGCATGTTTTTTTTTTGACCGCTAGGTGGCGCTTCCGTCGAATTCCGCGTTGAGTGTGCAAATTAGCTAGATGCGCGAATTCCCGAACGTACGCGCGGCCGACGCAGTAAAGTTACGACGTTTACGTTAGGCTTTTCCCGACGTAATGTGGCCCCTGCTATATGGTGGCATAAGTGCGGCGCAACAATGTTAAGTATGGCCGTCGTTCCCGCGTCGAAATTTGAAAAAGTTAAGTCGTTTGCGTAAGTCGTCCGTGAATAGGGCTGGACGTCATTTACGTTCACGTCGAAACCAATGACGTCCTTGCGGCGTACTTTGGAGCAATGCACACTGGGAAATTCCATGCGCCGTTCCGAAAAAACGGCAATCACGTCGGGTCACAGTAGTTTTGCATAAAACACGCCCCCCTGATCCAAATTTGAATTAGGCGGGCTTAAGCCGGCCGAATTACGATACGCCGCCGCAACTTACGGAGCAAGTGCTTTGAGAATACAGCACTTGCCCGTCTAAGTTGCGGAGGCGTAACGTAAATCAGATAAGTTACGCCGCCGCAAGGATACGCCGTTCTACACGAATCTGGCCCTTTGCGTTTCTGTAACAAAGACCGCTCGCTGCTGCTCTCTCTCCTTGTGCAGAGTGACTGGTATTGTCTCCGCCCCCTCCTGTACTTTTCTGCAGGCGGCCTCTAACCACTTGCCGACCAGCCGCAGGTCAGCACGTTCCCGCAAATCGCCGTAGGTGTACGTAGCAGGCGTGCGCGGCCTCCATACAGAGGGGGGACCCGATGCGCGTGTCTGGCGTCCACCCGTGATCGCGGGAGCCAGAACAGGGATCTGTCAATGTAAACAGACAGATCTCCGTTCTGACAGGCGAGTTAGAGAGAGATCTGCTGTTCCTCCTCCAGCCCCCATACAGTTAGAAACACTCCTAGGGAACACACTTAAAGCGGTGGTTCCCCTAAAAATAAACTTTTAACATTGCTTTTCCCACATGAATTACGATTAGAATCGGCTGGTTTTATTAAAAAAAAAAAACGTCCGTACATACCGTTTGCTATATTCGTTCCCACCGCCACTTCCGGGTACGATGCTGGCGGTGGGCGTTCCTAATTGATGGACAGGCATCCGACCGACGCATACATCGCGTCACGAGATGCCGAAAGAAGCCGAACGTCGGTGCGGCTCTATACGGCGCATGCGCACCGACGTTCGGCTTCTTTCGGCATCTCGTGACGCGATGTATGCGTTGGTCGGATGCCTGTCCATCAATTAGGAACGCCCACCGCCAGCATCGTACCTGGAAGTGGCGGTGGGAACAAATATAGCAAATGGTATGTACGGACGTTTTTTTTTTTATAAAACCAGCCGATTCTAATCGTAATTAATTTGGGAAAAGCAATGTTAAAAGTTTATTTTTAGGGGAACCACCGCTTTAACTACTTCAGCCCCAGACCATTTTGCTGGTCAATGACCTGGCCACTTTTTGCGATTCGGCACTGCGTCGCTTTAACTGACAATTGCGCGGCCGTGCGACGTGGCTCCCAAACAAAATTGGTGTCCTTTTTTCCCCACAAATAGAGCTTTCTTTTGGTGGTATTTGCGGTTTTTGTTTTTTTGCGCTATAAACAAAAATAGAGCGACAATTTAGATTTTTTTTTAATATTTTTTACTTTTTGCTGTAATAAATATTCCCCAAAAATATATAAAATACAATTTTTTTCCTCAGTTTAGGCCGATACGTATTCTTCTACATATTTTTCTTAAAAAAAATCGCAATAAGCGTTTATTGATTGGTATGCGCAAAAGTTATAGCGTCTACAAAATAGGGGATAGATTTATGGCATTTTTATTAATATTTTTTTTTTACTAGTAATGGCGGCGATCTGCGATTTTTATCGGTACTGCGACCTTACGGCGGACACTTCAGACACCGTTGACACATTTTTGGGACCATTGGCATTTTTATAGCGATCAGTGCTATAAAAATGCATTGATTACTGTAAAAATGTCACTGGCAGGAAAGGGGTTAACACTAGGGGGCGAGGAAGGGGTTAGTTATGTTCCCTGGGTGTGTTCTAACTAAAGGGGGGGTGGGACTGACTAGGGGAAATGACAGATCGCTGTTCATACATTGTATGAACATGCGATCGGTCATTTCTCCCCCTGACAGTAAACACACAGCTCCCGGTTCTCGCTCTGTAACGAGCGATCACGGTTGCCCGTCGGTGATCGCGCCCGCCGGGCACGCGCGTCGGCACCAGGGGCAAGCAGGAGGCCCGCACGCCCCTAGTGGCTGAAATGCGAAATTACGTTATATTACGTGATTTCGTGCAGCCGAGCCGACCTGCCGCCGTAAAACTGCGGAGGCTGGTCGGCTAGTGGTTAACCCCTTGATCGCCCCCTAGTGGTGACCCCTTCTCTGCCAGTGACATTTATGCAGTAATCAGTGGCTATTTTTAGCACTGATCACTGTCATTGGTCCCAAAAAAGTGTCAAAAGTGTCCGATCTGTCTGCTGCAATGTCGCTGTCCCGCTAAAAATCATGACTAGCAGGGATGTCTCCCGAAATAACTAACTAACACATTTAAATAAGTATAGCCAACTTTTGAAATAATGAAAGAATAACTGAACTTCCGAAATATTGAATTGGTTTGGAACAATGAATACATACTCTCCTGAAATAACAAAGATTTTTCCAAAAACAAATCATTCTAACATAGCGAATATGGCGAAACCAAATTATTTACATAAAGTGTAAGTTCGCCTTTACAGAAATTCTGTAGGGTGACCTTACACTGGACCCCTCCCCATCCCCCCTAGTCCCGTTGTCCTGGAGTCCCGCGATCCTCCGCTGTCAGACACCAGCATGTCGCTTCACCGGTCTGGGGAAGTAGAAATTCCTGTGGCTTTCTCTCCTCTCCTTGCAGGGCTGACAGGATGGACTAGAAGGATTCTGATTGGTCAACGCTGACCATATGACAGTACTGACCAATTAGAACCACTCTGGTCCGTACTGGCTATGCACTGGGGTAGATTCAGAGAGCAATTACGCCGGCATATCCATAGATACGCCGCATAATTGCTAAGTTGCGCCGGCGTATCTACTTTCTGTATTCAGAAAGCTAGATACGCCGACTTTAGCCTAAGATACGACTGGCATAAGTCTCTTACGCCGTCGTATCTTAGGGTGCATTCTGACGCTGGCCGATAGGTGGCGCTCCCGTAGTTGTCAGCGTAGAGTATGCAAATTACATACTTATGCCGATTTACGAACGTACGTGCGCCCGGCGGTAGTTTTTTACGTCGTTTGCGTAAGTCGGTTTCGTCGGAACGTTGCTCCTTCTATTAGGAGGCGCAGCCAATGTTAAGTATGGCCGTCGTTCACGCGTCGCGATTAGAAAATTTTACGTCGTTTGCGTAAGTCGTCCGTGAATGGCGCTGGACGCCATTTACGTTCACGTCGAAACCAATGATGTCCTTGCGACGTCATTTACCGCAATGCACGTCGGGAAATTTTAGGGACGGCGCATGCGCAGTACGTTCGGCGCGGGAACACGCCTAATTTAAATGATCCACGCCCCATACGGGATCATTTGAATTACGCGCGCTTACACCGGCCCGTTTTACGCTACGTCGCCGCAACTTTACAGGCAAGTGCTTTGTGAATCAAGCACTTGCCCGTAAAACTTGTGGCGGCGTAACCTACCTGAATCCACCCCAATATACATAGGAGATTAAGCCAAGGAGATTTCAAATCCCCGGACCGGAGAATGGGATTCCGCCGTCTGACAGTGAAGAATCACGGGACTCTGGTTCAGCGGGACCTCAGGGGTTGGGGAGGGGGTCCAGTGTAAATCACCTTACAGATTTTCTGTAGAGGTGAACTTACACTTACACTGCGTCACTTTAACTGACAATTGCGCAGTCGTGTGATGTGATGCTATACCCAAACAAAATGTACGTCCTTTTTTCCTCACAAATGGAGCTTTCTTTTGGTGGTATTTGACAATTGTGGGTTTTAATTTTTTGCGCTATAAACAAAAATAAAGGGGCGCCAATTTTGAAAAAAAAAAACACAATATTTTGTACAAATGCTGTAATAAATAGCCATATATATATTTTTTTTTTACACATTTTTTCCTCAGTTTAGGCCGATACGTATTCTACATATTTTTGGTAATAAAAATCGCAAAAAGCATATATATTGATTGGTTTGCACAAAAGTTATAGCGTCTACAAAATAGGGAATAGATTTATGTCATTTTTATTATTATTGTTTTTACTAGTAATGGCGGCGATCTGCGATTTTTAATCGGGACTGCGACATTATGGCGGACAGATCGGACACTTTTGACACATTTTTGGGACCATTGGCATTTATACAGCGATCAGTGCCATAAAAATGCACTGATTACTGTGTAAATGTCACTGGCAGGGAAGGGGTTAACACTAGGGGGCAATCAAGGGGTTAACTGTTCCCTAATGTGTGTTCTAACTATGGGGGGAGGGGACTCACTATAGGAGATGACAGATCGTGGTTCCCAGCTTGTAGGAACTCACGATCTGCATCTCCTCTCACAACAGGGATGGGAGTGTTTACACACACAAATCCCTGTTCTGCCTACGATCTGTCATTGCGACCGCCGGTCACCAGCTTTGGCACCCCCGCTATCCCGCTTAAATGGACCGGCGTACAGCTACGACAGTATAATGACGGCAAGCGGTTAATAACCACTGTTTTTTTTTTTTTTATAAATAAATTAAGAATAAAAGACAAACATTTCAGGATTGCTTACATTTATATTTAATTAGCCAGATTCAGGTACAGTTACGACGGGCTTATCAGTAGATACGCCGTCGTAACTCCGAATCAGCGCCGTCGTATATTTAAGCGTATGCTCAAACTGAGATACGCTTAAATGTTGCTAAGATACGACCGGCGTAAGTCTCCTACGCCGGTCGTATCTTAGCTGTCTATTTACACTGGCCGCTAGGGGCGTGTACGCTGATTTACGCCTAGAATATGTAAATCAGCAAGATACACCTATTCACGAACGTACGCACGCCCGTCGCAGTAAAGATACGCCGTTTAAGTAAGGCGTTTCAGGCGTAAAGATAAACCACCAAAAAGATGGCGCAGCCAATGTTAAGTATGGACATCGGAACAGCGTTGAATTTTTCACGTTTTACGTCGTTTGCGTAACTCGTCCGTGAATGGGGCTGGGGGCGTAAGTTACGTTCACGTCGAAAGCATTGAGTATTTGCGACGTGATTTGGAGCATGCGCACTGGGATACGTCCACGGACGGCACATGCGCTGTTCGTTCGAAGTGTCATTTACGTGGGGTCACGATTAGATTACATAAAACACGCCCACCTCTTCCATATTTGAATTAGGCGGGCTTACGCCAGCCAATTTACGCTACGCCGCCGCAACTTACGGAGCAAGTGCTTTGTGAATACTGCACTTGCCTCTCTAAATTGCGGAGGCGTAACGTAAATAACATACGCTACGCCCGCACAAAGTTAAGCCGCCCCACCTGAATCTAGCTAATGGGTCTTTACCTTTAAAAAGCTAGTCCCACAATCACGGGTGGTCAGAGCACCCAACCTATTGATAGATTACAATAGACCTGATTATGTTTGGGCTCTTGAATCCCCCTCTCCATGCTCAAAATGATTTTTCTATCAGATGACAGATCACAGAATTAAAATGATGAGAAGAAGACAGCAGCACTTTCCCATGATGGAGCTTTATTTTCCCTCTGTGCTCAGAGCAGAAGATTTCTGGCAGCTAACAGAGTGAAAGACTGCAGTGTAGGGTCAAAGCTGCTGTCTTCTTCTCATCATTTTAATTCTGTGATCTGTCATCTGATAGAAAAATCATTTTGAGAAATGTCTCTCTTCGATAGAAAACTGGATGACTGAGGCCCCATACACACGAGAGAATTTATCCGCGGATACGGTCCAGCGGACCGTTTCCACGGATAAATCCTCTCAAAGATTTCCGCTGATTTCGATGGGATGGAGTGTACACACCATCGCATTGAAATCTGCGCGGAAATCCTCTGGCGATGACGTGTTGCGCCGTCGCCGCGATTATGACGCGGCGACGGGCGCGACGCTGTCATATAAGGAATTCCACGCATGCGTCAAATCATTACGACGCGTGTGGGGAATCCCTTTGGACGGATGGATCCGGTGAGTCTGTACAGACGAGCTGATCCATCCGTTGGGATGGACTTCAGCAGATGGATTTGTTGTGCATGTCAGCAAATATCCGATCTGCTGGAATCCATCCCAGGGGAGATTTATCCGCGGAAAAAGATCCGCCGGAGTGTACACACCATAGGATCTATCCGCTGAAACCCATTCGATGGGATTTATCTGCGGATAGATTCTATCGTGTGTATGGGGCCTAAGAGTTATCTTAAACTCAACAGTTCCAAAACAGAACTTCTTATGTTTCACGCCAGCCGAAAGAGTCAACTGCCCAAGTGCAAAATAAAGTGTCCTTTGAATAAATAAATCCGGCAGGGGTGAGAGTGAAGAGGAGACACCAGAGGTAAATCCACCACCAAGGTAAAGATGGACTCTCACCTCATTGCTTCGACCCATAAAGAGTCACAAAGCATATCAGCATATCAGCATCCAGAACTCAGTCAAGACCAGCTTCCAGTCTCCAGCATGACACCATATCAATTAGATATCCACAGGTCACCATAAAAGAAAAACACACAAGAATCTAAGTGCTCTCTGTATGTACCGGGGATATTTTAATGAGGAAAAAGTGGTACACTTACATTTAAAATCACTCTGAGCCGAGTGCGAGCAAAGCAGCATGTACAGCAAACAATCCAAACACAGCGGCGATGATCGAGGGTGACGTCCGTGCGTAACTCCTCCCCCTTCGTACGCGTTACGTCCCGTGGGCGGGACTTCCTCAGCGTCGGATTTATTTATTCAAAGGACACTTTATTTTGCACTTGGACACTTTATATTTCATATTTTATATTTTATTTAGATTGTATTTTTGCGCTGCACTTTTCTTTTTTTTATACTTTGGGAATTGTTTTATGAATACATTCACAGTGCTGGCTTGCATTATATTTTATTTCATTGATTGTCATTTCCCAGCGCTGAATTTTTTCTACTTTCACGAAAGAGTCAACTGGCAACAACCTGGACACCGCCGCCCATTCTGGGCCAAAGCATCACCCCTAGCTCCAAAGTCAAAAGTCTAGGAGTCATTTTTGACACCTTCATGACAATGGACGCACAAATAGGGTCAGTAGTCAGCGGATCGCACCATTTGTTGCGCCTACTACGCAGACTTATTCCATTTATCCCCAAAGAAGACGTAGCAGTCGTGGTGGGAACAATCGTGAATTCCAGACTGGACTATGCTAACGCCCTTTACCTCGGGCTACCCAAGTACCAAATCGCTCGTCTGCAAGTCGTACAGAATACGGCCGCCAGACTGGTGACTGGGAAAAAACCCTGGGAATCAATCTCACCTTCGTTGAGAACCCTTCACTGGCTGCCAGTAAAAGACAGAATTGCATTTAAAGCACTCTGCCTGACACATAAGTGCATCCATGGGAAGGCTCCGCAATATCTTTGCGACAAGATAGAACCTCACAATTCTAATCGCGTTCTGCGATCCACTGACCAAAATCTGGTCAGGGTACCAAAAACCAAATACAAGTCCAAAGGAGAAAGAAGGTTTGCTTTTCAAGGTCCGAGACTATGGAACGCTTTACCAACCAGCATTCGGTTGGAGGAAAACCACCTGACTTTCAGAAGACTGATTAAAACTCTGCTCTTTTGATGTCATGAGACACGAAACATCAAGCGCCCAGAGGCGATTCAGTTCGCATGTGCCGCGCTATATAAGTTTTTCATTCATTCATTCATTCATTCATTCATTCATTCTCAGAAACAGTAACAGTTTATGATTTGTTTCACTGTGGCCATGCTTCATAAATGACAATCTATTGTCCCCCCAATGCTGTCGTTTCACAAAATGTACTGAGCATTCAGCCATCTAGTGGCCAATAGGAAGTTGCAAAGGAGAATCAATATTTCTTTCACTTAAAGTGGAGGTTCACCCAAAATATAAATATTTAACATTAGATTGAGGCTAATTAAGGGGGACAGAAACGGGTATTTTTTTTTAAATCAATGCCGTACTTACCGTTTTCGAGATAGATGTTCTCCGCCGCTTCCGCGTATGGACTGCGGGACTGGGCGTTCCTATTTGATTGACAGCCTTCCGACGGTCGCATACAGCGCGTCACGAGTTGCCGAAAGTAGCCGAACGTCGCTGCGCAGGCGCCGTATAGAGCCGCACCGAAGTTCGGCTTCTTTCGGCAACTCGTGACGCGCTGTATGCGACCGTCGGAAGGCTGTCAATCAAATAGGAACGCCCAGTCCCGAAGATCATACCTGGAAGCGGCGGAGAAGATAGCTCTCTAAAACGGTATGTACAGCATTGATTTTTAAAAAAATACCCGTTTCTGCTCCCCTTAATTAGCCTCAATCTAATGTTAAAATTGTTTTTTCGGGTGAACGCCCGCTTTAAAAAGATTAAGTAAATATAGGCAGGGCCGGTACTACCACTAGGCAAACTAGGCAGCCGCCTAGGGCGCACTGCTGCCTAGGACAGCTGGCCACTGGTGTTCCTACTCTCTTCTCTCTGCAGCAAGCAAAATGTCTCAGCATTAGCAGGCAGCCGCTCTGTTCTCACATAGTGACAGAGGCGCAGCAGCGGCGGAGGACTCTGTCTGTGTCCCGACTCCCGAATGAATGGAAGCAAGCAAATATTCATTGATGGGCACTGGTAGGCTGCATTTGTTGGGCGCTGGTGATGCTGCATTTGATGGGCGCTGGTGAAGCTGCATTGATAGGTTAAGGCCTGGGATAATCCTGGTGGGTTTGGTATTGAAAAGAGCAAGGGACAACTATACATATTGCAGAAGTTAAGAATAGGGTGACTCAGGCGATGATCCATAGTAAGATTGAGGCCAAGATTCTCGATCGAATGGCTCAAAACGACAAAACCTGGACCCCCTGGGTGGAACATTTTCTACCCCCGGGATTTGATTTAACCCTGTTAGTATCTTAAGATATTATGTGCTGATCTGGCCACACTGCATCCGAACCCGATGGGGTTTATGCGACTCAGCCGACACCCTCCCTACCCCTCCTACCTTCTCCTGGCCGCTCTGGCCTTCTCTTCCCCTTCTATTCCCCTTGTCTTCTCTTTTCTAATCTTTTTCTTTCTTTTCCTTCTTTGTTCTTAATTGAAATGTTCTCGTTTAAGTTTACTAGGCAAGGCTACTAGCTATTGCCTAGTATTACATCCCGTTATGTCTCAGTATAATGTATGGAGTACCTTTTTTTGGTATATATGCCTTTGATGATACAGGACCTCCCTTACCCTTTCCCCCCTCCCCCCTATTTATGTTGATATTTCTGTTAATTTTCTCTTGCTAAGGATTGGTTGGTTCTTTCATCTTTCCGAGATGTACTTGACAATCCTCATTTTGTATTTTGACCCTCCACGCCTTATATATTCTGTAATCGTCTTTAAGCTGATATTTGCCTCTGGGGGATTGTACCAGTATGTATTCATTTGTGTGGTAACATGCAAATAATTGTTTCTGTACTCTGTCATTTGATCTTTAATAAAAAATTTGAAAAGAAAAGAGCAAGGGTGATGATGACCCCATTTTTATTTTTTTACTACTAATTGTGGCAATCGACGACTCTCTGCCCGTCGCCGCTCGCCTCACAGCCTGTCTCACTCTCTGGGCCCCGGCTAATACTGGATGGGGTGAAGAGGAATATCACTCCACCAGGGAAGGCAAGGAGATAAGCAGGCAGGCGGCTGGCCAGGACTTGAGCCAAGGCAGAAGAACACGCGAGTGAAGCTGAATGGGCATGCGTCCAAAACTGAAGAAATATTACCTCTGCTCCCATCAGCACATGATCATCAGAAAGGGGCACAGATAATGGAAAAAATATACACCCCTAAGCTAGTAGGCATGACGGGGGGTGTGTGATTTAGAATTTTTCTTTTTAATTCTGCATGGACTGTCTTTGAAATTGCCCCAGCCCCTGTTGAAATCTAATCCGGGGTCAAAACTGGGGGCAGACTTGGTCCGGGGACAGTGTCCTCAATCTGGGGACTGTCCCCTGAAACCGGGGATGTCTGGTCACCCTAATGTAAACAGACTTATGTCCATTTACACCCGCCTACATTCAATCCGATCCACAAAAAAAAAACGTAAGATGATCTGTCTCCTTCTATCTGGGCATATCAGATCAGAGGGCCCATAGAGTAGAGTGGGCTGTGTCTGGGTCTGCTCTGCATATGCAGGGTGGACATGGACCTGTCATCAGCCTGCTCTACTCATTTCAAAAAGAAAAATTTTAAATCACACACCCCCCGTCATGCCTACTAGCTTAGGGGTGTATATTTTTTTCCATTATCTGTGCCCCTTTCTGATGATCATGTGCTGACTGGAGCAGAGGGAATATTTCTTCAGTTTCGGACGCATGCCCATTCAGCTTCACTCGCGTGTTCTTCTGCCTTGGCTCAAATCCTGGCCAGCCACCTGCCTGCTTATCTCCTTGCCTTCCCTGGTGGAGTGATATTCCTCTTCACCCCATCCAGTATTAGCCGGGGCCCAGAGAGTGAGACAGGCTGTGAGGCGAGCGGCGACAGGCAGAGAGTCGCCGATTGCCATAATTAGTAGTAAAAAAATAAAAATGGGGTCATCATCACCCTTGCTCTTTTCAATACCAAACCCACCAGGATTATCCCAGGCCTTAACCTATTGCCAACCGTCTAACACAGTGGTCTCCAAACTGTGGCCTGGGGGCTGGATGTGGCCCTTTGCTTGTTTTTATCTGGTCCTTGGGCACTAGTCTTCCCTCTAAAAAAAAGGCATTATACTCTCCACTACCACCAGCAGTGGGGCACAATTTCTACCACTGACACCAACAATGAGGCTCCATTATTCTTCCCACTGACACCAATGATGGGGCACTAATCCTTCCACTGACAGCAATGATGGGACATTATTTCTCCAACTGACACCAACATTGAGGCACTATCCCTCCCACATGACATTTTCTACTCCGACTGGCCACAGTACGGCCCCTCTAAAAGCCTGAAGGACAGTAAACCGGACCATCGTTTGGAACGTTTGGAGACCCCTGGTCTAACACATAAATGCAGCAGCTGGGTGGTGGTGCCTTAATGCCCACGTATCGTGGTGGTTTGTGAGAAGTTTGGTTGGAGAATTCGAGAAAGTGTTGGAGATACCATTGATGTCCATGCTAATGGGCTGGGCGCTTTATGACCACTCTGAATAAGCGGGTCAAATAGATCTTGTAAGCTTACATTCTGACATCACTTTTGGTGGCGGTGGACGTTGCGGACACTACTGACACAGTGCTGTTGAACAAGAAAACTTACACTTTGCACTCTTAAAAGGAATCCTTTGTTACTTGGATTCACACTTTTCCTCTTTGGACTTTGTTTCAGTTTGATCTTTACTTTGACTTGTTTGGACTTTTTCACATTTATTATGTTATTTAATTTGTGATATTGTGTAATTGTTTTAGTTTTTTTTAGCACAACACAATACCGTTTTAGTTTGAAGGTTTGAGGGATATCTTGTTTCCGTGTTTGCTGCTTCTCCGTTTTGGCACAATTTGCGCAGTTTACATACTTTTTCTAAAGGTATGCTCACTGTTTGCTCCCAGTACAATGAACAAGCTGTCACTAACAGCTCCCATTAACCATTTATGATTGAGGGTTGGTGGTAAGGACTCCCAATCACATGACCACTGTGACAACCAATCACAGTAGCCACATGATCAGGAACTCTGCATTCGCCTCCTGTTGTTTAGAGCTCCTTAAAAGGTAACAAGGGGCCACAGGTTCAATGGGTTACAGTGTACTTCTAGTCAATAAATAAAGTTGTGAATAATCAAAACCCCTGTCAGTTATTTATTTATTTATTGCTATCTGTGTCGCATTAGATATATTTTCCTTTACTTTTGCTCTGGAGACACGACAGGATGTGCGTAGAAATCTCTACAAAACGGGAACGAGAGATGGAGGATTTCCCCAGTGACACCCAGTTTTGGATTTTCCATGCCTCTCTGTCTTAATGACAATGTTTAACCACATCATTACTGGGCACTTTCGCCCCCGTCCTTCCCAGACCAATTTTCAGCTTGCGTTTTCAATGAAAATTGCGCGGTCATGCTACACTGTACCCAAATGAATTTTTTATCATTTTGGTTACACAAATAGAGCTTTCTTTTGGTGGTATTTATTTACGACTCTGGGCCATATTCCCGTAGATTGTAGGTGGGCGGCGCGTAAGCCATGTACACTACGCCGCCCCAACCTACAGGAGCAAGTGCTGTATTCCCCAAACACTTGCTCCGTAGTTTGGGGCGGCGTAGTGTATTTGGCCCGGCGTATCCCCGCGTAAATCCAAGGGGGCAGCTTCTATTTAAATTAAGCGCGCCCCCAATTCTAACGAACTGCGCATGCGCCGGGCTTAAAATAGCCCAGTGCGCATGCTCCAGTTCTCGGTGTAAAACGTCAATGACGCCGACGTGTGCGTCATTGACGTAAAGTCGTATTCACGGACGACTTAGTAAAACGACGTACCCGACGGGAAAACACGACGCGGACCCGACGCCATACTTAACATGGCCTACGTAAACGCCACCTAGCGGCCGGCGGAGTAATTACATTTAAGATCCGACAGTGTAAGTGACTTGCACATGTCGGATCTTCAGTGTATCTGTGCGAAAATGATTCTAAGAATCACTCGTATAGAAAAAAGAGAGATACGATGGAGTATCCTGAGATACTCCATCGTAACTATACTCAGAATATGGCCCCCTGTTTTTTATTCTTTGCAGGTGTTTTTACTATGTGGGGACATGTGTTTTGGGGACATGTTTGTTTACTTTTAGCTGGATTCAGAGACGTTCGTAAAAAAACGTCAATCACGTCAGGTCACGAATCATTTACATAAAACACGCCCCCTGTTCCTCATTTGAATTAGGCGCACTTAGGCCGGACCATTTACGCTACGCCGCCGTAACTTAGGAGGCAAGTGCTTTGTGAATACTTACGGTGGCGTAGCGTATATGCTATACGCTACGCCGGCTCACAGTTAAGCCATTCTCTCTGAATCTAGCTATTTGTGTTTTACACTGTGTGGAACACTAGACTGGTGATCAGTGAGTAAAAAGCTCAAAAAAACAGCTCATACTCACTGATCACCAGCCAGCTGCAGCGATCCACCCTTCTCTCCCCACCGACGACTTCTGTCTGAGTAGAGGAGAGCCGATCACCTAGCAACCGGCTGTTTGTTTACATCACATGACGGTTGTGATTGGACACGGCCATCATGTGATCAGGAGGGCCAATCACAGAGCCCTTCTGCCGATCTATGATGCGCCGTGTCCGGGTGACACGAGTGCATAGGGATCGCGCCGCTACGCGGCAACAGGCGCGTGCGATCCCCCTCCTTCTGAGGGACGTTCCTGAACGTCCACTCAGAAGAAGTGAGCACCCACACGGCCATATATGTGCAGTGGCTGGGTGGGAAGTAGTTAATTAGAGGTGGATAATATCCCCAGTAAGAAAACAGACAATAAAAAACCTGACCAACCCTTCACAACATTATACTAAAGGTTAGTTCTAACCAAAACTGATATTTCAGTTCTGGGTGGTTGCTGCTTAAATTGCATGGTGGCTTCCTATATGTCTGGGAGACTCAAATGCCTCGTTTCCACTGAGCGGAACGGTTCGGGTCGGTACAGTTTGGAAGGGTTAGAATGGTCCATTCAGGTGAGCGTTTCAACTGCAAGTTGGACCGCCAGGGGCCATACAGGGTTAAGAAAAAAACGTGGTGTTTGTTTTGCGCTTTCCTTTAACGTCAGCATTGACGTTTTTCTGTCCACCAATCAGTGGAATGTATCGTGTGACGCCAGTAGCTCCGCCCTAACCCTACCGTACCATTTTCTATGGCCCCACATCTGAAGCAGGACCCTGAATGGTGCGGCGAGGTTTGGTTGTATGGGCCACTTTCATAATGGAAACAGTCAAAATAGCATACCGTACCGAACCAACCCGAACCGATCCGCTCAGTGGAAACGAGGCATTATTAAGCTTTAAAGCCACCAGAATTTCCAGTTCTATCTACCGTATATACTCGAGTATAAGCCAAGTTTTTCAGCCCTTTTTTGAGGGCTGAAAATACACCCCTCGGCTTATACTCAAGTGAGGCCCCATACTCACGACCAAACATGTCTGCTGAAACTGGTCCGCGGACCAGTTTCAGCGGACATGTTCGTTCGTGTGTAGGCAGTAACGGACAGGATTCCAGCAAACATTCGTCGGCCAGACCGTTTTCCAACGAACAACTGTTTCCTGGTCTTGCTTTAAAACAGTCTGCTGGAATCCTGTCCGTCAGACATGTTCGGTCGTCTGTACACAAAAGCAGCGTACAAAAACCCCGCGCATGCTCAGTCCAAATGAGGAGACGGGAGCGCTCGTTCAGGTAAAACTCGCGTTTGTTTGGGATATGGCACATTCGTCATTAGAAACCTTTTATTCTAGCAAGAGAACAATGTCTTAAAAAGGCGCACTAAACCACAGTTTCTTGCCTCGTTTTATTAATTCTTCTCTTGCTATAATAACCCCGTTCTCTTGCTGATGCAATTTCAATAGAGTTGTCCCATATTGAAATGTCAATTTCTTGCTTGTGATGTAATCTTTTAATAATGTTTTCTATGCCAGACGTGTGTTTTGGTTGGTGGTCCTCCATAATTTATTGTAGTCATTTTTGTAAAGGAATGTCCATCTTTTTATTTTTTTCTGTTGTTTCTAGTTATGTCACCATTTTCTTAAATTTTTTTTTTTTTTGTTGTATTTTTTTTTTTTTGTGTTTCATTTGAGAATATTGAACCATGTTGGCACACCAAATGTCCCCCCCCCCCCCCCAAGGAGTGTGTCCTTTGTAAATGACCCATTGTATATTTATTAAAGGTTTGCTGCCTAATAATCCCCACAGTATAACAAACAATAGACATGTTTTCAAATGAAAGCAAAAAGCCTTTTATTTAGGCAAATGTCATCACAAAAAATAAACAGAACGGCAGCACTAGAATAGATAGCAAACTATATGCAAACTTGCATTTCCAACATGGTGAAGGATAAACTTCCAAGCCTCAGGAGCCAAACCCAAAAATATGAAGCAGCAGCACAGAAACAAAGGAACCCAAACTGTGGTAGTCCAAACAATATGTCCTTTATGTGGAAGGAAATGGAAGGCAGAAAATCAACGTTTCCTCCTCTTTCCAACCTTCCCTCCAGGCAGCCTTCCAGCGGATCTTACACGGGCTCTTGCAGGTGGGGTCGATGTGGCAGCAGGAGGATGGTGTTCCGCAAGCCGGGCCGGGTCACATAGCCCAGTCTCTGGGGTCAGCAGGCCCTTCTGCATCCACCAAAGGACCTGGTTCATCAGGGCCTTTGCCAGTCTTCTCTGGTCCTCCTCCCCTTCATTCAAATCATGTGCCAAGGAGGCACTGAAGGCCTCTGTGGGGTTGAGGGGGGCCCTCATGATGGCGCTTGCCTCCTGTATCATGCGGAGGCTTGCCTCCTCCACAGGCCTCAACTGCCTCCTTCGGCCTGATGGCCTCACCTGGGGGGGAGAAGACTGGCTGGTGGTGGTTCTCCTGGCCGGGGGGACCTGCTGCAGGCCACTGGGCCCAGCCTCCTCCTGGCTGCCACTGACCCCGGCCTCCTCCTGGCTGCCACTGACCCCGGCCTCCTCCTGGCTGACAGACACGTGAGGATCTGCCACCTCCTGGCTGATCTCTTCTTCCTGTGTGCAAAAAAAAGGTCATTTTTTACAATTTCGCTAAATAAAACCACACTCATTTTCATGTTTTTCGTTTAGCATTTTCTGTTCATTATTACTTGAATAGACTCTACTTCTGACCCCTGCAGTTGTCATCCCTGACACCTATTTGTCTGTACACCTTTTTTTTTAGCTTTTTCCCAGCTTGGCTTTTCTTTTACAATATCAAATCATTAATCCATCAATAATTATTTACGCCAGAAATATAGAGGAAACTACTATACCTCCTCATCGAAGGGTGGCAGATCTGCATCTCTGTCAGCCAGGCCCTCTTCCTCCGACTCTGCAGGGCTGTGGTCATCTGGGGAATGTCCGCTGGAAGGTAGCATGGAGGAAAGGTTGGAAGAAAGACTAGACATCGTTTTCCTGCCTTCCATTTCGTCCCGCAAAAAAGCCATCTGTTTGTAATACCACAGTTTGGGTTCCTTTGCTTGTGTTGCTGCTGCTCCCGATTTTTTGCTTTTATTAGCTTTATATGCTCTTCTGTATGTGCTTCTCAGGTTGGCAAGGTTATCCTTCACCATGTTGGCAGTGCATCCTGGCACCCATGTTTGCATATAGTTTGCTAGCTCTTCTAGTGCTGCCGCTCGTACATCTTTATTGCAATATAACGCGTGTTTTGAATTCCACAGGATGGGCGTGTCCTGATATTTTTGTAGTAAGGCCTCTATAGATTCCTTAGTTTGTAGGAGGTCCATTTTCCGTTATGAAATATGATATTTCTTTTTGAGTCTATATTCGCAAAACATAAACCAAAGAAAAATAGATATTCAAAATGATCAGCGTTGACCTTGATATAATATGTGTCTTCAAATTTATTAGCTATATCTAATTACAAACACAGTCTCTCTTGTTTAAACAATGATTGGCAGCTCGGCCGCATTGCTTGTACCAAACATTGATTTGCTAGATGCAGAGCCATTCTTAACATTGCAGTAACTATTTTTAATATAGAAAAATAAACAATGATTACAAATGACAGTATTCATCTAGGCACTCTTTCATGTGTAAAATATCATGCCCCTGACAATGGATGACATAAAAGACACTTCCTAATGACCTCTGTACAACCAACACTTGAACAATACTTTGCCTGATCAGAATACACCATTCAAAAACTTGTCAATGAGGTACAGCATTGTTCACATCTCTATTTTGTGAGTTGTCCAAAAGCATTTGGACACCAAAATAACATTGTGGTACCCCATAGACAGAATAGCTTAAAAAGGGTGCAACCAACAGCCCAAACCCCCATCCCATGGTCTACATTTTCTAGGCCTCTGCTGATCCCATTTTTAATTTCCTTACCTTCCTGTCTCTCGCTCCTCGTTTCTCACGCTCGCCTAATTACCGCGTAAGATGCGTAATCACGGCGTGCACCTTTTAAACACTCCGCGTATTTATTAAACCCCGCCCTCGTCACCTTTGCTAGGCCCCTAATCAATGTGTTTAGGGAATATGGCGTTAACTGTGTATGTTCTGGATGCGCTCGAAGATTCTCCGCGTAACCTACTTAAACACGTTGTTTGCATTCTCTACACTCCGCGTATGTATTAAACGTCGCCCTCTTCTCCGCCCATGGCGTAACAATTCATCTTTTCCCCGCCCATAATCTCTGTGGGAAAGGAAAGATGGCGATGTCACACGAGCGGGCACGATGCTCTCATGCCACAAGTGAAGGGACAGAGGCAGGGACGTCCCGATCAAGGCAAAGAAGATATAAAGCCACTAATATGCGGTTCCAGGAAATGGTGGAGTTAGTTTCCATCATGCGGAGGAAGGACTATGATGGTGAATTAGGGCCATACAAGACCCCTAACCGCCGAAAGGCACATATTATGGACAAGGTGGCGAGGAGAATGCAGAGGATGTTTGGGATCACCAGGTCCAAGGAACAGCTGAGGAAACGCTGGTCAGACTTAAAATTGAGGGAGCCACATCAGATGAAGAAGATACTTAAAATTCTGCGTAAAAGTAAGTAAATATATTTTGGGGTTGGGGGGGGGGTTGATAGTCTGCAATAATGTGTTGCCATGTATATTTCACCATCTGCCTCCTTGGCCTGCTTGTAATTCTAAAGACATGTTGTCATTTATTTTTTATGACATAAATAACTACATATTTACAAATAGTGTTCTTAGTAAACCACGTAACATCACATAGTTTCTCAGAAAGGCTCGGTTATTCCAGGAACAACACACCTGGACATGACTCACTGGCCAAAAACTTTGTTGGTAAACATTGTGTAAAAGCTAGTTATAAAAAATAGAATTCGGAGAATGGGAAAGGCAAACAGGATTCATTCTAAAAACAGTGGTAATAAAGCAGATGTTTTCACATCTGCAATGCAGAGCACCTGTGTCTCCCCAAATCAAAAAAGGGTTTTGGTAGGGTCTCCCAGAAATACTGTTTAGGGGGGACATCCATGTGTGTCACTTTGCTAAAAAGGGGCAGGATCAGAGCTTGCCATAGAAGTAATTGCAAAATGTAGGTTTGGTGAAAGATAAAAGTAACTAAATGAAAGCATCTTCTAAGCAATGTGTGCGATTTATGCTCTCCAATATCTGTGTGCTGATGAGTCTACATTTTTTTTGTTGTTATTTAGGGGAAAGAAGTCGCCAGCATTTGGAGGAGGCAGAGAGGGCCAGACAAGGCCAAAATCTGCCATCTCAACATGTGGAGGAGGAGGAGGATGTGGAAGGAGAAGAGGATGTGGAAGGAGAAGAGGATGTGGAAGGAGAAGAGGATGTGGAAGGAGAAGAGGATGTGGAAGGAGAAGAGGATGTGGAAGGAGAGGAGGAAGGAAGAGAGGAGGAAGAAGTAATTTTGGACTTAGAATTTATAGCAGATGAAGGGCAAGTGGCGGAAGAACAATTTGGCGAATTGAAAGAAGGTGGATTGATGGATGAAGGAGGAGTCGAAGATGATGGGGAAGTGGTGGAAGAAGGAGGAGTGATAGAAGATGATGGGGAGGTGGTGGAAGAAGGAGGAGTGATAGAAGATGTCGAAGAGGTGGAAAGGAGAAGCCCATCAGGTCAGTGTCACCCTAGCTTGATTACAAAAAAACATATGTAGATAGGCCTCATCAAATCAAAAATTTGAAAATGCCATTTTTTTTTATTTTTAGGTGAGGAGGATGGTGTGTCAATATTTTCACGTGCAAGTGCTGCTATAATTATTCAACAGGTAATGGAGTGCAGCACTGAAATGCACAATATGCGTGAAAGGATGGTTGTCATGGAACAGAATGTAACAAATGTCCTTTTGGAATGCAGCACGGAAATGGACAATATGCGGCAAAGAATGATGGTCATCGAATCTAATTTTAAAAATATTATTGACATGATGGGCCGTGTCAAAGACTGAAACACCCCCCGCCCATCCCCCGCCCCCACAAACATTTTTACTGTTTTAATAATGAATACGCCAAAATTTGAAGATACACACACAGTGTGCCAACATGTGCTATCTGCCATCACATAATATCTAGTGTTTGTGCTTTGTGGGTCCAACCCCCTCCTCGCTCCTCAAGTAGTTGAGAGGAAGGGTTTGCTCCCACAAAACACAGACATTGATCACCCATGATGTCAGATAGCACATGTGGCCATTTGTCTGTTGAACCAATGACATTTGGCGAGTTTGCACTGAATGTGTGTATTTTCAAATTTTGGCGTGTTCCAGTGTGAAAGCACACCATGACTGACTGCTGTTGTGATTTTTTATATTTTTATAATTTTTAAGTTCTTTTTTTGGTCCATGTTGTACATTTTTGGATACTATAAAGTTTAGACCATAAAGAATAAACACCCAAAAAAATGAAAGATATATATATATAGAATTATAAATCTCTATAATCACTGAATTTAGTGAAGTGGAGATTTGACTCCTAAATCTCCCCCACAAATATTCCTATTTAAAAACACACAAAAAAATGGAAAAAAAAAAGAAAACTAAAAAAAAAAAAAAAAAATCTGTTTTTGGGACTAAAAAATATGGCGAAAATAAAAAATACAAAGGCGGTAAACACCCCACCAAAAATATTCTATATAGATATATATATATGTGTAAACAATAAATCGAACTATATTTGATAAACAAAACTGTGAACTTGTTAAAAAATGTATATTCTTGAAAATATTTTTTGTTTAATTACCTTAAAAAAAAATACACAAAGTCAAAAAAATATTGGAGACTCCTAAGTACAAAAGCAGGGAGTAATGAAAAAAAAAATATATAATTTTTGTGGTCATGAACAAGCAAAAATTAAAACACTTGACCTCAAAATGTACAAATGGAGTTGCTTCTTATTTCTAGACTCAATACCCTGTTTGTAGATGAGTGAATACTGTGCAAAATGTGGTTATTTACAAAAAGTGGAGAAATCAATTATGCACTAAAATTGCAGAAGTTAGTTAGAGAACCAGGAAGACAGATAAAAAGAGAAAAAGCATTAATAACACACAACTGTATAAAGTCCAATGGTCTAATTATTTATTATTTTTGAGAATATTCCTTTCTTTGGGGGCCGAATTAGAAAGAAATATGATCTGGCATAGCAATGGCCCCCCGACCCATGAAGTACTCAACATATTTGTCGCGTACCTCACGAGCTGATTGGGGGGCCAAGCCAGCGCGACCAGTGTCCAGCCCGGGAAGGGGATCTGAGGGTAGTCTTGCCTCAGAACCGATGTCGGGTAGGTACGTCTGGGAGTGCCTGCGTAAAAAGTTGTGCAAAATGCAGCAGGCAAATACAACGGTGTCCAATTTATATTCCGCCAGATGTATCGATGTCCTGAACAGGCGGAACCGGTTGGTGAGGATCCCAAAGGCATTCTCGACTACCCTCCGAGCCCTGGCCAACCGAAAATTAAACACACTCCTCTCTGAGGTGAGGGTCCTCTGGGGAAAAGGCCGCATGAAGTGAGGACCAAGCCCGAAAGCCTCGTCCGCTAGGAACACAAACGGAAGTCCTTCCACATTATCTTCATCTGGTGGCAATGCCAGACCACCAGCTTGGAGACGATCATAGAAATCAGTCCGTGCGAACACTCCCCCATCAGACATCCGGCCGTTCTTCCCCACGTCCACATATAGAAACTCATACTGTGCCGACACCACCGCCATCAACACAATACTATGATAACCCTTGTAATTATAATAGTAGGACCCCGAGTGGGGTGGGGGCACAATGCGGACGTGTTTCCCATCTATTGCTCCACCGCAGTTAGGAAAATCCCACCGCTGGGCAAATTGGGAAGCCACAGACTGCCATTCCTGTGGTGTGGAGGGTAGCTGTGGGGACAAACAAAAAAAGAGATTTAGTACTTTGGCACATAAACATCCTACAAGCATCCTTGTGAAACTTCACACTATTAAAATTGCATTATAAAAAAGTGCATGGAGAAGTTGGGGAATGAAATATATAGGGCCACTTAATTAAGAGACTCCACAGCCCTCTGATGGGGACTAAAAAAGTTTAAAGGTGGAGGGGGACACAAAAACCAAAAAGTCGTGTTTTAAAAAATGGCAAGGTGGGTTTGTCACTAGGATAGCATGCTGGACAGGTTAATATTGGGTAAGGGACAAATATGCAGGTAGGTCAAGAAAAAAACATGTAAAGCTTATATCAACATGCATAGGGAGAAAAGGGAACGTTAGTTAAACACACAGCATATCTGGGAAATTAAAAATAAAGTTAGTTAGCAACATTATTACAGCCAGGAAACTTACCTTAATATACTCCTCATGCAGAACTTTGATGATGGCAGCACACGTGTCCGGTATGATGACCCCAAGCGCCTGCGGAGAGATGCCTGTCGAGAACTTGAGGTCCTGCAGGCTCCTCCCAGTCGCCAGGTACCGCAACGTGGCAATAAGCCTCTGCTCGGCCGTGATGGCTTGGCGCATCACAGTGTCCTGCCTCGTGATATAGGGGGACAGAAGTTCCAGCAGACTGTTGAATACGGGGTCCGTCATGCGGAGAAAATTCCTAAAGTCATTAGGATTATTCTCCTGGAGTTCCCTAAGCAGAGGCATATGTGAGAACTGGTCACGCTGGCGCAACCAATTCTTGGTCCAGAAACGCCTCCGCCCCCTGTTTCTGGCCAAAGTACTGGAATAATGAACATATCCAGCAGCCATCCCATAAACAGCACCAACTCGCGAAAATTGACGCTGCTGCTCCATCATGGCTTCAAACCGGCCGGCTGGTCAGTCAAGAACACACTCAAACAGAAAGCACTCGCAAATCCAGCACTACCTGCGACGAACGCGTGACAAACAGATACGAGCGCACAGGATGCAACTGCAAAAGCAGAAACAACCTGCTAGCCTATAGCCGAATGACAACTACGATCCCGCAAGCACACGCACTGAACCCGTGAATACACGCTGTCAAAGCCTGGAGACCGAGAAGCGCGAATCAGCTCTAACCAAACCTTCACTAACACGAGCAAACCCGTAACTAGCAAAAGAGGAACAGAGGGCGGCGCCATTAAGTTTGGTCTTCCCCTTTATAGTGACGTCGTACGTGGTTTACGTGCACGCGTTCCGGTACGACGGGAATTTGGTCCGCTGGTGTGTACAAGCCAGCGGAACCAAACAAAAATCATCCTTGTACGCCGGAAACTGTCCGGCAGACAGTTTTCAGCGCACAGATCCGGTCGTGAGTACAAGGCCTCAGTGTACCTTGGGCGTCCATTTTTTAAAACTCGCGGCTTCCTCCTGGTCCCGTCCCGTTCTGTGATAGGCGTTTCATCTTTCATCCTCAGACTCAGTTTCCCAGCAGACACTGTGTTCAGTGTTCCGCCTATCACGGACCTTCTCTTGTCCGAGGATGAAAGAACGTCCATGATTGGTGGAACACTGAACACAGTGTCTGCTGGGAAACTGAGGATGAAAGAACGTCCGTGATAGGCGGAACACTAAACACAGTGTCAAACGCCTATCACGGAACAGGACGTGACCAGGAGGAAGACGCGAGTTTTAAAAATGAGTGCCCGCAGCACAGCCTGTCAAGAATTTCAGGTACGCGGCAATGTGCACAGTGAGGTTGTAATGGGCACAATGAGGATGGGCACAATAAGGTTGCAATAGGCACAGTGAGGTTGCAATGGGCACATTGAGGTTGTAATGGGCACAGTGAGGATGGGCACAGTGAGGTTGCAATGGGCACAGTGAGGTAATGGGCACAGTGAGGTAATGGGCACAGCGAGGTTGCAATGGGCACAGTGAGGTTGTAATGGGCACAGTGATGTTGTAATAGGCACAGTGAGGATGGGCACAGTGAGGTTGCAATGGGCACAGTGAGGTTGGGCACAGTGAGGCGTGCAAATGGGCACAGTGAGGCATGCAAATGGGCGTTGTTGACCCTCTTTTCCACTTACAGTAGCTGCTGCATTCTCACCCTAGGCTTATACTTGAGTCAAAAAGTTTTCCCATTTTTTTGTGGTAAGATTAGGTGCCTCGGTTTATACTCGGGTCGGCTTATACTCGAGTATATACATAAGGGCTAGATTCAGGTAGACTTACGACGGGCGTATCAGTAGATACGCCGTCGTAAGTCCGAATCCGCGCCATTGTATCTTTAAGCGTATGCTCAAATTGAGATACGCTTAAATGTTGCTAAGATACGACCGGCGTAAGTCTCCTACGCCGTCGTATCTTAGTTGCATAATTACACTGGCCGCTAGGGGCGTGTACGTCGATTTACGCCGAGAATATGTAAATGACGTAGATACGCCTATTCACGAACGTACGCTCGCCCGTCGCATGTAAGATACGCCGTTTACGTAAGGTGTTTTCAGGCATAAAGATAAACCACCAAAAAGATGGCGCAGTCAATGTTAAGTATGGACGTCAGAACCGCCGTCGAATTTCACGTAGTTTGCGTCGTTTGCGTAAGTCGATTCAGAATAGGGCTGGGCGAAAGCATTGCCTATTTGCGACGTGATTTGGAGCATGCGCACTGGGATACGTCCACGGACGGCGCATGCGCCGTTCGTTCGAAACGTCATTTACATCGGGTCACGATTAATTTCCATAAAACACGCCCACCTCTTCCACATTTGAATTAGGCGGGCTTACGCCAGCCAATTTACGCTACGCCGCTGCAACTTATGGAGCAAGTGCTTTGTGAATACTGCAATTGCCTCTCTAAATTGCGGCGGTGTAGCGTAAATAACATACGCTACGCCCGCACAAAGTTACGTCGCCCTATCTGAATCTAGCCCTAAATGTTTTGGTCATTGTATTTTATGCTGCCATAGACCATTGATGAATTCTCAAAATATTTAATAAATAAATTACAGGACTGTATAGCAATGCAAAACGAGTTCTTTTCTTATGACCTCGCGGATAGAGCTGACCTCAAAGGTGACCATAGATAGCAAGATCTATCACTGAAGAAAGCCTCCATCCTATCTAGGAGATCTCAGCATGCAATACTCAGCTTTCCAATGCTGAACACTTTATCACCTGTATATCCCGATTACCACAATCAAAACCAGTGGGCCGAGTTGGGTCGCGGTAATGTACATCGGTTATCTTGTTGTTACTTTGCAGTACTCAACT
This sequence comes from Rana temporaria, assembly GCF_905171775.1. Taxonomy (NCBI): domain Eukaryota; kingdom Metazoa; phylum Chordata; class Amphibia; order Anura; family Ranidae; genus Rana; species Rana temporaria. The sequence goes on from NC_053489.1 coordinate 51,060,877, forward strand.
TTTTATCTCTGGATCCCACCATGAGGGAGGCCTGAGTGAATAAGTGGTTAAGTATCTAGATGATTTAATCCCGTTTAAAAAAAAAAAATTCTACCATGAGCAATTAGATGCTGGTTAAGGAATTAATCACTAATGGGTCATTAACTCTGACTGCTATTGTACCGTTAACAAGCTGAGGCAGGATTATTAGACTCAACACCCAATTAAGGAGGGCAGGATATTTACAGCAATTCCAACAAGCGGCCCCTGCTCTCAAAGTTTGGAAATTCTCCCTGAAATGTATGCCGAAATATCGCTGCAGGTAAAAGGTTGGGACATACAACCAACGTTTTGGGGTTTTGGATAGAGTAGAGAAGTAACTCTTCCAGAATTCCACTTATGGATATTTTTATATAGTTACATTGATCCAACTTGGGCCAATGTAACTGTGTATGTATCATACCTTTGGGATTCTTCTAGAAACTGGAAATGACTGTATTAGACACTGCTACTCCAGTGATCTCCACTAGCTTACCGTCCCTTGCTGAGCAGCTGCCCTGCTGCATTGTGAACACAGGAGGTCAGCCGTTGGGCACAGGCGTAGGGTTGCCACCTGTCTGGGATTCACCCAGACAGTTCGGGTTTGGAATCATGCATCCGGGTTTCAGACTGCCTGAAACCCGGACACATGACTGAAGCCCTGTACACACAGCCCAGAATCTCGTCAGGAAAAAAACATTGGGCTAGATTCAGAAAGAATTTACGCCGGCGTATCTATTGATACGCCGCGTAAATTCAAAGCTGCGCCGGCGTATCTTATTTCTGTATTCAGAAAGCAAGATACGCCGAAATTAGGCTAAGATCCGACTGGCGTAAGTCTCTTACGCCGTCGTATCTTAGGGTGCATATTTACGCTGGCCGCTAGGTGGCGCTGCCGTCGATTTCAGCGTAGAATATGCAAATGAGCTGGATACGCCGATTCAGAAACGTACATGCGCCCGGCGGATTTTTTTACGTTGTTTGCGTAAGGCTTTTTCCGGCGTAACGTTACTCCTGCTATATGAGGCATAGCCAATGTTAAGTATGGACGTCGTTCCCGCGTAGAATTTTGAAATTTTTACGTTGTTTGCGTAAGTCGTTCGCGAATAGGGCTTTGTGTAAATTACGTTCACGTCGAAAGCATTGACTATTTGTGACGTGATTCGGAGCATGCGCACTGCGATACGTTCATGGCCAGCGCATGCGCCGTTCGTGAGAAACGTCATTTACGTGGGGTCATGCATTCTAACGAAAACGAATGCACATGTCTATTAAATACCACCAAAAGAAATCTCTATTTGTGTGAAGCAAATGATAACAATTTCACATGGTTACAGTGTAGCATGACGGCGCAATTGTCATTCAAAGTGTGACAGCGCTGAAAGCTGAAAAATGGCCTGGGCAGGAAGGTGCCTGAATATTTTGTTTAGTTTTTTCGTTTTCGTTTGGAAAATAAATTTATTTAGTTACTCCCGAAAATCGTTTTGATTTATTTCGTTTTTCGTTGGGAAATAGCTTTCGTCCGAAAATCCAATAATACTTGGTTTCTGTCGAATGGTCAAAAGAATATTCGACGGAACGTCAAAACTTTACGTCGAATCGTACATTTCCGTTCGAATATTCCGCCTACAAGAATTCTAATGTTGTATGACTAGTAATAATGTCGAATCTATTCTCTATAATGTCGAATCTATTTTCTCATAAATCGAAATCTATTCTCTGTAATGTCGAATCTATTATTTCTATAGTGTCGAATCTTTTCTCTATGATGTCAAATCTTTTCTCTATGATGTCGAATCTTTTCTCTATAATGTCGAATCTCTCTATATCGAATTTTTACCGCAACTAAAACGAAAATAAAGCATTTTTTATGTCGGATCTTTCGGTTTTCGTTCCTTGCGCTTTCGTTATCGTTTGTTAAAACGATAACGAAAAAACACGATTTTCGGACGAAAATGCATTCTAAAGAAAACGAATTCACATGTCTATTAAATACCACCAAAAGAAATCTCTATTTGTGTGAAGCAAATGATAACAATTTCACATGGTTACAGTGTAGCATGACGGCGCAATTGTGATTCAAAGTGTGACAGCGCTGAAAGCTGAAAAATGGCCTGGGCAGGAAGGTGCCTGGTATTGAGGTGGTTAAACCCCTGCCAAATAATTTTAATCTTTAACCACTTCAATACAGGGCACTTATACCCCATTCCTGCCCAGGCCAATTTTCTCTCGCACATTGAATGCCAATTAATCAGTCATTCAACACTGTACTGAAACCCAATTTGTATAATTTTTTTCACGCAAATAGAGAATTCTTTCGGTGGTATTTAATTACCACAGGGTTTTTTTTTTTTTGTTGCGATATAAGTGAAAAAAGAGCAAACATTTAGAAAAAAAACAACAGTTAGTTTCTATTATATATATTTTTAAATACCAATAAGTCATTTTTGTTCATAAATTTGGGCCAAAAGGGGTAAGAAAATTATAAAAATTAAGGCCTGGATTCACGTATAAAAGTGTATCTTTGTGCGGGCGTAACGTATCCTATTTACATTACGCCTCTGCAACTTTGACAGGCAATAGCCATATTCTCAAGCCAAAGTTGCGGCGGCGTAGCGTAAATAGGCCTGCGTAAGCCCGCCTATTTCAAATGTGGTAGATGTGGGAGTGTGTTATGTAAATTTAATGTGACCCCACGTAAATGACGCCTTTTACGAACGGCGCATGCGCCGTCCGTGAAAGTATCCCAGTGCGCATGCTCCAAATTAACCCGCAAGAAGCCAATGCTTTTGACGTGATCGTAAATGATGCCCAGCCCTATTCGCGAACGACTTACGCAAACGACGTAAAATTTTCAAAATTTGACGCGGGAACGACGTCCATACTTGGTATGCCTCATATAGCAGGGGTAACTTTACGCCGGGAAAAGCCTTACGTAAACAGTGTATCTTTACTGCGTGGGCCGGGCGTACGTTCGTGAATTCGCGTATCTAGCTGATTTACATATTTCTAGGCGTAAATCAGCGTACACGCCCCTAGCGGCCAGCGTAAATATGCAGTTAAGATACGACGGCGTAAGGATCTAATACAAATCTATGCGTAACTGATTCTAAGAATCAGGCGCATAGATACGACGGCTCAGGCTCAGAGTTATGAAGGCGTATCTGGAGATACGCCGGCGTAACTCGTACGAGAATCCGGGCCTTAGTCTGGGTGCAGTGTTGTATGACCGCGCAATTGTCGTTCAAAATGTGACAGCGCTGAAAGCTGAAAACTGTCCTGGGCAGGAATGGCGGAAAGTGCCCGGTATTGAAGTGGTTAAAGTAGGTCTACTTTATATATCTTGATCTACAGTTGAGAACCATTTAAAATTTAGTAATCAAAATAATAATCATAAAAATAGTAGTCATTATAAAAGTCACATAAAAATAACGGCAAGATCATTTTTTATGATGAAAACTTAAAAACGTAGTTACAGAAATACATTATACTTTTAAAAAGGCAAGTGCGCTTTTTTCGATGGCGGTGAGCTGAATCGCCCTCCTCTGATATTTCGTGTGACACTTGTGGTGAAATCTGTGCCTCCACGTTGCCTAATCTCACAAAGTTCCCCATCCCCCGTTGGGTTTTCCTTTTATATATGTACATTATGGGGAACGCATTAGAATGATTGAGAAGACAATGGGGGGGGGCTAGTTAACCTATTTGTGTCAACTCTTGTCTAAAACAATATGTTTGAGTGGACTGACCCTTTAAATGTCCAGCAAATATTGATCAACAGTCTCAAGAGTTTGTTAGCTGTGGATATTTCCAGATTGTCCTGCTAGTGGAAAAGTTCCTAAAGTGAAGTTGAACAAAGTTGACATGTCTGCTTCGGACGGGGCTTTTTAAGCTAAGCACAGATTGTGAAAATATAATTAGAGGCAGGCTTTTGTTTCCTCACAATGAGTGGGAAATTCTAAATAGAGAGGTCTCTGCGGATTCATTGAACCGACTCTGGACACAATGGCCGGTTCTCCGAGTCCTTCTCCTTTCCCTAATGAGAATCACTAATTGCCATCATTTGCAGATTGTGTTAAGCGTCCAGCTCACTAAAAATAAGGAGTGTTTTATTTAAAAGCTTCTTAAACTTCTCATCCTCATTAATGTGGTAACGGAGATAATGGAAAATTAAAAAAAGGATACATGTGTGATAAAAATGGTCATGTTTCCAAACTCATGGTCAGTGGGGTACTTTGGATTTTATATTATTTCAATTATGTAATTTAAAGGGAAACTAGAAAGTGATAACCCTAAGCCCAACTGCAGAATTGTTGTTAAACCCCCGACTGGCCATTGGGACTACAGGGAGTTTCCCGGTGGGCCGATGGCTCAGTGGGCCGGCTTCAGTGACAGCGGACTGACACCCTCCTCCGCTCCTCTGTCTCTCCCTCCCTGCAGCTCTCACCTGGGGGGAACAAAGAAGCAGGGGAGGACCAGAGGAGCAGGGGGGACGACAGAGGAGCATGGGGGGAGGGGACAGACAGCTGACTCAACAGCTATGGTCTGGGAGTTTCTCACTTCTACCTAATCTTGTCCCATAAGGGGGGCACCGAACTGATTCTTTGCCCTGGGTGAAATAATGTCTAGCTTCCCAACTGGTACTGCCTATAAGAGTATGAGCCGTTCTACTCTAATTAAGTAGAACGGCTAGTGGCTAGTGAAGGGGGAGAGGGGGTGCGGGAGTTGTCCGGCCGCCATGGGAGAGACCTGTCAAAGTGGGCCAGTCTGGATGAAGTCCAGGGCCAAATTTCTGTCCCAGTCCAGCCCTGCCCGGGGGGAGGGGGTTAGAAAAATAGATCTTGCTGCAATACGCACCTTCTCACCTATGCACCCCCATAGTATTTCCCTTCCACAATTAGATGTTCCCAGTCTTTCCAGTGATCTGACGATATGGTTCCTTCCAGGGCTCAAGTCCTGCGGGAACGCGTGGGAACAGAGTTTCTGCACTTTTTCACAGCAGGAACTCAGTTCCCTTTGCAGGACTAGAGCAGCCGAGAGCAACCGAGCTGCCCGAGCCAGTCCTTCACTAAGCGGCGATGCCCAGCTCGAGTCACTGTCAGGGGCAGGCAAACCTTAGTGATCCTTTATGTTACTGGCCGCTTCCTGTATATGGATTTATCGGGTAGTATGCGGGTATTCCGTCACTTCCTCGATGCCGCAATGTCTCCTGGGAGCTTTTGTCATTGTTCCCAGGAGACATTGCGGAGGTCTGCCGCGAGTTATCGTGGGATTTAGAAAGAACTTGCTAAGGTACAGTGGATCGAAAAAAAAAAAACATGTGGTTTAGTAACTATGCATATGAGCGTATTATTTTTTATTTTTTTTTGGTGGGGGAGTGGATCTTGGGTGGGAGTTCCCACACTTTTTTCCCCAGGACTTGACCCCTGGTTCCTTCCATCGAGATGGTTCCTGTCTTGACTGCGCAGGCACAATTCTTGCCGACTGAATTTACCGAACCTCCAGGGCGACGTGGAATTTGAGGTAAGTGGCCAGTCGGCCTCACGTCCTCGCTTCACTCGGACGGCTCGCTACGCTCGCTCGGCCTCCTGGCTCGTTTTTTAACATCCTCCAATCCACGGGGATGTTAAGGAATGAGCCTGGATGCCGCCCGAGGTTCGGAGATTTCCATGGGCTTCGTCCGCGCCTACGCAGTCAGGCACAGAACGATCTTGATAGGGAAACCATATCGACAAGACATCGGCACTAACAATGATCCAGAGAGAAGCTCTCGGCATCACTGAGAACTGACCAATGCGGTAGAACGGTGGTCTCCAAACTGAAGCCCTTTGCTTGCATTTATCCGCTCCCTGGGACACTATTTCTCCCACTGATACAGGGCACTAATACTCCTTCTTACACCAAGAATGAGGCACCATTCCATTCACTGACACCAACAATGAGGCATTATTCCTCCTACTGATGAGTTACCATATATACTTGAGTATAAGCCAAGTTTTTCAGCACATTTTTTTGTGCTGAAAATGCCCCCCTCGGCTTATACTCTAGTCACCTTTTTGCGCCTGATCTCCCAGAATGTGGGGACCCGGTATTGGCCAAACTTGGCACACATGTAGCCCCACTCTTTCTCTACAAGTGTGCAAAGTTTGTTGTCCGGAGGACCTACGTCCGGGGGGGACCGATTTTCCAAAGCCGGGCACCCCTTCCATAGACTCCCATGTTAAACGTAAGTCTTGTCATGGACACAATGAGGCATGGGTATAGTGAGGCATGGGCACAGTGAGGCATGGGCACAGTGAGGCATGGGCACAGTGAGGCATGGACACAGTGAGGCATGGGCACAGAGAGGCATGCACATGGACACAGTAAGGCATGTACACAGTGAGGCATGGACATGGACACAGTGAGGCAAAGCGAGGTATGCAAGAAAGACCTAGGCTTATACTCGAGTCAATACGTTTTCCCATTTTTTCATGGTAAAATTAGGTGCCTCGGCTTATATTCGGGTCAGCTTACACTCGAGTATATATGGTACTTTTCTTACCACTTATTCTAAATGACGGAACACTATTTTTCCTGTTTATACCAAAGATGGGACACGATTCCTGCCACTGATACCAATGATGGGGCTCTAGTCCTCCTACTAATACCAACAATGGGGTACTATTCCTTCCACTGACACCAACAACAGGGCACAATTAATATTTTTTTTTACACTGCCTGAGACATTGTGTGGGCCCCTGGAAGAAGTAATATTTTACGAAACGGACGTAGGGCGGAGCGTTGCGCTGTCATCACCCAAGAGCTCCAAATGTTCCACCAGTGGATGGGTGTCTGGGAATTTGTGTACCGGCCGGCACATCAGATTTGAGGCATTTTTTACTGCATGTTTGTAAGTGCAATACAACTTTTAATACATCTTTTTTACTCATTTAATGCGCTATGTGGAGCTGTTATTGTTTTTTACATGGTGGGCATTGATGTTGGTGAAGTTTAATCACTTGTGGATGAGACCCAATGTTAAGGATCGTATCTGTCTGAACTGCAAGACTGGGAGTGACTACCTATTATATGCTGTTCATGATCCCCTGTCATAAGGGATCATGGCGATTTGGTAAGGAGCCAATCTATAGTTTGGTGGAGGATTCATCACTTTGCTTTGGACACGTTTTCAACTGATTTTGGAACTTGGCACAGAGCACGGGTGTCTGGCATTTCATGTGTTAAACATTTATGGACTTTATTGCTACAATATTTGTTTTATTTATATGTCTATATATATTTTTATTTGGTTAATATTTATTGATCTAATGATATGATCCAAATTTTTTTGATGTTCATTATCAATATTATCACTGTTTCACTGTTATTGAGGGACTTGAGAGTGCTATAGAGTGCCCTCTAGTGGCTATCAACCTCTCTTGTTTTTTGGTATATTAGTGATTTATATATACTATCATATACCACATAGTTTATGATTTATATCAATATATATCGCATAGTTTTGTGTGTTTTGTGATTCAAACATTTGTTTCACACGGTTTAGAGGTAGCGCGATTTATATTTTTCTCAGTGTTAAGAAAAGTGTTAAGAGTGGAGGCCCTGACTCCACTCTCCCCCTTACGCTAACCATGAAGGCCACAATCAAAGCCTGGGACGCAGCCATGAAACTAGCATGCTCTAGTCATGTGGGCGTTTCACCTTCGTCTCCCTTATGGATAAATCCTTGGCTCTCGCAATTCTATCACCTGCCTAAACCCCAGGGTGTGGGCCATCAAATGTATTAAAACGGTAGGAGACATTACTAGAGAGGGAGAACTTATAATCTTTTACCAACTAAAAAACAGACATAATATTCCCAATTCATACTACTTTTGTTTCCTTCAACTCCGTCACGCATTTCAGGTCCAATTTCATGATCTAGGGATGCCTTCTGCTCTCAAAAGTCTATTGTCAGATTAAGGTCTTTCCAAAACTTTGTCTGTGGCTTACGAAAAGTTATTTAAAAAGACACCACCCGCAGTGGCAAGATGTAAGGAGAAATACATTTCTGAGGTAACTGAAATTCAGCGGGAGGCCTGTGATGACATGTGGGAACAGCCTTTAAAGCATCTTGTCTCAGCTAGGGATAAACTGATTCTGTATACATTTCTGCACAGGATCTACTACTGTATACACATGCTAGGTTGGCTAATATCTACCCCATAGCCTCTGTGGAGTACAGGTGGTGTAAATATTCCCCTGCTAATGCTGACTATGTTTTTTGGACCTGTCACCAGATTCAGGACTTCTGGTCAGAAGTCACTTCTTGTATATCTGAACTCCTCACAATCCCTGTTCTTATGTCAGTTAGGGTTTGCCTATTAGGACTGCTGTTGGGAATTGGTACCTTCCAGGGCACATAGAACATAGCTTAATATTTTATTGTTTTATGGTAAAAAGTCTATTCTTTAACATTACAAGAAGTCTGCTGCCCCCACACTGTCCTTTTGGAAGGTCCTAGTTGATCGTCATCATGTTGACGCTGGCGTGCCGACACGTGGACGCCATCTGCATTTTCCTTACGTGGGGAGCTTGCCTTGCAGCTGGTCAGCTGATGACGCACCCCCCCCCCCTTAAGTACGCCGTGTTTTTTGTGGACTTTTGGAGGTGGTTACACCTATTCCCCCTTTTGAAGAGGACTGCAGTCTTGATTGACCAACTTTTGGACTTACCGTATCTATCGGCGTATACCGCGCACTTTTTTCCCCTTAAAATCAGGGGAAAATCATGGGTGCGCGATATACGCCGACCCCTGCCGATCCCCGCTGTCTCCGACATTGTCCGAGCCGAGTGTACTGCGTACTCGGCTAGGCTCAGCCACAGCGCGCCAGAGGAGCCGAGAGAAACCGAGAGAAGCCGAGTGCGCAGGAAATCTGGCTCTGCACAGCGCGCCAAATTCAAACACACGACGCTGCAACCCCACAGGAAAAGGCCGCCGATGGACGCCGGGCAAGACATCCAAAATGTACGTTTTTCCCCTAAACTTCCCTTCTTAGCTTGGGGTGCGCGCTATACGCCGGCGTGCGGTATATGCCGATAAATACGGTACTTCAGTGACTATTTTTCCCTTGAACAGTACACCAACAACAAGGTAACTGATAACTGGTCAACAATCATTGTTGATTTGTCACCAGCCCTCAGTATTATTTTTTACCCTTTACCCTGTTCACTTTCTTATACCTGTGATTTACCCACATATGGGTTTAATCTAATTATTATTATTTACTTTTATACTGGTAATCCACATATTTGGCATGGTTTATATATATATATATATATATATATATATATATATATATATATATATATATAATGCATTTTTTTATCTTATTGGTTATAATTCCTGTGGTAAGCCCTTAGAGGTTGAACTATATACTGATATATTGATAATCCACAAACTTTGTGGTATACGCATACACATACAATTTATATATTCATTAATACTTTAATATAATCCATCTACTATGTTTCAATATAGCCACCCACAATCACCCTGTGGTCCCTACACTGCAATTGATCATGTGCTGAGATGGCCCCCTCAGTTCCCGTGTTGGACACCCATGGGGTTTGCCTTTGCTGTCGGCATTTGGCACCAGCAATGGGAACTGTCTCCATGAGTATCAATTTCTGTGACTGCTCATCTTTGGGCTTATAAACCCCAATTACCTTTGAAATACAGTGACACTGATTACACATATGTGTTTTCTATAGACAGTTGGATTGCGCATGCTCCTGAGGAAGTGATGTTTTCACGAAACGCGTCAAGCATATGGTGCAGCAATCCCTTTTAAGGTGTATTTTTGTTGTAATCTTGCTGTGATAATTTTATTGAGTAACAGCCACATCATGTCGTAATATGGCTACCAATACCAACAGACTATCTAATAAAGATCGTTTTTTATGTGCATTATCTTGTTTATACATTTATACCAAGATTGTGTCTGCTGCACCGACCCACGTTTTACACACCTCACTCAAAGACCTAAATCTCTCCTAGTGATGGAGGCTCATGTCTATAAGAGCCTTATTCAAAGTCCCAAACCTTTCCATGTATACTGTATAGTTCTATGGTGCCATTCTATAGAGCGACATACTGTATGTCTCTCGAGGTGGTGAAAAGAAATTTCTTAAAAGTCTGGCAAACCTGGTTATCTACCTCTTCTACTGTGGGGTAGGTACTTGACTTACCACTGGAAGGCATTTTCAGTTTCTGTTCTGTCATTTAAAATTGTACTCCTGTGTAAATCCAGGTATTGGTTCAACCTTACTTCTCCTATAGACATAAAGTTATACAGTCTCATTTTCCTTCCTACTCTTAACCACTTAAGGACCGCCTAACGCCGATATACGTTTTCAAAATTTTCACTCTATTTTTGTTTATAGCGCAAAAAATAAAAACCGCAGAGGTGATCAAATACCACCAAAACAAAGCTCTATTTATGCTGAAAAGGACTTCAATTGTGTTTGGGAGCCACGTCGCACGACCGCGCAATTGTCAGTTAAAGCGACGCAGTGCCGAATCGCAAAAAAGTGGCCTGGTCCTTTAGCTGCAAAATGGCACGGGCTTTAGTGGTTAAAACAAAAATTAATGCAATTCTATAATCATGAATACATAATTACACGTATTATCGATATACAGCGATCAGTGCTATAAAAATGCACTGATTACTGTGTAAATGACACTAGTAGGGAAGGGGTTAACCACTAGGGGGCGAGGAAGGGGTTAAGTGTGTCCTAGGGAATGATTCTAACTGTGTGGGGGCTGGGCTACCAGTGACACAACAGTGATCACTGCTCCTGATGACAGGGAGCAGTAGATCGGTGTCCTGTCACTAGGCAGAACAAGGAAATGCCTTGTTTACATAGCATCTCCCTGTCCTGCAGCTCCATGACACCATCGCGGGACACCGGCGGACATCGAGTCCACGGGCGCGGTCACGGAGCATGCGGCAGGGGCATGGCTTGGCCCAGCCAAGCCATTCTGCCGACGTATATGTTCGTGAAGCGCTCGGCAAGTGGTTAATTTGTATGTAGTCAGGCCAGACCTTGCACTACATAGTTAAAGATTAATCTAAAGAAAATTTAAGAAAATTGTATAGTGTATGGCCAGCCTTAAGGTATGTACTGTATAATGTGTTTTTTATCTGTACACAAACCTTTGCCTTTCATGTTTATTTTAAACTGAATGGGTTGCTTTACACTCAGTTTAACCTCTTCAGCCCCAGAGGTTTTACCCCCTTCATGACCAGGCCATTTTTTGCGATACGGCACTGCGTTAATTTAACTGACAATTGCATGGTTATGCGGCGCCGTACCCAAATAAAACAAATGTCCTTTTTTCTCCCACAAATAGAGCTTTCTTTTGGCGATATTTGATCTCCTCTGCGTTTTTATATTTTTTATGCTATAAACAAAAATAGAGCGACAAATTTGAAAAAAAAAATATATATTTTTTTTCTGCTATAAAACATATCCAATAAAAAATTTCGAAAATCGAATTTCTTCATCAATTTAGGCCAATATGTATTCTTCTACATGTTTTTGGTAAAAAATCCCAATAAGCGTATATTGATTGTTTTTTTGCAAAAGTTATAGGGCCAGATTCACAGTTGAAATACGCCGACGTATCTACTTTCAAATTTGCTGCGTCGTATCTTTAGTTTGAATCCTCAAAACAAGTTACGACGGCTTTAGGCTTCGATCCGACAGGCGTACGGCTTCGTACGCCTTTGGATCGTAGGTGTAATACTCCGGCGCCCGCTGGTTGGAGTTCACGTCGGTTTCCTGCGTCGGGTATGCAAATTAGCTGTTTACGGCGATCCACGAAGATACGCGCGTTCGGCGCATCCTCTTACGTCGTCGCTAGTCGGCTTTTCCCGTCGCAAAGTTACGGCTTCTATTTCATGGCTTAGATTTAGACCAGCCATGTTAAAGTATGGCCGTCGTTCCCGCGTCGAATTTAAAAAAAAAAATTTTGCGCAAGACGTCCGGGAATACGAAAGGACGTAACGCACATCGCCGTTCAAAAAACACGTCAGGGCGCCGTAATTTCGTGCAAAGCACGGCGGGAAATTTTCACACGGAGCATGCGCAGAACGTTCGGCGCGGGAGCGCGCCTAATTTAAATGACACACGCCCCATTTGAATTAGGCGGGCTTGTGCCGGACGGATTTACGTTACGCCGCCGCAAGTTTACAGGCAAGTGCTTTGTGAATCAAGCACTTATGCTGAAAACTTGCGGCGGTGTAACGTAAATGACATACATTACGCCGCAGCGCAAGTACGTGAATCTGGCCCATAGCGTCTACAAACTATGGAATATTTTTCTTAATTTTTTTTTTATTTTTATTTTTTACTAGTAATGGTGGTGATCAGTCACTTATAGCGAGGAATGCGATATTGCAGCGGACAAATCGGACACCTCATTGACAGTTTTGACACTTAGCAGAAACACAAGATCTCCATCTTCTCCTCTCACAGAATGGCGATCTGCCTTGTTTACATAGGTGGACCGCCATTCTGCCCCTCTCAGGAACGATCGCGGGGTGCAGGCGAACATTGGGTGCACCAGACCCGGTGATTGGTTCCCACTGTGTCCAATCACAGCGGGAACAGGCCGCTGGTGGCGCACGTGTCCCATGCCTGAAACTAGAAATCACGTACAGGTATGTGATTACGCACAGGAGGGCAGCCCTGCCATAGTATATGTCAGTGGAGCGGTCCCGAAGGTGTGAAAACAAATGTGTGTGTTGCTTTCTTCAAAAACGTACACACCTTTCTGAAAATATATACAGCATGCCCTCTAGTGTTATAGAAATGGCCCCTATTTCTGTCCTAAAGGGAAACTGTATTGGTTTTGGATCAATATACTGTATTATAATTGTTTTTTTATTTTTTTTGTTTAAATAAATATACATTTTTTGCATTACAAATAAACTAGAATTCCAAGCAAAGGATTCCAAGAGCACTAGGGGTTCACTAAAAAGACACCAGAACAGTAATCATATCATAGGGATGAGTCATTCAGTTCTGTACGTAAATTTTGCTTTTAGCTGCTGATCTGCTTAGGTTTTTTAGTCCTGAAATAAATAAAAGAACTATGAGCAAACATTCTCTTTAAGGCTCTATTCACACTTGTGCAAACGTTAACGCAACTTTGGATGGGTGCGACTTGGATACGAATTTTGGCTTTGACCAGTGATAATGGACAACTGGTGCATTGTATAACATTCAGGTACGACTTTTATGCAACTCTTGAGGGTTAACACTGAAGTCGTTGGCCCTCAAGTTGCATGAACGGCGGACCAAATTAGTGCACAAACTACTTTGTAGTCGCTGGAACTTTTAGTCACACATATATGAATGGTTATCATTGGAAAACATAAGGAACAACTTGCCATGCGACTTAGATGTCCAAAGTTGCATGACAAGTCGCACAAGTGTGATTAGAGCCTAAAGCTTAATTGATCCCAGATCCACTCGATTAAAAATAAATAAAAACTCGGGAAAAGAAAATAATCACAACAGTGGAGCTAGTGACTATCCTGACCGTTTATAATTCTTGTTAATTTTTCCAGAAAAGGAAAGATAAGCCCTGATTGGTTATTGGAATCAACTCAATTTTTGGCTACTTTTCTTTTCTCCACTATGGTCTTACTTTTGCATCATCCAATACATAATTATATGAAAAAAATGGTTGCAGTGTTACCTACAAACTGTAGGTGGAGACAGAACCCAATGCAGAGATTTATTTCCCCAATACATTGGTAAACTGTACCATGTATAACACATGTTCATTAGAGTTGGGCCGAACACCTCCCGGTTTGGTTTGCGCCAGGACTCTTGAACATTGCAAAATTTTGGACTCGAACCGCAAACCCTATTAAAGTCTATGGGACCCAAACTTGAGAAATCAAAAGTGCATAGAACATTTATCCAACGCTCCCCAGTCTAATTCCTCAGTCTCCAGAACACAAGCAGGTCAACACCTTATAAAACGTTCATTGTTTGCCGACGACCTTTTACTTCTAAACCTCTCCCTTCCCGCCAAGACAAGACACCCTTCTTTGAAAGAATTTGTACTATAAAAATGTCCCAAATCTGTTGATATACCTGTGGATTTGTATCCTCAGACCTGTCCCAGCTTTTTATCCTGAACTATACTCTGTTCCTCTAAAAGACTCTTGGACTCAAAAGCCCATTCATGATTTGGAAGAATAAATATCTTGCAGATGGAGATTCTATCACCATATGTTCCAAACTATCCCGATAGTGTTCCTGCACTTGCTTTAGAGGTGGTGATGCTTTATAGTGGTCCTTCCAAAAAACGTTTCACCATGCCCGTGTCTTCAGAGGTCAGTACTGCCCAGTGTTGCTCATCTTACTTTAAAAAAGTAATTAGTTACAGTTACAAATTACTTCTCTGAAAAAGTAATTGAGTTAGTGACTCAGTTACTAAATTGAAAAAGTAATTAGTTACTCAGCAAAGTAACTGATTTTTTTTTGTATTATTGGAAGGCCCCCCTCCATGTGTTGATGTATACACTATTATTGGAAGCCCCCCCCCCTTCCATACACTATTACTCCCATTACTGTGTGGAGTTTCAGACAGAAGAACAGGAAGTGAGGATTTCTCAGAAGAAATAAGGACATTTAAAAGCAAAATGGAAGGATGAGGTAAGTGAAGGAGGACTGCACTAAGGTAAAGGAAGCGATTTAAGGGAAAAAAATTGTACCTTTACATCCCCTTTAATATATGATGACTGTGTGCCGGCATTTTCACTAATTGAATGGACTTGATTTTACGTTTAATATTTTATAAAGAACTTTGATACCATATATGAAGTATTGGAGAGTGACTGTTCATTACAATTGGTTCTGATTTTGAGTGTGTGTTAACAACTATATTGTTTTATTTCGTCACTATAATATTATTTACACTGTACTTATCAATAGGGGATTATCACCATTATTTTCATATTTTTCTTTATATCAGTTTCTATAATTGCAGTATTACCAATTGGGTGCACTATCACTGTGGCTTTAGGTTTATGCACAGTTTTGTGATACAAGTTTGAGTTGTGAAGTATGTCTTTGAATTTTGGGGAGGTAGCGCTTCATCCTTCTTTACTTACACATATTACAAAAAGTATTGGAATGCCTGCCTTTACACCCACATCAACTTTAATGGCATTCCAGTCTTAGTCCATAGGGTTCAACATAGAGTTGGCCCACCCTTGGCAGCTATAACAGCTTCATCTCTTCTGGGAAGGATGTCCACAAGGTTTAGGAGTGTGTCTATGGGAATGTTTGACCATTCTTCCAGAAGCGCATTTGTAAGGTTAAGCACTGATGTTGGAGAAAACCCAAAGGTGCTCTATCGGGTTGAGGTCAGGACTCTGTGCAGGTCAGTCAAGTTCCACCCCATACTCGCTCATTTATGTCTTTATGGGCCTTGCTTCATGCACTGAGTCCTGATCTGATTCTATTTCTATTCTATTTCACTCACTTTTTTTTTCACTTTTTAAAGAAAAAGAAATGAGTACAGCATTGACACATGTCATGAATTAGAAATAACACATGAACTTTAATGGCATCCCAGTCTTGGTTTGTAGGGTTTAATATTGAGTTGGCCCACCCTTTGCAGCTATTACAGCTTCAGCTCTTCTAGGAAGGCTGTCCACAAAGTTTAGGAGTGTGTATGGGAATCTTTGACCATTCTCACAGGCCAGTCAAGTTCCTCCAACCCAAATTCGCTCACCCATGTCTATATGGACCTTGCTTTGTGCACTGGTGCACAGTCATGTTGGAACAGGAAGGGGGCCATCCCCAAACTATTCCCACAAAGTTGGGAACATGAAATTGTCCAAAATGTCTTGGTATGCTATCTTAAGAGTTCTTACACCTTAAGGCCCCATACACACGATAGAATTTATCCGCGAATACGGTCCAGCGGACCGTTTCCGTGGATAAATCCTCTTGAGGATTTCGGCGGATTTTCATGCGATGGAGTGTACACACCATCGCATTGAAATCCGCGCCGAAATCCTCTGGCGATGACGTGTCGCGCCGTCGCCGCGATTATGACGCGGCGACGTGCGCGACGCTGTCATATAAGGAATTCCACGCATGCGTCGAATCATTACGACGCATGCGGGGGATCCCTTCGGACGGATGGATCCGGTGAGTCTATACAGACCAGCGGATCCATCCGTTGGGATGGACTCCAGCAGATGGATTTGTTCTGCATGTCAGCGAATATTCGATCTGCTGGAATCCATCCCAGGGGAGAAATATCCGCGGAAACAGATCCGCTGGCGTGTACACACCATAGGATCTATCCGCTGAAACCCATTTGCTCGGATTTAACCGCGGATGGATTCTATGGTGTGTACGGGGCCTAAGAGTTGCCTTCACTGGAACTAAGGGGCCAAGTACAACCCCTGAAAAACAACCCCACACCATAATCCACCTCCACCAAATGATGGGGTGGAGGAACTTGACTGGCCTGCCCAGAGTCCTGACTTCAACCCGATAGAACACCTTTGGGATGAATTAAAGCGGAGACTGCGAGCCAGGCCTTTTTGTCCAACATCAGTGCATGACCTCACAAATGCATTTCTGGAAGAATGGTTAAACATTCCCATAGACACTCTCCTAAACCTTGTGGACAGCCTTCCCAGAAGAGTTGAAGCTGTTATAGGTGCAAAGGGTTGGCCAACCCAATATTGAACAATACGGACTAAGGCCTTGTACACACAACTCCAACACTGGTCTGAAGCTGAGTAATAGATAGTAAGCACTGTAACAAGAAAATCTGCTCCAGGTGAGTCAGGCCTCGTACACACGACCAAGTTTCTCGGCAGAATCCATCAAGAAACTTGCTGGGAGATATTTTTTTGCCGAGGAAAACGGTCGTGTGTACATTTTCGTCGAGGAAACTGTCGAGAAACTCGACGAGCCAAAAAGAGAGAAAGTTCCCTATTTCCTCAACGGGAATGGAGAAACTTGCCTTGTCAAGTTCCTCGACAGCCTAAGAAGGAACTCGACGAGGAAAACGTTGTGCTTCGCCCGTCGAGTTCCTCGATCGTGTGTACGAGGCTTCAGACTAAGATGCCATTAAAGTTGATGTGCGTGTAAAGGCAGGTGTCCCAATACTTTTGGTAATATAGTGTATGTTTGAGGTTTACAACCACTTTAAGGTAAGATGTGGCAAGGATCTTCTGTACATCTGTCAGTTTGCTGGATGAAAACAGATTACAAGTTTGAGGGTGACCTCTTGGAAAATACTGTTGGGTATTAAAGTGTTCATATTTCATTTTGAGAATAAACATGCCGGAATTGATAGTTGTACGTCATCTGGCACTTTATAAGTAGCATAACACTTGATACAAATTCACTCAATAAAAGAACTCACAGATATTTTATATTATTTACTGTATTACAGTCATATTAATATCAAATGGATCACTCTGCCATCTGCAAATTGGCAAAAAAATAATATAATCCATCACATTTTAGTCTACGTCGTGCCTCCTGGCAGTTAAATAAGAGTGACACTCTCCAATGTGTGTCAAGGCCCAAAAGAAATCCTTGTCGGTGATGTCCAGTTGACATGTCCAAGGTAGGTTGTCCTGGGAAAGGCTGACGGTAATTTTCCACGTCACCAAACCAAACACATACTTGAACTCCACAGGTGCTGTACACACCACACTAAGCAGACTACCCTAGGCTTACTAGAAATGGGGCAGGTCCTCCTTTTCGTCGTAGTGAACATCTGTCATTTATCCAGTTCTTGCGCTGTCCTTTAATACGTAAGTCACTGAGATGCTTTATCCTAAAGAGCTTAGAAAGAGCTAATTTCCCTTCGGCTAATTAGCACTGATGTCTTTAATTGGATGTTTATGTAAACAGGGGCTCAGTGAGTCAATCCAAAACTTGCAAATGAAAATAAGTTGAAGAACCTGGTGTCCAAAAGTGGCCAATCATACCACGACCCTCGCAGCTTTGTACAACTTCTCATTGATCAGAGTAGAGTTTTTAATTTGATGCAACCCCCGAAACAATTTTTTATTGTGCCACCATAGATCTTTGTGGCTGCACACCTTTAAATATATAAATAAGTGTATTCTATATGTGGTGAGATGTCCTAGTCTTAATAGATCCCTGAAGAAAAACATGTCACTATGGAACAAGGGACAGTTTGCTGCCCTAAAATCCTATCTTACTAGTCAGCTATGTTGCTTTTCCACATAGTAGGAATGGGAACAGTCGCATGTATGCTATGGAAACAGAAATAAACAATAAAGTCTGATAAAAAAATTGTTAGGTTGGATATTTTTAACTTTTTTCCATCATTTTTTTTTTTTTTACCAATGCAACAAAACTATTTTATGAGTAATAAATAATTACAAACAAAGGCTCTGCAACTGACAAATAACACTGAATTCAAAAGATTTACCAGCATGATAAGAAGGAACAGTTGATTCATATTTTCTGATAGCCAGTTTTAAAATAAATGATACACATAAACAAAAGTCAAACTTTTTACTTAAACAATCCTTTCTAGGACATGATAGTTGCAACTCTTTTAAAGTGTATCTATAGTCGGGGAAACTGTAGTGAACTTTCTATTGGATAGAAGGGCGGGTACCTCTAGGCAGTGCCAGGACAAGATTATGCAGTGCCCAGGGCAAAGATGCCAAATTGCACCTCCCCTTCATTATGTGCAAGCTTATAAGAAGGAGGGGAAAGAGAGCACAGCCTGCACCTCCTATCGGCTCTCTCCTCCTCTCCTTGCTGCTTTCAATGCTGAGCTGACAGCAGTAGTAATGCCGCTGTCAGCCTTAAAGTAGAAGGAACTTGCGGCACTCTCATCCCTACAATACACCCTGTACAATACAATACAGGGCAGATGTCTCTTTTTCCCAGCCTTTGTCCCGGCCCTGCCCCTACTGTAGGTGCCTTCTTAGCTAACTTTTAAGGGGGGCTAGGTGGTTTAAAAACTTGTGGTGCTTTAATATAGAAATAATGATTTCAGCTAGGGTGCTTGTCCCCATCTATAGTCAGGGTAACTGTGAAAAACCTTCTATTGGATAGTAGAATAGTGTTCCTTTAGGTACTTTCCTAAAATGTTAAAGAAGGGCCAGATGGTTTAAAAATGTGTGGTGCTCTAATATGGCAATAATAACTTCAGCAAAGGGGTTTACAACCATCTATAGTCAGGTCAACTTTCTATTGAACAGAAGGTAGCAAGAAGGGTAGGTACGTCTAGGTACTTTCTTAAAATGTTGGGACCAGAGAGCTCAAAAACTTCTGGTTAATATGCAAATAATGACTTCAGCTAGGGTGCTTGGACATTCCCCTCTTGTATCGCACATCTGAGGCCTCGTACACACGACCGAGGAACTCGACGGGCGAAACACATCGTTTTCCTCGTCGAGTTCCTTGTTACGCTGTCGAGGAACTCGACAAGGCAAGTTTCTCCATTCCCGTCGAGGAAATAGAGAACTTGCTCTCTTTTTGGCTCGTCGAGTTTCTCGACAGTTTCCTCGACGAAAATGTACACACGACCGGTTTCCTCGGCAAAAAATATCTCCCAGCAAGTTTCTTGCTGGTTTTTGCCGAGAAACTCGGTCATGTGTAAGAGGCTTCACAGTTGGTCAGTGAGGCCATCCAACACAATGAGGGGAAGCATGGCAAGAACGAAGGTTAAGCACCACTTACCTGGTTGAAGCCTTTGTTGTAATATTAGAGCTTTCTAGAGCTACCTAACCCAAAGGAAGCTATTTTAGGTTCGCTGTTCATAAGGTTTTAAAATATATCTAAACCCCAAAACTATAATTAGATATATAGCAGCTTTGCCAGCTTTTAAGGGGGCTGTTTTCCTTTATTTTCCTGTGATCTTGCCAGTAGGGCACTTCTTGCCCTAGGGTGGCCAAGTTCACCCTAGCGCTGTATTAATAGAGGAGCAGCATTGTAACCCTAGGCTGCTTGCTCGTGATTTAAACCACAGAACATCTCCCCTTCTCCTCATCTCTAAGTGGGGGTATTCTGTAGTTGAACTGTTGTAGGTAGGTACTTTTTAAAAATGAACTGGGCAGGGGTTTCAGAGCATCACAGGCAGACAGCACAGAAATTTATCAGCTCTCTGGGTTTATGGTAGGAATCAGGATCAGTATATATATATATATATATATATATATATATATGTAGATATATATCTATATCTATATAGATATATATCTATAAATATATACATGTATATATATATATATATTCTTTTTAATTTTTTTGGTTCTTATCAAATGGATATAACAAACCACTTTCAATGGTATAGTTAAAAGACCCAAATTTGGGCATTAAAATAATGTTATTGCTAGACATTCACCATAAAATTTAGCACCCCAATAAATCTATAGCATTGCAAAATTCTTCCAACAAGTTGGTAACATGCTGTGGTTTGGCCACATACACTCTACAATCTGATATTACTATATGCTATGAGTTTGCTTGTATAAAGATCTAGGTCTATTGCAAGTGGCAACTTTGCATTTCCTAAATTTAGAATTAAAGACTAAGAAAACTGGAATGTAAGACAGGAAAGATTGCAATGTGTGTGGCTAGAAAGAGATATTTATTACATTTACCA
This sequence comes from Rana temporaria, assembly GCF_905171775.1. Classification (NCBI taxonomy): domain Eukaryota; kingdom Metazoa; phylum Chordata; class Amphibia; order Anura; family Ranidae; genus Rana; species Rana temporaria. Next base: position 51,081,587 of record NC_053489.1, read on the forward strand.
TTACATAACAGTAGAGAGTACTCTATCTGTGATGTTTCTCTATGCAAGGACAATGGGAATTCAATTATTATGTCCCAAGAGCATTATAGATCATGTTCACTCTAGTATTTCCAATATGGAATCACATATATAGGTGTCCAAGAATCATGGCAAATTACTGGGCCTGGTAAAATTGCATACTGTCATGTGAGGCCCATAAAAAATCATGCACCTCTTTCCTAGGAGTACAAGGAATTCCCTCTTTGTACAAGATCCCCATCTCTGTATAAATTAGCGTGTAGTTTATTTCAGATTTAAGTCAGATTATTTGTTGAATAAGCTGTGATAGGCCACTGTTAGTTTTGGGATAGTTCAAGATGCTCTGATTTCAACTGTGCTTGGCACATAAAGTTCAAGTCTCAGAAGTTCATTGTCTTTTGATTCTTGGAGGCCACCTTAAAGAGTTTGGTCCAAACTTTACTCTTTAGATGGTTTGCCAAGGCTTGCCCATAGACTGAATGTGTTCCTTTGCTTTCATCCTGAGGGCTGCTATACTAGTGTTCCTTGGGTCTATCTCTTCCAGAGGGTATTTGTCTACAAAGTTGGCGCCACACTGGTAAGGAGGTGGTGGACCCATGGATCCCAACGGTTGAAGAGAATGGCCAACGGGAGTGGTGTTCATGAATGGTGGTGGAGTGTAACTGCCAGGGAGGCTCTGTTGAGTGGTGACAAAGCCTGGCAGAGTTTGCAGGGCAGTAGTGTTGGACATGGGTGGAGAAAGCCAGGAATCAAGCTGAAGATTGCTACTGATGGTGCTCATGACAGACGGTTGCGGCGATCGGTTAAAAGACAGGATTGGGGAGTCTTGAAGCTTCATGGAAGTCACTTCAAGTTTCTCTTGTCGCCTCCATTTAGCTCTCCTATTCTGAAACCACACCTGTGAAAATAAGAAAATATGAATAATCTTTATGACATAATAACTGTGCTACATTTTTAAAAATACAAGTTCCAGTGTGACCTGCCAACAGCTTGTAAAGTTTCCTGCATTTCGGCATAACTTTCATTTTCATACATTCCTGATGAAGCTATGGGACCTCATAGTCTATATGACATCAGTTCCAAAGAAAAGTAACGATTTTATCACGCTGTGCCCAGTAACACCAGCTTTTCTTATTTATATATTCAGGTAGGGGCGCGCAATCTAACGGCGGCGCAGCGTATCGAATTTACGCTACGCCGCCGCAACTTACAGGAGCAAGTGCAGTATTCACAAAGCACTTGCTTCGTAAGTTGCGGCGGCGTAGCGTAAATGGGGCCGGCGTAAGCGCGCGTAATTCAAATGTGTAAGGAGGGGCCTGTTTTATGTTAATGTGTGTTGACCTGACATGATTGACGTTTTGTACGAACGGCGCATGCGCCGTCTGTGAACATATCCCAGTGTGCATTGCTCCAAATGACGTCGCAAAAACGTCATTGGTTTCGACTTGAACGTAAATTACGTCCAGCCCTATTCGCGAACGACTTACGCAAACGACGTATCTAGGTAATTTGCATACTCTCCGCCGAAAACAACGGGAGCACCACCTAGTGGCCAGCGTGAGAATGCACCCTAAGATACGACAGCGTAAGAGACTTATGCCAGTCGTATCTTAGGCTAATGTCGGCGTGTTTAGCTTTCTGAATACAGAAAGTAGATACGCCGGCGCAGCTTTGAATTTATGCGGCGTATCTATGGATACGCCGGCGTAATTCTTTGCTGAATCTAGCCCAGTGTATAGTCCTAGAAGATGCAGAGGGCAGAGCAATAAGTTCTGGTCTTAAAATTTTTTTTTACTTTATAGCCATGTTTTAACTGTTTTTCGACCGGTTTTCTAAGACTAGATTTCAAATGGATAAATATTTATTTTAATTTGATCTATAGAAGTATGTAAAAAATGAATTACAATTTATGACAAAATTATCAATTTTCTATAGTAAGATTGTTAGGATAGTTATAATAAAATAAAAAAAACTGCTGCAAGTCGCATTTTTTTTTCAGTTTGATTGAATACACAGATTGCCATCGTTTCCCAGAGTAAAAAAAAATACTTTTTAAATTGAGTTGGATGCTGCAAATTGGCACCATCCAACTCAATTGGCATTAAGAAAGAATTTAGTTGGTCAGTCTGTCAAGATTTGTAAAAACCATGAATCGGTTGGACCCAACATGACAACCAATTTACATGTAATTAAAATGGATTATCCACAATTGTGTGTTGATTGACAAAGAATGAGCTAACCAGTTTACAACTTAAAGCGGAGGTTCACCCAAATAATATCTATATAAGATCATATTCTTTATACTTCCAACATGTACAGTATGCCCTTTTTTTTGGGCTGTACATACCTTATTATGGCTTTTAAATCCGGCTTCCGGGTACTCACTCCCGCGGGAGTAGACGTTTCTATGCTGCGGCGCAATGTCATCTGGGAATTCGCCCAGATGATTGACGTCCTTGAGAAAAAGTTCCCCCCGGCAGAAAAGGCCCCCCCCTATTGAGTAGGCGCGCCACGAGAGTCACAGAGTTTCCGAAAGAACCTGAACACGCAGAGCTGCGCGTCAGCTCTATACGGCGTCTGCACAGTCAGCTCTACAGAGCTCCTAGTCGGTGCGCAGGCGCCGTGTAGAGCTGACTCGCAGCTCTGCATGTTCGGGTTCTTTCGGAAACTCTGTGACTCTCGTGACGCGCCTACGCAATAGGGGGGGGACTTTTTCTCAAAGACGTCAATCATCTGGGCGAAGTCCCAGATGACATTGCGCCGCAGCATAGGAACGCCTACTCCCGCGGGAGTGAGTACCCGGAAGCCGGATTGAAAATAGCCATTAAAAGGTATGTATATATATATATATATATATATATATATATATATATATATACATATACATATATATATATATATATATATATATATACACATATATATACATACATACATATATATACTCTCCCCCCCCCCCCAACATTGTTTTGCACTTTTGTTCAAGATCTTTTTGTCAATTCTGTGGAGTAGCAGAGCTACAAATCCCAGCATGATACAACTATCTTTTTTTTTTAACTATATATATATATATATATATATATATATATATATATATATATATATATATATATATATATATATTGAGCTTAGTAAATGAGGTATGGCTGTGATTACTTTTAATATCCAACCATCTGCAAATTAAATTGAAAAATATATATATATTTATTTTTTTCTTGCATAAATTCTCCC